>NC_064567.1:103708418-104326783 GCF_937001465.1 Orcinus orca
CATAGTCATTTTAAAGTCTTTTTTTTAATAAGCCTGATGTCTGGGCTTCTTCAAGATTGGTTTCTGTCTTTCTCTTTCTGACTTACTTCACTCTGTATGACAGACTCTAGGTCCATCCACCTCACTACCAATAACTCACTTTCGTTTCCTTTTATGGCTGAGCAATATTCCATTGTATATGTCAACTTACTATGTTCCTGTAATGGGCCATGTTTTTCTGAGCTTTTTTTAATTATTATTATTCTTTTAAGTTGAGCATTGGAATAATATAATGTGGTGACTCTAGAAATTATATTCTGCCCCTTCCCCAGAGTTTGCTGCTTTTGTTTGGTTTTTACTGAAGGTTTTAGTAGTCCGTTTGTTTTGAGACTTTTCCAAACTATTTTTGCAAAGTGTAAAACTATCTTACACTCGGTTGTGTATAGTCACCAAAATCTCTGTCTTTGAACAAATCCTACTTCATTATTATATGCTGCTGGATTTAATTTGCTAATATTTTAAAGATCTGTGTTATTATATTATGTATTTTGTTATAATTTCTTTCTCAGGTTTGGTATTATGAATGTGCCAGCCTTAAGAAAGCAAGTTGGGCAAGTGTTCTCTCTTCCTCTGTATTCTGGGGGGGAAAAAAAAACAGTAATTAGTTTTTTTAAAAAACTAGGATTTACTTAAAATGTCATAGAATTCATCAATGAAAACATCTGGGCTGGGGCTTTATTTTTTGGAAGGAAACTTTTCCACAGTTGATGTGAATTTGGTCTAATTTTCTCATTTTTTGAAATAATTCTGTGCAGATATGTTTGTCTTTTTATATTCATTTTTAAGGTATTTGGGATGTCTTACAAAATTTCTAGTCCTTTTCTGCTAGTAGATTTATTTATTAATTTGTTTCAGTAATTGCGGAGGGATTCTGTGCCCTCCAGATTTTAGTTCTTTATTTCTTGCAGGATCTTAATTTTTTTCCCTTTGCTAATTTTTCACTTCACCATGCAGCTGCCAAAGGACACTTTTCCCTTTTTTCTTTTTTTCCTCCTCAAAAAAAATTGTGAATTTTTTTTGGAGATTTTCAGGTATCATTTTGTATTGAGTTCTGATTTAATATGTTACTTATTAATTTAATTCATATATATAGTTATTTTATTGGAAACAATGTATATTCTGTAGTTATTGAGTGTATTAGTTTATAAATATCAATTATGTCCAGGTAGTTAATAATTTAATAATTTAATAATTATAAAGGGAGAAATTGGAAGAAAGAAAGGGGTCACTGGTCCCAAGCAAGTTTGAAATTTAGAAGGGAAAATTCCAGTATATTTCTAGTCTTGAGAATAGTCCTCTATAGCTCAATCCTCTGCCCACTGGGCCCACAGAGGCACTACATTCTAGTCCATGGAAGTTCCATTATCCCCTCTTTCAGGCCTGTGGGTCTGACTTGGTCTACCACTGGACCCAGTACTTTTCCATGGGAGTCATTCCTTTTTTATTCAAGGGTAGTGCATGTTTGCAGATGATTAATTCTACCAGCCCATTTCTTGCTTGTAGAATTTTGGAAATCTAAAAACTGTCTTTAATTTGATCCTGTCTCTGTTCCCTTTAGTCCAAGTTAGCAGTGTTTCTGCTGTAAAACATTCTTAAAAACCTGGCAGTTCTCCTGTGTATGTCATGGGTATTCACATCGTTAGTCAAGAGTGACACCTCTTGTGGAGGCACAGAACTTTTCTGCAATTCCATATCTCAATTCCAGGTTTCTTCCAGGATGGTTGAGTGGACCTGTGAATCACATACGTAGTCTTGGTAGCAAAAGTTTATCCAGCCATAGCATTACTCTTTAGATCTTGCTTTTTAACAGTGGACTTCCTGATTTTAGCATTCTTTGAAATCTGGATAGGTTTCTAATTACCAGATGATGGTTCCTTTTTGCTTAGCAGTGCCATCATCAATTTATCTCTTTCCTCCTGCATTTTACTGTAAGCAGCAAGGCAAAGACAGAGTACACCTTTTATTTTGTTTTCTTTGTTGGGAAGTGTTTTTTGTCTTTTGGGTTTTTGTGTGTGTGTGTGTGTGCTAAAAATTCGATTTCTGTAATACATATGGCTATTCAGGTTTTTATTTTGAGGAGGAGTGGGTAATGTTTTGATAATTTGTGGCCGTCAAGATATAAACTTCTCCCTAGCCTTAGTGGCACCTCACAAATTTTGACATATTGTATTTTCATTTCCATTCACTTCATAATGTTCATTTCTCTTTGGATTTCTTCTTCAAGCAATTGGTTATTTAGAATTGTGGTGTTTAATTTCCAGATGTTATGGGAATTTTCAGAGATCTTTCTTTTTTTTTTTTTTTTTTGTGGTACGCGGGCCTCTCACTGTTGTGGCCTCTCCCGTTGCTCCGGATGAGCAGGCTTAATGGCCATGGCTCACGGGCCCAGCCGCTCCACGGCATGTGGGATCTTCCCGGACCGGGGCATGAACCCGTGTCCCCTGCATTGACAGGCGGACTCTCAACCACTGCGCCACCAGGGAAACCCTGAGATCTTTCTGTTATTGAAACCTAATTTAATTCAGTTGTCAGAATATGTGTGATTTGAATACTTTTTAATTTACTGAAACATTTTTTATGCCATATCCTTCTGGTTATATTCATGCCCCTACCATTATGAGATATTTTTTGTTCCTTGTAATAATCTTTCCTCGGACTTCTGTTTTGTCTAATATTAATACTGCCAATTACAGATTTCTTTTTATTAGTATTATCATGGTTTATCAGTCAGGGTTCCACCAGAGAAAAGAATCAGTAGGATATATGTATACTGAGAGATTTATTGCAAGAAATTGACTCATGTAATTGTGATAGCTAACTAGATAATTCCAAAATTTATAGGGCAGGTCTTCAGGAAGGGTAGACAAAAAACTCTTGGCCGCAGTCTGAAGCTGAAGTCCACAGGCAGAATTTCTTATTCAAGGGACCCTCAGTTCTTGTCTTAGGCCGTTCAACTGATTAAATCAGTCCCACCAGATTATCCCCTTAAAGTCAGCTGATTGTAAATGTTAATCTTATCTACAAAATAACCTGCACAACAATGCCTAGATTAGTGTTTAATTGAATAACTAGTATTGCTTAGCCAAACTGACACATAAAACTGGCCAGTACAAATGCTATGCCTTTTGCTAGCCCCTTACTTTAAATTTATATCTTCATATTTAAGATGTATTTATTTAGGCAACATACAGTTTGATCTTGCATTTTAAGTCCAGTCTGACAATATCTTTAAACCCAATTTTATGTAACTACTCACATTGTCAGGTTCAAGTGTATCATCTCACTGTTTTCTATTTCCCCAACTTATTTTTTGCTCCTTTTTTTCCATTTTTTCTACATTCAATTAAATTAATTGAATAGTGTTTGTGCTTCCATTTATCTGCCTTGTTGACCTATTAGGTAGAGCTCTGTGTGTTTTTATTCTAGTGGTAATTTTAGGCTTATGGTGTATATCATTAGTTTATCACAGTCTACCTTTAATTAATATCATACCACTTCATATGAAGTATAAGCATCTTAAAATATTATACTTCCATTTCTTCTCTCCTGACCTTTGCGCTATTGTTGACATCCACCCAGTTAAGCTTACCTGTGTCACAGATCCCACACTACATTGTTCTGTTTATTAAACAGTTTATCTTTTATGGGGATGTAAATGATAAGAAAAAAATCACATGTATTTACCCATCTAATTATCCTTTCCATTAGTCTTCATTCTTGGTGTAGACCCAATTCCACCTGCAGTTCTCTTCGTATGGCCTGAAGGATTTTATTTAACATTTATTCTGGTGTGAATTTGCTATTGAAGAATATTTCATTTTCTTGGATTTGTGGACACTCAGTGCTCCTCAAATTTGGAAAATAGTTTTACTTATTTATTCAAATAATTTTTCTATTAGTCTCATCTTCTCCACCAGGGATTCCAATTAAAAGCATATTAACCTGACTGACATTTTGCCACAGCTCTTTGTTGATCTCTTCGTTAAAAATGTTTTCTGTGTGTTTTATTCTCTGTAGTTTCTATGGCTGTATCTTCAAGATTAGTCATGTTTCCTTCTACAATATCACATCAACCAGTAATCCTACCCAGAGTGTTTTTCGTCACACACAGCATGGTTTTGACCTCTAGAAGATTGAATGAAATGTTTTTTTTTATATCTTCCTTATGTTATCTTAAGTTTTGAACATAGGGAATATTGTTACATTAATTGTTTTAATGTCCTTTTCCACTTATTCAGGGTAGTTTGCAATTAACTTTTTTTCTTATCATGAGTCATATTGTCTTGTTTCCCTCATGCCAAGTAATTTTTCACTGAATGCCAGATATTTGTGAATGTTCTGTTGTTTGGCATTGAATATTTTTGTATTTTTATATTTTTGCATTACTGAGATTTTGGGTTTTTAAAAAAATTTTATTTACTTTTTTATATAGCAGGTTCTTATTAGTCATCCATTTTATACACATCAGCGTATACATGTCAACCCCAATCTCCCAATTCATCACACCCGCACCCCCACCCCCCACTGCTTTCCCCGCTTGGTGTCCATACGTTTGTTCTCTACATCTGTGTCTCTATTTCTGCCCTGCAAACTGGTTCATCTGTACCCTTTTTCTGGGTTCCACATATATGCGTTAATATATGATATTTGTTCTTCTCTTTCTGACTTACTTCCCTCTGTATGACAGTCTCTGGATCCATCCATGTCTCTACAAATGACTCAACTTCATTCCTTTTTATGGCTGAGTAATATTCCATTGTATATATGTACCACATCTTCTTTATCCATTGTCTGTCGATGGGCATTTAGGTTGCTTCCATGATCTGGCTGTTGTAAACAGTGCTGCAATGAACATTGGTGTGCATGTGTCTTTTTGAATTATGGTTTTCTCTGGGTATATGCCCAGTAGTGGGATTGCTGGTTCATATGGTAATTCTATTTTTAGTTTTTTAAGGAACCTCCATACTTGTTCTCCATAGTGGCTGTATCAATTTACATTCCCACCAACAGTGCAAGAGGGTTCTCTTTCCTCCACACCCTCTCCAGCATTTGTTGCTTGTAGATTTTCTGATGATGCCCATTCTAACTGGTGTGAGGTGATACCTCATTATAGTTTTGATTTGCATTTCTCTAATAATTAGTGATGTTGAGCAGCTTTTCATGTGCATCTTGGCCATCTCTATGTCTTCTTTGGAGAAATGTCTATTTAGGTCTTGTGCCCATTTTTGGATCGGGTAGTTTGTTTCTTTAATATTGAGCTGAATGAGCTGTTTATATATTTAGGAGATTAATCCTTTGCCCATTGATTCATTTGCAAATATTTTCTCCCATTTTGAGGGTTGTCTTTTCGTCTTGTTTATGGTTTCCTTTGCTGTGCAAAAGCTTTTAAGTTTCATTAGGTCCCATTTGTTTATTTTTGTTTTTATTTCCATCACTCTAGGAGGTGGATCAAAAAAGATCTTGCTGTGGTTTATGTCAAAGAGTGTTCTTCCTATGTTTTCCTCTAAGAGTTTTATAGTGTCTGGTCTTACATTTAGGTATCTAATCCATTTTGAGTTTATTTTTGTGTATGCTATTAAGGAGTGTTCTAATTTCATTCTTTTACATGTAGCTGTACAGTTTTCCCAGCACCACTTATTGAAGAGACTGTCTTTTCTCCATTGTATATCCTTGCCTCCTTTGTCATAGATTAGTTGACCATAGGTGCGTGGGTTTATCTCTGGGCTTTCTAAGTTTTGAACATAGGGAATATTGTTACATTAATTGTTTTAATGTCCTTTTCCACATATTCAGGGTAGATTGTAATTAACTTTTTTTCTTATCGTGAGTCATATTGTCTTGTCTCCCTCATGCCAAGTAATTTTTCACTGAATGCCAGATATTTGTGAATGTTCTGTTGTTTGGTGTTGAATATTTTTGTATTTTTATATGTTTGCATTATTGAGTTTTGTTCTTACACACACAGAAAAATTGTTTGGAAACAGTTTGGTTATTTCTGGTCTTACTTTTTTTTTTTTTTTTTTTGCGGTATGCGGGCCTCTCACTGTTGCGGCCTCTCCCATTGTGGAGCACAGGCTCTGGACGCACAGGCTCAGAGACCATGGCTTACGGACCCAGCTGCTCTGCTGTATGTGGGATCTTCCTGGACCGGGGCACGAACCCGCTTCCCCTGCATCGGCAGGCAGACTCTCAACCACTTCGCCACCAGGGAAGCCCTGGTCTTACTTTTAATTTATTTGGCTGAACCAATGTTCAGTCTAGGCTAGTCATTCTCTGCTATTGAGGCAAGAATTTTCTGTTTACTCTGGCCATAAGCCTGTTATTCTTGAGTGTTTCCATACTAACTCATGGGATTATACACATTAACTGGCCCTGTGTGAGCACTGGGCACTGTTACATTACAGTATGGCAGTGGAATCTAAAAGCTCATGTCCTAAGACAACAATAGAAAGTCATGACCTAGCCTCAGAAGTCAGCGGGTGTCACTTCTGTCATACAAAGTTCCACTTAGGAACAGAGGTGACCCGGATGGATTCTACTGCTCAACAAGGTCACAATTGTAAGAATGTGTAGAATGGGATAGATATATTGTTAGCCATCTCTGGGAAATACAGTCTGTCACAAGGTCCTTATATTCCCCTATTTATTTTAGAATCAGCTGGTCAGTTTTCATTTTCAGTAACCCTGATAGGATTATGTTTTGGGGAGAAGGTAGCTTCATATTCATAAATGTGTTATATCTGTGTGTCTGTTTTTCATCTTCATTGTGGTATAATTGACAAAGTTGTATGTATCTAAGATATACAACTTGATGTTTTGATATATGTATACATTGTGAAATAATCACCACAATTACGCTAATTCACATATCCATCATGCTCCATACCTCACAGTTACATATATATATATATATATATATATGTATGTATATATATATATGTAGTGTGTGTGTGTGTATGTGTATGTATGGTGAGATCATTTAAGATCTACCCTTTTACCACATTTCAAGTATGCAATGTAATATTGTTAATTAGAGTCATATTGCTCTACTTGGTTCTGCAGAATTTATTCATCCTGCATAACTGAAACTTTGTAATATCTCTGCATTTCTCCCTCTCACCAGCCCCTGGGAACCAGCATTCTACTTCCTGCCTCTGTGAATTTGACTATTTTAGATCATGCAGTATTTATGGGAAAATTTTTTTAATCAACTTTATTAAGATGTCATAAATACACTCATTTTTAAATGTGCACATTTTAATTGTACAATTCACCGAGTTTCGACAAGTGTATTCATCCATTTAACCAATACCCTATGAAGATATAGAAATTTCCATTCCCCAAATTGTCCCCTTATCCTACTTCACAATCACAACTACTTATTAAATTTACCACTGTTTATTTATACATTCAGTTTTTGACAGGCATTTGGGTTGTTTCTAGTTTTGGGGTATTGTGAATAGAGCTTGTATGAACATTTCTGTGTAAGTTTTTTGTGGACCTATGTTTTCATTTCTCTTGGGTAAATGCATAAGAGTTAAGTTTTAGGATAATATGGTAGAGTATTTTTAACTGTTAAGAAACTCCCAAACTTTTACAAAGTAGTTGTATGATTTTGCATGTCCACCAAGCAGTGTATGAGATTTCTGGTTGTTTCACATTCTTGCAGTCTTGATATTGTCCAACTTTTAAATTTTAATCAGTGTAGTGCTATTTTATTTGTGATATAATTTGTATTTACTTTATAGCTAATGATATCAAATATCTTCTCTTGTTCTCTGTGAGCATTCACATATGTTCTTTTGTAAACTGTTCACATCATTTCCTCTACCCTTTTTCTGGTTATTATTCTTCTAAATATTGACTTACAAGGTATATTTATGTATTCTGGAAACAGGTCCATATATATTCGTTTTACTTTCTTAATGGTGTCTTTCAAATACAGAAGTTTTAATTTTGAGAAAACTAAGTTTCTTAATTTTTTTCTTAAGGAACCAAAGATATTGTGTCCATCCAAGAAATTTCTGCTTATCTCAAACTCATGAAGAATTTTTCCTATTTTCTTCTAGAAACATTAACCTTGTATTGTGTGGCCTTGATGAAACTTATAGTTCTAAGAATTTATTTTTTATTTTTAGGATTTTCTTCATACCTAATCATCTCACATAGGAATAAAGACAATTTCACTGCTTTATTTCCCATTTCCATGCTCTTTATTTCTTTTTATTGCCCCTATTAGTCTGGCTAGAATGTTCAGAAAAGTGCTTACCGAAAGTGGTGAGAGTTGGCATTCTTTTCCTGTGCCAACTGTCAGGGCCCACGGGCTTTCCCTGTTAGCTCTGATGCTAGCTGGCGGCTTTTAAGAGATGCCATTAATCGGGTTGATGAAGGAAATTCCCTTCCATTCTCTATTTATTTTGATTTTTCATCATGAAAGAGATTGAATTTTGTCATGTCTTATATACACCATTGAGATGATCATATGTTTTGTATCTTTTATCATGTTTTATTATGCATTGATCGATACATAGAAGTTAAACCAACTTTGTATAAACTGACCTCTAATATAAACTATATATGATCATCATTCATAATTTCTACATATCACTGAGGTTTATATGCTAACATTTAGTTAAAGATTCTTGTATCTATATCCATAAGGAACTTTGGTCTATAGTTTTCTTGTAAATATTTATAAAATTTTATTATTAGGGCACTTGCTGTTTTAAAAATGAATTGCAGTCGTTCCCTCTTCTTGCTTTTTCTGAATGGTTTATGTAAAATTTATATAATTTTTTCCTCAATACCTCATTGAAGCTATCTGTACCTTGAAGCTTGTTTAGTTTTGATTTTCAGGGAATGATGCATGTGTGTGTGTATGTGTGTGTCTGTCTTTGACTTATTATTGCTCTTTGGAAATAAAATTTTTCTTTATAATGTTATATTTCAAACATCTAGAAATATAGAAAATGATGTTATAAACAAGTATGTTCATATCACCCATTCGAAACAAATTTCATATTCTGTCACTTGCTTTGTATCCTAAGATTTAAAGTGATTTAAATAGGACACAGCTGAAGCTTCCTGTGAAGGCCTCAACAATCCATTGTCTTCCTCTTCTGCTCAGATATATTCATTATCAGAATTGGATATTTTTTACCCCAATCCCAAATTTTGTACTTTTAATTCTTATTGAGGCAATCAACAATGACATATAGTATTGGTTTGCATGATAATCAGTAAATGGCGTCTTGCCTTAAATAACCTCTACAACTTGCTTTGTTTGGGCTCAACAATGACATACAATTAAGTACGCATGTTGAAATTATACAGTTTAATGACCTGGACACATATACATCCATGAAACTATCACCACAATCAAGAAGAGGATCTCTGCTGTAACCCTGAATTTTGCTTATGCGTTTTTGTAATCAGTCCTCCCTCAATATCCATTCCCAAGCAAATGCAGATATGCTCTGCATCACTATATATTTGCATGCATTTTAATAATTTTTAATAAATGGAATCATGCAGTATATAATCTTTGTCTGAATTCTTTCACTCGGCATAATTTTGAGGTTTGTCAGTATTATCTCATGTATTAATAGTTTGCTCCTCTTTATTGCTGAGTAGTAGTCCATTGTATGGATATACCACATTTTATTTATCCATTCACCTGACGATGGGCATCTGGGTTGTTTCCAGTTTTAGGCCATTACAAATAAAGCTGCTATGAACATTCCTGTACAAGTCTTTGGGTGGACATGTGTTTTCAGTTCTTCTGGGAAAATACCTATGATTGCGATTGCTGGGTCATACGGTAAGTGTATGTTTAACTTTATAAAAAAAAAAAGCCAAATTATTTTTAAAGCGGCTGTACAATTTTCATGTTCTACCAGCAAAGTTGTGGAGTTCCAATTGTTCTAAATACTTTCCGAAGCATAGTATGGTCACTCTTTTTTAATTTTAGCCATTCCAATGTGTGTATGTGTAGTGGTATCTCATTGTGGTTTTAATTTTAATTTTCCTTTTTAAAAGATATTTTCATCTTTCTATTGGATATTGGTATTCCTTTGCACAGTATCTGTTGAAATATCTTTCCCATTTTTTAAGTGGGTTGTTTGTCTCACTGAGTTGTAAGTTCTTAATTTAATATGGACAAAAAGGTTTTTTTCTTATATATGTGCTGTGAATATATTTTCCCAGACTGTGGCTTACATTTTTGTTTTCAAAGCAAAACGTTGAAGAAGTCCAATTTATTAATTTTTTTAATTCTGTGGTTCATGTGTTTTTGTGTTCTAATAAAAATTTTCCTACCCTAAGGTCACAAAGATTTTCTACTGTGCTTTTTGTTTAGTACTTTTGGGTTTGCATTTAAGTCTATGATAGATATTGAGTTAATGTTTCTATTTGGATGAGGTAAGGGTCAATAATCATTTGTTACAATACAGATAACCTGTCCTGGTGATACAGCACTATTTGTTGAAGACTTTTCTTTTGTCATTAAATTTTCCTTGGTACCTCTGTCAAAAGTTCAACTGACTATATATTCATGTGGGTTTAATTCTGCTCCATTCATCCTTATGTTTATCATTTCACCAATACCGAAGTGTCTTGATTAATGAAGCTTTATTACCATATTACATTTAAAAATTGCTTTGCTTGCTCTGTGTTTTTGAATTACTACAGCATATTGATTTTTAAATATTAACCTGGATCCCATATATCTGTTTTATTCAGTGATTAAATGTCGTAATTATTTTGTAGACCCTGTATTTTTTTACAAGAATAAACATATAATCTGCAAATAACAGTTTTACTTCTTCATCTGATATCTGTGCCATTTTTTCTTTTACTTTATTGCAGTGACTAGGTCCTCCTGTACGGTGTTGAATAGAAATAAAAACAGGCATTCTTATTATTATTTTTGTTTTGTATCTTATTTTTGTTTTACAAGCTCTAGCTGGAGGTTTATCAGTTTTATTAGTCTCTTCAAGGAGCCAGATTTTAGTTTATTGAATTTTTCATTTGATTTCTATTTCATTAATATCTGCTCTTTATTTATGTATTTTTTTATGCTTTCTTCCTCATCTGAAACTTAATGTGCTATTCTTTCTTTAGTTTCTTAAGGGAGTAGCATACTATCAATTCATTGATTTTATATCTTTTTCTTTTCTTACATAAGTATTTAAGGCTATACATTTTTCCCTACCATTGTTTTACCTTCATCCTACTAATTTTATTTATTTTTAAGTTTTCACTCAGTGCAAAATATTTTCTAATTTTCTTTGTAATTTTATTTGTCCCAGGGCTCATTTCATAGTATTCTGTTTAATTCCCATATAACTAATCACTTCCAGTGTATCTTTATATTGTTGATTTCCAACTAAATTTTTTCTGTTTAGAAAGCATGCTCTATATTACTTTGAATCTTTTAGTTGTTTTTAGAAGTGTTTTAAGGTTCAGGATATGGCGCATCTTGATGAATGTTCCATATCTTCTTGAATAATAAGTTTATTCTGGCATTTAAGTAGAAGTTGTCTCCTGTATTTCTATTGTTCTAGTTTCCACTTGTTAAATCAATTTGTAAGAGTGAAATGTTGAAGCTCCCAGCTGATATTGTGGATTGCACTATTTCTCCTTTATTGTCTTCCAAGTATTTTGAAACTCAGTAATTATGTAAATAGGCATTTAGGATTGCTACTTTTCCTGATGACTTGACTCTCCATCATTATGTAATGATACACCATTTTATTCCTGATAATATTCCTTGCATTGAGGTCTACTTTGTTAGATATTAATATAATCACTCCAGCTTTCTTATGCTTATATTTTGTGCCAGAAAGAGATAGACCCTGTTAACATTTCTGCTTAGCCATTTAACAGAGTTGTTGATAATGTCTTTGATGCACAAAATTTTAAATTTTGATGAAGTCCAATTTATCCATTTTTTAACTTTGTTACCATATCTAATCATTTGTTGCCATACCAAAAGACATGAAGATTTAGCCCTATGTTTTCTTCTAGGAATTTTTAGCTCTTTATTTAAGTCATAGTTCATATTTGTATATAGCGTGAGGTAGAGATCCAACTTCGTTTTTCTGCTTGTGGAAATACAGTTTTCCCAGCACCATTTGTTGAAGAGTCTACTGTTTTCACATTGAATGAACTTGGCACCCTTATCAAGAAACAGTTGGTAATAAATGAATAGGTTTATTTCTGTTCCATTGGTCTGTAGGTCTGTCTGTTTTGATTACTGGAGCTTTGTAGTATGTTTTGAAATTGGGAAGTATGAGTCCTCTGGCTTTGTTCTTCTTTTTCAAGATTGTGTTTTGGCTGTTCAGGGCCATTTGCAATTTACTATGAATTGAGGAATGGCTTTTCAATTTCTTTAAAAAAAAAGCTGTTGGAATTTTCATAGGGATTGCATTGAATATCTAGATTGTTTTGGGTAATGTTGACGTCTTAATATTAAGTCTTCCTACCATGACCACAGAATGACTTTCTATTTATTTAGGTTTCCTGTAGTTTCTTTCAGCAATGTTTTGTAGTTTTTAGTATACAAGTATTTCATCTCCTTTTTTCTAGTTTGGTTTTATTGTTTGATTATTCCCTTTATTATGTGTTTTCTTGCCTCTTTCTCATGCCTAGTAATCTTTTTGTAGATTCCAAACATTGTGATTTTACCTTATTTGGTACTGCATATTTTTGTATTCCTGTGAATTTTGTCTTCTTTTTTTCACATGCAGTTAATACATTATTGAAAACAATTTGATCATTTCATGTCTTGCTTTTCTAATCTGATCGATGTTTCTGTTTCAGCATTCAGTCTAAAGCTAATCATTTTCCACTACTTTCCTAAGTGCTCCACCCAGTGCTTTTTGAATATGAGTTTTCTTTTCTGGTTATTGGGAACAGACACTGTTCCTTAGCCTGAGTGATTGCCAAGCACCCTTTCCTCTAAAGTTATCAAAATTGATGGTCCTTTCCCCAGATTCAGGTAGCTTCCTCAGACACATATGCTGATTTCTGTTATATAATCAAGTGAGATGTTCTACTCATCTCCAGAGTTCTCTGTCTCCACAGTATCTCCTTTCTGGTTCACAGGAAGAACACTAGCTGCATTCAATGTCTTCTTGGACTTCAGCTTTGTCTCTTCAGTTCAGGGAAGAACTCAGTTCCACCACAGTTCCCTTTGCCATAATTTAGAAACTCACTGAAAGCAGTAATCTACAACAGTTGTAGAGCTCATATATCAATATTTTGTTTCCTGTATGTCCCTTGGGATCACTGTCCCTTGTGGTTTGATGTCCAGTTTCTTGAAAACCATTTTCCATGTCTTTCTATGGTTATTATGTTTCGGTTGTTTCAGGCAAAATGGTAAATCATTTCCTTTATTCTATCTGTTCACTGTTCTCTTCAGGCTGAAGAACTTCTTTTAGCCTTACTTGTGGTGCAGGCTTATTGTCTACAATGTCTCTAAATTGTATTACCAAATGTCTTTTTTTACCTTTCATGTTTTTTAAAGAAACTTTATTTTTTAGGCAGTTTTGGGTTCAAAGCAAATTTGAATGTAAGGTACAGAGATTTTCCATATGTTCCCTGGACCCCCTCATGCTTAACCTCCACCGCTCAACATCCCTCAGCAGAGTGATACATTTGTTGTAATTGATGAATCTATAATGAATGAAATATCATTATCACCCAAAGTCCATGGTTTACATTAGGATTCACTCTTGGTGTTGTACATTCTGTGTTTTTTTGGACAAATGACATATGTTTACAATTATAGTATCATACAGTGTAGCTACACTACCCTGAAATTTCTCTGCTTTCCACCTATTCATTATTCTTTATCCCCAAGCCACTGATCTTTTTACTGTCTCCATAGTTTTGCCTTTTCCTGAATTTTATATTGTTGGAATCATACAGTGTGTAGCCTTTTCAGATTGACTTCCTTCACTTAGTAGTATTTCTTTTTAGCACTGAATAATATTCCACTGCCTTCTAGCAGTTATTGCTCCTAGTGAGAAGTGAGCTGCTGCTCGTACTTCTTCCCTCTCGCACCCTGCATTTAATGTGTCATCATTTTTACTCCATAGCATTTAGATTATCTTTACTGGGGGTTTATAGCAGTTTGACTATGTTGTGTGTAGGGGTGGAGGTTTTGTACATTTCATGTTGGTGTTTGCAGAGTTTTTTGGATTATTCATTTATGTCTTTTGTTAAATTCAAGGCTTTTGGGTCATATATGTCATTTATTGTTTTCTGCATTATTCTCTCTGTCCTCCCTTTTTGGTTATCAATTACACATACGTTACACCAATTTATATTGGCCCAGGAGTCACATGAAGCTCTACTCATTTTTTAATTAAGTTGAAATTCATATAACATAAAGCCATTTTAAAGTGGATAATTCAGTGACATTTAGTACATGGTGCTGTGCAACCACCACCTCTACCTAGTTCCCAAACATTTTAATCACCTCAAAAAGAAGCTCTGTGCTTATTAAGTGGTTACTCCCTATTTTTCTCTACCTTCAGCCCCTGACAACTACCAGTCTGCTTTCTGTCTCTATTCTGGATATTTCATACAAATGAAAAGATACAATATGTGTCATTTTTTCTCTGGCTTCTTTCACTTAGCCTAATGTTTCAAGATTTAACCACATTGTAGCATGTATCAGTATGTCATTCCTTTTTATGGTTGAATAATATTGCATTGTTTGTTTATACTTTATACACAGGCAATCCTGTGTTTACCTTTCTTGAGCAGTTTTCAAACTATTTAGCACAGTGCCTGCGCAATTTTACAGTGCTACTAATAATATACAAGGGTAACTATCTCAACAACACTTGTTATTTTCCTTTTAAATAACACTTGTTATTTAAGTGTTCCTTTTAAAAAAGTATTGCTATCCTTGTGTGTGAAGTAGGGTCTCAGTATTGATTTGCATTTCCCAAATGACTAATGATGTTGAGCATTTTTTCCTGTACTTGGTGGCCACTTGTATATCTTCAGAAAAATGTCTAGAAAAATTGGGTTTTCTTTCTTTTTGTTGTTGAGTTCTAAGGGCTATTTACATATTCTTTATACTCGGACCTTAGCACGTGTATGATTTGCAAAGGTTTATCTATTCTCAGAGAGTTTTTTCACTTTTTAATAATGTCCATTTGTGCACAGAAGTTTTATATTTTTATGAAGTTCAGTTTATTTTCTTTTTTATTGATGATGCTTTTGGTGTCATTTCTAAAAAACCATTATGGAATCTAAAATTGTGAAAAATTTACCCCTTTCCTTTTTTTCAAAGAGGTCATTGATGATTTGAGGTAAGTTCTAGAAAACAGTGTGAGTTAGGGGTCCAAATATATTCTTGGCATGTGGCTATCTGGTTGTCACAGGACTTTTCACTGAAGAGACTGTACTTTCCCCCTTGCATGGTCTTGTCATCCTTGTTGAAAATCGGTTTGCCACTGATGTCTGTGGCTATTTCTGGACTCTCAGTTCTATTCCATTAGTGTACATTCTCTCTTTTTCTAGTACTACACTGTTTTGATTACAGTAGCTTTGTAGGGAGTTTTGAAATTTAGAAGTGTGAGTACTCTAGGTTTGTATTTTTCAAAACTATGTTGTATATTTTAGGCCCCTTGCAATTCCATGTGAATTTGTGGATCATCATTCCCTCTTTTCAAAACCAAACGTAAAATAGATAGCTAGTGGGAAGCAGCCGCATAGCACAGGGAGATCAGCTTGGTGGTTTGTGACCACCTAGAGGGGTGGGATAGGGAGAGTGGGAAGGAGGGAGACTCAAGAGGGAAGAGATATGGGAACATATGTATATGTATAACTGATTCACTTTGTTATAAAGCAGAAACTAACACACCATTGTAAAGCAATTATACTCCAATAAAGATGTTATTAAAAAAAAAAACGAGCCTGAGGGATTTTGATACAGGATACATTGATCTATAGGTTCCTTTGGATTGTATTGTCATCTTCATAATATTGTCTTCCACTTCTCCAACATAGGATGTGTTTCCATTTACGTAGGTCTTCTTTTATTTCTTACAGCAATGTTTTATAATTTCAATTTTACAAGTCTTCAACCTTCTTGCTTCAATTTACATCTAGATTTTTTGTGTATTAGCATGTAAATATAATTGCTTCTCTAATTTTCTTTTGGGACTTTTCACTGGTAGTGTATAGACATAACCACTTTTGTGTTGATCTTGTATCCTGCAACTTTGCTGAATTCCTTTATTAGCTCTAGTACCATGTGTATATGTGTATTCACAGGTTTCTCTCTCTCTCTCCCTGTGTGTGTGTGTATACATACACACAATCATGTCATCTACAATTAGTTTACTTTTTCTTTTATAATTCAGATGCCTTTTATTCTTTTTCTTGCCTAATTGCTCTCTCTAGAACTTTCTTTAGGACATCCTTGCCTTGTTCTTGATCTTCGGGGGAAAACTTTCAATATTTCACTATTGAAGATGATGTTAGCTTTGGGTTTTTCATAAAAGCCCTTTATCAGATTGAATTTTTTTTTCATTTTGTTCCGTTTGTTGAGTGTTTTTATGATGAAAATTTTGGATTTTGTCAAATTCTTTTTCTGCATCAATTGAGATGATCATGTAGGGTTTTTTTCCCCCTTCTATTTGTATAGTATATTACTTTGATTGGTTTTTATATATTTAGCCACCTTTGCAGTTCCTGGGATATATCCCACTTCATTATGGTGAATAATACTTTAATATAGTGCTGGAAGTTGCTTGTTAGTATTTTGTTAAGGATGTTTGCATCTGCATTCTAGAGATATTGACATTTATTTCCTTGTCTTAGTAATAACTCTATCTGGCTTTGATGTCAGGGCAATGCTCATATCACAGATTGATTAGTAAGTGTTTCCTCCTCTTCTGTTTTTGAAAGAGTTTGAGAAGAATTGGTTTAATTCTTCTTTAACTGTTTGGTAGTATTCACCAGTGAAGCCATCTCACCCTGAGATTTTCATTATTGGAGGTTTTCAGTTACTAGCTCAATATCTTTACTTGTTATAGATTTCTTCCAATTTTCTATTTCTTCTTCAGTCAGTTTTTGTAACACGTGGGTTTCCAGGTATTTTTCATTTTTTTTCTAGCTTACCTAATTTGGTGGCATATAATTTTTCTTAAAATTGGCTTATCCTTTTTATTTCTGTAAGTTTGGTAGTGATGTTCCATCTTTCTTTCTGACTCTGAAAATTTCTCTCTTCTCTCTTATTCTCAATCTACCTAAAGGTTTGTCAGTCCTTTTAGTCTTTATAAAAATCAACTTCTGTTTTCCTTGCTTTTCTCTATTTTTAAAATTCTCTGTGTTATTAATATTCACTTTAATCTTTAAAAAATTTTTCTTCCTTCTGCTATCTGTAGATTTAGTTTGTTGTTTTCTCATCCATTCAGGTGTAAAGTTATGTTATTGATTTAAGATCTTTCTTTTTTTTCAATATAGGCATTTACTACTAATAAATGTTCCTCTGCTTTCACTTAATCTCATTTGGTTTGGTGTGTTATGCTTTCATTCTAATACATCTCAATATGTTTTCCAATTTCCCTTTTGATATATTCTTTATCTTCTTGGCCTTTTAAGAATGTGTTGTTTAATTTTCACATATTTGTGAACATTCCACTTTTCCTTATGTTACTGATTTCTTCAGTAGCTTCATTCTATTGTGATTTGTATGATATCATTCTTTTTAAATTTATGAAGAATTGTCTTGTGTCCTAAAATATTGTCTATCCTAGAAAATATTCCATGTGTACTTGATAAAAATGGGTATTCTGTTGCTATGAGTGAGGTGTTCTATATACATCTGTTAATTTAGTTGGTTTATAGTGTTGTCAAGTCCTCTATTTCCTTATTGATCCTCTGTCTAGAAACTCTATCCATTATTGGAAGAGAGGTAATGAAATCTCCAAGTATTGCTATAGAGCTGTCTCCCTCTGTTCTGCCAGTGTTTGCTTTATATATTTTCTGTACCTGTTGTTTGGTATGTATATTTTTATAATTGTTATATCTTCTTTGTGATTTGATCCTTTTAGGAATATGTAATTTCCTTTTTCTATTATAACAGTTTTTGACTTAAAGTCTATTTAATCTGAATTAGTGCCAGCTCTTTTTTCATTACAGTTTCCATGTAATATCTTTTTCCACTTTTTCACTTTCAACCTAATCGTTTCATTTGGTCTAAAGTGAGTCTCTTCCAGATTGCATATAGTTGGATCATAAATATTCATTCTGCCAGTTTCTGTCTTCTGATTGTAGAATTTAATCCATTTACATTAAAAGTAATTACTGATAAAAATGGACTTATTTCTGCCATTTTACTATTTCCTATATGTTGATTGTTTTTTAGAGTTCTTTCAAAGTTAATTCTGAGAGTTTTTGCTTGATTATTTTCATGTTTCTTTAGTTGGGACTGTCATTTGGAGCTGCCAGTATCTTTGCTGATGTTACTCTATTCATTTTTTTAAAACTCTTATTTCTCTTGACTATGAGTTAGTTTTCTGTGTCTTTGAAAATCTAATAATTTTTATTATATGCTAAACTTTATTGGTAGTGCTATGTAGAGTCTTCTGGCTTATTTTTGCTCTGAAGAGTGTTTATTATTTAGTCTAATAATATGCTAGATTCAAAATCTAAACTGTCTCTCCCATTGTAGGCACCATCTTCTCAGTTTTTTCAGCTTTCCAACTCTTTCCGGTTTTGTTTTTTTTTTTTGCGTTAACGCGGGCCTCTCACTGCTGTGGCCTCTCCCGTTGTGGAGCACAGGCTCTGGACGCACAGGCTCAGCAGCCATGGCTCACGGGCCCAGCCACTCCGCGGCATGTGGGATCTTCCCAGACTGGGGCACGAACCCGTGTCCCCTGCATCGGCAGGCGGACTCTCAATCACTGCGCCACCAGGGAAGCTCTCTTTTTCTGGTTTTGAACTTCTTGCAATATCATTGACTAATGTGAAGGTCTCACATCAGCCAGTGATCTGCATGGAGTCTATATGAGATTTTAGAGTTCTTGCTTCTGTTTCTACCTATTTCCTTGAATTTCTCCCATTACTTTCTATATCTTCTGGTGGCCTAGAAGTCTGTCCTGTCAGTTTTTGTAACCAAGTAGACATAATTTTTGCTTCAGTTTTAGCCACCCATGCACCACATAGTGTGGTGAGTACCCACTGCTGAAATATATAATAATACTTTTACCCATTTGCCTGTCTTTGCTACCTCTTCAGGGCTGTCAAATAGTGTATGTTTCCTCTTTCCTGATGTTTTAAGTGTTTTCTGCAGATTGATTAATTCAGTATAAGCTAGAATTAGAATTCTTGGCCACTTGATTTTTAGCATTGTGGACATTGTCTTTGGTGCATTATTTTTTGTTTAATATTGTATAAGTCTTATTGCTTATTTTCTCTATTTGTTTTCTCTTATAAAAGTCTTACCTGCCTCACAACCAGGAAAAAATTCTCTAATAATTTATTTTATTAATTTCAAATTTTGTTTCTTTACTCTCAGGTCCATAAAATAAGGGTACATACTGTGTGTGTGTGTGTGTATACATACACATATATATACTTATAATATATGGTGCATATATACACACACCTACATTTGTATGTATATACACATATATGTACATACACACGAATATATGTCTTTTAAAGGGTCCTCTTTTTTGTTTTACTGTTTGTGGTAATTAATGTCTTGTTGTATAGAGAGGGTAAACCACCTTCTTTTTTCTCTTTAGAAGTTGTCCATTTTAAATTGATTTGTCAAGTTATATAAAATAAAATTGTAGTTGAGGTTTTATTTATGAGTGCAGTGCAGGTATAGATTAATTTGATTAAAACTTACATTTTTACATTAGCAGCATAAAGTTGGATTTTTAAAAATCCAGTCTGAGAATATGGCCAATGATAGGCTATTTTAACAGAGTCACAGTATTGCAAATTGTATCTGTGAGATTCATGCACATTTTTGTGGTTATAACACAATTTTTAAAAATTTTCTTTTCTATATAATATTCTATTTTATGAATATGTCAAGGAGTATATATCTGTTTTATTGTTGGTTGAAATTGCTTCCTACTTCTCAGTTTTTCTACTATGACAAACAATGGTGTTGTGAATATTTTTGTTTGTATATCCTAGGTCTTTAGCTAATATTGGATCATAAGATGAGCAATTCATTAAAATATGTCAGATTGGGTTAATACAAAAAATTTAGAAAACACTTTTACAACGCAATGTAGGACAGATCCTGTCTACATCTCTGCCAATTCTTGGCATAGCCAAACTTTAAATATTTGCAATCTGATGATTATGTAATGCATCACATTTTTTATTATGGTAAAATATACATAAGATTTAACCTTTTAAGCATATTGAAAGGTACAAATTAGTGGCATTAAGTGCATTCACATTGTTGTGTAAGCGTCAATACCATCCATCTCCAGAACTTTTTCATCTTCCCAAACTGAAATTCTGTACCTATTAAATGCTAGCTCCCCATTCTGCCCTCCTTTCAGTCGCTGACAACCACTCCTCTTCTTTCTGTCCCTATAAATTTGACGACTACTCTAGGTACCTCATGTAAATGAGATCATGTGGCATTTGTCCTTTTGTGATTGGCTTATTTCACTTGGCATCTATGTTGTAATATGTGTCAGAATTTCCTTCCTTTTGCAGGCTAAATACTATTCTGTTGTGTATATGTGTGTATATGTATCACATTCCCACCTCCAACATGTGTAGTACGTGACCATCACACATTTTCATACCATTCCACAGTACTTTTTATAATTTCACATTCCCACATTAACATCACATTAGGTGGCCCAGCACTAACGTACCACATTTCCATTGTCCACATGTGTATGCCACGTTTTCTTTATCCATTCGTCTGTCAATGGACATAGGGTTGCTTCCACCTCTTGGCTATTGTGGATAGTGCTGCACTGAACATGGGTGTGCAGATATCTCTTCGAGATCCTACTCTTAGTTCTTTTGGATAAATACTGTTTTAGGGTGGGCCGCCATAACAAAATTCCATATACTGGATGGCTTAAACAAAATTTTTTTTCACAATTCTGGAGGCTGGAAGCCCAAGTTCAAGGTGCTGGTGATTCGTTTCTGGTGAGTTCTCTCTTGGCTTGCAGATGGCATAATGGGCCACCTTCTCATTTTGTCCTCACATGGCCTTTTCTTGGTTCAAGTTTGCAGAAAAAGTTTCGATTTTGATGTAGTCCAATTTAATTATTTGTCTTTTGTCCTCATGCTTTCAGTGTCATATAAAAAAATCATTGTAAAATCTAATGTCATAAAGCTTTTTCCTATGTTTTCTTCCAAGAATTTCATGGTTTTAGCTCTTATGTTTAGGTCTTTGATCCATTTTGAGTTAATTTTTGTATATGTGGTGTAAGCTGTGTCCAACCTCATTCATTTTCAAGTGAATATCCAGTTTGCTCAAACATTTGTTGAAAAGACTGTCCTTTCCTCATTGAATGATCTTGGTATCCTTGTTAAAAATTATTTGGGAGTTTATTTCTATTTTGTCTGTAATTTTATCTTTATGTCAGTACCAGACCACTGAAATTACTGAAGCTTTGTAGTACTTAAATCAGCAAGTGTGAGATGTCCAACTTTGTTATTCTTTTACAAAATTGTTTTGGCTATTCTGAGTCCCTTGAGATTTCAAATGTTTTATGATGGATTTTTTTTATCTCTGAAAATGCCACCACTGGGATTTTGATAGAGCTTTCATAGAATCTAGAGATTTCATAGATAGCGATTTCATGGATAGTTAGTAGTACTGACATCTTAACAATATTAAATATTAAATGAACATGGGACGTCTTTCCATTTGTGTCTTTGATTTCTTTCAGCAATTTTTGGTAGTTTTCAGTACACAAGAATTTGCCTCCTTGGTTAAGTTTTTCCTATTATTTTCTGTCCTTTTCTCGTTGATTTACGTGAATTGTGTGTGTTTTCTGAACGGTAGTCCTCTGTTGGTTATATAAGCTGCAACTATTTCCTAGTTTTCTTGATTGACTGTTACTACTATTGTTACTTTAAGTTCTTAATTTTAATACCACATGTATCAATTATTTTCTATTATGGTTAGTCACTTCCCTTTTTAAGGAATTATTCCCTATCCAAAATTCATTAAGATATTTTCCTGTATTTACTTATTTCTTCATATGTCAATAGTGATCAGTCACCAATGCTTCCTTCTCTTCTTATTGAAATAATCAAGTTTTAATCAGGCTGCTCTCATAACTGTAGCTGGGAGATGTTCTACTCACTGAGACTCAGACCTGGAAGAAAAGTTCACTAATTTTGTACTTTAAATAACATTTTAGCATTTTTCCTCAATTCCACTTAAAAGAGAACAAAATATTTCAGGGTATATCTTAGGAGAGAGTGCTACAGATAAGGGCTCTGTGGTATAACATGTACTATATTATGAAGGTTTTTTAAATTATAAGAATATTTATTAGAATATCATTATTTATTTAAACTTTAATTTAGATGATTTTATGCCAGTATCAGTTCTGTTTGTAACAGTCATGTATAAAGTCTGTGTGTAAAGACTGCATGCAGGTTTCTCTTCTCCATATGTAACGATTTGACACTTTCAATACATTCGCTAAATCTTTCCATATTTGTGCATCAAGAAATATTAATATATGTTTTGAGAGAAAGTGTACCATGATCACACACCTTTGAGGAATATTATGTCATTAGAATTTTACCACATACATTTTCAGTTTAGACACTCTTCTTATTACTGCAGCAAATAAATCTATTTAACTTTGTTTACCAATTTTTTTTCCATCTGGAACATTAATTCCCAAATAAAATGTCTGTTAAAACTTGAGGAGCTCTGTGGAACCTAGAATGGAAAATACTTCTGAGTGATGGTTAAGATATTTCCCAATTTGAAAAAATATATTTTAAAAAGAATAAGAAATTAAATAATATAATATGACCCAGATTCAGTCAGTGGCATGTATTATTAAATCATGGTGCTAGAAAAAGAATCTTTTTTGATGGCCCATGATACCCATGCCTTAGATGTGCTGTTACTAACATCTTTGTGATCCCTTGGCTGACCACATCTGCAATAGGTTAGTCAGAGACCCCAACTCAGTTAGAGGCTGATGGCATCCCATGACCTTGATGGCCTCCCCACCCGCAGTGGAAGAGGTGAGTAGAGGCAGCAACCCCGCAATGCACAGGGTTAAGCATTTATTGAGTGCCCATCACATGCTGGGTGCCTTTTCATCTAAGTCATCTGGTTTCAGTCCTCACAATAATGCTATGACTTGATTGTTACTGTACCTGTTTTACAAATAAGGAAACTAGAACTAAGAGAATTGACTACTTTGCCCAGGATCCCAAAGTTAATTAATGGCAGAGAATGTATTTGACCTTGGTTTCTTCCTGCCTTTCTTTACTTTCTATCACACAGAGGGAGCGGTGGTGACGTATTCATGGTATACATTGTCCTTATGTTAGGGGTGACCAAACTGAGTTACGTTTTAGGCTAAGTAATTTTTCCAGAATTACACCATTAGCCCAGGATAGAAATAGGATTTGAAATCAGAGGATTGTTAGAAATGATCTGCAAGTCCTTCCGATATTTGGGGCTATCTTTATACATCTAAATCGTGGTTACTGTGGACCATCTGGTAGTCACATTTGGTTCTTGACCCCTTGTGGCTTCTTCTGTAACTTACAGGATGGCCCAGTCAGCCTTCTGATGTCAACATCGTGTGGTCAGTAAAACTATTTTAGGTCACAGTCTTGGTTTAAGCTGGATTAGAGTGAAAACTTAAAACTTTTCACTTACATGAGGCATTTAGAGGAGTCAAACTCATAGAAACAAATTGTGGAATGGTGGCTGCCAGGAGCTGGGAGAGGGGGAATGAGGAGATGTTTAATGGGTATAGAGTTGCAGTTTTTCCCAGATGCAGAAGTTCTGGAGATTAGTTGTACAATGATTTGCATACATTTAACACTACTGAACTGTACACTTAAAAATGGTTAAAATGGCAAATTTTATGCTATGTGCATTTTACCACAATTAGAAACAAAAAGAAAAAAAAGAACCTTCTTTGAAAATTTATCCTCCGTGTAAAGTTAATTTACGTGGCGTTAGGAAACTTTTACTTATTAACTTATTTTTTTATCCACAGTGATCTGCAGCCCTGGATCTTATAACTCCCATGATGGAATTCACTGCCTTCAGTGCAATAGCAGCTTGGTGTTTGGAGCAAAAGCATGTTTATAGGCCATTATTTTGAGCTCTTCGGTGGTTTGTTAAACACAAAAGTATATTTTTGAAATATTACGATATAATAAATCACTATTATGCCAAAATTAAATATATTAGATATTACCAAAATATGGTGTCATCATTTTAATTGAAACACGGTACATCCAAATGCCTTATATACAGTACATCCAGTATTTATTCATTAGTGCCAGACCTACATATGAATCCAAAATATTTCTTGGATCACTGTTTTTAAAATAGTTTCAAATATACTATATTGGGTTAGCCCAAAAGATTTTTTTATGATTTTTCAAAAATAGCCCATTCTATCGTTATTATATGTTGACTAATCCCAGGCTACCATATTCTTCCACAATCATTTTAATTTCAGCTTGTTTCATTCCTTGATTTTAATTTTATGGGATTCTATTCCTTCCAGTTTGACCTTTCATAGCTCAAAGTCACTGCAAGTCTTATTATTGCAATTTTTAGCCACTTTAGTTTAAGACCTAGTCCCAAACACACTATGAGTTTTTAATATACTTCAATATGGTGATCTTAAACTTTTCAGTTGAAAGTCCCTCAAATTAACCTTTTTGACATTTTAGAATGGAGTAATCGTTGTATGTGCCTAAATTAACATTTGAGCTTTCACAACGTGGAGAGAGAAAGAGAAACTTAAGCAGTTTCTTTCCCCAGCAGCACCTCTAGGGGTGAGAATCAAGCAGTCATTTTCACTTCCTTCACTATTACAGTGTTCTGTGACAGATACCACTGCTGCGACCGCCTAATACTTACTCTCTCACCCTGCGATGTTGTGTTTGAATATGAAAAACTACCAAAAATTTAAATATTAATTACCAGGAAAATACATGAGTAAATCACAAAATTAGTAGCTTCTCAGTTTTCTAATTACTGTTTTAATTATATTCGTATCCACTTTACACTTTCTTGGAACGTTCCCTGTTTTTCTCTTCATATTTCCTTTGTGGAGACGTGAACATATGTAAATGGAAAATGCACACAGATTGGATCTGGGCACAGCTGTGCAGCACACTGGACAGGAGAGGCATGTACTTAAACCGAGGCTCTGCATGGCGTTTTTTTTTTTTTTTGCGGTACGCAGGCCTCTCACTGTTGTGGCCTCTCCCGTTGCAGAGCACAGGCTCCGGACGTGCAGGCTCAGCTGCCATGGCTCACGGGCCCAGCCGCTCTGCGGCATGTGGGATCTTCCCGGACCGGGGCACAAACCCGTGTCCCCTGCATCGGCAGGCGGACTCTCAACCACTGTGCCACCAGGGAAGCCCCTGCATGGCTTTTTGAAAGTGTCCAATAAATACATTAGCTTCTCCGTCATCCTGTGGACAAACATTACTCTGGAATTCTCAAATAAGAGAGGGAAGGGAAATGACATTTCTTTGTTAGCCCTGTTGATCTTTCTTTAACAATCCCTTTAGACTTTCCTAATCATGACATAATTGTTTTCATATATTTTTGAGAGGTTATTCAAGAGCCGTCTTTCCACTATTAAGTCACGTATTTTTGCCGTTTTACTGTTTGGGTGAGTTATTGTTCCTCTTGCACATGCTTTCTGTAACTAGTAAAAGACCTATTAAGTCTCCATCTGTAAAAGTAGTGCAAGCTTCTAAAGTTTTCCAAATTTCTTAATTTAATAATGAGACGAATTGGAGTACATATTCTTTCCTTTGTACTCCCTAAGTTTGGATTACTTTCTTCCTATTACTTAAAAGCCCAGAGGAATTTAATTTCTGATGCATCCTTCTGAGGCGTGACCAGTACTAGCCCCCTCGCTGGTCAGCTGGGAAGGCAGTGGCAGGGGTGACATGGTGATGATGGGCACTGGAGGTCAGAAGAGATGGGTAATCTGGAATGAGAAGAGACAAGTGACAGGAGAATGAGTGGAGCCAGTCACGGACTTTCAGCTTATGAAGGCAGACCAGAAATGAGGCCACACAGATTCCAGGGGGCAGAACAGGTCAGATTTAAAAGTCCAGGCAAAAAGAACAGCTGGTAGAAATTTAAGCAGAGGATGAGCTAGGAGAAGAAAGACAAGTGTTAATTACTTCTTTTTCTTGGTTCTCAAAGTGAAATGTTCTTGGCTCTGTTTTACCACATATCACATTTATTTTAGTTGGTTTGTGTCTGTCTTCCACATTCAATTATACTAGTGTATTCCTAGTTTCCTAGTCATCTTCAAAGCACATAGTTATGTGCTTAATAATTTTTAAACTAATTAATAGATTATTAAAGTCCTGTGAGTATAAATAAGAACTAAGATAAAAGTTGCTTCTGTTATATTAATAGGTAGGTTGTGGAATGTTGAAAGTAGTTTTAAGCAATTGGCAATATGTATGATAAAAACTATAAACTAATCCCTAGGAGTGATTGTTGTCATGAGACAGTTACAGGTGTTCATTATTTTTGTTTATATCAAAATAATATCTTACATTTATA
Source organism: Orcinus orca (assembly GCF_937001465.1). NCBI lineage: Eukaryota > Metazoa > Chordata > Mammalia > Artiodactyla > Delphinidae > Orcinus > Orcinus orca. Next base: position 103,735,243 of record NC_064567.1, read on the forward strand.
TAATGCCTTAATTTTAACAAAACCTTTTTTTCTTAATTACACAATCTGGGATTTACATTGACCTGTGAACTTATGGGAAATATGGTTCCCATTTTGTATTTTATCAATTAGGTTTTTTTCTCATATTAGGTGTGTAATATGTATTCATTTGGCAATATGTAAAAAGAGTCTTAACAAGTTTGGTCCAGTAATATCACTTAAAGGATGCTATCCAAAGGAAGCAAATTAGAGATCAGGTGAAATATTCCATCCAAAGGTACTAATAATGAAAATGGAATTAACAGAAATTATCTGCAAGAATGAAATGGTTAAATAAATTATGCTGTTTCCATATGGTAGAATGTTATGTAGTATTGTTTAGAGTTTTAAAACAAATGGACCAAAATGTTAATAGTGGTCATGCTATGTGATAGGGTCCTATGGGAGGTTTTTTTGATACCCTCTGTTTTCCAAGTCTTCTACAGTGAAATGAATTACTTTGGAAAATCTTGGAAGCAGTAAACATACTTTGACAAATGACAAGAGTAGCCATTTGGGGAAGACATTGTTGCTCACTCTCCAGTATCAATTTGCCCGCCCCCTTCTTCCCAACAGAGCACCAAGTTTGTTTACTCCAGAGAACTATCCTTCTTCGCCAGTCAGCACATGACTTTTTTTGGCCGCCGCTTTGTTGAAACCGTGAGGTGAACACCCTGAGGATGAAGCCCGTGCTGAGGACCCCGAGTGGAGACATGGAAAGAGCTGGCACTTGATGACGCTGAATCACTACCCATATGGTGTCTGAATCCCAGCCTGCCCTGGACTCCCCAGTTCTGTGAGATAGGAAGGTTCCTTTCATTAAAGCAAGTTAGGTGTTCTACAGCTAAAAGCATCCTAATTGGTAGAGAGTTCATTACAGGAAATAGGTAAAATGGAAGAAATTAGAAGTAGGGGGAAAATACCACTTAACAGTTTCATAACCCAGATATCAGCAATGTTAACATTTTGGTAAATTTCCTACTTTTGTGTGATTTTTTATTCACGTTATATGTTTTATTCATATATATACAGTCAGTATTTCCCTTAATATATATTTTCCACACCATCTTGTACACCTCACTAACATAATTTGAATGATTATTACGTATGATACATTTCAACAAAATTACTACAGTATGGTTAATCATTTCTAATTGTTGGACATTTCTGCTGCTTCCAGACTTTTGCTGTTTTATGTAGCATTACAGTTAACATCTTCTTTCTTAATACTCTGTGGTATTTTTAAGTCTTCTCTCTGCCCAGAAGTAGAATTACTGGGTTTGGATATTTCTAATCCTTAGGACCATTTGCCAAATTTATTTCCTAAGAATTGTATCAATTTATAGTCCCACCAGTGATATATCAGAGTATACATTTCACTGCACCCTCTCTGAATTTTTTTTTTTGGGGGGGGGGTGGGCACACCACACAGCTTGTGGGATCTTAGTTCCCCTACCCCGGATTGAACCCAGGCCCAGCAGTGAAAGCATGGAGGCCTAACCACTGGACCACCATGGAATTCCCTGAATTCATTTTATAAATTATTTACCTTGACAGATGGAAATAGTCTCCCGTACTATACTTTCATTTTTCTGCGGCACTGGTGAGGTTGGGCTTTCCTCATATAATTATTCTGCTGCTGGTGCTAACGAGTGTTGTTTATTGAGTGCTTATTATGTGAAAAGATTTGTTTGAAATCCTTTGCATATATTTTTGTGCTTTATTTACCCAATTCTGTGATTTATTATTATATTACTCTCATTTCGTGTATGAAAAAACCAAGTCACAATAATTGTATGACTTCCCCAAGTTTACAAGCTGATTAGTGGTGAAGATGTGTGTCAGTTACAGAGAGCCCTGATGCAGTGGTTTCCGTTCTGTCTCTGAGTCCAGCAAAGGTCGGGTTAGAGCTGGTGCCATGTCTCCATAGAGCTGTCCTTACCTTGGGCCACCGGTCCTTTTTTGCTCCACCTTCTTTAATGTAGCTTTTGTCTTCATGTCTGTAGGTGGCTGTTGTGGATCTAGGCATTGGATTGACCTTCTATTCAGAAAAAAGATGAAGATGAAAGCCCTCTACAAGACTTTTACATCACATTGAAGGGGACAATGTCCCAAGGACACGTAAGTGGGAAATTGATATATTCATCTTTGATTCTCATTAATAGAGAAGAGGGGTTAAAAGTGGACATGGACTTGGGATGGTGTTGAGTGGCTGGTGTCTTTATCTGACACAGAGCATCCCTTTAAGGAGTCTGCATCGATACACACCCTTCACATTAACAAGCTCTGCATGTCACATGCTCATTGTCTCTCCCTCCCCCATAATACAGGTTCAAACTCTCACCCAGTGAGTGCATTCAGGTTGAAGCTCAAAATCATGGGTGATGTGTGGAAGGTTGCATCAGGTCCAGGGTCCGTATGGTCTAGAGTTGATGTGCCTCCAAACTACCAATATAAAATGGGTGAGAAGGAAGAGAGTGACTAGTTTAAAATGCCCATTCAGAAAAGGGAGTAAAGAGAAACACATCCCAGTCACCATCCAGGTGGGCAAGATATAGTGAGATGTTCCTGCTGTCAAATATGGGTGAGTTCTTTGATTGGTCCCTGGTTCTGACATCAGTGGTTATCTTCCTTCTCTATTCTATTCTACTTTCTGCAAGTCGGGGGCCCAGAACACTCATAAGCTATCGCTGCCCAGATTTGGGTATCCAAGGGCAGGACAGTTCTCTTATGTTAGGTTGTGTTGTGTCCTCATGGTTAAGCTTGGTGACAAAAGATGCACAGGTGCCCTCAAAGGCCCCAGCTGGCCCTCACTTCTCCTCTGCTGTGTGTCTGACTTGCTGCCAGCATTGACCAGCAGTGACCTCAGTTATGCCACCCACTGCCTGATGTCCAGAGGGTGAGCTTCCCCAGGGGTCTCGGTTTCCACAGATCTGTCCTTTTATAGATGTAAAGACAAGATGGACTCCACTGATGATGGCAACTCCTGGCATTCAGTGAGGAAACATCATTTAAATTATCACATCATCACTCAGGGCCACATGCCTATGGAAGACAAGGCCACAGATGAAATAGTACATTTTAATGAAGACAGTGAAGTATAAGGACCGAGATGAGTTGGTTGCTTCTAACTGCATTTGGTAAAAGAAAATGATGAGTTCAGGGCTTCAAAAAAACCCAGAAAGTTCCTATGACTGCCATGGAAGTAGCTCTCTTTTCCTGTGGCCACACAGATTTTTGATAAACAAACTTAAATTCGAATCCAATGGTGGATTGAATGATAAATCTACTTGAGCTCACCACCTAATACGTTTCCCATGATAGAGGCCAGGCACTGGTTGGGAAAGAATTGAGGTGAGGACATGTGAAGCCCAACATTCACTGGTCCCAGTGAAGCCAAACACATTAAGCCCAACATTCTACTGCGATTTGTTTGTCAGTAAGAGCAGCCCTTCCTCCCCTGAGGAGCCTAAACTTCCCCTTGCCTGAAGAGCCTATAATGGTCATCCTAAAACAGTTGTCTTGTTTCCTCCCCAAAACTATCATTTTTCATTGCTTCTGAACCTAGACCTTAACTTGAATCCTGGCAGTCCCAGGGTGTTTGATTAGCAAGTGTTACCTACTACACGTATCAGAAGAATTGTAGTAGCCAGTTTACAGCAGAAGCTTACTGGGGAGATGCATAGGCGACGTTGGAGACACCTTACCGGGACCCCCCGGTGAGTTATGTCTGGTATAATCCTCTTCCCTCGAATGCATGTAGAACATGTGACTTGATTTTAGACGACAGAAGATGTCAAAGATGGGAGAGTCACTGAATTCCTTTTTGCTGCATCTGGAGCAAGAGATCCTTCCACTGGCACAGAAACAGCTGCCATGTCGTGAGAGGACCTGTAAGAGGATCAAGTGGCAAGGACCTGCAGTGGGCTCAGAGAGCTGAGGGCAGTCCCTGGCTGTCAGCTGGCAGGAAAGCAGTGCCTTAATTCTAAGACTGCAAGGAATTGGATTCTGCCAACAACCATGTGAGCTGAGATGAGGACACCCTCCTCCAGAAAGGAGCCCAGCCCAGCCAGCACCTGCCTACAGCTCTGTCCCGGGCAGAGGACCTAGCTAAGCCATACCCCAGAAACGGGGATGAGAATGGGTGTTGTCCTCATCCATGAATATATGGTGATGTGTTACACAGCAATAGAAAGTGCATAACCGATGCATAGGGAATAGGTCCTCAGTGTACTCAGCCAGAGTGGAAGGAATGCCGTGTTGGGTGGGGCTGAACGTATTGAGACGGTGTCATTGCCAGAGAGCCTGGATTCAGTGTACTAGTTGGAGCAGCTGGGAATCGCACTAACAGTTTGCTCATCTGATTGACTGGACTCTGAACCCAGCGGTGGGTAGCTTACACGGAATAAAGTTGACAGCCTGGAATTACTTGCTGTGCCGAGTAAGGCGTCTGAAGGCTTAGGGAGGCTGGAATGCTGGAGTGGACGTTTTATGTGAGATTTCCATGCAGACTCCCCTGTTTCTGGCCCCTGATGGGTCTAGAGGCCTCTCCCTTCCAGGGCTCAGAGGAGTTCTTGGTGAAGAGCGTGCTGGCATCTTGAGGTCTCTGTACTGGCAGTGCTTTGTGGTCCAGTGACGGGAGTTGAGATGGACCTGGTGAATCACATGGGCTGATGGCATCCAGGAGACGTGCCATGCAGAGGCCAGAGGTGGTGGGCGTCAGGGCTGAGGCAGCGATCAGAACGACCGGATCCACGGGGGTCTTGGCACATTGCTCATGGTGTCCCCAGACTGAAGGAGGCGGAGGGCAGTTCTGTCTGTGAGATTCAAATTCAGGTTGGTTTATCAGAGCTCCAGGCCTGTTTCAAAGAAGCCTGACTAAGCCATGGCAGTTGAGAATTGTGACTTCTTAGCTAATTTCCAGAACTGAGTCAATTCACAGACTCAGAGGTATGTGTACCTTGGGGCAGAGGCAGCCCACAGGGGCTCTCTTGAGGAAGGACCCGCCACACAACCCAAGATTTATGCTGCACATCTTTCCAGCCTTCCCAGAAGGGACCCACAGCCGTTTGCTAGGGTGGCTGCATAATAGAGAATGAAACATACCAGCTATTTTGGAGATTACTCGAGTCTGGCTCTCAACTGATGTTACTCCCAGGAACTCACGATACCACCGTGCTCAGGGTGGGGACCAGTGAAGGAGTGTGGGATCAGGTCTGTCTCACGATGGGCTGGATGGGCTCCCTGGTCCACTGATTGACTCTTCTGAGTTCCAGCACACATAGTCGGAATAGCAGCTTGATGAATTCCTCTTGTTGGTTCCATGAACTATGGAGTTATTGGAACTGGAAAGACCTAGTGGAGCCCCTAGAACTGTCCCCACCTATGAAAATAATAAACCAAAAGCAACATTGCATTTCTGGAGGGATTTAGGAGATTAATGCCATTTTCAAAGACTAGAAGGATGAAGGATAGTGATTCCTCTCCCATCACCATGCACGCATCTCTCTGGCCTGGGCAGAAGATGGTGGACCTTGGAGAATGACCGTCCAACTCCATCAGGTGGGATTGCAGTTGCAACTCCCTTTACAGTTGTTGTTTATTTACTAGAATAAATTAAAACAGTCCCTGATACGTGGTCCACAGCTGCTGATCTGGTGAATGCTCTCATCTTTGTACTTTTAGGTAAAGTCCACCAGAAGCAGTTTGTTTTCAGCTGGCCAGCCAATAATAACACTTTTACTGTCCTACTGCAAGGCTGTGTCAAATTACAACTCTGTCATCATCTTGTCTGCAGATACTTGACCTTTCCATTCCACAGTGCACCAGGCTGACCCACTGTGTTAAAGGCACCGTGCTCACTGCAGTGCTAAACAGGAATTACCAAATTCTTCACACAACTTTGTGAGACACAGACGTGTCAGAAGGTTGGATGCAAGCCCCACAAGATTTCAGGATCCTGCCACCTTGGTGACATTTCTAGGGGTCTTGTGATCTGGCCCATGTTGATTTCCTTCCATGACTGTAGAAGAATTTCTTCATCTGGCTTCTTCCAGCAAGAAAGAGGTGCAAAGCCGAACGGGGGAATTCTCTTGATTTTGGAGTCAGTATTTATTTCTACTGATCTGTTTCTCCTGCTAATTTACTAAGTACCCTGGCAAGCTGCCAGTTTTGAATGAGACTCAGAGCAAGAGATGGCTCTGCAGCTGTTGCAGGCCACTGCCCGAGCTGCTCCCGCCACCAGCCATGGGAGTGCTGGACGGGTGTGCGTGAGAAGGGCTCGGGCGGGTCCTGAAGGCCTGGGGAAGTTGACTGTACATGATATATTGGAAGCATCCAAAAGTGGACAGTTACAGCCACGCTCACAGGTAGTCCCGTAAGAGCAGTGAAGGGAAATCTTCTCAAGAGATGGAACTTCGAGCAGTGCCCTTGTTTTTCCACTTGGTCAGAAATGAGAGTTGACAAGAAGCATGGAGCTGCATGGATTTTTAAGCAATAAGCAAAAGTTTAGTGGGACAAGATTGGAAATTTGTTGACAAGGAGGAAATGTTTGTGACTACATCTCTCAGAATAAGCACCGAGCATGGAGGAATGCACACTAAAGGGAAACTCAGCTGAGAGAGCCTTGACCATCCAATATACGAGATGACCATTCTGTGGACAGTGGTCCGCCTCTCCTTGCCATGAACCAAGTGGCCATGGTGACAAAGATGGAGGCTCTGCCTGATATAAAGACACAACCTGGCTGCAGCCTCTTCTGAGTGCCTGATCTTCCAACAGGAGAGTCCAACAAGGAGCCCCCATTACGGCAGCATTTACCAGGGAGACAGCCAACCCCCTGGATGGCAGGTCCAGCAGCATGGGACCAAGGCCGTCCTGAAAGGGGCCGTGCTTTGTTCACACTGGAACTGGGTGCAGCTTTGCTTTCCTGTATTTCTGCCAAAACCACCACCTGCAGATTTAGCAAATGCCGTTGTTGCTGTGATTGTGGTCCTCACAGCATTGCTACTGAACAGGGAACTTACTTTACAAAAGTGAAGCATGACAGTAGACTTGTGCTCTTACAGTTTACTAGTTTCACCCTGCTCCCCATTACCTTGAAACATCTGTAGTGACAGGATGGTGGGTTGGTCTGGTGAAGACTCTTCTGGTGCCGCCTGAAGGGATCACCTGGAGGCTCAGGTAATGTCCTCCCGGGTGTGACTTATGCTTTGAATCACCAGCTAATAGCAATGGCCACACTCTCCTCATTGATTTTACTCCTGTAGAATTACAGTGATTATCTGGAGAAGGGCATGGTGGGAGAGCTGTCCCTACCTGTACGACAGTAGTATCTGGTAGTGTCACTTCTGTAGTTAAGACCCTCGTGGGTCTCCGAATCGTGTGTGTGTTGGGGAGTAGGTGACAGGAATGGCTTCTCACGATTACGCCACAGACCAACTAGCAAACATTAGCTTCTGGTCTCTGCAGTTGTGGACTCTGCTAGTTTAGAGGCAGTATTTACCAAGGGAGGAATGCATCTATGAAGCTGTGAGCTGGAACTTGCATCTCACACTCTTGAATCAATGCGTAAGAGGGAGCTGACTGTAAGGTCAGAGTGATTGACTCTAGTGTTCCAGAGGAGACTGGGTTTCCCCAGCACTGTGGAGACAGGCAGGAAGGCTGGGGTCCTCCATGCCGAGTCTGAGCACCCCGGTGTCCCGTGGCAGAGTGAACCGAAGACCACAATGCCCAGGATAGATGGGCTGGTGATGGCACAGGATGCGGGTGTAACAGCTGTGACAACGCGCCTTCCCCACCTTCTGCCATAAGGGGTGACTGACCTACGGACCCACGGCCACGCTCTGGATCCCCTGCTGTTTGCCCTGGCCCCGCGCTTCCTTCAGGCTGTGTCCCCCAGTGACTGAGCTCCATGGAGCGCAGAGCTTGGGCCCGTTATCTGCATACATGGGGCTTCCTGATGGGCGACTGTGGCCTGAGGGCTGCCCATCACCCAGCCTGCCCTGTGTTGGACCCACGCTGCAGCCTCCAGCTCCACCCAAGGCCTCCCCTGCTTCCTCCTTGCCTCCCAGGGGTCCAACCTACATCTTACCCCAGGCTCTCTCAGCCTCTTCTCTCTTTCTCCCCTTTGTCTCTCACACACATTTTCCCAAATAAATCTCTTACACATCTAATCTTATTTTTGTGACTGTTTCTCAGGAGATCCTAACTAACCCAAGGAACGCCAGGAGCCAGGAGTAGTCGGAGAACACAGGCAGTAAGGTGGGGCTCAGGGACAGTGGGCAGAGAGGGTGCTCACCTGTGTGCCGTGTGCTTGCAGGTGTGAAGATTTGAAAGATGAGGGGACAGTGGTGCCACAAGGTCAACTGTGTTGGCAGAATACTGTTAAGTCACATGGATGCTTTGAAAAGGAATAATGAGAAACAGATGATTGAAGACTATGGGTCAAACCAGAGGGCCCCTTTGTAGCTACAGAAGGACCCCATTCATTGCACTGGCAGCAAGCAGGAGGTTGGAGGGTGAGGGTGTTTGGTCAGAGGAACTGGAATATGAAATAGACTGTGCAAGGGTTCACTGAGCAGGACACTTTTTTTGGGTTCCCCTGGCAAAGACCCTAGGTTATGCGCAAACTTACTGCTGGGGGGGCGTGCTCTTAGAGGCCTGGGGAAAGTGATGGGCCACACTGAGCAGCGTGGAAGTGCTGGGGCAGCCCCGGGAAAGTGATGGAGCAAAGAATGCAGACGTAGGGATGCAGGAACCAATAACTGACATGAGGCTGAGAACCCCAACAGAGCACTGTGTTCCACAAGGGGGCTCAAGGGCACACCATTCACAGGGCCATCAGGGACGTGAGGGTCTGAGCGGTACCAGCAGCACTAAGCACTTCATTGGTGGGTCTCCTCTGCAGGCCAGGACTAAAGGGAGGAGAGAGAGACAGAGTAATGCAGTAATAAAGCCTGAGGGAATGCCTAGCTCTAGGCACAAGTGATCACGGACCCAGAACTGCCCACTGGGCACTGAATCTGGGCTGACCTGGCAGCAGTCCATTGTTGCCTGGAAGTGGTCCATTGAGGACTGAGTCCAGACAGGACCAGCGAGCCCAAGTACACTGCGAGAGCTGGCGTCCCAGCCCCCATCTTATCCACAACCATTGCACCAGGGCCCTTCCCCATGCTCACATCAGTTCAACCAACTCAAGGATGAGGAAGATCCCAAGCTTGATTTATGGGTGCACTGGCTCCGTCAGTGAGTGCAAGCCAGAATTTATGAGCGGCTGCCCATTTCAGAGGTTGCGGAAAGACTGGAGAGGGGACATTCTATACCTGCTCCTGGTTGGTGGTCCACAGGCTGGCTGCAGCCAGGGGCCTAGAAGGAAAAAGCCTGGAAGATTGGATACAAAAATGTCTGGAGCAGGGACCTGTGGACGGACAGAGGGGCATAGGCACAAGTATGAGGACGTTGAATCTCATGTTAACATCCAGCAGGAAGCTTGTACCCTGGAAGAGGCCCTGAACAAGCAAGTGGGTAAAGTGTCCCAGCCAGGTGACACTTGCCAGCTTTCATCACATGAACACATGGACAGAATGGCCAGGGTAATGAGGTGAGCTACGTGTGCTCCCGATGGCACGGACCCCTGCTTTCCCAGACTCTTCCAGTTCACGCCACCTCTGAGTCCCTGGTGTGGCCCCCCTCCTCAAGGACACCAGCAACTGGGTAGCAACTTGATGACATTCATCTTCCAATGGTCCATCCTTTCAGGAATGTATACCCACCCACTGCGTAGTCAGCACCACTGCCCAGGGTGCCACTCCCAGCCTGGCCCCAGCCATGGAATCCTTCACAGAAGAGTAGCCAACCAAGGGTGGGACCACTCCATAGCATAGACGGTGCAGGAGTGGACCCCCACCACCCAGCAGGGGAGCAGCAGTGCCACCTGCTTCTGCAGGAGGAGGGCGAGTGGGAGGCCAGCTCCCCTTCAGTCTGCTGAAACCAGGGGTGGGGTACACTTTTCTGCTGGTGTGTGCCCAGGGTAGGGTAGGAATGGGCAGAGAAGTCTTCTGTTGTTTGGTCATCCTTTTCCCATCCTTTGGCCTTGCTTGGAGCACTTTGTCTGTGCTATTGGCGGGTGTGGTTTCTAGGGGAGACAGTAAGGAAACAGGGAACTCTCTGCAGAGGTCTTCCCCAAATCCCACGGAACGCAGGCAGCCCCCTGCTTCTTTGCAACTTCCAGAGTCTTCTTTTGTTTCTTTTGAGTGATGTCCAGGGTTTTTAGTAGAAAGAGGGAGAATCTTCGAGGAAGGGAACTACTGTATTTTGGCAGAACCAGACGTCTCCTGAAGTATAATTTGATTATCTTAATATTTTCCAAGTCTCAAGTGACTTTGCTTCTTCCATTCCTGACATTTGTTATTTGTACCTTTTCTTTCTTTTTGTTCTTGGTCAGTCCATCAGATTTATAATTTTCACTGTGACATCTCATTTGTCCACTGGGATATTTGGAATTCTATTAATTTGCAACATATGGAGGCTTTTTACTTAGCTCTTCTTACTGATTTATAGTTTAATTGAACTGTTGTCAGGAATTACAATCTGGATGATGTCCATTCTTTACAATGTGTTGAGACTTCCTTTATGGCTCAGCATAAAGTCATTGTTTATAAATTTTCCACATGTGCTTATAAAAAAATATGTATTCTGTAATTTTTTTAGGAAGAATTATGTACATGTCCACTAGGTCAACTTTGTTAATTAAGTTATTCAGGTTGGTAAAATGTCTCTGAGTATTTTGTCTCCTATTCATTTTACCAGTTACATATAAAAATACTACCCTATAAATTATAGTATATATTCTTATCAAGATCTAATGTTTATTTTTTTACTATTTTATATCCTTATAGTTTTAAGACATAAAACATAAAGATATTTTCAATCAAACGAAAACTGAAAAAAATCACCACCAGTAGAAATTCACTAAAAGAGATACCAAAAAGTATTCTTCGGGCAGAAGAAATATGATTTTCAATGAAAATGAAAGAAGGAATAAAAACCAATAAAATAGCAGATACAGGGATATAGCTATACAGGGATATAGCTATACAGGGATATAGCTAAATGAATAATGCCTATCAGAAAAATAATAGTCAAGACTTGTCAGATATAAAACACGTAGAATTAAAATATTTTAAATAATGAATATACATAAGGAAGAGGTAAATGGAGTTAAATTGTACTATGGCTTTGCCTGTAAAGTGATAAAAGCATCAATAAATATTACGTCTTAATAAGGCAACTACTTATGTATACTACAGTCTGTAGGGTACCGTTTCTGTATATGAAATTCTAAGTTGGCATTTATTTTCCTTCAGCACATTGATGATATTCAGCTGGTTTCAGAATTCTATGGTTTCTTTTGATACCAAAAGAAGAATTATACATTCTGTCCATCTTCTTTTGTTGCTTTTGGCAGGAAGATTTTTCTAAATTATCCAATCTGCCAATTCAGGAATGTGAAGTTCTTAGCTTTAAAAAGAAGATTTTTGGTTTTTATTTATTTTTAAAGAAGTCTTCCTCCATGCTACAGTGGAGGAAACTCTAGTGAAAGTTTGCACTTAAGGTATTTACTTACTGTTAGACCCTATTTCTAGTTACATAGTTTAATGAGCTTTGCATTTAATTATATATATATATATATTCTGGCTCACTGGGTCTTTGTTGCTGTGCATGGGCTTTCTCTAGTTACAGTGAGTGGGGGCTACTCTCCATTGCAGTGTGGGCTTCTCATTGCGGTGGCTTCTCTTGTTGTAGAGCACGGGCTCTAGGCGCGTGGGCTTCAGTAGTTGTGACACGCGGGCTCAGTAGTTGTGGCTCAAGGGCCCTAGATTGCAGGCTCAGTAGTTGTGGCACACGGGCTTAGTTGCTCTGCAGCATGTGGGATCTTCCTGGACCAGGACTCGAACCTGTGTCCCCTGCATCGGCAGGCAGGTTCTTAACCACTGCGCCACCAGGGAAGTTCCACATTTAATTTTAGAAGCAACACAATGAAAATGTATTGTCATCACAGTCTGTACCGTGAGGCAAGTTTATATTATAGATACTACTTCAGTGTAATGTCCATCCTTTATTTTAATAAGAAGTGAAAGTCATAGTATATATTGAAATAAGCCTCAAGGATTATATTTAAATAATTCAAAATATTTATAGCATTTTGAGTATTTTAATGACACATATTATTCTTGTTTAATTTACTTTAAAAGACTGAACTATTTCAAAAGTATTCCTTTAAATGTAACTCTGTGTGGAAGTGCAAAACCCAGCTTAAAAATTAGATTACTTTAAGAATCAGCTCGACACACATACCCATGAAACAATACATACACATTGGACCTAATCATATAAATTCAACATCACATATAATTAAAGTATTATAAAACATTTTCCTGGCAGATATCATATATAAATAGGATAAAATCTAAGATATTATATGTTTTAAATTTAAACATTTGAGAGGCATAGAATAGGGAAAAAATGAGTCCTAAATTAAGACATTCACTTTTACTTAATTAGAATCTTCAAAAAAAGTTTTATTATAAAATATTGACTATATTCCCTGTGCTGTACATTAATTACATCCCTGTGACTGATTAGTTTCATAACTGGTAGTTTGTATCTCTTAATCCCCTTCACCTATCCTGCCCCTCTCCCCAACCCTCTCCCCTCTGGTACCCACAAGGTTGCTCTCTGTGAGTCTGTTTCTGTTTTGTTTGTTCATTTGTTTTGGTATTTAAATTCCAAATATAATTGAAAACATACTGTATTTGTCTTTCTCTGACTTATTTCACTGAGCATAATACCCTCTAGGTCCATCCATGCTGTTGCAAATGTCAAAATTTCATTCTTTCTTATGTCTGAGTAATATATATATATATTTCTCATCTTCTTTATGTATTCATCTGTCCATATCTTGGCTATTGTAAATAATTCAATGAACATGAGGGTGCATATATTTTTTAAATTTAGTGTTTTCATCTTCTTTGGATCAATACCCAGGAGTGGGATTGCTGAATCATATAGTAGTTCTATTTTTAGTTTTTTGAGGAAACACCATACTGTTTTCCCTGGTGGCTGAACCAATTGGCATTCCTACCAACAGCACACGAGGGTTCCCTTTTTTCCACATCATCACCAACACTGAATCGTTGTCTTTTTCGTAATAGCCATTCTGACAGGTGTAAGGTGATATCTCACCGTGCTTTTGATTTGCGTTTCCCTGACAGTTAGTGATGCTGAGCATCTTTTCATGTGACTGTTGGTCTTCTGTATGTCTTCTTTGGAAAAATGTCTATTCAGGTCTTCTGCCCATTTTTTTAATCAGATTTTTTGTTTCTTTGTTTGATATGGAGTTGTATAAGTTCTTTATATATTTTGGATATTAACCCCTTACTGGACATATTCTTTCCAAGTATTTTCTCCAAAATGTCTTAATTTCAATAGTCTCATATTTCCAATGTGTTAAGCAGTGAACACTTTTATATGGACCTTGTGCCATATAAATATATAAATATGATCTATTCTAGTCTGTGTTTTTTACAAATATTAACTCATTTAATTATCTTAAGGGTTGGTACTACAGTCTCTATTTTACTGATGAGCGGGGTGAGAGTTGGAGGTAGGTAGCATGGACTTGGTCAACATTCAGTAAGTGGTGGGGCTGGGGTTAGAACCAGCCTCCAGTGGCCAAAGTCTTAATTGCTAAGTTACATAAAGCAAAGAGATTGCAAACATCTATTAAGGATAAATGTTCAAAGGCTGCTCTGGCCTTTGTTTCTGGTGATTTTGATTCTGTGGATGTGGAATAAGGCCTAGGCCAGGGATAGGACCCACTTGCCTATGCCTGTTCACTCCTACCATCCTCTGCTGGTCCCAGATCCATCCCTCCAACTAGCATGTTCTAGCCCTTGTTCCTAAAAGCATCATGGGCATTCCCTTTAGATCAATTTCCTCGTCTCTTTTTCCCCAACAGGAATTCCCCAAGTATCTTCAACACTGAGCATGATATTCTCTATCTGTCAGATAAGCAGGAAAAATGGTGGTTGGAGAATTCTTCATTGTTACACTTGGTAGATAAAGTCAATGTTGTCTGATAAACTTGCACAGGACATGAACACTTACAGGCAGACTCGCTTTCACTAAAGGACTTTAAAAATACGTCATCACTCTCAGTCTATAGGGAAACTGTGTGTAATTCATAAATGTAGTAAATACAATCCCTGCAACAGTCTGTTAAAAATGAGAACAGGAACCTATGGTTTTATATTCATCTGGTACCTTGTAAATCATCACACATATTTGTAAATGATGCCATTTAAAATAATTTGATTTTGTTTTTGTTTTTCATTTTCAAATACTGGGTCTGTGGAATCAGTATCTAAAATTATTTTTTAAAATTAATTCAAATAAGTAGTAAATAACACAATTAAATACATATATGTATATATGCATGCTTATACTTAAAGCTATGAGCAAACAGTAATAGACTTTATGAATTTACAGAGACAAATTAGAATGACAGAGTCCTGAGTAGCATCTCTCTCAGTCTGCTCCACACACCTTTTACAACTTCCATCTGTCTTTCTTTGATGTCGGACATCAACTTTTGATTCTTACTTCAGTGTCACTATTTGTAAGATCTGTATTTTTTATGGTATTGATCCAAAAGAAATGCCTACCCAGTGATGCATTGCTTCTTTTGTCTTTTGCTTGTTTTATTTCAATCTGATCCTACTTATATTTACATTTATACTTCAGATCTCAGTGAATTCAGAGGGTAAATGTTTAACCATGTGTTTAGATGCACGCATGTATGGGAAGAAGCTTCCAGCTGGAAAATACAGATAGTTCTGAGGAATATATTGAGGGAAATTATCTCTCCCAAAGACTACTTTTTAAAATGTATTTTCTTTATTTTTTTAAGAAAGGGATTCATTATATACTGTAATTTTTGAGCCTTTAAATCATATTCCTCAATATTTTAAAGGTTTCTAACACACTTTAAAATCTATATTAGTCTAAATTTCAACCTTTCCATTTTGGTTCAGACCCAAATTAATCATTCCCTTTACGTTCCCCCCTTATTAGTATATAACATTATCTGTCCTTTCAAGGGTAGGTATGTTGTTTATTGTACTAAAAAAGCCCATTATGTTTCTTTTAAAGGCACTTATTTTTTTTAATTGAAGTATAGTTGATTTACAATGTTGTGTTAATTACTGCTGTACAGCAAAGTGATTCAGTTATACGTATATATATATATATATATATATATATATATATATATATACACATTCTTTTTTAATATTATTTTCCATTATGGTTCATAAGATGATATTGAATAGAGTTCCTTGTGCTATACAGTAGGACCTTGTTGTTTATCCATCCTGTATATAACAGCTTACATCTGCTCACCCCAGCCTCCCACTCCATGCCTCCCCTAACCCCTTCCCCCTTGGCCACCACCAGTCTGTTCTCTAAAGACATTTAGTTTTTACATAAATAGAGGACAAATTTTGATTCTTACTTCAGTGTCGCTATTTGTAAGATCTACATTTCTGTGGTATTGATTTACCATAATCCAAACCTACAAAAAGATCAGTAGGAAATCATATTTTATATGAAGCTCCTTTATTGCACTGATGCCTATTTTTAAGTAGGAATGCTTTCTTCTAGAGAAAACAGGGAGGGTGGGAGCTGCTGGACTGACCTGGCCAGGGTCTGCCGACTGCTGCCCAGAGGGACCTTCTCACCCCCTCAACCACTCCCACTGCCACTGGAATTGTTTGCACTGGGGACAGTCTTTGGTTTTGTTTTGAGAAATAGCATGTGCTTTGAAATCACAGATTTAATATCATGTTGGGTTGGCAAAAAAGTGCCTTCAGTTTTTAGGTAAAAATAAAAGACACATTTTTCATTTTCACCAAGAACTTTATTGAACAGCATATTTACCTCTTTGTTCCACTACCTTCTGCTGTTTTTCAGCCAACTTCATAATTCCATCTTCCCAAAACTTTTTACCTTTTTGAGCAAAGAACTGTTCCAGGTGCCTTTTACAGTCTTCCAAGGAATTGAAATTTTTTCCATTAAGAGAATTTTATAAAGACCAAAATCAATGGAAATCCAAAGGTGCAATGTCTGAATACAGCGGGTGAATGAGAACTTCCCAGCCAAGCTGCAACAGTTTTTGCCTGATCATCAAAGAAACATGCGGTCTTGCGTTACCCTGATGGAAGAGTATGCGTTTTCTGTTGACTAATTCCGGACACTTCGTCGAGTGCCACTTTCAGTTGGTCTAATTGGGAGCAGTACTTGTTGGAATTAATTGTTTGGTTTTCTGGAAGGAGCTCATAATAGAGGATTCCTTTCCAGTCCCACCATACACAACATCACCTTCTTTGGATGAAGAGCCAGCCTTTGGTGTGGTTGGTGGTGGTTCATTTTGCTTGCCCCACGATCTCTTCCGTTCCACATTATTGTACAGTATCCACTTTTCATCGCCCATCACAATTTGTTTTAAAAATGGAACATTTTCATTAAATTTAAGTAGAGAATTATAAGCCGAAATACAGTCAAGATGGTTGTTTTCGCTTAACTTATGTGGAACCCAAACATCAAAGTGATTAACATAACCAAGCTGGTGCAAATGATTTTCAGTTCTTGATTTGGATATTCTGAGTATGTCGGCTATCTCCCGCGTAGTATAACGTTGATTGTTCTCCATGTCTCGATTTGATCGCTATCAACTTCAACTGGTCTACCCCACCGTGGAGCATCATCCAGCAAGAGATCTCTGGCACGAAACCTTGCAAACCCCTTTTCACACATTCGATCAGTCACAGCAGCTTCTCCATACACTGCACAAATCTTTCTTTGCATTTCAGTTGCATTTTTACCTTTCTTGAAATAATGGAGCATAATATGCTGAAACTGTTGCTTTTTATCTTCCATCTTCAATATTAAAATGGCTACACAAAAATTCGCCAATTTTGCTGTCTTTTTTAAAATGCACGCTGATATGATAGCTGTCACATACAGTCTAACAAAATTGTTTCGAATGAAGTTAAAGACAACTAAGCACTAGTAGAGCCATTTTATGGAAATAAAAGAACGAACCTTTTGGCCCACCCAATATAATGTGTGAAGATTATATTTATAATTAATTTATGTGAGTTAAACTGAAGTTTACGAGAATTAAATGAAAAAACATGTGCAGAGTATAACTAACCCAAGAAGACACTTAATACCTTTTTAAAGTCATTGGTTCCATACAATCTTAACCTATAATTCAATCTCTACTGTATATCAGGAGGTAGCAAGATTTTTTATTTTAAATTATAAATGATGATACTGATACAAGTTAATGACTTTATGCAAAAGTTCAAAGTGGAATTTAATGTCATCCCTGTTTTTACTGACTTAAGGACTCTGTAGGTGTCCTAGACCAAGCGTTCCATTGGCCCAAAGGCCATACATTTCTTGGTCATCCAGGCCTAAACCATACTTGACCTATAGGATACACTCAAGAAATATCTGTAACATGATATCACTGGTTGAAGGAGGTCAGCTGATACTCCTCCGGAAGAATACTTGATGCAGGTGGTACCACCCATTCCAGCCCTGACTGTGCCCCATGCAGGGAAATGGGACCAGACAGACATGGCCTTGGCTCTGTCACTGAAACTCAGACACGTCATCTACCACGTCTTAATTTCCACATTGAGACAGCAACGTTGACAAAAGGAAGAAATCAGATGAGAGAATCTGAGATATCTATTATAGTACATGTCATATAATCGGCACACAGTAAATGGCAGCTTACTTCATTTAGTTTCAGGAAAGTGGGTCTTAATATTTGGTCATATTTTATAAATTTCAGTGTAAGGACCATACCTAAACAAAGACATAAAAACCACCACTGATGCTTGAATACTCTTTTAACAAGAGATCTAGATATAGTTTGGTTAGGAGTAAAAGTATACAACAAACATTTAGACTAGGGAGTCGTATTTTGTGAGGAATTACCTTTCAGTCTCACAACTGTCGAGATTGCCTTAGTAGAATTAGGGGAATCTGTGGCTGTTCGTTCCCTATATTTGTGTGGATTAGAGAGGAAGAGCATTTTGGAAATTCCTGTCGAATTTCTGAAGGCTCTGCTTTAAAGTCCTAGGCTCTGATATAAAGCATAGTCTGTTGTTGTTTTTTTTAACATCTCTATTGGAGTATAATTGCTTTACAATGTTGTGTTGTTAGTTTCTGCTGTATAACAAAGTGAATCAGCTATACCTATACATATATCTCCATATCTCCTCCCTCTTGCGTCTCCTTCCCCCCCTCCCTATCACACCCGTCTAGGTGGTCACAAAGCACTGAGCTGATCTCCCTGTGCTATGTGGCTGCTTCCCACTAGCTGTCTATTTTACATTTGGTAGTGTATATATGTCCATGCCACTCTCTCACTTTGTCCCAGATTACCCTTCCCCCTCCCCGTGTCCTCAAGTCCATTTTCTATATCTGCGTCTTTATTCCTGTCTGCCCCTAGGTTCTTCAGAACCTTTTTTTTTTTTTTTTGGATTCCATATATATGTGTTAGCATACAGTATTTGTTTTACTCTTTCTGACTTACTTCACTCTGTATGACAGACTCTAGGTCCATCCACCTCACTACAAATAACTCAGTTTCCTTTCTTTCTGTGGCTGAGCAATATTCCATTGTATATATGTGCCACATCTTCTTTATCCATTCATCTGTTGATAGACACTTAGGTTGCTTCCATGTCCTGGCTATTGTAAATAGTGCTCTAATGAACATTGTGGTACATGACTCTTATTGAGTTATGGTTTTTTCAGGGTATATGTCTAGTAGTGGGATTGCTGGGTCATATGATAGTTCTATTTTTAGTTTCATAAGGAACCTCTATACTGTTTTCCATAGTGGCTGTATCAATTTACATTCCCACCAACAGTACAAGAGGGTTCCTGTTTCTCCACACCCTCTCCAACATTTATTGTTTGTAGATTTTTTGATGAAGGCCATTCTGACCAGTGTGAGGTGATACATCATTGTAGATTTTTTTAAATTAATTAATTAATTTATTTATTGGCTGTGTTGAGTCCTCATTGCTGTGTGTGGGTTTTCTCTAGTTGCGGTGAGTGGGGGCTACTCTTTGTTGCAGTGTGCGGGCTTCTCATTGCAGTAGCTTCTCCTGTTACGGAGCGTGGGCTCTAAGAGTGCAGGCTTCAGTAGTTGCAGCATGCAGGCTCAGTAGTTGTGGCTCGCAAGCTCTAGAGCACAGCCTCAGTAGTCGTGGTGCATGGGCTTAGTTGCTCCGTGGCATGTGGGATCTTCCTGGACCAGGGCTCGAACCCGTGTCCCCTGCATTGGAAGGCAGATTCTTAACCACTGAGTCACCAGGGAAGTCCCCTCATTGTAGTTTTGATTTGCATTTCTCTAATGATTAGTGATGTTGAGCATCCTTTCATGTGTTTGTTGGCAATCTGTAGATCTTCTTTGAAGAAATGTCTATTTAGGTCTTCTGCCCATGTTTGGATTGTGTTGTTTGTTTTTTTGATACTGAGCTGCATGAGCTGCTTGTATATTTTGGAGATTAATACTTTGTCAATTGCTTCATTTGCAAATATTTTCTCCCATTCTGAGGGTTGTCTTTTCATCTTGTTTATGGTTTCTTTTGCTGTGCAAAAGCTTTTAAGTTTCATTAGGTCCCATTTGTTTATTTTTGTTTTTATTTCCATTGCTCTAGGAGGTGGGTCAAAA
Source organism: Orcinus orca (assembly GCF_937001465.1). NCBI lineage: Eukaryota > Metazoa > Chordata > Mammalia > Artiodactyla > Delphinidae > Orcinus > Orcinus orca. The sequence continues at coordinate 103,755,083 of NC_064567.1, forward strand.
AGGATCTGGCTGTTATTTATGTCATACAGTGTTCTGCCTATGTTTTCCTCTAAGAGTTTTATAGCGTCTGACCTTACATTTAGGTCTTTAATCCATTTTGAGTTTATTTTTGTGTATGGTGTTAGGGAGTGTTCTAATTTCATTCTTTTACATGTAGCTGTCCAGTTTTCCCAGCACCACTTATTGAAGAGGCTATCTTTTCTCCTTTCTATAATCTTGCCTCCTTTATCAAAGATAAGGTGACCATATGTGCATGGGTTTATCTCTGGGCTTTCTATCCTGTTCCATTAATCTATATTTCTGTTTTTGTGCCAGTACCATAGTGTCTTGATTTCTGTAGCTTTGTAGTATAGTCTGAAGGCAGGGAGCCTGATTCCTCCAGCTCCGTTTTTCTTTCTCAAGATTGCTTTGGCTATTCGGGGTCTTTTGTGTTTCCATACAAATTGTGAATGTTTTTGTTCTAGTTCTGTGAAAAATGCCATTGGTAGTTTGATAGGGATTGCATTGAATCTATAGATTGCTTTGGGTAGCATAGTCATTTTCACAATGTTGATTCTTCCAATCAAAGAACATGGTATATCTCTCCATACGTTTGTATTATCTTTAATTTCTTTCATCAGTGTCTTAAAGTTTTCTGCATACAGGTCTTTTGTCTCCTTAGGTGGGTTTATTCCTAGGTATTTTATTCTTTTTTTTGCAGTGGTAAATGGGAGTGGTTCCTTAATTTCTCTTTCAGATTTTTCATCATTAGTGTATAGAAATGCAAGAAATATCTCTGCATTAATTTTGTATCCTGCTACTTTACCAAATTCATTGATTAGCTCTAGTAGTTTTCTGGTAGCCTCTTTAGGATTCTCTATGTATAGTATCATGTCATCTACAAACAGTGACAGTTTTACTTCTTTTCCAGTTTGGATTCCTTTTATTTTTCTTCTCTAATTGCTGTGGCTAAAACTTCCAAAACTATGTTCAATAATAGTGTTGAGAGTGAGCAACCTTGTCTTGTTCCTGATCTTAGTGTAAATGGTTTCAGTTTTTCACCACTGAGAATGATGTTGGCTGTGGGTTTGTCATATATGGGCTTTATTATGTTAAGTTCCCTCTATGCCTACTTTCTGGAGAGTTTTTATCATAAATATGTGTTGACTTTTGTCAACAGCTTTTTCTGCATCTATTGAGATTATCATCACAGTCTGGTTCTTAACTCAAGCCCGTCATTCAATGGAATGAAACTTGAACTCATTTCTGAACTTTCTGAGCTTACATTTACTTTTCTGCAAAAAAGGAGATAATGTTAACTACTGCCTGGGGAAACTGCATAACTCTTGGCTTAAATATGCATTTATTGATTGCCTAATAGTGGATTATTTCAAACTACAAAATAAGTAACTCTGTTATATATAGGGTGCTAATAATTTCATAGAAAGACATTACTTATTGGATACTTTTCACTCGTTTTCATTTTAATTGTAGGAAATACATGCTTCCAAAGGAAATAATCCCTGAAATCAAGTAGAAATAAACATAGAATTGTATTCATTTGATAATGTAAGTATAATAAATAAAGAAAATGGGAAAACCAATATTCCCATAAAGTATACTGAAAGGCAATAGGCCTGAAATTAATTACAGCAATTTTCAAAAATAGGAAATTAATCATTAAATGTTATTGAATATTAAATAAAATTGGGAAATGTTTGTATTTTTTGAAATGAATTTAAAACTTAGGTGTCAATATTTACAATTGTTTTTATTCATCAGACTGTGTCAGTAATGTACTAAAATGACTGCAGGTTTGATTTTTGATTTTTTAAAAATTTATTTATTTATTTATTCATTGGCTGTGTTGGGTCTTCGTTGCTGCATGTGCGCTTTCTCTAGTTGCAGTGAGCAGGGGCTACTCTTTGGTGCAGTGTGCAGCCTTCTCATTGCAGTGGCTTCTCTTGTTTTAGAGCATGAGCTCTAGGCACATGGGCTTCAGTAGTTGTGGCATCCGGCTCAGTAGTTGTTGCTCGCGGGCTCTAGAGTACCGGCTCAGTAGTTGTGGTGCACAGGCTTAGTTGCTCCCTGGCATGTGGGATACTCCTGGACCAGGGCTCAAACCTGTGTCCCTTGCATTGTCAGTCAGATTCTTAACCACTGCTCCACCAGGGCAGTCCCTCCTTTGAATTATTTTTGATAATTCTGTGTCTCAGTAATGTGGCAGCCACTGGCTTTATATACTTCTCTGAACTTAACAGGTAGGCGTTAAACAGAATATAGTTCTTAGACCATAAAACGCCCATGTGCCAAGCAGTTGGGGCACATTTTCATTTACATTTTCTGAATGTTATTGAAACTCTGGTTGAGTGCTCTTGGCCAGCATGACTGTCCAGTGTCACTTAATGTTCAATGGAATTTATTACTTTTAAAATTAGGCATTTGTACTTAATTTCCACATTTCTGTGTTAGGTTAGAGCAGCAGGTTCTTCACAGTTTGACCATGGTGAAATATAGACAACCATCACTTTGTAACACTTTTCCAACAAGCTATGGAAACTTGTATTTCTGTACTGATAACTCAGTTCATTGATTTATTAATTCATCAGATACCTATTGAGGTGTTTAATTATGTTATGTAAAAAAATTAAAATATTCAGAAATACTCAAAATAGTAAAAGAAAGTCAAAGATAAGAGATTTATATTCCAAAAGTTAGAAATAATCAGTAAAGAAATACCAAAACTGTGAACTTGACTTGTTTTATCATCAGTAAGTACCAGTGTCTCCTCAGTATAAGAAATTACATTTAGCATCAGAAATTTTACACCAAAAGCCATTTGTTTCCTGACTTGCATCATAAATGGCCAATGACTGTCTCATGGCTACTCACCCTAAACTCTGCAACACTGGGGACTGGGTAGGCCTCAGGTTCCTGGCCCTGGACCTTTGAGGTCTGCAAGTCAACTGAGACACTAAGAGACCACCAGGCAGGCAAATAGTAATGGGAGCTTTGAGTTGCTCTTCAAGAAACGTGTTGGCCTTAAACAAGGGCAGCAAATAACTAAATTTATATATTGACAACAACTCAATAAACCTTTAACATAAAGGTACTGGGTGATATTCTGGGGATGGAATGGTCCATAGCCTGAATTAAAGCGATTTTAGAGTAAAGAATAGAGCAAAAATAAAGTGAACTATAATGCAAAGTATGATATTTCAAAATCATGCTAAAATACACTATTCACAACAGCCAAGACATGGAAGCCATCTAAATGTCCATTGACAGAGGAATGGATGAAGAAGATGTGGTACATATATACAATGGAATACTACTCAGCCATAAAAAGGAATGAAATTGTGCCATTTGCAGCAACATGAATGGACCTGGAGATTATCATACTAAGTGAAGTAGGTCAGACAAAGAAAGACAAATATCATATGATATTGCTTATATGTGGAGTCTAAAGTATGACACAAACGAACTTATCTGTGAAACAGAATCAGACTCACGGACCTAGAGAAGAGATTTGTGCTTGCCAATGGGGAGGAGGGGTGGGGGAGGGATGGATTGGAGTTTGGGATTAGCAGATACAAACTATTATATATAGGACGGATAAACAACAAGGTCCTACTGTATAGCAAAGGAACTGTATTCAGTATCCTGTGATAAACCATAATGGAAAGCAATATATTAGAAAAAGAACATATATATATATATAACTGAGTCACTTTGCTGTACAGCAGAAATTAACACATTGTAAATCAACTATACTTCAAAAAATAGAAAAAATAAATCATGCTAAAATAAGATACCAAATGAATAGTATGGCAGGGTATAAAATGACTGTCCAATTAGGACTAAAGAAGCTTCACAAGTAATGGCCTTTGAGTTTGATACTGAAAAGTGGCTCATCTCTCCCTGTGCTGAAAAGGCAGGGATGGGAGGTAGAGGCAGGTTCAGAGCCCAGTCTGAGGTGCTGAGAGCCAGCAGGGCCGGGTCAGGGTGTGGACCAGGATCCACATGTAAAGAGGCAAGTCTGCCATGCTGAGGAGTCTGGCTGTTCTGTGTGCCATTGGGAGCATTCAGTCAAAATGGAAATCTATGTTTAGGAAACTAAAATCGTAGACTGGAGAGGTTGCTTTGGAGTGAGGAGCATGGACCAGTTCTACTGTGGAACCATAAGGAGTGGCAGCTGGAATGTGAAAAGTACGAACCGTAAAAATGCATTTATTCTAGAATAAGTGAATTGCTCGCTCTAAACTAGATTATTCAGGAAAAATGACTGCATCAGCCATCGGAGTGATAGTAAGTGGGCAGGTCTAGTAAGAATATTATGTTGCAAATTGTATTGGCCAGAGAAGCCATATGCTGTCACCAATGGTGCCCACTAACTGGGACGCCTGGAACTGTCCCCTGTGCCAATGGGATGACATCTAGGTCACCTTTGTTAATTTTTTATTAATTCTAAAAAGTCAGATGTATCCTCCAATGCAACACAATAACATCTGACTTTTTAAAATTAATAAAAAGCAGACTTGCTCTCTTGCCTATTAAAGCAAATAGAGTGAGTTGTTAATATTTGCTAATTTGGCTTGTGTCTATACTTTTGTTTTTTCTATGTTTCAGTAATCTATGTTTAAAATAATCGATGCAGTTTTCAATAATGCTTGTTAGAAACTGTATTTTTCATGTTTCAACTAATGGACACATTAAGAAGTCCATTTCAATGCTTAAAATCAAAACAAAAACAAAATCGAAAACATCTGAATTCTCTGAAATTTTTTGGGCATTTTTTAACATTGTACACATACAACACTTACATTGGGGGAGTGAAGAGAAGAGTTTATTAAAGTTATGCATGATGCCACAAATTTTAAATTGTTTAAGAATTCATCTCTTTATGTTTTACTGCACACAGGAGATGAAGACATTGAAGGTGTGAAAAGATTGAAAAGAAACTAATCAAATGTTAGTTTCAAGGCATATAAATTCCTTGAGGTCAAGCATACACTCAGGTCTCCATCTGTACTGCAGACTCTGGCACGTGGCGAAGGGTGCAGCTAACATTTGTTGTGTGCAGTAGTGAAATACGAGCTTCTGTGAAATGTACAAGTACTGACGGATCCATCCAACAAGGAAAGAGCCTATGGCTGAAAGAATGAATCCAATTTGAAAATCTAAAACATCAGATTAGAAAATTCCAGAGTCACTATTGCTTATACAAGTAGCTTCAGGTTTTCAGATATTGATATAGGTTGAAACATTTTAAATAAATTCATGTAATACATTGGTAAGCATGGTTTCCTTTTTTTCACTTGAATAAACCATTCAACAACATTTATGAGGTACTCATGGAGTAGGCCTATTTGAATTTTAAGAATTATGGCTCTCCAATCACTTCTGCACTAGAATTTTGAGGCTCCCTTTTCAGTACTATGTCAAAACCGTATTTTGAAATCAGTAACTTGGACCCATACTTTCCTCTGTTAGAGCAGTTTCATCATTAGGAATCTCAGCAAAATGTTCTATGGAAAGAGAGGAGGAAACCAAAATTTTCCCCGATATACTTTATGGATGTGAAAGTCTAATATCAACAGCATGAAATAAAGAACCTGAGAATCATGTTTCTCTTGGACAACAATGCAAATAGTATCATTCTACATGAAGCCTATGCAGTGTTGTTAATCCAGGTTCTGCCCTGTGTTTGGTTATGTGTCATCCTTATGTGGAAAGAGGAGGGGCAGGGGTTACTTTACTGTAATAATGGCCCTGGGGCTCCAGCCTGGAGCATGCCTGGGACAAGGGTGGGTCATGCGAGTTTAGACAATTTCACAGGATGGTGTCAGGTTCACACTCTCTGTGCAACAAAATACCAGGTTTCCTGGAATTCTCACCACGTTTGAGGAGCCATCGCCATGATTTCCAAGCTCACTGCCCACCTGGGAGGAGCGACATCACCAAGGGGAGCAGGGAGACTCTGGGCCCCCTTGATGGGGTCTGTCTAGTTGCAGCATGTCTGCTGGGGTGAGAAGAGGCTGCTTGTGTGCTGAGACATCCCTGCTGACCCACCTCCCCAGGAGGCTGGGGCCATTTGTTGACAAAATCATACCTTGATATAACCTTGGCTCATAAAAATCTTCCCTTGGATGATGGAGAGATGGCTGATTTCTAGTAGCCTTTAATACAAAAAGTAAGTTCTGGAAAGCTGATCACACCTGAGAGCGTCTACATGGTACTTCCCCTGAGGATTTGCATGGAAAGCTGTGTGCAGAGCCCGTTTGGCCCAAAGTGTTCTTGATAAGATAAAAATTAAATATAAGCATATGTAAATTTCTTGAGGATTCAGTTAGTGGTGGCTTTGCAGTTACTAAGGTCCACAATGGGTCAACTTTTTAGTGATGACAAAAGTATCCATTTTTCTTGGGTACTATTCAAACGTTAATGACTAAATGATTTCTTCTGTATGGAATGAAGCCTCTTTGACCACCCTTTGCCGACCTCTAGTTCAGCTCCCACCACGATGCACAGTGATTGATTTCTTATTTGTGTTGCACCAGAGGCCAAAAGTCCATGAAGGCAGGAAACCATGATTTATTCCTTTATCTGTGGTCACAATAATTTGTACTTAGATGCTTAATTCAAAATTTTGGAATCAATAAATGTATGGGGGAAAAGCTTCAAAGGCATTAAATAGTGACCATAGTTCTGCTTTTTCTCCCTAAACCTATTAAAACTCTGGTTACCTTTTTCATCAATGTGTCAGGTGTTGATGTGATTGATAAAGGCAGAAATATTCTATAACATGCACTGATCAGATCAGCGGGATTAGCAGTGGCTTCTTTTATCCAAATGAAGAGAAGTGGAGTTGGTTTGGAGTGACATGTAACTCCAGGAACGTTGCCCATGACCTTCGGCGCTGTTGTTTTAATATATTCAACAGAACTGCTTTCTCATTGGGCTCTTGCACAGTGACTAATACAGGGTTCTCATTCAGGATTGGACTATGCCTGCCATGTAGGAGACAGGATCGTCCCCAGGAGAACCACAAGTCCATGGGCTAGAGAGGTGGGATGTCCATGCCACATGTAGATTACAGGTATAGACTTTTTCAGGGGTTCAGCTTCCCTTACCTCTCCTCCAGAGAAACGGGGTTTCCCCTATTTGACTGTGTGCTTCCGCGTGAGGTACCAGTGATGCAAATTATCCAGCCTATCGTGTTCCTCAGTTTGGGGCGTGATGTAAAGTCACGTTTAGAAGAGAAAGTCAAGTAAGTGAAAATGAAATATCTGCGTGCATCCGTCAATGGCCCACGACGTGGGAGCTTTGAATGAACAGAAAAAGTGCGTATCAGTTATCTTTGTACCTGCATCTCCCAAATGACTGAGAATGGAGATACTAAAAGCAGTAAGTTACAAGGAGGAAATATTATATTTGTGTGAATTCGACTGGATCTTCTAAGGATCGACACTATATATCTCTCTGTAATGAAATAGAATTTGGAGAGGATCTCAGGGAAAATCAGTTCCCTTATCTTATGATCCATCAATGGGTGCACTATTCCAAGATTCGTAGGAGAATCAGCGACCACAAATAATCTCACGTGATGGAATCAGAAATGCAGAAGAAATGCAGGTACGCAGCGAGGACAGTTGACAACACAGCATTTTTAATCTGTATCTATAGAAAACATTTATAGAAGCTCTCTAATAGAGGGATTATAGAAATACATTTCATATATAATAGTGTACTTTAGTGTACTTACTGTGAAAATAGCACATTTATTTAGAAGTGGACTTTTTTGCCCAAAGTTCTTGTCGATGTTTGGAAATATGTCCATTTCCTTCTCCTGCAGTTGTTGTGACCAAGAAAAGAAAAAGTACCAACAGTTTTCCACAATTCCTCATCAAAAGTCTGCTCCTTCCGGTCGATATTTCCCAGAGGCATCCAGAACGTTCAGGTAGATCGGGAAAGGATCCTAGAGAACATCTGTGGTCCGTGCGGCCAGCCCTACATCTGCCGGCACTCGTGCCTGGTGCACATGGCCTGCCTCTCAATCCTCCAGGTGCCCTCCTCGTAGGTGCAGTGGCAGACGGTGCACTCGTCCGTCTTCACTTCCCTCCCAGCGGGGATGACAGCGGTCTCGGCAAAGCAGTTTGGGCCTGGAAAGAAGAAACAGGTTGCACTTAATTAGGAGAGTTAGCTTTACCCTGCATGTTTTATCCACTCCTTTCAGGAAGGACAGTGAAAAAGTTACCATTTCAGGACTATGAAGTGTTCCCAGTTTTTTCCTGAAATGAAAGCCATGTTATTTAAAATGATACAAATGAACTTATTTACAAATCAGAAACAGACTCACAGACTTAGAGAATGAACTTAGGTTAGCAGAGGGGGAAGGGATATTCAGGGGGTTTGGAATCAGTGGACATGTACACACTGCTCTATTTAAAATGGATAACCAACAAGGACCTACTGTATAGCACAGGGAACTCTGCTCAATGTTATGTGGCAGCCTGGATGGGAGGGGAGTTTGGAGAATGGATACATGCATATGTATGGCTGAGTCACTTTGCTGTGCACCTGAAACTATCACAACATTGATTTTTATTTGTTTTATTTTTTTTAATCACAACATTGTTAACTGGCTATACTCAAACATAAAATTAAAAGTTTAAAAAAATTTTTAAAATAAGATTTTTATGAATGACAATCCTGTGTTTTCCACCGACTGTGATTTTCAATTTGGGGGCCTTCTACATGGGCTGGATCTGCAATCGTTTGATTCAATTAATTCCAAGTAATCATAGAAAAACGATTAACGGGGACTTTCACAGAACCAGGCTTATCAGGAGAGAGAGCGGAAACAAGCAAATTGCTTGAAGTGACATAAATCCAGTGTTACCACCACACCTTTTAGAGCAGGTTTCAAAGGTCAGCTTACAGAACAACCACCTGGACGGCTCTAGAAACACCAGTTAGTGGTCCCACCTCCTAGCACTTCTGACTCAGGTTTGGGCTGTGAGCAGGGAATCTGCTTGGATAACAAGTGTCCCGGTGATGCTGGTGCTGGCCTGGGGCCACGCTTTGAGAGGCACTGTCTCAGCATGAACCAGGGGTACATGGTCCACAGTCTTCCTTGAGAACTGAAGACCCCTCGATTCTTGATCAACATCACCTACCAGCTTCTCCACCAACAAAGGTGCCATGTGTGCATCTTACTCCATGTAAAATCCAGGACACGAAGCAATGGTTATCAGGGAGATTTCCAGTGTGAGTTGTTTCGGTTGAAACAAATGGTTTCTGTGCTACAGTTCATACCACTCAGTCATATGGGAACAACTGCTCAGCCTCCAAACCTTTCTCTGAAACGGAGACATCGGTCCTTACCTCAGCCTTGAACACAGGCTCTCAGGCTCATCCTCCCTTCCTGTGCTTCTGCAGCCTTTGATAATGTGCTCACACCAAAGCACGCCCAATGACACTGTGTCAAGTCATCAAAGACATGAAAAATGTTCATCTGCAGAATTTTAAAAAATGAATGAATCCGCCAAAACTCTAGGATAACAACTGGCTTTTTTGTAATTCTAGTCAGAATAACTCTAAGCAGAGTAACTCATGCTTCAGTGGCTTTGTCTTCCGTCAGCCAAGCGGCAAGGATCAGGGCTCCAGAAGGTGGCCCTGGAGACCTCACCCCCGGGCACCGCCCCTTCTCCCGCCAGGAGCTCCGCTTTCCTTGGGCCCCTCCACTCAGACCCGCCCTAGGTTCCCCTCCTGACCCCGCTTGTCTCCCCAAGACCTCGAAGCATTAACAGTCACCCAGCTGAGGAGGAGCCCAAACACACATCAACCCGGTTTTCTCCGTTGAGCACTGCTCCTGGTTTTCCAGAGGGCAGCGGTCTCTGCAGTTGCTGATACTTCACGCTCGCACGCCTGGAACCACTGCCTCTTCGGTCCCAAAGTCACTCCTGCATCAGCTTTGGTGAATCAGGATACTTGAACTCCAGACCCTCCCCACCTGTAGGCCAACAGGAGGTCCCTGATCTCCAAACCCCCCACCCAGCCCACCTCCCGTTCCTCGGCCTTGGACTGTGTCCTCGGCTCTGTGAGGTCAGAGGCCAAAGGGCCACAGCAGCAGCTCCAGGTGGGACCCACCCTGTGAGCACTGGTCCCACTCGGCTCCTGGGATGCCCTGACTTTGACATTTGACACCAGGTCTCTTTGGTGTGCTTTTTTCTTTTTGTCTCTTTTTCAGAGTTTGATTTGCGGGTCCAATCGCCTTCTAATTTGCCCTAATATCTGTCAGTGTGCTTTGCACATAGAGGGTACTCCATAATTGCCCAGAAAACCTGTACCTTTAGATACAGATATTCACGCAGAGTTACCTGTCTCCTCTTCAGAAAACTCTGGATTCAAAGTCTGGTACCACTACTTACTAGTTATGAGATCTTGGACTAAGGGATTTCGTTGTTCTGAGCCTTCATGGCCTCATCTGCAGAATGGGAATGCCATACATCACTGGGGTCCTGAGGATTAAACTAGAATAGATAGTACACTTCTGCCCTCAGGTTATTCAACAGTTCCTATCCCTCTTGCCTGAATTAATCTATGTCATTGTCGCAGTCACTTCTAATGAGTTTTTATTAGTATTAACTTATGTCTATTTTCTATATCACTGTAGGACTTTGGATCTTTCTTTTTCAATGATGTGCAACCACTGCAGTCTTTGTTCTTTTTTATATTCAAATTGTCCCAATTCGGCTTTGAGTGGCCCCAGCTTTAGGCCACTCCCGTGTCCTTCAGACGCACTCCCTCAGCTGCTACCAGCCTCCGCCCCATCTGTGCCAGCAACGCATTTTCAGCTCACTTTGCCCATATCTGAAAGCAGCCTTTTCTCCGAGGGGCCCAGATTCCTTTGGTGGAGAGCAATACTGAGGATCCAAGGCCTGACTATTGCAAGTGCTCATTATTACTGGGGAGTCCCTGCATCCAGCCCCTCTCAGTGGGCACAGGTGGGGACACACACACACACACAGGTTTTAAATTGTGAGTTGACATTATTAGGATTCATAACTCTTTCTTCTTAGATTTTATATGTGTACCTCTTTTCTCTTACAATGAAACTCTTCAAATTGAACATATTTATTTATGTAATTGATCCTATTAACTTTGCTTAACTTTACTTAGATTTTAAATTATGTCCCTCGTCTTCCACTGAGACTCTTGTTTATTCAAATCACTAGCATACTCACCTATTTTCTCTCTCTCAGTTATGTAAAAGAGTTTAAAATGACACCGTAAGTGCTATTCCTAACTAACAGTAAGATGTTCTTAGTTCTCAGAGCCGGTGCCCTTTGTTCAGAAGTCACCCAGCCCTTCTCTCCACGTGGCCACGAACAGCGGTGTACAGCGTGAGCCTCGTTTGCGTCACTGCGCTCTCCCACCCAGCCACTGCGACGACCAGCTTCACTAGCTCTACTGTATCCCCTAGCGTAACTTTCTTTAAAAGAAGAAGCAAATTATATTGATTCGTCTTTCTTTCATAAAAGGTAGCATACTCCTAACTCTACGTACTTGGCTGTTTTCACTTAAAAATATGTCCCAGGGGGTCACTCCACATCCGTACACAGGGCTCGTGTGAGGCAGCGCCCCTGTGTCCCCGTCACAAGCAAGGTCAGTGGGCATTTGGAAACCGGCCTCCCAAACCCCCCCCCCCCACCGTGTATACGAAATGCTTAAATGCTGAGAGCATTTACTATCATTTGCTTCAGGCTAGGAAGAGATATGGTAAAGTGAGGCTCACAAGAAAGTGCTGGTAGTGTATTAGTAAAATGTGTATTCACGAAGAAGAGCAAAATCCAACAAAAACACCAAGTGTTCAAAAAGGTAATTTAAACACCTAATCCTAGAGGTAGAAAGCGACAATGTACACTTCGTCTCATATGAGAAAGTGTGTGTTTCATAAGCTTTCAAAATACTTATATATAAAGTCATCTCCTTATTACTGCTTAATGAATAGTGAGAAGAAACCCTGATTCTGGATCTTCACTGAGTCTCAACTTTGGATTAAACTCAGGTCGAAGGTTCTACAAGCATCTGGACTGTCAGGTATTTGTCTCCCAGGCCTGTGATTTAAAAAGAGCAATTATTCCTGGTAAAAGATTTTACTATGACATAATTTGTAAATTCTTGACCATTGTTGCATCTGGATTATGTTATAACCCCTTTCCTAACCCCTCATAGGTTTGGACACCACGTGGGGACACTTTTGTCTGACGTGGCAAGACTGACAGGAGGGGAGAGGGAACTGTGTTCCAAATTCGTGCGTTTTGTTCAAAAGTCACTTAACTCTTTTCTCTGTGTGGTCGTATCAGTAACACAGAGTTAGGTGGTACAAGTGTCGACCCTTGAAGAATTTATAAAATAAGCTTTCTTCATAGGTATATAACTGAATCACTGTGCTGTACACCTGAAACTAACACAACACTGTAAATCAACTATACTGCAATTTAAAAAAAGAAAAATAAGCTTTCTTCATGTAAAATGATTTTAGTCTGAGTACAGGGTTATTCACATGACTTTTAGAATTATATGCACTGTTGCTGTTTCTTCCTGCTTCAAATATTTACTTATGATATAGTTCAACAGAGTTACTGCTCCTGTACTTTGTAAATTCTTTTTGAATCAAAACTACATAAAAGTGTTTGGTAAATTATGAACATTTCACTAAAATATAATTTCTACAACCTATTGATATTTCTATAACAGATTCCAATTACTGAAAATTTCTAAATCTTCCATCTTAAAAGCAATGTTCCTATAAATTAACCAAATTATGAGACTCTTGTACCCAACTCCCTCTGACTATGTGTGTGTACACACACACACACACATTATTTTCCTATGAACCATATTACTTTAAAAATTTTTTATTTTGAAGTTATAGATTCCAGTCAAACCAGGAAGTTGGTACTACAGGGAGAACCCATGTGCTTTTCACTCAGTTTTCCCAAGTTACATCTTACATCTTATAACTATAGCACAAAACCAGTGGGAGGAGCTGACAGGTACAGTGGGTACAGTGGGTGTGTGCACACCTGTGTCATTTTATCATATGTGTAGTTTTGTGTGACCATCAACAGACCAAGATCCAGAACCGCTCCCTCACCACCAAGATCACCCTCATGCCTCCGTTTAGAGTCACTGTTATCACCCTCCCCACCCGCTCAACCTTAACTCTGGAAATCACTATCCTTTTCATATCTATAGCTTTGTCATTAAAAGAATGTTATAAATGTGGAATGGAACAGTAAGTGACTTCTGAGGTTGGCTTTTTAAACTCAGCATAATACCCTTGAGACCTTGCCACGTTGTCGAAAGTACCAACGGCTCATTCCTTTTACCGAGAAGATGTTTCCATGCTATGGATGGACCCCACTTTATCCATGCAGCTACTGATGAACATTTTGGATTTTCTCCCAGTTTTTTGGCTATCAAGGATAAAGCTGCTATAAAAATTCATGTATGTGTTTTGTGTGAACATAATCTTCATTCTTCTGAGATGAGAGCCCAGGAGTGCAATCGTTGGAGCCTACGGCAGTTGTAGGTTCAGTTTTATGAGAAACTACCAAACTGTTTACCAGAGTAACTATGAAATTTACATTCCAATCAGCAATCAGTTTATTTGCATTCTCAATCATAATTATTTTAAAATTCTGGTTTGATAATTCCAACATGTCCTATCTGACTCTGGTTCTGGTCTCTTCAAACTGTTTGTTTGTTTGTTTTTTGCCTCCTAGTGTACCTCGTTAATTTTGTTTTGAATGGTCACCCATGATGCACTGGGGAAGAGGAACTACTCTAAAAAGAACTTTAGTAACCCTGACAGCAAGGTGGAGGGAGGGTTCTCAGTCCCATAATTAGGTCTTAACCTTTTCGTATTTGTGGGATCTGTAATGACATCTCCTGTTTTATTCTTAATATTATTAATTTGCATCTTCTCTATTTTTTTTTCCTGTGTTGTATTAAGGGTTTATCAGTTTTGTTGATCTTAAAAAAAAAACAGCTTTTTATTTCATTAATTTTCACAACTGACTTTCTGTTTGCAGTTTTATTGACTTGTTTTGTTTTTATCATTACTATTTTATTCTATTACTTTCAGTTTGTTTGCTTTTCTTTTTCTTTTTTTAATAAATTTATTTATTTATTTATTTAATTTTGGCTGCCTTGGTCTTTGTTGCTGCGCACGGGCTTTCTCTAGTTGCGGCGAGCGGGGGCTACTCTTGGTTGCAGTTCACGTGCTTCTCATTGCAGTGGTTTCTCTTGTTGTGGAGCACGGGCTCTAGGTGCGTGGGCTTCAGTAGCTGCAGCGTGTGGTCTCAGTAGTTGTGGCATGCGTGCTCTAGAGCACAGGCTCGGTAGCTGTGGCACACAGGCTTAGTTGCTCCGCGGCATGTGGGATCTTCCCGGACCAGGGCTTGAACCCCTGTCCCCTGCACTGGTAGGCGGATTCTTAACCACTGTGCCACCAGGGAAGTCCCTGATGTTCTTTTTCTAGTTTCTTGAGTTGGTGATATACATTATTGATTTGAGAATTTTCCTCTTTTCTAATGTAAGCATTTAGTTCCATAAATTGCTCTTTCAGTTCTACTTTAGCTGTGGTCTCATAAGTTTTGATGTGTGGTAGTTGTATTTTCATTTTCATGGAACACTTACTTTAAATTTATAGACCTGGGGGCTTCCCTGGTGGTGCAGTGGTTGAGAATCTGCTTGCTAATGCAGGGGACACGGGTTCGAGCCCTGGTCTGGAAGGATCCCACATGCCACAGAGCAACTAGGACTGTGAAGCACAACTACTGAGCCTGCGCATCTGGAGCCTGTGCTCCGCAACAAGAGAGGCCACGATAGTGAGAGGCCCGTACACTGCGATGAAGAGTGGCCCCCGCTTGCCACAACTAGAGAAAGCCCTCGCACAGAAACGAAGACCCAACACAGCAAAAATAAATTCATTAATTAATAAAACTCCTACCCCCAACATCTTAAAAAAAAAATTATAGACTTGAAGTCCAAGAACCACTAAGAAACTTGAAAAAAAAACACATATGATAACTTGATGAGCTAAAATATAAATTACTGAAGAGAATCCTGATGTACAAAAGCAGTCTGGTCACTATAATTATTCAGTGGCAAATAAAGCAATATTTATATATATGACTTCATTAGTAAGTAGGGGAACAGAGAGAAGCAGTTTTTAATCTTAATTAATCTAATTATAATATCTGATATTTATATGGTACTTTAAAAAATATGATGCATGCAGAAGAATTTTATAAATGGAAATGAGATTTAGAAGGAATAAACATTAGTCCAAGTCACACGGCTCATAACTAATTATTGATACCTTAAATTCTATTGCTGGCCTGGCTGTTACTCAAGGACGCTCAGGCTAAAAATGGCTAATTTCAAAACGAACACAGCATAGAATGCCTTTTGGCCTGAGGAACAGTTGTTCAAGCAGGCAGTGGATGGGCGTTGGCTACCCTGAACTTTTCTGTGCTGCTCTGACTTCAGAGCAAGGAGTCCCTACCTGTCGTTCACATCACCTGCACAGTGACTGACTCGCAGTGTCAGAATAGCTTGTATCAGGCCCAGCCCAGGACCCGAGGTGCTGGCGGGGGACTAAACACCAAGGAGGTCTCTCATCCCCTTAGAAGCCCCACATCCAGTCTCCCGAAATGCAGAGTCTGTGTCAAGCCCCCAGTTTTGTCCTAGTTACCAGTGTGAGTGAAGAAATGTCGCTGCCGTATCAGTACACAAAGGATATTGCAGCCATCAAGCCATCACGTTACAGCGGCCCTGACGGTGAGCCCTGAGGGAACTCAGGATGGAAACAGGATGCCCTCAATCCAGCCGTCAGCCACTGCAGCCCACCCCAGCGGTGCACCCTGAGGGGACTCAGGATGAGAAAACACAGGACACTGGCCCCAGATGGCTGAGGTGCAGAACAAAGGGATGATGTCAGTGAGCCCAGACTCTTGCATCTTCCCATGCATAGAAAATTTCTAAATTCCTTAACTTGAGATGCCTGGTTTTCTTTAATTAACAGTAATCTTTTGATGTTCCCACTACCCGGTCTTTGTTGCAAAAACCCCTATATATCCTGACTCCCCCTTACCTCTTTGGAGCAGTCCCTCAGAGCAACCCGAGAGGCTGCGTCCCGGGCTTCAGTTCTCAGTGCTGTCCTCCAAATAAAACATAACTCTCAACTTTTAGGTTGTGCTTTTCTTCAGTTGACACCAGCACAATCCAGCCCATGATGTCATGTGTCCACTGACCTGACAATAACTTGGGCTGAGGCGCACAAATTCCAAACCAAGCCTGAACCTGCGGGGAGGTCTGTAATTAAGTGTCCCTCCTGGGTGCTCCTGTGTCTCCGGCAGAGCTGCCTGTCACAGTGCCACCCTCAGGGGCCCTCAGGGTCTCCCCGCCAGGGAGGAGGGAGGCTCATCACAGCGTCTAGCGCTGCACGCAGCACAGAGCTGGAACTCAGGGCATGTGCCACTGAGTTACAGTTTTAGAATTAAATAATGAATTGACACAATGAAAATAAAACTGCCACGGCTACACAGAAGGGTAAATTGCCAACACGCTTTAGATTTTTACACGGAATGGTGAGCCACAAGAAGACAGGGCATTAATGAAGAAAGGCCTAAGTGGGTGCCTGGGGGCACCTCCTCCTCCCCCATCAGGGGCTAAGCACTGAGGAAGAGCCCAGCACAGCAGGACGGCAGGGCAGCGAGGGAGACCCAGGCAGCCAGGAGCCCAGCATTCGTCTTCTAGATCAGTGATACCCACTTCTGCTCTGCCTCGTCTTTTTAGCAAACCGTCTACTGAATTCTTAATTTGTTATTGCATTTTTCAGTTTCAACTTTTTTGGTATAACCCAGTTCTCAGTGACATTCTCCAACTTTTCTTCTGTCTTCTTGTGCATGTTAATCTGTTACTTTAAAAACCTTCTGAAATAGTCACCATATCTTGATAACCTGTGAGCCTCTCATTTCCTAGTTTGCTTTTCTCTTGGTTTGGGGTCATTTGGTATTTCTTGGCTTGCCTGGAAATTTTGAATTAAACAACAGATACTGTGAAAGCGACATCGTACAGGCCCTGGATAGAGCCTTTTGGCTGACAGAGTACAGGAGGGCTACAGTGATCTGGCCGCGAATGGATTTGAGGCTTTGTTCGGGTTGGTCTTTTCCAGCCCCCCCTCACTCCTAGGGCACAGCCTTTCTTGAAGTCTTGGTTGCAAACTCCTGCTGTTTGCTGGGGCCCCTCCACACGCTCTCTTGAGCACTGTGGTCCTGGCAGGTCTCTGCAAGCTCCAGCCACCCAGCTGCTGCCTTCTGCTCGGGTTCTGCTTCTCTTACCTGGCACATTGCAGCTTTGCAGTCTGCAAATGCCTTGAAGGAAAATTACATGAAGAATTTTGGCCTCACTTCTTTGTGGTTCCCTCCTCTTCTCAAATGCAGCCTCCCTCTCAGTTCCCAGCCTCCCTGGCGGCCCAAACACCACCTTCCACCTCCCAGCTCAGCCAGAAGCTGCCACCTGGGCTACGGCTTTCCGCAGGACATCTGTCTCTGCTCTAGATCCTGCAAATGCCCTGAGCAAACACTGAGGAGCTGAGTATGGAGCTTAGCTCAGTGAGCCTGCCTTTCCTCTGACAGCTAGACCTCCAAGTCCTTTGCACTCTGATATCTTCAAACCATTTTTTTAAAAAAAAACTGCATGTATATTTTATCCAAACCTTAGAGTTGATCTCACTGGGAGAGTTTTTCCACACACTCTATCATGGTGTGAATGAAAAATGTCACTGTGACATCAGTACACAAAGGATGTTGCAGCCATCAAGCCATCACGTTACAGCGGCCCTGACGGTGAGCCCTGAGGGAACTCAGGATGGAAGCAGGATGCCCTCAATCCAGCCGTCAGCCACTGCAGCCCACCCCAGCAGTGCACCCTGAGGGGACTCAGGATGAGAAAGCACAGGACACTGGCCCCAGATGGCTGAGGTGCAGAACAAAGGGATGATGTCAGTGAGCCCAGACTCTTGCATCTTCCCATACATAGAAAAGCGCTAAATTCCTTAACTTGAGATGTCTGGTTTTCTTTAACTAACTAACAGTAATCTTTCGATGTTCCCACTACCTGGTCTTTGTTGCAAAAACTCCTCTATATCCTGGCCCACCCTTACCTCTTCACAGCAGTCCCTCAGAGCTATCTGAGAGCCTGTCTGGGCTTAAGTCCTCAGGTTTTTTTGCCAAATAAAGCAGAATTCTCAATTTTTAGGCTGTGCATTATTTTTTCAGTTGACACTAACAGTTCCCAAGTGAGAAAGGAGAAGATGCTAAGTAGCCCTGTAAGATAGGATGTTAACCTGTAAAAACCGATCCGACGTTTTCACTGCTTAGGCAAGTGGGGATGGTGACTCGAAGATGCTATGGATTTATTGATCTGTAAAAAGTCAGACAGCAGGTTATGGAATTTAGCATCTCCTAGATGCATTCCTTTCCTGGGTGATTCTGTGCCTCCCTGTATTTGAACAGGCTCTTTTGTCTTCCTGCTGGTTCTATCCTCAGCAAATTAAACACAATTTTGCATGTGTTGTCTATCCATTTATGTAAAAATATGATTTATATCAGGATTCAGTTTCACAGTTTATAGCAAGTACATCTGACTAACAATTATTAGGATAATTATACGTACAGCGTAAATGTATGTGGTTCCTTATTGCTAGGAACTCAGAGTCTTGCTTTACTTTGCTTACCCTCCCTTTGTTCCTACAGGAGATGCGGGGTGGGAACATTGAGGTGGAGAATATTCGCACCACAGATTTTAGACCTTGGAGATCTTTTATTCAGACTCCCTCAACACAGAGATGGGAAAGCTGAAACCTAGAAATATCAAGAGATTAGAATTGAGATTGTACATTAGACTTCCTTTTGCAAAGCATGGATTTGTCTCTCAAGCGTTTCTGGTACAATCTAACAGGCCAGCTGGCCCACCTGTTTCAAAATTGCAAGTGTGAATGACGACCACAGGGCACCCATTTGCTGTTGCCAACGGCCTACTAAGCCTTCTTGAATTCAAATGGAATATTTTTAAAACATGTAAATCAAGTTTTTCATTTATTTCCAATTTAGACCATTTCTCCCAATACAGTTTTAGTGGTCACTGTGGAAAGCCGGTGTGGGAGCCTTGGAGCTCCTGGGACACACTGTTCGTTCTCAGGGTACAAGCAGTGTCCACAGGGATGCCCGTGTGTGTCCCCATATTCCATCCAGGCTACCACCCTGCAGCTGCCTCCTGGTTTCCTCCCCTTTGATGGCTCTAGGTCTCAGCTCCTGGGACCTCCTCCTTCAAGGGTCAGTGTAATGCCCGAGCTCCCAGATCCTGCCAGCATCTTCCACCTTCTTCTGCAGTCTGTGCTTCCCTCTGATCCCCGCACACAAGGCACAAACAGTCACCTATGGGGGGAAACACTGGTGCTGTTGCCAGACTGTTTAAATGATTCATCACCTTACTCTGGTAGTTAGACCTAGCTTTATTCAATACCACAGCACGTCATCAAATTTAACCTTCAAAATAGAAGCCTAGGACTTCCCTGGTGGCGCACTGGTTGAGAGTCCGCCTGCCGATGCAGGGGGCGCGGGTTCGTGTCCCGGTCCGGGAGGATCCCACGTGCCGCGGAGCGGCTCGGCCCGTAAGCCATGGCCGCTGGGCCTGCATGTCCGGAGCCTGTGCTCCACAACGGGAGAGGCCGCAGCAGTGAGAGACCCGCATACCACAAAAAAAAAATAGAAGCCTAAGTGCATCCTGAAAAAATGGAAGAAATGGCAGCTCCAGGAAATAGTCTTTTTCCAAATGCCATTAATATATCTGTGGACCAAAAAATGTCACCTGCCCTTCCAGTAAACAATGAATGTTGGGGCCACCAAGCCATCAGCCGATGTGGCCACCCCAGACTATGGGCCCTGAGGGGAATTCAGGATGGAGAAAAACAGGATACTGGCCCTAGGTAGTCAAGGTGTGTATCAAAGGAATGATTTCAGTGAGCCCAGACTCTTGCATCTTCCCATACATAGAAAAACACTAAATTCCTTAACCTGAGACAGCTGGTTTTCTTTACGTAGTCGTCTTTTGATGTTCCAACCGCCTGGCCTTTGTTGCAAAGATCCCTATTTTTGGCGGCCCCCTTACCTCTCCAGAGCCATCCTTCAGAGCTATCTGAGATGCTACTACCTTCCAGGCTTGAAGTCCTGGGAAAGTCTGCCAAATAAAGCATAATTTGAACTTTTAGGTTGTGCATTTTTCTCAGTTGACATATCTAAAAAGTCACCTGAAACATACACAGGGTCAGCAGTGAATGTGAAGTGAACGTTGTGAGATCAGAAGTGAGGGAACAGCCCACCACAATGCAGCAGCAGCAACAAAAGGTACATGGGCCGTGGACATCTGGTCTCCCTTGCAATTCCGTGTGTGGACAGTGACATAGCCGGCCTGTCCGCACATCCCGGCCATCCAGGCACTAGGATGAGCTTCTGAGTCACCCCCGAGACAGCTCCTGGATTGGTTGGACCCCCCTCATATCGGGCTTGTACAAAGGCCGAGAGGGTCTCATCAATTCTGAATGGTAAGCTTTGCCATCAGTAATAATGTTATGAATTAGAACAGACTCTATACTCATAATAGAATAAAATGTATTGAAACCACAGTTTTCCTAGCCTTCTTCAACACATAAATTGATATCTGAACAAGAGCTGGATTTGGAAAATCAGTGAGTGTCTAGACCACAGCTGCAGAGCTGACAGCATGGATCAACCCTAAGTTATTGTGAACAAATAAGGAAAAGTAAACCAAGCATGGCCTGTTATGTCACATGAGCCAGGATTCAACCTAAGGAGGAAAGAGGGGAAAGGAGATCTAGTGGTGGTCTGGAAGGCATTTAACAGCTGGCTCTCGGATAGAAAAAGGAAAAGGAAAGAAGACCCAGGAAGAAGAACTGCCAGTTATACTTTCATCAAGTCCACCCTGGAGCTGCAACACGTGACTTTGGAAGGAGCCGCAGACTTGGGAACAGAAGTGACCTCCTGGGCATGAAACCCAGGCTGCTCAAGTAAGAGAAACTTGCCCTTAGCAGGAAGGTTGTTCGATGATTTTATCTAATTCGATTCTATGGGAAGACAAAACCTACGGCACACAGGACAGAAAATTATGAGACATTTTCAGTAGACCCAGAAATAGTCTGCTTCGTTGAGAGTTTCCTCTTTTATTAATAAAAGTTCCAATTGCACAAAGTGTTCTCCTATACCTTTAAATCCAGCTCCACAGCTAGTATCTTCTCTTTATTTTCCCTAGTTTTATAAAATCAGTGCTTTTCATCTTTTTCTTTATTTGACTTGTTAACAGTCATAATTTTATTGATTTGGTCGAAGATAGTTTTTGGTTTTATCAATTATTTTTTAAAATTTTCTAACTCATTATTTTTCTATGTTTTACTAGCTACTAACTTCTGTATTATTTGTGGACTGTTTGTTTTTCTCTCCTTTGGAATCTTTGCTTGATTTATGTTTACCCTTGTTTAGAAATGGAAATATTTAAGACAATGATTTTCTTGAAGGATAGTACACATTCACAGCTGACTAGGTCGGTGGTTTGTTGTGTAGAATCCCTTCCTTCATTCTGCTCTCTGTGTCCCTTTAGTTCGAACTGGCCATGTTCCTGCTGGTATAACCCCGTCTCCATTCCCGGCTTCTGCTGAGACAGCTGATTAAGTCCACAGCTCACCAGGATCACTTTATCAAACAGTTTTTCAGCCGCAACCCTAGTTTTCTCTTTAGAACAAGCTTTCTAATTTTCTGAAACAGTGGATAGGCTGAGAATGTTCCAAACCTCCCAGTTCTGATTCCCTTTTGCTTAACAATTCTGTCTGCAGTTCACCTCTCTCCTGAGAGCTGGCTGTCCTAACCCCTACAGCATCAAAGTGCTTTTCTCACCATCAGCCTCCGGGGGATTGCTGGCCACTGCTCTCTCCTCTGCACAGGACAGATCCAAGGCCAGTAAGACTTCTCTTCTTTGTTGGACTCTTTCTTTCTTTCCTCCAGAAATTCAAACATGAACTACTTTATGTCTACATACTGGACTCTTTTCACTGATGCTTGGTGAGGCATTTCTATTAACAGACTCAAAAGTCTCTAAGAACATTCTTGTTGTTGTTAATTTGTGTTCAATCTGTTCACTGTTCTGACGTCTCGTTTAGGAAGTGAGATTTCATGCTCTTCCCGACTTCTCTGTCAACGTTTTCCTTTCCATCTTTACACCATTTGCCATGTCCACACCTCTGAGTTAACTCACTTCACTTCTCCACTGCAATTTTTAAACACGGGAAAATAAAATTTTAGTTTTCTCATTAGCTTTCCTAATCTCCCTGAATTACTTTAAATCTAATTTCACAGATAGGTCATTCTTTCCAACGTTTATTTTGAGAACCTAAATTACCTTTTATTCCAAATTTGTTTCCCCTTTCTTCTAGTATATTTCTTTCAGTACATTTATTTTTGCACACGAGTTTCTCTTTTTGGGTCCCTAGGGCACTGGTCACGCATCCATCAGCCTGATCTGCTTCTCCACGGCAGGGCCTTGCTTTGATGTCCGGCCTCTGATCTGGGAGGAGTCTCCCTGGACCAGGTTTCTGCTTGAGGGTACGGATCACCTGACTTACCATTCTTCCCTCTCTCCTCAAGGTCAGACACCTCCCTGGCCTCCCTCTTCATTTCCTCAAAGATGTTTCTTTTTGAAAATCTCTTGCCTGTCTAATCCTGTCTCGGCATCTCTGACTCAGAGGGCCCAGACTAGCACAATGAGGGAGACAAAGTCCAGGTTGCAAGGTCAGTGGGGGCAGGGAGGGGGTGACATAAAACACTTGAAGGTGTGTTGAGAGGACTGAGCCTTGGGATGGCTTGCTGTTTCTGATCAGGTGAGGGGGAGGAAAACTCAGACAGGAAGGAGATGTAGATGAAGCTTATAAATTGCCTTAATTCCCTTTTAGGAATGAAAGTAGAGAATCAGATTCCTTTTAATAATTTTTTGCCTGTGCTTCTGGAATGAGACAATTCTGATCTCATGGCTTTAGGGTTCCACATTAATCTCTTCAACTGCAGGCTGGGGGTGCGGAAGCTACAAGCATGCCAGGAGTCGACACAATGCTGTGTTCCAACACCTGTTCCGTCTCTCCCTCCCTCCCTCCCTCCCCTGTCCCTCTCCACTCCTTTCCCTGCACAGCTTGCAGAGTTGTATCCAAACTATTATAATGACACTCTAAATTGCAGGATGTATGGGGAAAGAGACTAGAAGAGAACACAAAAATGAAGACAGTGGATGGTTTATTGATAGGAAATAGTAGCATGTTGTTCTCTTGTTTTCTAATTTATTTTTTATTGCCGTAATATACGTGTAAATGTTTTAAGGCAGGGCGGCAGGGGGTGGGGAATGAAGCCAGGCTCTACAGAACAAATGGAACATTCCAGAAATCTACCCTACTTCTATTTGCCAACTTTGGACAACTTCCCTGTAAGGGTGGGTCACTTCCCTTAGTTTTGTTTTCTGTTCAATCAATCAAAGAATAGAACAAATATTGACTGCATCACCAGTTTGTTCTCCAGTTTTATGGCATATGTAAATCCACTCTTAAATATTTATATACACTCATTCTCCATGTTAAATAATTTCTAAAACAGAAGAATAATCTGTGAGTAGCAGTTAAGCAGGCAGATGGTGCTGGGATGCTTACCTAGGGGCTGTTTTCCTTTTCTCTCAGGCACATAAAATGATGCAAAAATACAATTTAGTTTTAAGACAAGTTTCAACAAAGAACAGAAAAACTTAATCAGTTGCAGATTATACCAAATAATAAAAACTTTTTAGTATTTGTTCATCCTTTCTAAATATATCTGTAAATTCAACTCCAGATATATATCTCTTTAATAATACAAAAATAAATTACTAATTATTTCAGTTAACATTATTATTATATAAAAACAATTTCAGTCATTATTAAAAAAGGAGAAATTTCCCTTCAAAAGCTTAATTCGGCTATGCAAATAGAAATCTAACCAAAGACATTTAGGGAAACTTGATACGTCCTAGAACAATATCATGGTGGTATGTTTCAAGGACACAGGCAAAGCATGATAGATGCAGAATGTCTCAAAGAAACTGTAGAGCAGAACAATCTGCACAGGCACCACCCCCAAATATGTCTCTTTGGCATGAGGATTCATTTAGGCTGATTATTTTGAAGACACAGAACGTCTTACATTTTTTCTTATTAGTTAATTAATTAATTAATTTAATTTTGACTGCGTTGGTCTTTTTTGCTGCACGTGGGCTTTCTCTAGTTGCAGCGAACGGGGGCTACTCTTTCTTGTGGTGCGCGGGCTTCTCATTGTCATGGCTTCTCTTGTTGTGGAGCATAGGCTCTAGGCACGTGGGCTTCAGTAGTTGTGGCTCGTGGGCTCTAGAGTGCAGGCTCAGTAGTTGTGGCACACAGGCTCAGTAGTTGTGGCACACGAGCTTAGTTGTTCCGCGGCATGTGGGATCTTCCCAGACTAGGGCTCGAACCCATGTCCCCTGCATTGGCAGGCAGATTCTCAACCACTGTGCCACCAGGGAAGCCCAGAAGGTCTTTCTTTTTACCTCCCCCTTAGCTGCCTAAAGATCTGAGATAAAGGGACTGTCCTTGGAACAGAGTTATCAGCAGGGAGGGATGTCTGCAAAGAATTGGGGTGAGGGGTGGGGGTGGGGGGGAGCTGGCACAGCCCAGAGGCCAAAGCCCACTCTGTGTCCCACTGTCCCAGCAAATATTTGTTTACCAACATTTGCTTTTCTGTCTCCATGTGAATTGCCTTCACCCCCTTTGAATTTCCAAGCCACTACTCCCAACAACCTCTTTCATCTTTAGCTGAAGACGGTATTTAAGATGAAGGCTTTGACCATTTTAGCAAGTTACTCAGTTTTCCTGGGTCTCTCCCATGTATACATATTATTAAATTTTGTTTATTTTCTCCTGTTAATCTGTCTCATGTCCATTTTACTCTTAGACCAGCCAGAAGAACTTAAGAGGACATTTTCTTCCTCCCCAATAGAACTATGGGACACATTTTGTGGGTCTCATCACACATATCTTGTAATTATATAACTAATTAGTTTCCTAATTATTTCCCAGGACAACCCACACAACTAAAGCCATAACAGAAGAAGACAAAGAGGTACGATAGGGGTGGGGACAAATGAGCTCTTTATTTTTTAAACATTCTAATAATTCACTGTTATTCCAGATTTCCTGTTACCCCAAACATAATTCCTGCCCTGGTCTTGTGAATGTCTCAAGCAGGACAAGCTGTATTGTCGGATGGGAGTTGCTATGTAGGCAGGCAAC
The DNA here is from genome assembly GCF_937001465.1 of Orcinus orca. Classification (NCBI taxonomy): domain Eukaryota; kingdom Metazoa; phylum Chordata; class Mammalia; order Artiodactyla; family Delphinidae; genus Orcinus; species Orcinus orca. The sequence continues at coordinate 103,780,548 of NC_064567.1, forward strand.
ACTCCAAAGATGTGAACTAGTAAAAACAAAAAGAGAAAAAGACTTGGAGAGCTGGGGCCAAACTGGACTCTCCTCTCCTCGAGCTCATGTACCTTCACCTCCTGGGCCAGTTGCTCCTAAGGCCCCAGGACAACTGCACTCATGTGAAACACAAAACTGGGTCCCGGGGCCCAAAAGAACCAGAACCAGGAATGGGTACTTCCGAGCAAGGCCTCAGCCCGCAAGGAATGGAAAAGGAGCCAAGAAAGGGTGAGACATTTGAATGGATCAATTCCCATAGGAAAGCTGGATAAAAAGTCCACTATTCACAAAAGATGCCAATGCCAGGTAAACTGACGGTTGATTTTAATGTAACCTTTAACCCTAGAGCTATTTAAACTATTCTGTCATAGGATAAAATAAAGCCAGAAAAACTTAAATTCCAAAGTCTAATAAAGATGGTAATGATGCACTGAGAAATGCAAGTATGGTTCAACATTAGAAAACATCAACATGCTTTATACTAATGCCTATAACAGCAAATCCTTTATCATATGAAGTCATTTTATAACATATAGCAGATACTCTTAGTAAAACACTGCAAAGGCAGAAAACTCTTAAGAGGAAAGCTGTTCAACAAAATCTAATGAGAGTTGTCCTCTTAAATGATGAGGCACTAGAATCATTTCAGTTAAAATCAAGGACTAGGGGGGCGGAGTCAAGATTGCGTATGAAGAGGATGTGGAATTCGCGTCTCTGCACAACTAGGGCACCTACCAGGCACCCGTGGGGGACCATGGACACCTAAGGGGAAGGAAGGAACCCCAAGAGACCGGGTAGGATGTGGAGCGTGGGGGGAGTGAAGGGGAAGGAGAAGTGGAGGTGGGACAACACTGGCACCCCTGAGGGGCAGCTGGGGGAGGGGAAGGGATCCCACCCCCGAAGGGGGAAACTGGGGGACCATTGGGAGGGCGGAGGATCAAAAGGGAGCGTGGCCAGGTTTCCCCTGCCCAGGTGGACCCCCAGGAACCTGCTGAGATCCCAGGCTTGATCCTCTGCCCACCGAGGGCCCCTCCAGCCACGCGGGTCCTGAAGGAGAGGGAGGGAGGGAAGGGGGAGCAAAAGTAAAAGCCGGACCTCTGGGACCGGCACCCCTGAAGGGTGGCTGGGGGAGGGGATGAGTTCATACACCCAGCGGGGCCCACCCACGGTTAGGGGTCCAGCAGTGATGGGGGAGACCCTGGGGGAGACGGTGGGGGAGGGGAGCGAAGGAATGGAAGGGAACGGGGCTAGCGCTTTCCCTGTCCACTTAGGCACCGGGGAACCTATTGGGCTCCCGGGCTTAATCTTCTGCCCTAGGAGCTTCCCTCCTGCCAGGCAGAGCCCAAGCCCCGCCCCTACCCCCCCACCCAGGGCCCCACCTCTACACTCGGAGACCCCCTCTGAGACCCCCTCCAACACGCTGGGCCTAAACCCCACCCACACGCCCTCACTCAGGGCCCCACCTGCACACTCCACACTCCAGAGGCCCTCCTTCCATGTCCCGCCGCTCCCCTTCCACACAGGTCCTAAGTAGAGGCCCCGCCCCACACTTGAAGGATGCCCCGCTTAGGCCCCGCTCCCAGGGCCTTTTCCGGCTGCAGCTGCATGGGTTCTGAGACTAGGCCTCACCCCATGCTCAAATGTCGCACCACCACCCGCCTAGGTCCTGCCCCACCCAAAACCCCAACCCCTGCCTAAGTTCCACCCCCGCCTAAACTCTGCCCCCAAAGCCAAGGCTTTATTATATTTTTTCCTCTTTTAGATTGGGCTTCTGTTTTACCTAGTGGATTCATTGTTGTTGATTCATTTACATTTTTATTTTTTCTAATCTTTTATTTTTCTAATTTTATTTTATTCTTTATACTTTGTTATTGCTCTCTCCTTTTGGCTTGTTCCCCCCCCCGCCCCGGTTTTTTTTTTTCCCTCTGGTGTGGTGTTATTTTACCATGTTGCTGTCGGGAGCCACATAGGAAGTGCCTTTGAGTTACAGCACAGACGAGACCCGTAGTGTCAAGCAAAGTTGATGCTATCGGGTACAAATATGGAGAGGCAAAGTTCTCCTCTGCAAAGCTGATGCTGTCAGACATATATATGGAAAAGCAAAGCTTCCTGAACATAGGGTTTTTTACACTCCCCCTACCCTGTTGAGGCCTCCTGGTGGCTGGTGCCTTGCAATCGGTCTCTCTTGCCCAGTGTTGTAAGCTGGGCCCTCCCTGGAGGAGAAACCTGGGTTCCCGAAGACATGTGACCAGAGCCGGGGCCCCGCCAGTTGGCGAGGGAATCCCAGGGCAGGTGCTGGGCGTGGAGGCCACGGGGGCATAGGCTACCAAGGTGACAGAGAACTGACCTTCTCTGGGGGCACTGCACCTCGCACACCTCACATCTCCCTGCTTGGCCCCGGAGGATGGCTGGTTAGCCAGAGACGGGTAAGATTCCTCAGGGAAGGAACAACCTAAGACAGGCACAGTCGCAGAGGGGCCATCAGGAGAGAACTTGGGGGCCAACAGAGGTGGGGCATAGACCCTCACCCCCCAACTTTGCAGGAGCCTGAACCCTGTCCCCATGGCTGCTTCGCTTCCCACGCCCAGCTCAGATGGGAACCCAGGTAGCAGACAAGAGACCTGGCCAATGGCAACTGCTCTCCCGCCGCAGCAGGGCTTTGTTTCCCATTTCCTCCGTGGACCACAGCTTTCCTCTGTGTGGTAGCAAGGCTTTGCTCTGTGTGGTTCCCCTTGTCTCCCCCTGCCTTTGCCTAAAGTGATTTTGTAGGATTGCTATTGGGGTTGGGAAATATTCCCAGTTCCGATGGAGGGTTTAAGGAAAGATCCCAACTAAGGAAAAAACCAAAAAAGATTGTAATCACTCCGGCTCCCTTAATGACTACACCTGAGATCCCCACTCCCAGGCCAGGGCATTGGGCTCGGGGAAATACGACAGGAATGTTTTTGTGGCAAGAACCTACTTTACAAAGTAAATTGGATGAGTTATGGCCTCCCTGGGGAGTTAAAGATATACTAGGAAATTCTTGGGTTTGGTGGCGGGGAAGGTTTTTATTACAATGGGTATATGCGAAATTAGATAGGGTAAGCTTTAAGGCAAATATATATAAGCTTTACTGCTCTTTTTATAAGAATAGATATAAGGGACAAATTATATTTTGTAAATATTTTGCAAAGGACCTTGGTGACAGATTTAAGGTACAATGCCCTCCACAAAGACCCCCTAGGGTTAGTACGTTTATAGCACCTTGTTTTGATGTTAAAGGTAAAATGTTACGGCCTGAATGCATTTATAGATTGTAAAAGAGTAATGTGTTTGAGTTTGTGTTTTGTGTAACCAGCTAACTAAACAGAACATACAGGTATAAGAACATTTACTTCTGGGAAGAATAATGGAACCGCAGATAAAGTTCCTGACCTAGATGTGACCAAGATGTACCTAACCACAGGGGATGAAAGAGACTATAGAGATCAGAAGACTACTTGACCATAAAAACCTGTTTAACCTGTTGATGTAATCTGCTGACGAAAACGACCTTTGTTTTATGGCTTTGTACCTTTGTTTTTGATCTTTGTTTTATGGCTTGTAAGGGGTTTTTGGCGAGGGAACTAAATTGTTAAGATTGAAAATGAGATTGCCTCACAGTATAAAAGCTTCGGAATTATAAAAATAAATTTGGCAGATCCTTGCATCCTCTGAGGTGTCTTGTGTTCTGTCCACGCCGACTCCGTCTCCCCTTTCGGTGAAACCTGTTCAGCTGGGGCTGGTCCCCGGCATGTTGCAGTTGTTTCAATTGTATTTTTATTTTTCCTAATATATTTTTTATCTTTCTAATTTTATTTTGTGTATTATTCTTTGTTATTGTACCACTCCTTTTTTCTTTTTCTTTCTCTTTTTTTTCTTTTTTTTTTTCCACACCACACAGCTTGTGGCATCTTGGTTCCCAGGCCAGAGGTCTGGCCCGAGCTCATGTGGTGGGAGCTCCAAGTCCAAACCGCTAGATTAACAGAGAACTTCAAACCCCAGGGAATATTAATCGGAGTGAGGCCTCCTGGAGGTCCTCATCTCAGCACCAAGACCTGGCTCTCTCCAACTGCCTGCAAACTCCAGTGCTGGACACCTCAGGCCAAACAACCAGTAAGAGAGGAATAGAGCCCCACCCATCAAAAAAAAAATGAAACGATAAAAAAATACATTACAGATAAAGGAGCAAGGTAAAAGCAAGACCATATAAATGAAGACACAATAGGCAACCTACCTGAAAAAGAATTCAGAGTAATGATAATAAAGATGATCCAAAATCTCAGAAACAGAATGGAGAAAATACAAAAAACATGTAACAAGGAACTAGAAGAACTAAAGAGCAAACAAACAGTGATGAACAACACAATAACTGAAATTTAAAACACTCTAGAAAGAATCAATAGCAGAATAACTGAGGCAGAAGAATGGATAAGTGACCTGGAAGATAGAATGGTGGAAGTAACCGCTGGAAATGGTAGAAGTAAATGCTGGAGCGCAGAATAAAGAAAAAAGAATGAAAACAATTGAGGAGAGTCTCAGAGACTTCTGGGGCAACATTAAATGCACCAACATTCGAATTATAGGGGTCCCAGAAGAAGAGCAAAAGAAAGGGACTGAGAAAGTATTTGAAGAGATTATAGTCGAAAACTTCCCTAACATGGGAAAGGAAATAGTCAATCAAGTCTACAAAGCCAGAGAGTCCCATACAGGATAAATCCAAAGAGAAACATGCCAAGACACATATAAATCAAACTATCAAACATTAAATACGAAGAAAAAATATTAAAAGCAGCAAGGGGAAAGCAACAAATAACACACAAGGGAATTCCCATAAGGTTAACAGCTGATCTTTCAGCAGAAACTCTGCAAGCCAGGAGGGACTGGCAGGGCATATTTAAAGTGATGAAAGGAAAAAACCTACAAGGAAGAGTACTCTACCTAGCAAGGATCTCATTCAGATTCGATGGAAAAATCAAAAGCTTTACAGACAAGCAAAAGCTACGGGAACTCAGCACCACCAAACCAGCTCCACAACAAATGCTAAAGGAACTTCTCTAAGCAAGAAACACAAAAGGAGAAGAAAAAGACCCACAAAAACAAACCCAAATCAATTAATAAAATGGTAATAGGAACATATATATTGATAATCACCTTGAATGTAAGTAAATGGATTAAGTGCTCCAACAAAAAGACAGAGACTGGCTGAATGGATACAAAAACAAGACCCTTATATACGCTGTCTACAAGAAACCCATTTCAGACCTAGGGACACATACAGACTGAAAGTGAGGGGATGGAAAAAGATATTCCATGCAAATGGAAATCACAAGGAAGATGGAGTAGCAATACTCATATCAGATAAAATAGACTTTAAAATAAAGACTGTTATAAGAGATAGGAAAGGACAGAACATAATGATCAAGGGATCAATCCAAGAAGAAAACATAACAATTATAAATATTTATGCACCCAATATAGGAGCACCTCAATACATAAGGCAAATGCTAACAGCCATAAAAGGAGAAATTGACAGTAACACAATAATAGTGGGGGACTTTAACACGCCACTTACACCAATAGACAGATCATTCAGACAGAAAGTAAATAAGGAAACACAAGCTTTTTTAAATGACCCAATAGACCAGATAGAGTTAATTGGTACTTTTAGGACATTCCACCCAAAAGCAGAAGAATATACTTTCTTCTCAAGTGCACATGGAATGTTCTCCAGAGTAGATCACATTTTGGGTCACAAATCAAACCTTGGAAGATTTAAGAAAATTGAAATCATATCAAGCACCTTTGCCACCCACAACGCTATGAGGTTAGAAATCACTTTACAGGAGAGAAACAGTACAAAATATAAATACATGGAGGCTAAACAGTGCACTGCTAGATAACAAAGAGATCACTGAAGAAATCAAAGAGGAAATCAAAAATTACCTAGAAACAAATGACAATGAAAACATGATGAGCCAAAACCTATGGGATGCAGCAAAAGCAGTTCTAAGAGGGAAGCTCATAACAATTCAAGCTCACCTCAAGAAACAAGAAAAATCTCAAATAAATAATCTAATCTTACATCTAAAGCAACTAGGAAAATAAGAACAAAGAAAAGCCAAAATTAGTAGAAGGAAAGAAATCATAAAGATCAGAGCAGAAATGAATGAAATAAAAACAAAGAAAACAAAGATCAATAAAACTAAAAGCTGGTTCTTTGAGAAGGTAAAGAAAATTGATAAACCTTTATCCAGACCCATCAAGGAACAAAGGGAGAGGACTCAAAACAATTATACTGGAAATGAAAAAGGAGAGATTATAACTGACACCGCAGAAATACAAAAGATCATAAGATATCATACAAGCAATGATATGCTAATAAAATGGACAACCTGGAAGAAAAGGACAAATTCTTGGAAAAGTACAACCTTCCAAGATTGAACCAGGAAGAATTAGAAAATATAAACAGACTAACTACAGGTAATGAAATTGAAAATGTAATTTAAAATCTTCCAGCAAACAAAAGTCCAGGACCAGATGGCTTCATGGGCGAATTCTATCAAACATTTAGAGAAGAGTTAACACATACCCTTCTCAAACTCTTCCAAAAAATTGTAGGGGGAGAAACATCCCCAAACTCGTTCTACAAGGCCACAATCACCCTGATACCAAAACCAGACAAAGATATTGCAAAAAAAGAAAACTATACACCAATATCACTGAAGAACATAGATATAAAAAGCCTTAACAAAATACTAGCAAAGAGCATCCAACAACACATTAAAAGGATCAAGTGGGATTTATCCCAGGGATGCAAGGTTTCTTCAATATATGCAAGACAACCAATGTGATACACCATATTAACAAATTAAAACCAAATGATCATCTCAATAGATGCAGAAAAAGCTTTTGGCAAAATTCAGCACCCAGTTGTGATAAAAAGCTCCGCAGAAAGCGTGCACAGAGGGAACCTACCTCAACATAATAAAAGCCGTGTATGACAAACCTACAGCAAATATTCTCAATGGTGAAAAACTGAAAGTGTTTCCTCTAAGGTCAGGAAAAAGACAAGGATGTGCACTCTTGCCACTATTATTCAACATAGTATTGTAAGTCCTAGCCCAGCAATCAGAGAAGAAAAAGAAATAAAAGCAATACAAATTGGAAAAGAAGTAAAACTGTCACTGTTTGCAGACGACATGATACTATACATAGAAAATCTTAAAGATGCCACTAGAAAACTACTAGAACTAATCAATGAATTTGGTAAGGTTGCAGGATACAAAATTAATGCACAGAAATCCCATGCATTCCTATACACTAACAACAGAAGATCAGAAAGAGAAATTAAGGAAACAATCCCATATACCATCACAACAAAAAGAATAAAATACCTAGGAATAAACCTACCTAAGGAGGCAAAAGACCTGTACTCAGAAAACCATAAAACACTGATGTAAGGAATCAAAGAAAACAAAAACAGATGGAGAGATATACCATGCCCCTGGATTGGAAGAATCAATATTGTGAAAATGACTATAAAACCCAAAGCAATCTATAGGTTCAATGCAATCTCTATCAAATTTCCAGTGGCATTTTTCACAGAACTAGAAAAAGAAATTTTACAATTTGTGTGGAAACACAAAGGACCCCGAATAGCCAAAGCAATCTTGAGAAAGAAAAACAGAGCTGGAGGAATCAGGCTCCCTGACTTCAGACTATACTACAAAGCTACAGAAATCAAGACACTATGGTACTGGCACAAAAACAGAAATACAGGTCAATGGAACAGGATAGAAAGACCAGAGATAAATCCATGCACATATGGTCACCTTATCGTTGACAAAGGATGCAAGAATATACAATGGAGAAAAGACAGCCTCTTCAATAAGTGGTGCTGCGAAAATGGACAGCTACATGTAAAAGAATGAAATTAGAACACACCCTAACACTACACACAAAAATAAACTCAAAATGGATTAAAGACCTAAATGTAAGGCCAGACACTATAAAACTCTTAAAGGAAAACACAGGCAGAACACTGTATGACATAAATCACAGCCAGATCCTTTCAGATCCACCTCCTAGAGAAATGGAAATAAAAACAAAAATGGGACCTAATGAAACTTAAAAGTTTTCACAGCAAAGGAATCCATAAAGAAGATGAAAAAACAGCTCTCAGAATGGGAGAAAATATTTGCAAATGAAGCAACTGACAAAGGATTAACCTCCAAAATATACAAGCAGCTCATGCAGCTCAATATCAAAAAAACAAACAACCAAATCAAAAAGTGGGCAGAAGACCTAAATAGACATTTCTCCAAAGAAGACATACAGATGGCCAACAAATGCATGAAAAGATGCTCAACATCACTAATCATTAGAGAAATGCAAATCAAAACCACAATGAGGTATCACCTCACAGTGGTCAGAATGGCCATTATGAAAAAATCTATAAAAAATAAATGCTGGAGAGGGTGTGGAGAAAAGGGAAGCCTCTTGCACTATTGGTGAGAATGTAAATTGATACAGCCACCATGTAGAACAGTATAGAGCTTCCTTAAAAAACTAAAAATAGAACTACCATATGACCCAGCAATCCCACTACTTGGCATATACCCCGAGAAATCCATAATTCAAAAAGATACACGTACCACAATGTTCATTGCTGCACTATTTACAATAGCCAAGACATGGAAGCAACCTAAGTGTCCATCAACAGATGATTGGATAAAGAAGATGTGGCACATATATACAATGGAATATTACTCAGCCATAAAAAGGAACAAGATTGAGGTGATTTCACTACTATTTGTAGTGAGGTGGATGGATCTAGAATCTTTCATACCGAGTGAAGTAAGTCGGAAACAGAAAAACAAATACTGTATGCTAACGCATATATATGGAATTTTAAAAAGGAATACTGATGAACCTAGTGGCAGGGCAGTAATAAAGACACAAACGTAGAGAATGGACTTGAGGGCACAGGGGGAAAGGGGAAGCTGGGTTGAAGTGAGAGAGTAGCACTGATGTATATACACTACCAAATGTAAAATGGATGTCTAGTGGGAAACTACTGCATAGCACAGGGAGATCAGCTCTGTGCTTTGTGATGACCTAGAGGGATGGGATAGGGAGTGTGGAAGGGAGGCTCAAGAGGGAGGAGAAATGGGGATATATGTACACATATAGTTGATTCATTTTGTTGTACAGCAGAAACTAACAAAACATTGTAAAGCATTTATACTCCAATAAAGATGTGATAAAAAAAAAGTCAAGGACTAGAAGAGAAAGCCCCCTCTCATCATTGTTTTATTTACACTTGAACACTGTAGAAAATGAAAAGGGACAAAGAATGAAATCACTCAGTAAACACTGGGAAACTACTGAGGAGTCTATCCATCCTGCTGCTGGTTAAGTGGAGACACACAGAAAACCAAATAACTGTCCTTTCTGAAAAGGAAATTAGATAAGAATTCCATTTTCAATAGTGAGCACACCTAAAAATTCTAAGAATAAAATTAACAAAGTTAGCAAAGGGCTAACTTAAAAATTTAACTATGTTAAGAAATGACACAAGAACTAAAGAGAAGGATGTACTATATACCAGGAAGGGGACATTATACATCACAAATACTGTGTCTCAGGGCCTTCCCATTGGGATGGGGCAGAGCAGTTTGTGAAGGCCACCAGCTTTGGGTCAGGACCCTACATTGCTACCCCTGGAAGTCAGAATGAAATATGAGCAGACAGGCCCTCATGGGACAGAAGCTCTCCTTGGTCAGCTCCATTGCAGTATATACAAGCTGGAATGTGCAAAGAGAAACCCTCCATGGGTAAGATAACATCATCTTTAGTCTCAAATCATTCCTACAAAGTTTTGCCAAGAGAGTATCCAGCAAATAATAAAAATGAATAAACACATTAGGAGACCAGTCAACAGGAATAAAATCTATGGATTAGAAACATAATTGCTCCAGATATTGGAATTATCTGACATGAAATTTTTTTTGATCTTTTTTTATACTCTGTTACAAGATGATATCAAGTAAAAATAAGGTTATTACCATTAGATTTTATACAAGACTGAAGTTTGGATCTATATGGAGACAGCAAATTCCCCTCTACTTTTCTATCTCTAGTCCTAGACCGTGTTAGGGTGTTTATGGAACATAATCGGCTATAGTTAGGTAACTGTACGTCCATCTCTCCATGTCTTGAGATAGAAATTCTCCAAGACCAGAAAGAAATGAATGTAAACTCAATACATTAGTATAGCCCAAGAAAAAAAATGTCAGTCATAAACGGGACTGATCAGCCATATCAGCACAGAAACAAAACAGTCACAAAGATAAATATCCAAGGGTGTCACAGTAATTTGAATTTTATAGATAATTCCCCTGTTCTAAGTCCATGCTCACCATGCAGACTTTTTTGCTTAATGATAAACTATTCAATTGTTTATGCATCATAAAAGTGTCACAGAATTTAAATGAAATTTGCTCACTATATTAAAGAATGTAAAAGATAGAAATTGAGAATTTTGGCAGAGAACTAGAAACTATAAAGAAAGAATCAAGTGGAAGTCCTAAAACTGGAGATAGTAATACTCAATATTAAGGTGTCAATGGGGGGAAAAAAGAAGGCAATGGGAAGAAGTAACACAGAGTAGACACATCTGAAGATGGAGTGAATGAGCTGAAGACAGTTCAGAAGAAAATACGCAGAATGAATCACAAAGAGACAAAACATTAAAAACTATGGAGAGTATATGACAGACGCAAAGGAGCTCACAAGAAGATTAAACCAGGGGTCTACAGACTCTGCAAAGTGCCAAAGAGTGGACGTTCTGGGCTTTCTGAACTAGACCATCTCCAGCAAACTCACCTCTGCCACTGTAGCATGAAAACAGCCATGCACAACACATGAATAAGTGTGGCTGTCTTCCAATACAACTTTATTTATAGAAACAGGCAGAGGGTCGAATTTGGCCAGTCAGCCACATAGTTGAGTCCTGATCTAACATATAAGAAATTAAAATGCCAGCAGTCAAGGAGAAAATAATTCATGAGCAGTTTTTAAAAAGGTTATGGCACAGAACTTTCAAAACTTATGAAAGACATCGTGCCACAGATAAAAGAAGCCCTTTAAAAACAAAAGAGGAAAGAAACTCTCCAGAAAGTAGGCATAGAGGGAACTTACCTCAACATAATAAAGGCTATATATGACAAACCCACAGCCAACATCGTTCTCAATGGTGAAAAACTGAAACCATTTCCACTAAGATCAGGAACAAGATAAAGTTGCCCACTCTCACCACTATTATTCAACATAGTTTTGGAAGTTTTAGCCACAGCAATCAGAGAAGAAAAAGAAATAAAAGGAATCCAAATCGGAAAAGAAGAAGTAAAACTGCCACTGTTTGCAGATGACATGATACGATACATAGAGCATCCTAAAGGTACTACCAGAAAACTACTAGAGCTAATCAATGAATTTGGTAAAGTAGCAGGATACAAAATTAATGCACAGAAATCTCTTGAATTCCTATACACTAATGATGAAAAATATGAAAGAGAGATTAAGGAAACACTCCCAATTACCACTGCAACAAAAAAAATAAAATACCTAGGAATAAACCTACCTAAGGGGACAAAAGACCTGTATGCAGAAAACTATAAGACACTGATGAAAGAAATTAAAGATGATACAAACAGATGGAGAGATATATCATGTTCTTGGATTGGAATAATCAACATTGTGAAAATGACTATCATACCCAAAGAAATCTACAGATTTAATGCAATCCCTATCAAACTACCAATGACATTTTTCACAGAACTAGAACAAAAAGTTTCACAGTTGTATGGAAACACAGAAGACCCTGAATAGCCAAAGCAATCTTGAGAAAGAAAAATGGAGCTGAAGGAATCAGGCTCCCTGAATTCAGACTATACTACAAACCTACAGTAATCAAGACAGTATGGTACTGGCACAAAAACAGAAATATAGATTAATGGAACAGGACAGAAAGCCCAGAGATAAACCCATGCACATATGGTCACCTTATATTTGATAAAGGAGGCAAGAATATACAATGGAGAAAAGACAGCCTCTTCAATAAGTGGTGCTGGTGAAACTGGACAGTTACACATAAAAGAATGAAATTAGAATACTCCCTAACATCATACACAAAAATAAACTCAAGATGGATAAAAGACCTAAATGTATGGCCAGTCACTATAAAACTCATAGAGGAAAACATAGGCAGAACACTCTATGACATAAATCACAGCAATATCCTTTTTGACCCACCTCCTAGAGAAATGGAAATAAAAACAAAAATAAACAAATGGGACCTAATGAAACTTAAAAGCTTTTGCGCAGCAAAGGAAACCATAAACAAGATGAAAAGACAACCCATAGAATGGGAGAAAATATTTGCAAATGAAGCAACTGACAAAGGATTAATCTCCAAAATATACAAGCAGCTCATGCAGCTCAATATCAAAACAACAAACAACCCAATCCAAAAATGGGCACAAGACCTAAATAGACATTTCTCCAAAGAAGACATACAGATTGCCAACAAACGCATGAAAGGATGCTCAACATCACTAATCATTAGAGAAATGCAAATCAAAACTACAATGAGGTATCATCTCACAGAGGTCAGAATGGCCATCATCAAAAAATCTACAAACAATAAATGCTGGAGAGGGTGTGGAGAAAAGGGAACCTTCTTGCACTGTTGGTGGGAATGTAAATTGGTACAGTGACTGTGGAGAACAGTATGGAGGTTCCTTAAAAAATGAAAAATAGAACTACCATACCACCCAGCAATCCCACTACTGGGCATATACCCTGAAAATAGCATAATTCAAAAAGAATCATGTACCACAATGTTCACTGCAGCACTATTTACAATAGCCAGGACATGGAAGCAACCTAAGTGTCCATCAACAGAGGAATGAATAAAGAAGATGTGGCACATATATACAATGGAATATTACTCAGCCATAAAAAGAAATGAAATTGAGTTTTTTGTAGTGAGGTGGACGGACATAGAGTCTGTCATACAGAGTGAAGTAAGTCAGAAAGAGAAAAACAAATACCGTATGCTAACACATATATATGGCATCTAAAATAAAAAAAAAGTTCTGAAGAACCTAGGGGCAGGACAGGAATAAAGACGCAGACATAGAGGATGGACTTGAGGACACGGGGAGGGGGAAGGGGAAGCTGGGACCAAGGGAGAGAGTGGCATGGACATATATACACTACCAAATGTAAAATAGATAGCTAGTGGGAAGCAGCTGCATAGCATAGGGAGATCAGCTTGGTGCTTTGTGACCACCTAGAGGGGTGGGATAGGGAGGGTGGAAGGGAGACGCAAGAGGGAGGGGATATGGGGATATAGGTATATGTATAGCTGATTCACTTTGTTATACAGCAGAAACTAACACAACAATGTAAATCAATTATACTCCAATAAAGATGGTAAAAACATTAGTAAACAGCTTGGAATATCATTATAAAACCGCCGAGAAACAAACAAACAAATGAAAAAATAATGAAATACAAAATCTTTATATAAAGCAGAGAAAAATAGAGCAAAAAGCAGCCTGAGTGTAAAGTTGAACACTGGAAATCAAAAACAATGAAAAAAAATCTTCAGAGTTTTGAAAGAAAATGACAGTTAAAATAGAGGATACACTGAGGAACCATGATTTTAAAATTCTTTACGTAAATTCAAGAAGACTTTTTGAGGTTTCACATATATGTGAGATCATGCAGTATTTGTGAAAGACCATTTCAAATGAGCATGTAGTGTGGAAATTCATTACCACCAGGCCCTTACTTACAGGCAATCTTCAAGCAGAAAAATTAGTTTCCCAGAAGGAGCTCAGATTGGCAGACATTCAAAAGAACAGGAAAATCATAAATATGTGAGTTAATGTAAATGATCATTGTCTGAAGAAAATGACAATATTAATGTATTGCTGTACATGCAACAAAGTTGGAGGCATCATGTTTCCTGATTTCAAACTTTATTACAAAGTTATAGTAATCAAAACATACTGGTATTGGCATAAAGAGTGACATATGTACCAATGGAACAGATTGAAGAGCCCAGAAATAAACCCACACACATATGCTTAACTTATCTTCCACAAAGGCATGAGAATATGCAATGAAGAAAGGATAATCTCTCCAATAAATGGTGTTGGAAAAACTGGAATTACACATGCAAATGGATAAAACTTGACCAATGCCTTAAGGTAAAACCTGACTTGAAGGTAAAACCTGAAACCGTAAAACTCCTATAAGAAAACTTAGGTAAAAAGTTCCTTGACAGTGATCTTGGCAATGAGTTGTTGGATGTAACACCAAAAGCACCGGGGGAAAAAAAGCAAGAATAAACACTGAGACTATATCAAATTGAAAAACTTCTACACAATAAAGGAAACAACAAAATGAAAACACAACCTACAGGATGGAAGAAAATGCTTGCAAACCATATTTCCAATAGGGGCTTAATATCTAAAATATGTAAGGAACTTATAGAACTCTGCAGCAAAAACAGATGACCCAATTTTAAAAACTGGCAGGGGACCTGAACACTTTATTAAAGAAGGAATACAAATGGCCAAGAAGTACATGAAAAGATGCTCAACATCACTAATCATCATCAAATCCATGATGAGATATCATGTCACATCTGATAGGATAGCTATTCTTAAAAAAAAAAAAAAAGTTAAGTGTTGACAAAGGTGTGGAAAAATAAAGGGAACCCTTGTGCACTGTTGGTGGGAATGTAAATTGATACAGCTGCTAGGGAGAACAGTATAGAGGTTCCTCAAAAAATTTAAAATAGTACTGTCATATAATCCAGTAATCCCACTTCTGGGTACATATCCAAAGGAAATAAAATCACTATCTCAAGAAATACCTGCACTCTCATGTTCACTGTATCATTATTCACAATATCCAACATAAGTATCAACCTAAGTGGTTACTGATGGATGAGTGGATAAAGAAAATGTGGTATATATACAATGGAATACTACTTAGCCTTAAAATTAAATAAAAGGAAATCCTGCCATTTACAACAGCATGGGTATAAGTAGATGATACTATGCTAAGTCAAATAAGCCAGACACAGACAAATACAGCACCATCTCATATGTGAAATTTCAATAAGTAGAACTCGTCGAAGCAAAGAGCAGAACTTTGGTTCTGCTGGAGGGGATGGGAAATGGGGAAGTGTTGGTCAAAGGGTACAAACTCCCAGTTATAAGATATATAAGTTCTGGAGATCTAATGTAGAGCATGATGACTATAGTTAAAGCACTGCATATTTGTGATGTATCTTAAGTGTTCTCACACACACGCAAAAAACAACAAGGTGACCGTGTGAGGTGATGGAAAACTTGAGCTAATGGAGGGGGAAGACAATAAAAGACCCTCAGACAGCCAAAAGAAATCAAGAAAGGAGAAGAAAATCTACTCCAAATGATATAGGATACAGGATGCTGACCCCCGTGACATAGGAATACACATTCTTTAACCACACCCACAAAACTCAGAGCACATTCCAGGGGAGGGGAAGCAGATGGGGCAGGCACAAGTGCCCACCAGTGGTGGCGGGAAATGTTGGAGGCGCCTTTGGAGACCAGCACCTGTTTCAAAATAATACTAATAAAGGCTTCCATAAAAGCAGCCGATACCTGAAAGTGACGGTGACTCTCCAGGGTATAAGTTAGGACCAGATATGAGGTTCTCTCTGTTCTCCCTCCCTGATGGATAAGTCACAGCAACTACAGACCAGAATTGGTCCATCCATGAGTCTGGATTTTGTTCATGGTAAGGCCTAACAGAGGAAGGCAAAGGATGAGTGGATGAACACGTGACTCGGGGAATATCTCTTAGCACCAACTGTGTGCCAGGAAAGCGCCATGTCCTTCTTCCCAATGTATTTTCTCATTGGATTTTCACACCACAGTGAGGGATGCTGGCAGCAACATCTTTCCTCCCGCTTCCTTCTGGCATCATCTCTCATTCTGGCAGTCTGACATTCAAATAGAAAGTTCTTCAACTCCAGGGTGTCCTAAGGAATAAATGTGGTTAAATGCATTTGAACCCGCCAAACCTGTCAGAAGGAATTGGGCAAAACCACCGTGAAATGGGCACATCAAAAGCATCTCACTGATAAATTCAGACTTTGTGTTTTAAGTTGACTTGGCAGGTTGTGTCATATTCCTTAGACATGAAGGCTGAGCAAATAACGGAACTCTACCACTGTAATTAAGAGAATCGTTTTCAAGATGATTAAGCCATATTTACGCATACCAATGAAGCCGTGTTGACAGGTAATGATTGAATACAGAAACACGCTGTGAGAAAGGGAGGAAGAAGGGGGATCTGAAAGTGGGATAAAATGTCAAGGCTTCTGAAAAGGAAATTCTTATCCTGACCCCGCCCTGAAGCTGCTCTTTGTTAATGCTCATATACTTTCTCCAAATAGGTTATTTAGTTGAAGTTCTAAGTTAAATATGAATTAGGTAAAAAGCACATCCCTGAATACACCTTGAGAATTACTTTATATATAGATATGTTTGTGGTCTTAGAAGAGCTTTTACACACGTTTGATTATTTTTAGAACTCTGTGAAGCAGGTGCCATGGTCCCATTTTACAGATGTGGAAACTGAGGCTCATGGCTCTTAAGTGACTCGTCAGGTGTCAACCACAGGTGGCAAGGAGAAAAATCAAAATCTGCACTTTTAAGTGAAAATCATATGTAATTTCCATTGCATCAACCATAACTGCTCCCCATATGGAAAAGTGCTTCTCCCCCCATATTTTCTAATTTTCTTGGACAGTGCCTCTTAGTGTCCTTCCACATAGACACGACTTAGTCAACCACTGACCCTGGAGTCCAGGTCCTCACCGATTACTCACACTCCTGAGACAGCTTCCATGTAAATCGTGGCCTACAAAGTGGATTACTTCCTTAGAATGAACTTCTAGAAGTAGAATCCAGATCACACATTCTAAACGTATCTAATGCTTTACGTACATTGTCAAGTGGTGCATGATTTCACATTCTCGGTGCAGAGGATGAGGCCTGAGCTCACACAACGCTGGTGCCTCTGCTCCTTCTTGCAGCTGTTTGTTAGCTGTTGTAGAAAATGCCAAGCTGAAAACTCTGGGCGTGGTTCCTGTCCTGGTGGGTTAGGGTTAGGGTTAGGGTGACACACACTATGGACACCGACGAAAGCAAGAACTACAGTCTGGGTGTTCTGACCTGGGCCGGGCAGGGGTCCAGGCACTAAATACATATAAGTGATGCCACCCTCATCCTGTCCCGTCAGATGCACACGACTCCCTCACTGTGCAGAAGAGGAGGTGGGTACAGGGGTAACGTGGTGACCCTGGGCCCCAGAGCTAAGAAGGAAGGGGGCGTGTTCCCTGCATTCGGAGTCTCCTTCGATTAATGGAATAATCGCTCAGACGGATGTCCCACCCCAGGGCACTCCCCAGGGACACGGCTTTCCTAGACTGTCTCTAGCTCAGCGCAGGGGCCCCACGTGGTGAGTGGGTTGGATCCAAACACTTGTATTGTACCTTTCCCTGTTATTTAAGTTCATCAAAAACTTTCCTTGTGCTTCCCTGGTATCGCAGTGGTTGAGAATCTGCCTGCTAATGCAGGGGACACGGGTTCGAGCCCTGGTCTGGGAGGATCCCACATGCCGCAGAGCAACTAGGCTCGTGAGCCACAACTACTGAGCCTGCGTGTCTGGAGCCTGCGCTCCGCAACGGGAAAGGCTGCGATAGTGAGAGGCCCGCGCACCGCGCTGAAGAGTGTCCCCTGCTTACCACAACTAGAGAAAGCCCTCACACAGAAACGAAGACCCAATACAGCAAAAATTAATTAATTAATTAATAAACTTCTACCCCCAACATCTTCTTTAAAAAAAAAAAAAAACCCTTCTCTTTTCATAGAAACAATATCATAGTTTCTAGCCTTGTCTCCAAAACTTCTTTTACCCATCTGAAATGACATTAGAATAATAAAACCATTTCAACCACATCTTTGCACAATTTAAAGCTCATTTCCATAGGAAATGGGAATTCCAGGAATCTGACTCCCTCCTACAAAGAGGGGCGGGTGCAGGGCAGGAATCCTCAGCAGAGGTCAGGCTGGAAAAGGATGGCTCGGTCTCATCATCCCATGTCGCTTAGAAGGAAGGCGGCCTGGCCCAGGGCTGTCAGTGGGGTCGCTGCATGTGTACAGTGAATTTATAAATCCCAGAAAAGAGACAGAAGACCATAAATGCCCTCAATCCTCCCACCCAGACCTAGCAACTCTATCAGCTTCTGATTGTTTTACGTGTATGTGTGGCTGTGTGCAGTTATTTGATTTTGCTCTTTCCAAACTTCGGCTACAACACCCAGGGTGAGGGTCTCTTCTGCCCATGAACTCCAATCCCATTCATTGCCCTTCCCCAGAGAAAACCTGTATCAAGCTATGCTGTGTGCTCTGGCTCTATCAACAAAACTACACACACACACACACACACACACACTCCAATCACAATAGTGCATTGATTTTAATCTGTTGGATTTTTACATTTAAACAAGCATATTGTAATATATACTACTATCAGAACTTGCTTTTTAAATTTTTACATGGTTATATGTTTGACATTTCTCCATGTTGACATCAATTCGAATTCTGTAACGTGGTACATTATATGAAAGAATGGACCATAATGAACTTATCCATTCCTCTACTGATGGCCACTATGTAGACTGTTTCCATTTTCTGTGTTGTTCAAAACAATGATGTAACAAATATGCTTGTTCATGTCTCCTTGTAAAAAATCCATGAGGGCCTCTCTCCATGTACCCAGAATCAGAAACGCAGGATCATTGCACATTGCCTTGCTATACACATTTACAATTTTAAAATATTCTGCCAAACGTTTTCCCAAAGCAGCTCTTCCGCTGCACGCTCGCCCCAGCTGTCTGCAGCATCATTCCCCCACCCTGAGCCAAGTGGTTACTCTCATTCTTCGAAATAATGGGTGAGAATTAGCTTTCATCTGTATTGTTTTGCAGTTCCCAAAAAACTACTCAGGTTGAACACTGTTCCATATAATTCCGGTCTCAATATCTCCTTTCTGCTCCTGCCCTTTTCCCAAATATTTCTTCTTACTAATTTAGGGTTTAATTCATTTTGGGTACCAAATCCTTATCTTCATGGAATTTTTGTATTTTATTACAGAAAAATATTACATATATTTTTTATCTTGATTAAATTCCACCACCCCTTATGCTACAGATTCTCATAGACTGAATGACTATTTTTCACATGTGGAGTCCTAAACCACCTGGGATTGGTGTTTTCATACAGGATGAGACTCTCTGAGCACCAGGGATCAGATCGCTGCCGGCAGCAGCCCTTATGGGCCTTTCTTTCTCTGGGTTCCAGCGGGGACCCCGGGTTGAGATGGGCTGAGCTAGGAAGTCTCTATACTGCAATATCCCCACTCCTGGCTCTTAAAAATCACCATTTTGTAAATCTTTTTCTTTTGGGATGTTCCTGCGAATCTTTCCTTCCTGCAGATGCTTTTCTGGCTGAGGTACCTCTTCTCTACATCTTTCAGCCGTAATCTGAGGGGATCACACGGTCTTGGTTCTTTTAAATGTAAAAATGCCTTCACTTCGGCCTTATTCTCAAAAGAGAGTTTTAATCACTAACGAATTTTAGTTCACAATTCTTTCCTCACCGCACTTTCAAAAATTTAAAATATGTGTTGCCTGTTCACGTCCATTATTGTTGAGGGCAAGATGATGTCACTCGGTTGTTGGTGTTTTATAGGGACCTGCACTTTCTCTCTGGGGCTTTTCAGGAATTTCTTCTGCTGCAGCATCGCTGGGATGCAGCTGGGTGTCCTAACCGGACACGTGGTGGACCCTGTGAAGTGAAGACCTCGCATCTGTAAGCACTTCTCAAAACTCCTTCATCAGTTGCCCCTCTGCCTCAACCCACCCCTCCCCCTTCACTAAGGGAGGCACTTGTCACTAGGCAATTGGAGTTTTACTTTCAATGACCATATATTTCACTTGTAGCCTTTTTTTTTTTTACTTCTTTCTATATCTTAACTACCTTTTCTGTTTCATAGTCTGCTGTTCTTTAGACATGTGTTATTCTTTCATTAGTTTTAGTTTTGTTTAATTAATTTCTCCTACACATTGTCTTATTCTTTGTCTCCTTCTTTCCTCCCTCCTTTTCCCCCTCTCTCTCTGTCTCTGTCTATGTATATATGTACATATATGTGTGTTTGGGGGTGTAATTTCCCTTAAGCCTGATTATAAAATGGATTCTACTTTCTGTGGTCTGTACTTTTTTTGAAGAAACCATTGATTTGTTTCCATTTTTCCCCCTTACCTAATCTAAATCCCCTGCCTCGCATTTGCAGAAACCAACTTATCACCCTAATGTGTTTCCTTCCATAACCGTCCATTCTCACATCATATAGGAACAAAATGAATAAAAACATATAGAGGGTTATTTTTGGTGTGGTTTGGTTTTGTCCATGCCGCACGGCATGGAGGACCTCATTTCTCCTACCAGAGATCAAACCTGTGCCCCCTGCAGTGGAAGCACTAACCACTGGAACACCAGGGAAGTCCCTAGAGGTTTCAGTTTTGTTTTGTGCAATGCCTCTCTTAGGAAAAACAACTTTTCTCTCTCTCATTTATCTACCTAAAATCACATCATGGAAACTCCACCAAGTAACTCATCTATCACTGTCATCTCTTTCAATCACTCTATGTTAGCTCATGAAGGTATGCACCATATTTCTTTCCGTCTTTCCATTACAGGTGAGCATTCACCATAATTCCTTATTTTCTCTGATTACAAGCAATGCCATAATAATAATAAACCCATGGCAAAGACCTCCACATGCTGGAGTTTTCACTGCATGGTGGTCCCAGGGGTTGAACTGTTGGGTTGAAAGGTACGAAGTTTCAGTCCTAGGCAACCACACTCTCCTATTTACCCTGAAGGCAGTAAGAAGTCTCATTAAAGTACCAGCAATAGATACCACCACTCACTTTTATTTTTACTACTCTTTTATTTATGTATTTGGTTGTGCCAGGCCTTAGTTGCAGCAGGCGGGCTCCTTAGTTGCGGCATGTGAACTCTTGGTTGCAACATGCATGCGGGATCTAGTTCCCTGACCAGGAATCAAACCCAGGCCCCCTGCATTGGGAGTGCAGAGCCTTAACCATTGCGCCACCAGAGAAGTCCTACTACTCAAATCTTGCTATAAATCAATATTGTATTTCTTGATCACTTTATTTTAAAAATACTTTTTTCATGTCCATTTTGGAATGTTCCATTCTCTCGACATCCTTAGGGGCAAATCTCCAATTTGTTGGTTCTGTAGTTTATTTTTCACAGCTTTGTATTTTTTTAGTAGGTTTTATCATTTTTGATAAAAATTCATATTAAAAAGGAGTTTTCTTCTAAAAAAGCCCAACTTATATCTTGGAGCAGTTTCATGGTCACTTTGCCCTCACACTAGGGAGTTCACCTGTTATTAATCAGTTTTTTGATAGTTTCTTGATTAAGTTTCCCCCATAAAGGTCATTATGAAAAGAAGTTGTTCTAACTTCCTGCCTTAAGGGTGACTCTTACCCAATCATGACTTACTATGCATAATGCATTTTCACCAGTCTACATTGATGGGGGGAAATCTGTTATTTACTCATAGTACTGTCATGGTTTCCCAGCTCTTGTTTTGAAAGGGGAAGCTACTCTGACCTTCTAGATGCACATGGGAGCTGCAGCCTCAGCTCACCTGTGCAGGTGTGAAAATCTCAACCCTTAAGACACGCCCTATCCTTTAGTACTTAAGTAACTGTCACCACTATCATTTACTCATCTTTTACAATTTTTAGTTTTCTATATAGTAGAATATACAAATGTTACAGGTTCATGAATATTTGCACATGTACATACTTGTGAAGCTACCACCCTGGTCATCATATGCAAGGTTTTCTATGTCCCCCTAAAGTTCCCTAATGCCCCTCACTGCTATGGCACTATCCTCTATTCTCTCACCATCCATTAGTTATCTTGTTCTTGAACTTCAAATAAATAGAATCATAGATTATGTACTCTTTTGTTAAGGCTCCTTTTATTCAGCATACTATTTTTGAGACTCAACCCCTGTCTTGCGTATAAGAAGTAGTTGATTCCTTTCGATAGCTGAGTGGTTCTCTACTGTGTGAATGTGCCAGTGTTTAACCCATTCTCCTCTTGATGGGCGCTGAGGCTCTTTCCAGTTGGGGGCTATTCTGACTAAAGCAGACGCGTACACTTTTATAAACATTTTTGGTGACACGTGCACTGTTTCTCTTGGGTGTGTATCTAGGAGGAGAACTGTGTGCATGGGGAGGCATGGGGTTAAGTTTGCCACGTCAGGTTAGGAGAGCGCCAGCTGCTTTTCTACAGTAATCAAAACAGTACGGTATTGGCACAAAAATGGACACATGGATCAGTGGAACAGAACAGAGAGCCCAGATATAAACCCACATACCTACGGTCAACTAATCTTTGACAAAGGAGGCAAGAATATACAGTAGAGAAAAGACAGTCTCTACAGCAAGTGGTGTTGGGAAAAATGGACAGCTACATGTAAATCAATGAAATTAGAACATTTCCTCACACCATACACAAAAATAAACTCAAAATACATTAAAAACTTAAACAGGAGACATGACACCATAAAACTCCTAGAAAAGAACATAGGCCAAACATTCTCTGACATAAATCATACCATTGTTTTCTTAGTCAGTCTCCAAAGGCAATAGAAATAAAAGCAAAAATAAACAAATGGGACCTAGGCAAACTTACAAGCTTTTGCACAGCAAAGGAAACCATAAACAAAACGAAAACACGACCTACCGACTGGGAGAAAATATTTGCAAATGATACAACTGACAAGGTCTTAATCTCCAATAAATACAAACAGCTCATACAGCTTATCAACAGCAACAAAAAAGAACCCAATCAAAATATGTGTCTAAATAGACATTTCTCGAAAGTAGACGTACATATGGCCAACAGGCACATGAAAAGATGCTCAAATCACTAATTACTAGAGAAATGCAATCCAAAACGTCAATGAAGTACCACATCACACCAGTCAGAATGGCCATCATTGAAGAGTCTACAAATAAATGCTGGAGAGGGTGTGCAGAAAAGGCAACCCTCCCACATTCTTTGTGGGAATGTAAACTGGTGCAGCCACTACAGAAAACAGTACGGAGGTTCCTCAAAAAGCTAAAATAAAGCTTCCATATGATCCAGCAATCCCACTCCTGGGCATATATCCAGACGAAACTCTAATCCAAAAAGATACACGCACCCCAATGTTCACTGCAGTACTATTTACAATAGCCGAGACGTGGAAGCAACCTAAATGTCCATTGACAGATGAATGGATAAAGAAGTGGTATGTATATATACAATGGAATATTACTCAGCCATTAAAAAGAATAAAATGCCATTTGCAGCAACATGGATGGACCTAGAGATTATCTTGCTAAGTGAAGTAAGTCAGACAGAAAGAGAAATATCATATGATATCACTCATATGTGGAATCTAAAATATGACACAAATGAACCGGAAACAGACTCACAGACACAGAGATCAAACTCGTGGTTGCCAAAGGGGAGGGGACGGGAGGAAGGGAAGGATTGGGAGTTTGGGATTAGCAGATGCAAACT
The DNA here is from genome assembly GCF_937001465.1 of Orcinus orca. Lineage (NCBI taxonomy): Eukaryota > Metazoa > Chordata > Mammalia > Artiodactyla > Delphinidae > Orcinus > Orcinus orca. The sequence continues at coordinate 103,804,406 of NC_064567.1, forward strand.
ATTATATAGAGAATGGATAAAAACAAGGTCCTACTGTATAGCATAGGGACCTATATTCAATATCCTATGATAAACCATTATGGAAAAGAATATGAAAAAGAATAGATATACATATGTATAACTGAATCACTTTGCTATACAGTAGAAATTAACATAACAATGTAAATCAACTATATTTAAATTTAAAAAATTTTTAAAAAGTAGAGAGAGAGCACTCCAGCCGCTTTACATCCTTGCTATCACTTTCTATCAGCAGGCTTCTTAATTTTAACCATTGTGGGGAAGAACATATCCTTTTTAAAGACTATCTTTTATTTTAACTCCTTTGACCAAAAGATATCAAAATAAGGATTTAAAATTTTGCAAAAGGATCGATATAAAAATCTAAGCTATTTAAAACTTAGAAATAACCACAACACAGAGATTGTAGCACCTAATTTATAGTATCTGAGACCATTCTCTTTTCCTATCTGGAATTTTCCTACCCTAGTGTAGGCCTTAATTTTCAAAATCTTTCACCTATCTGGAATACTTTCTCCCGCCTTCTCTACGTGGACAGGTGAACATAGCCTTTCAGACCCCTCGACCATGCCTCCCTGAGGCCCTTGGTGGCATAAGTCCTCCATCCACTGTGTTATTCACAAATGCTTAATTTACAGCGATTATAACGTGGAATTATGGTCAATGTCGCCTCTTTTCCTAAACTTCTAGATTACACCCACAACTTACTGCAGCATTTCAGCACCTAGCATTCCATGAATATTCACAGAAAAAATATGAATGAAAGAGTAAAGGATCCCTCACTTGTAGGGTTTTCAAAAATTCCTTGTCATTCAGAAAGATAAACAACTGACATTTTCCTAATTTGTAGCTTATTCTTCTGGAAATTATATTCCTGAAAACCCTACATAAATTCGAGACAAGAAAACTTCCTTCCATATAACGCCTTTCTCTACCTCCCTACGTGAGATTATTTAAATGATGCATGTAAACGCTTAGAAAAATTGCTCATAGGTGTACGGTCATCCACGTGTGGCAACGTGTGTAGGCATTTTCTCTACTAGGTGATTCTGATGTTTTATAAAATATAAACATAAGCTACTTATAAACACAAGTAGACACAGTGGCCCTGAATTAGAGGCACGTCATCTCACAAACACTAAGAAAGTGTTGGCATCAGCTGATTTGTGATCAAGGAAATAAACCACCAACGGACATTTTGAAATGTATACAAAATTAATTTGGCAAAAGAGGATCAAACCTGGTGTTCGCTTTAAAACAGAGAGTACATGTCTCCTACTAATTAAACCTAATCGTTCCCTAAGCTCTAGAGAATCCACGAACGTTACCTCAGAAGATAAGGACACAGTTATTGTAAGGGAAATGGATTATTACCTGAGTCCTTCTCCCCTTTGATGGAATTTTCCTGAAATAAAATCCATGCTGGTGTAGGCAGTAGGCATGTGAATCCACTTGGGCAGGTCTTCTGATCTTCCTGTTTCTGTACACGGGGCTTGGGAGCATGCCCATGGCCTCAAGTTCATGGTTGATTGATAGGTGTACCTTAGGACCAGTCTCCTATGTCCTCAGCCCAGAGCTCAGAGGAGCCAGAGCTCAGAGCAGCGAGTGCCTCAGGCTATCTGTCCCTCGGGCACAGCCCAGGCCTCTGTGAGCCTTTAGCTGTCCATCCATTCATTTATTTTTTTTAAATTTAGTTTATTGAAGTAGAGTGGATTTTCAATGTTGTGTTACTCTCTGCTGTACAGCAAAGTGATTCAGTTATACATATATGTATGTTCTTTTTCATATTCTTTTCCATGATGGTTTATCACAGAACATTGAATAGAGTTCCCCATGCTTTACATTCATTTATTTTTAACAAACGAATAGTAAGTGTCAGTGCGTGGGGCGTGCTTTATTTAGTGTGGTGCATCTTTTCCTGACACTTTTCTTAAACCAGGCTGTGCTCCCCCAACCCCTCCTGTCTGTGCTGAGCAGCAAATTTTGACAGAAAAAAAGTTAATGAGAACTCAGCCTGTCTCATTTTCTCCTAATTCTTCCTTCCCAGCGATCTCCAGGAGTGAAAATTCTTTAAATATGTATTTCAGTGATATCTTGGTCAATATAATTTCCCTGTGGAATTGTTAAAGGATGTGGGACAAATAAGGCTCAATCTCTTCACAGGAAGTTGCTAAAATGAAAAAGCTTTCTTCCCACGCTCTTCTGTATCCATTGGACCCTAGAGAGATGGCTCCAGGATATTTGCGGGACCACTGCGTATTGCCATTTAAATTTCATGAGCTATCTGTCTCCCCTGTGTTATAAGGATAATGACGTCTCCGTTCTGGATGATCCTTGCTCTGGGCTAAAGGCTCACTCGGGGTCTCTTACCAAGAGGAGGATTTCTGGATTTCTCTGTCCTCAGGGGGAAGGGGCTATGCCTCCCTGGCCCCTGTCCACTGGAACCACCCAAGGCTTGTTCCTGCCTCAGGATGTCCAAGTTGAAAGGAAGCAAATGCAGATCCAATCCAGCAACAGAGGGGCCAGCAGGTCCTAAGGCAGAGCTGCACTTGGCACAGAACCCCAGCTGCCAAGGTGGTGTTTACGACCAGCCCGTGAAGTAGCCACTCATATTTTATCCCCTCCTGCTAACGAATGAGGAAATACTAGCACCCCTGACATTGGCAGTGCCTCGGAGAAAAAATGCACCTCTTCCTCCTTGGTCCCCCTGACAGGAAAGAGGTGAGCCAAAGAAGGAACTATTTGGCTTACAAGAAGAATTTAGAGCAAAAATGGGGAAGCCAGAACCTTCTGGACTTGAAAAATAAAAGTTTCACGTGTCTAATACCCCCAACTGGTAGAAAAGTCTCAAAGGAAGAAATGGCCTTGGAAAAAAAAAAAAAAAAATCAAGGAATGACTGTAAGGTCTTTTTTTTTTTTTTTTTTTTGTGGTATGCGGGCCTCTCACTGTTGTGGCCTCTCCCGTTGCGGAGCACAGGCTCCGGACGCGCAGGCTCAGTGGCCATGGCTCACGGGCCCAGCCACTCCGCGGCATGTGGGATCTTTCTGGACCGGGGCACGAACCCGTGTTCCCTGCATTGACAGGCGGACTCTCAACCACTGCGCCACCAGGGAAGCCCTGTAAGGTCTTTTATGAAGACCTAAGAAGGACTTCAGGCAGTGCCTCGTAGGGTCTCTGCTGGACAGAAGGCACTGACGGTCACAAGGACATTGTGTCCCAGCACACAATGAGATGCTGCCCACAGTAGGGGATTCCTGGGCACTGAGACCAGTGTGGTCCTGGATGAGAATTGCGAGGAGCTGGGAGGAGCTTGTTGCTTGAGTGTTGGAGGAGGGTGAGTCACTGGTGCTGAGGCTGGACGGGGCTGGACCACTGCCGGGACTGCCTGCTCTGCCGACGTCTCAGGGTCTCCACCAATCTGGTTCTCAGCTCACCCTGTGCCTTGCTTTGGACAATGAGACAGTAGGAAGTGACGCACAGGCAGGTTGAAGGCTGTCTTCTCCTGCTGCTTTGCAGAGCCCGGAGCCCCTCATGTGAAGAAGCCTGGGCTACCTGCCTCCCCGATGGGGAGGGGCCAACATTCTTTTGTTTTGGCCACACCACGGGGCTTGCGTGATCCACTGGGATCTTAGTTTTGAGACCAGGGATTGAACCCGGACCCTCCGCAGTGAAAGCGCAGAATCCTAACCACTGGACCACCAGGGAATTCCCGAGAGACCACCATTCTTAGAGGTCCTGTTTTTTGTTTTAAACAATTGTTAAAGGTACATGCTTTCGGTCATGTTTTCTAACTGAAACTTCTTTGTGTGTAGAAATATAATTGATGTTGTACACTGATTTTGTAAGAATATGAAGTTCAGGAAGAGGGGACTATTTCTACTGTGGACCACGAGGTAAGGAGAGACCTTTAAGAACACGCGGAGAGAAGCCCCACTGCCATCGCCACCCACAGAGTCATGAGCTACAGAAAAGAAGTCTTACCTGAGCCACTGAACTTGGTGGTGGTCGGTTACGCAGCAAAAGCTAATTGCTCAGTACTCAAGTTATTCCCATTTTTCAGCGGAGAAAACTGTGGGCTGAAAATTTTAAGTAACTTATCAAAGATTACAAAATGGATGGGAGAGAATCCATGATCTAATCCAAGGTAATCTGATTTCAGAGTCCAGCTCTTGAATCACCACCCATGGTCCCCTCTTCCTGAACTTCACAGTCTTACAAAATCAATTACATTTCTACACACAAAAGATATTCAGGTAGAAAACATCACATAAAACATGTCCCACTTATAATAGTTTAAAACAAAAAATAAGACCTTTAAGAATAAATAGAGAGTGGTGTCAGCAAGATGGCAGACCGGGCAGCTCCACACTCCGTTCCTCCACAGAAACACTGGAAAACAAGCAGGAACCGTCAAAACCAATTTTGCTGGAACTGTGGACAACTTTCAAAGGTTTACAGCAACCAATGAATACTGAAGCCAGAAAGAGGCAATGTACAAATGGAAGAAAAGCCCTGTGGCGTTTTAACTTGCCCTCCCCACCTCAGCTGCAGTGCGGAAGACTGCAGCTCAGCTTCCCTGGGTGGGAACTCAGCCCCTGGTTCCCGGGGCAGCAGAGCTGACTGTATTTGCACGTTACTGTGTGTGTCTGTTTGAAGTTGCCTGGGCCTACCTGAAGGAGACACACAAGGTCCCTGCTTCTGCTAGCTCAGAACCCACGAGGGCAGAAAAGCAGCAGACACCATAAAGGACAATCAACCTGCAGCCACCGGGGTCAACAGATGACCCCTTTGCTGGATCAAAACATGACAGGCAACAGGCCACTTAGATCAAGGGAGTAGGAACCTGGGAAGAGTTTATGTGGCATGTTAAGGTAATCAAAAGTGTGCATGCTCAAGGGGGTTCTAGAAAACCACACACATGCCCAGGGCAAGATACATGCTCAGAAAATTCCTGAAAGGACCCTAAGCTTTCATTGCAGGCTGACCCCTATGCTCAGCAGAAGCCCAGCTATGGACTGAAGTAGGGCCCCAGCACAGACTGAGCCAGTCTGCAGAGACTGGGTTTTTTTTTTTTTTTTTTTTTTCCTATCTCTGTTCTCAGATAACATAGGAAATCCTGAAGAATCCACAAGAACGCTACTAGAGCTAATAATTGAACTCAGCAAAGTTGCAAGTTACGAGATCAGCACAAAATTCAGTTGTATTTCTAAACACCAGCAAACAATCTGAACAAGAAAAAAATGTAAGTTAGCAATTCCATTTATCTAAAAGGATAAAATATCTAGGAATAAATTTAACCAAGGATATGAAAAACTTGTTCACTGAAAACTATAAAACATTGCTGAAAGAAATTCAAGAGAATACAAATCAATAGAGAAAAATCCCATGTTCATGGCTTAGAAGACTTAATATTGCTAAGATGGCAACATTCTCCAAAAGAACCTACAACCTACAGATTCAACACAATCTCTATGAAAATTCCAACAGCTTTAAAAAAAAAAAAAAGAAATAGAGAGACAAACCTTAAATTACTATGGAATTGCAAGGGGCCCCAGCTTGCCTAAATAATCTTCAAAAACAAAAAAAAGTCAGAAACACACACTTCCCAATTTCAGAACTTAATACAAAGCTATAGTAGTCAAAACAGTGTGGACTACAAAAAACAATGGAACAGAATTGAGAGTCCAAAAATAAACCCATGGACTTCCCTGGTGGCACAGTGGTTAAGTATCTGCCTGCCAATGCAGGGGACATGGGTTTGAGCCCTGGTCCAAGAAGATCCCACATGCCGTGAAGCAACAAAGCCAGTGCACCACAACTACTGAGCCTGTGCTCTAGAGCCCGCAAGCCACAACTGCTGAACCCATGTGCCACAACTACTGAAGCCTGCGCAACTAGAGTCCATGCTCCACAACAAGAGAAGCCACCACAATGAGAAGCCTGCACACTGCAACAAAGAGTAGCACCCACTTGCCGCAACTAGAGAAAGCCTGTGTGCAGCAATGAAAACCCAATGCAGCCAAAAAAACAAAAACAAACCCAGACATCTATGGCTAATTGATTTTTTTTTTTTTTTTTTTGGCCGTACGCAGGCCTCTCACTGTTGTGGCCTCTCCCGTTGTGGAGCACAGGCTCCGGACGCGCAGGCTCAGTGGCCATGGCTCACGGGCCTAGTCGCTCCGTGGCATGTGGGATCTTCCCAGACCGGGGCACGGATCCGTGTCCCCTGCATCGGCAGGCGGACTCTCAACCACTGCGCCACCAGGGAAGCCCTGGCTAACTGATTTTTGACAAGGATGTCAAATCCATTCAATAGCAAAGAATAGTCTCTTCAACAAATGGCATTGGAACAAGTAGACAACCACATGCAAAACAATGAAGTTGGACCCTTACCTCACACAGTATACATAAATTTGTCAGTGGACTCTTAGATATAACACAAAAACATAAGCAACGGAAGAAAGAACCAGAGAAGCTGGATTTCGTCAAAATTAAAAACTTTTGTGCATCAAAGGACATTTTATCAAGACAGCGAAAAGACAGCTCACAGAATGGGAGAAAATATTTGCAAATCGTCTATCAGATAATGGCTTAATATCCAGAATCTATAGTACTCCTATAATTCAACTATAAAAGACAAACAACCTGATTTTTTAAAATGGGCAAAGGACTTGAATAATTTCATTGTTACTTAGTTACTTGTTTATTAATCTCCCATCTCCTTTCTGCCTTTCCCATACTGGTAAATACCCTTCTCTGAATATAAGATCCAGGAGAGCAGCGAACTCATCTGCATCCTATATCCATCTATCCCCTGTGTCTAGAGTGGGAGGCTTGCAATAAATATTTGTTGAATGAACTGCATGAATGAATGAATAAACTCTCCTTTTGTTCCTAAAAAGAACAAGAACAACAACAACAACAAAAACTGCAACTCAAAAAAACTGCAAGTCACAGTATGCGGGCCAGATAGCGTTACTGCTGGGCCGGGGCGGGCTGGTGGGAGATGTCTGTTCATAATCAGTTTGTCTCTCACCAAAGAAATCAAGACCATGGACAGCAGCCGTGCCAGGCGGGGACCGACCTGAGATGACAGGGGTGCTCCCCCCCCACCCCAGCGGCCTCGGGAGGAAGATCTAGAAGGTTCTGAGAAGGGGCGTTTGTGGGCACAGAAGGGGCACCAGCCCCAAAAGGCAGCCTTATACATCTGCACACATCAGAGGCCAGGTTAAACCTCAGGGCTTAGTTCCTCCACTGACTTGAGAAAACCATCAGCCTCCTCTTGCCGCAGGTCTGGCACTTTCACCAGATCCCTGGGCACCAGCCGGGAGCCGGCCTGCCCGGAGGCCAAGGACTGAGCTGGCCCCAGGGGACTAGTTTTGGCTGACTCACTGCTCACCATCTGCTACCACAAGGCCCCCAGAAATGGTTTGGGAGAACTGCCCTTTTCTCCTCCAGCTCCGAGCGTGAATCCTGTCCTGATGTAAAGGAACAGGATCTCCCCAAAGCCCACAGGCCCCCTTCTCTCCCCTCCTGACTGGCCTTCCATCCTCACCTCCCCCCCTGGACTCCCATCATTTTTCACTCCTGGACCAGTCAAGCCGGCATCCTCCCTCGGAACCCATCCTGGGAAAGGTGAACTCTTGTTCAGAAACACTGGCCGGGTCCCTGTCAAGTCAATGTACCCAACCACTGGCGATGCAGCATCTAATTAATCTAAGCTGTCAGGGGTGATGAGAAGGATCCTGAAATATCACTAAGAAAGAAACTGGACTGTCAGGAAACTGTGACCCAAGGTCTTCTTCAACCACCGACTGTGAAACGTCCCAATTTCAAAGACAATAACATGCAAAAGAGAAAGCGGTGTCTTTTAGGGACCATGAGGGATGCTCATTGCTCTAGTAAGAACTTGATGCGAGCAAGCTCTTCACAACACAATCTCACAGCTTTACTGAGGTATACAGACATTTCTATTTTAAAATGCAGAAGCTGAGAATTCCTCCTCTCTCCCAAACAGACACGACACGGTACCTGGCCTCGCATCTCTTAGGAAAATAACTAATACTTCCTCCCTCGACCCTGGGCCAGGCAGTCACTAGTGCCACTCGCTGGACAAATAACCTAACCTTTCTGAGCTTCAGCTTTCTCACCTGCACTCAAGTGTGGACGACAACAGCTCTCTCACTCAGTGCTGTGACAAATGTGACCTACTTAGAGCATTTAGCACAATGCTTGTCGCATGTTAGAAATATAAGTGATAAGTAGAAAAAAATAAATGTACATGAAAGTCCTGTAGAGGGACGTCCCCGGCAGTTCAGTGGTTAAGACTCCGCACTTCCACTGCAGGGGGTGCGGGTGCGATCCCTGGTCAGGGAAGTAAGATCCTGCATGCTGCACACGTGGCAACCCCCGTCCCCCAGAAAAACATCCCCCAAAACCCTGCATATAAATTCTCTCATTTAGCCTCATTATAGGGTTCAGGTGCTACCGTGATCAGGAAATGTTAGCACCTGGTTTACCCACTGCATCCTTGCAACCGCGGACACCGGAGGGATAACTGAGTTCTGGTGCCGCAATGTTCTCCCAACAGGCAGAGCGCAGACCAGCCCCGGGCATCTACCCAGGCCAAACAAGGTCGGTTCAAGCGCATCCCCACGGGCCCTGGGGAGGACGAGGTGGGCGTCCCCACGCGGGTGCTGGCGACCAGCCGCCCACCCAGCCGTCACCTCCTGGCGGGAGGTGTGCTCCACCGCCTCGCCCCCCGGCAGAGGGGTCCCGCCTCCCTGGGCTTGCTCCCTGATTCTGCAGGGATCCAGGGCACAAGCACGGCCTTCCCGGTGACTGTCCCCACTCAGAGACGCCACGCCTGCCCCTCCGCCTTGTGACCCCGTGGGGGCTGCAGCGCCGTTTGGGCCACGCTGCGTTCCTGTGGCTTTTGCTTCTGTCCTTTGTTACTGCTGTTGTTTTCAATGTGGGTTGGAAGTGGGAAGGGTGTTGGATCAGAAGAGATGTGTAGTAATACGGGATTTTATGGAAGCCGAATGACGCCCCAGCGCCCACCTTCTTCATCACTGTCTCGGGAGTCACCGGCGGGTCACCCTCAGCAGGCTGTTGTCTGCGCTTGTAGTTCAAGGATTCCGCCACCAGATGGCGCCGCCGTCCAGGTCGCCCCCAAACACGCGTTCCATTTGGGGGTTTGCCGGACAAAGGAGGGTCCTTCAGGGCAAGTGGGATACAAGCCCAGGTCCCCAAGGCCTGTGCCGGCCCAGGCTCTGCAGGAAGTTAATTAAGACAGAGACACCCCCGCACTCTAGACGTAGGTCTAGAGGAACAAGGCCCAAACCCGCAGTGACTTCAGGTGACCAGGCTCTTCGCCCTCAAACACCCGCATCATCTCCAAAATTAGATGAAAAGCAAAAAGCCACAGAAACAGGAACAACCACTAAATACCGTTCTCCCCGGGGATGGACTTGAGCCCTTCCGCCCCCAAGTTTAAAATAAAAACAAATGTTTGGTTTAACATGGAATGAAATCATCTCCCTGACGTGCTGGGCAGAGCCAAGCCCTTCAAGTCCATCAGCAGCACGTGACCCACAGCCACTGGGTACCGGAGGTCCGCAGAGGGGGCGACCTGCGATGGCCAACCCGTCCCGGGACCCGTCCGGGTCCTACAGAGCACACCCAGGTGCGGGATCCCTGGACCAGGGATGCAGGGGCGGTGCCGGGAGAAGGGGGCCTGCGGGGAGTGGGGAGGGCCCGAGGGGGGCGCGGCCTCCGGTGACTCTTAAGGGCGGGTCCCGGTCGTGGATGGGAGGCTAGTTGGTGCCAGCCGCATCCCCAGGACGCTCGCGCCGCAGGTCTGATGAGTACGTAAGATGCACAACTGCAGGCCCGGTCCCACTTTCCAGCCCCTCCAGCCCCCACGTGTGAGGCAGGGCATCCAGCACACCAAACGGACGCCTGTGGGATTTCTCCCCAGGGGCTGGTCCAGGCTGGTACCCAGGTCCCGGAAGAGGCCCATAGGAGGGACCGGCTCCACCCGCCTGTCTTTATCTCCTGTGTTCTGAGGTTTGACCCCGGAGGGACAGCCCCTCCCAGGCTTGGCTAATTCCTAAACATAGTAAACAACTCCCCTGAGAGTGCTCTCCATATATAAACTAACCAATCCAGAGATCACCCCGCTACCCCCATCTCCTCTGTGGGGCCACTGTCCCCCTGCCCTAATCCCCCCGGCGCCAGGTTCCAGACAACTAGGGGCAGCCCTGTGCCCCCAGCCCTGAAATGATTCAAAGTGCCAGTCCCACGCCTGTTCCTCCCCGGGGAGCCGGAATCAAGCCTGTTGCCCACAGCTCCTCATTCCTCGGCCCCCTGACTGACCCTGGTGCCTCCGCCCATGGCGTGAGTGCCCCCTTCCTGGGAATGATGTTTCCAGCTCTCTTGTGAACGGCAGTCGTCTGCTGATCTGTTGGCCTCATCATGACTAATAATCATGAAACCGGCATTGTGAAGCGTGTGCTCTTCACGCAGGTCACAGGGAGAGCACAGGGCCGGCGTTCACGGACCACCGCCCAGGTCTGTGCTCAGACGTGCACTCACCGTGCGAGCCTCACAACAACACAGGTAACATCATGATGCCAAGTTCAGTAGGAAGAACCGGGGCTGACAGATAATACACAACCTGTCAGAGCTCACGTAGCTGATAACTAATCAGAAATGGAACTTAGAGCCTCCTCAGTCATTAGGTTAGAAAATGCTCTAACTTTTAGTTTCTTAATATTGTGTCCCACAGAAGATTCTTATCCCCTGGCAGTGACCCTTCTAAAATTCATCTATTCTTATAGAAAGGCCATCTCTACGGCTTGTTGTTCTTTTGAAACACTTGGCAAATAATAAGCCAACATTTTCAAAGACATCCAAGATTTGTAACACAGACCTTCTGCTCCCTGCAAGCTAGAGAGTTAAATTCTGCGTGTAGGAAATTCACAGCCTCACGCTGAATTATTCACATATGCAATCTGTCAAAATGCTAATTATTCCTTCGGAGAAAAACAATCAGATATTTGTTTCATAATATTTTTACCTCATCCAGGCAAAACTGCCAAGGTGTCAGCGTGATTAAGAAACCTACTTTTCCGCCTGTCAAATGCTGCTTGGGAAATTTACATATGCATCCATACACAAGACGGGGAAATGTGCACCTTCCTATGTTGTGAAATTATGAGTTAATTCGACAGAGATGCAGTGGGGGGGACTTCTGTGTCAGCACCTCTGGGCACCCTGGATACAAGACAAAAGTCTGTCTGGAGCTCACAGCTCAGTGCAGGAAGTAAGTCAGTAATAGTAACACAGCGTGATTAGGGGCCAAGGATCGAGTCGCCTGTCCCAGACTCCCAGGCTTTCTAGGAGACAGTGCTTCATCTGCATTCTGCAGGGCCACGGCCACATGAGGAAGGCAGGGAGAGGCACTCCAAGCCCAGGGAAGGGCAGGTGCAAAGACAGAGGTGAGGGAGAACCCAGCTGCTCTGCAGGCGTCAGAATGCCCCCTGGGGAAGAACAAGGTGGAGGCCAGAGCACAGAAGGGCGTTAGCGAGAAGCCCCCACGTGAGACCATCCATCCGAGATTTCCCGGCATGCACTGGGCAGGGATGTGGTCATGTCTCATCTTAGGTGATGGCTCAGCAGTCCTGTGGCTGGTGAATGGCAAAAGGAGATGGAGGACAAAGTAATAAGGGCCTGACAGGTGGAGAAGAAAGGGGAGAGCAGAGACATGGAGCAGACAGAAAAGGCGAGGCGTGGGACTAACTGGACGGAGGGAAAAGTCCATGAAGATTTCTGGGTTTGGGCCAGAGGAAGAGATGCCTCCTGGGGCTCAGAGTGGAGGGTGCAGGGCGTCCTGGCACTCAGGCTGGGAGTGCAAGGCGTCTCTACATCACTGTGGATGATGAAGTAAGGGCCCTCTGAGGGCGGTCATTCTAACCTCTCCACCTTTCAAGCAATTCAGAACCCTGCAGTGTTACATCTGGGAAGTCTTGCTAAATTACTAGGGCGCCGTTCTCACCGCTCCAGGTAAGAAGCCCATGGGCATGGTGGGCTTTGCTCCGGTGGAGTCAGCTGACTCCAGATGTGCTTCTAAAACCTTCCTGTAAATTGTTCCCTGGGCCACCTCTCTTCCACGTTACTCAATCAGTTGTACGTCCATTAAGGAATATAAATCTATACTTGTTAATAGCCCATGAAATAGCAGCAAATACAAGTCCCTGAATGGAGAGAGAGAGTGGAAGAGGGGAGAGAAGTCTGGCCTTGTCAGTTTGGGGTCAAAGAACCTGGAGTCCAGAGGCCACCTCACCTGGCAAGTCCATCCTCTCCCATGTCTGTGCCTTGGTTTCCTCCTTTACAAAAGTTGGTGATGCAGAGCGTGAATTCTAGCCCTCTACCCAGCTTTTAGAGTCTATAGTTTCTATGTAGACTTTTACATCTCCATATACCATCAATAACTTCCATAATAAGACTTGTGATTATAACCATCAATACACTAGTAAGATAACAGACCCCTGACATTTAATGGTCTACCTACAAAGGAATGAGGTGTAGAATGGTGAGTGCATACATCTGAGAGAGGTGACCGCTGCATCTGTGTGAAACTGGTCAGATGCTAACGCAACACAGGATCTTTGGGGCCAAGAGGAATTCCCATGAAACACAAGTCAGTCTTCAAAAACAGAAATTCCAAACCTCAAGACACCAACCTTCCAAGATACTTTAGAGCCAAATTACAATTCCTGATAAAAGGTCTTGACATTTAAACAAAACGAAACCCAAGAGCACCTCCCAGTACAAAAGTGACATCAAAATGACAGGGTCCATTTCCTCCTTTGCTATGGAAGAATTTTTGGGGCCACAGATGCAGAACCTTGTCACTAGGAGAGGTACAGGGCAGCATCCAGGCAGGAAGGAGAGGGAGATAGTGTGTGCGTGTGTGTGTGTGTGTACACATGTACACAATTTCTCTCGGGCATGGATCAATGAAGATATTTCACTCATGAGTCCCTGAAATGAGCCCAGGGTGTATTTGGATCTCCAGGCATCCTTGACACAGTCCTGAAAGACGGATGCACCCCAGGGAGTTTACCTGCCATTGCTCTTCCCCAAAATACTTGAGGCGGCTTCTAAAATAAGCACTCCTTTGTTTGCTAACATCATGTTGCTCCTTAGCGATACCCGTCCTGAGGATCTAGGCGAGCCCCGGAGCTCACCAGGAGACCGTCCCGGGGACACAGCTGCCACGTTTCCAAGACCTTTCCTCCTCTGAGCATTGCACAAGCCTCACCCACCACTCAGGCTCAGGACCCCCTGCTGCTTCTCTGGGGGTTGTGGAACAAATGATGGCAACCAAAGCAGCTGAAGTGCAAGCATCATGGATAAAAACCTTTCCTGCACTTGTTGAAATAATTCATTGAAGGCTGATCCTTAGATTTTTGGGTTTTTGGTGGTTGGTGGGTTTTTTTTTAGTAAAATAGGAAAACTCTTCTGGGTTAGGGGTTTGTGCTGGGCCACTGCCGACTAAGCTCCTTCATCACAGGCCCCTTTATCTCCTGAATAAGAACTGGCTCCGGAATGGAACCTTCACAAATGTGTGCTCAATAATTGCAAGACCTGTGTCTCTCCTTCACTCAGTGGAGCCTGGGGTCTGATGTTTCTGATCTGCAGCCTGATGGCTTCCTGTGCCCGGAGTTATGAGGCCCTAAGAAACGCAGCTCATCCATAAGAGAGAGAGGTTTAGGCCATAATCTGAATCTGGATTTACATGACTAGGCATGTTATTGGAATTCCCATATTCGCCACTTCTTATGGTTATAGTAAGAAAATTTAAAGGAAGAGGCAATGGATAGCCTTATGGGATATCTATTAGTAAGTTGTGGAAGAAGGGGAAACATGACTCTTTTCTGTGAGGTCACACTGGCCTTCATGTTAGCCAAGCTCTAGGGAAACAGTCTTAAGGCTACATGGACAAATTCACACTCCAACATTTTCCTTTATTTCAACATCTCTATGGGAATCACTGACAGTGGATTTGCACAATTTATTACATCATGCCCCATATTTATCCCCCATAACATTAATGACAATTAGATACAAGTGTACAGACTCTTCCTGACAAGAACCTTCTAACACCCACTATTGAAACCAAGCAGGACCGTGTGGGGCTCCTGGGCATGCAACCCTTTCTGTGTCCTCTGTTTCTCATTTGTAGGGAATAGACCATAGCCTCCATGACCTTCCCTGAGTTCCAACGGGCAGGTTCAAACAGTTGCTAATCAGGGAAGGGAGGGGATGCAGAGACAAGGGAGGAGCAGTCAGGAAACAATAGTGCAGCCTGGGGGCAGGGTCCTGGTTCCGCCTCAAGGGACACACATACCAATATCTTTAAGCTCTTCTGCAGAACTAAAACCCCCATAAATGGAAGATGTTAGCATTCTTCATTCCAGAGAAGATCACAGTTTGATAACACCCCCCCCCCAGAATCTCAACAGGATATCTCCTGAGTCCAGACGAAAGGAATGCAGGCCCTGCACACACTCTGATCCTTGTCAGCAGCCCTGCCCTTGAACCATTGCTATAAAACTCCTCACCAAATCCCCTCAGGCTGGGACACACAGTTTGTGAGGCATTAGACCACAGTGTCCCCTTTTGCCTGGCAAAGCAATAAAGGTATTCTTTTCTAATTCACCCAAAACTGTCTTTGAGGTTTGATTCAGCATGAGTGCACAGAGGCCGAGTTTTACGCATCAGTACCACGTGATTACAGGGTGATCTATTTCAGGAAGGATCCTACAAAGGAGATTCGCTGTCACTGGGGGACAGGATCACTGGGTGGCCCTCCCCAGCATTAATATCCTAATCCCTATTTTGTTCTCACATGATCTCTAAGTTTTTAGAGTTTTTAGGGTTTTCCCTATTGTGTTTATAGTTTAAATGGTCACGCCTAGCAGGCATGCACTTAAAAATACAGTTATAGCAAATTTATTTTATTTTTTATTCTAAGTGAGTTAAAGTGGATGGGTCATATATTTTTAGATTTCTTTCTATTTTCTGAATGATCTATTCTCATATAAACTATGATGTTGCCACATTTTTTTTTGCTCATGCCTGTTACACTAAAATTTAGCATATATTTACTGAGTATGAATATAATGCTAAGGACATCACTTAAAAGAGTTTAAAGGTTCTCCTCATGAGAGTTGCACATTTTCTATGAAGCATGTGAAATAAAAGTCATGTTTTATGGCAAGACAAGAAAAATTTAAACATAAAATTTTTTTCTGTCCTTTGACCTCCTCTCTCCCCCCACCGTGCACTGTGTATCTGCATTATGTGTGGACCAAATCTCCCCCATCGGCAGAAATACCTGCTCAACCATAAAGATCAACATTCTCCCAGCATCAGTGAGACAACTCCTTCTTGATAAGATAACATTCCTTCCTGATAAGGGGTCACATGACCTTTAGACCTGGATTGTGTAAACTGACAATAATACGTCATTTAACGAATAGCCCTCTGTCTTAAGAAAACTTATATAATTGTGCCTTGCCTTCTAATGGGCAGAACAGTTCTCGGAGTTTCTGAGATGTTGTTCCCAGGTTATAATCCTAAAATTTGGCTTGAACACAGTTTTCCATGTCTTAGGTTGACTGATTAATTTTTTTTTGTTAACAAGCAGAATGTTTAATTTGTTTGGTCATCACTGAGGAATGTGAGAAAAGAGCCCTCACAGACAGGCTCTCCACACTCAGAACCTTCGAGAAGCGAACACTGATTTCTCACAAAAACAGGCTATACGAAATATGTCTCCATAAACGGACACATCTTCAGACTTGTGGGCAAGGACATCATATAGGATGAAGGATTCGAAGAAAAGCAGGCCTTTCTCAAACGGTCTCCACCACAACCCCAGCTGCACCCCACAACCCATCTCTCCTACTAGAAGGTCTGAGGGAAAGAGCTCCACATCCAAACCATTTCTGGAAGTTTGTGACCCGTTCTAAGATCTGCAATCACGCTGCCACACTAGAGCTTGGGTGTGAGCTTCCAAGGAAAACACACCCTGCCGCTGTGTTCAAGGGAGGACTTTACATCCACATTTACACAGAGAACCCTTCCTGAAATTCACCAACGTGTTTAATTTCTTCTCCCCACTCTGGAATCTTTTATTCTTGCTCTCCTACAGTACTTTGAGCTCACAGTTCTGCTTATTACTTTTGGCTGATCCTCTTACTCAAAAAAAGAAAATTGATGTAGGGAATTCCCTGGAGGTCCAGTGATTACTACTCAGTGCTTTCACTGCTGGGGGCCAGGGTTTGATCCCTGGTTGCGGGACTAAGGTCCCGCAAGCCATGAGGCACGGCCAATAAAAAAAAAAAAATGATGTGTAAACATCTTAGGCTATTTCAGCAAATGCTAGTTTTCACAACAAGGCCACACTGCATTCTCAGTTGTGTTCACATGTGCCTGAAACAGGAGGGAAGGGGGCAGGGCACAACCTTTAAGAGAATGACATAGCCATTGAGGACACAACATAAACTGGTTAGAACCAACTAGGTCCAAGGTGGCAGAAGATTCGACTTCCACTAGACTTTAAGCCTCATTATATGCTCACTATAATACATCAGCATCTAAATGACACACCCACAGGTGCCATGACAGTTCCAGGGCCAACCAGAAAAGGTTAAAAAGGGGGCAGTGGCCCAATTCCTGGAAATCTCTGCCCCTTCTCCAAGATAGTTGGAATAATCCTCCCACTCATGGGGCTATGAAACTACCTAGCCCATAAAAACTAATCACTCCATATTTTGGGGCCTCTCACCTTCTGAGATGGCCCACACTCTGTCTGTGAAGTGTGTTTCTCTCTAAATAAATCTACTTCTTACCTATCACTTTGTCTCTCACTAAATTCTTTTTGCAATGAGACATCAAGAACCTGAGCTTCATTAAGTCCTGAGACCAGGTGTGTGATCTCAGTTAAAAGATGGTGGGTTCAGGTCCCACCCTGGACTGTGCGGTTTCAATCTCAGGATGTTTCCGGCTACTACAGGGGCTCCAAGCTGCACTGTTGGACTCCCAGTGCCCAACATACGGAGTCCTGGACCTTCCAGGCCCAGGCACCGCACAGGGACTTTGGCCTCAGGAACGGAAACCAGGCCGAGTTTCCACATCCCAGCCCTGCGCTTACTGAAAGCAGCCATCCTTCCCAGGTCTCCTCCGGGGTAAGTCCCAGGCTTCTCTCCACCCCAGTCACAAGAATGTGAAACACAACTCAGTGCAAACAAGAAGTTGGGTGGGGACTCCAGACGTTTAGGAAGAAGAAAAGCCTGTATGCCCCTCAGTGCCAATGGCATGAGAGCATGGGGGACAGAGCCCTGCAGGTGACAGGATGTTGCCAATGGTAAGTTAGCAGCATCACCCAGAGGGATCCTGGCAGGAATGAAAGACCTCAGGGGACACACAGACCGAATCCACATTCGGCCTTTGCATCTTGTCTCACTCAGCTCAAGCTGCCGTAACAATACATCACAGACTGGGTGGTTTAAACAAAAGAAATTTATTCCTCAGAGTTCTGAGAGATAGGAAGTCAAGGTGCTGGTGATTCCATTACTGAGGGAGCCCTAGGCTGCAGATGCCACCTCCTCCCCGTGTCCATACATGGTGCAAAGAGGGTGCTGGTGTCTCTTCGTTTTCTGATAAGGACCCCTATTGGATTAGGGCCCCCGTACGACCTATTTAAGCCTTATCTCCAAACGCAGTTATACCAAGGGTTAGGGCTTCAACATAAGCATTTCAAAGGGAAGTATTCAGTCCATAGCAACCCGTACTAGTGTGCGACACTGGGCACCTCATATACTACCTCTAAGCCTTGTTTTTTGATTTGTGAAATGTACATTATATTTATTTCATAGAGTCACTAAAAGGTTTAAAGGCTATAATATAGGTTAAAAGCTCACAGAAAATCCTGGAAACTTTTGGGTCTTGAAAGATGCATGATAGTTAATATCATGACCATCCTAACGTTACGAGGATGTTGATTATGTTGGCTAATCTCTCCCTCAGGACTCTGCTCACACACACCCTGCTGCCCCCTGCTCCAAGAGGGGCAATTTCCAGGAGGAGGGCCTGGAACCCATGCTCCCCACTCCAATGGTGAGGGTCCCTCCTCTCTCAGCCCCTGGAAGGATGCCAGCTGTGAACATCTGCTTCCCGACGGACAAGACCTGGAGAGACAGGAATCTGCTCAAATCCTGCCCTGGCTCCCCCACTTCTGCTAAGGGCCAGACCCCCTGAAAAGTCCAACCAGTTCCTAGGAAGTGAAACCAAGGACTCACCTGCCAAAAATACATTATTTAAAGAAGAGACTATAGGTAAATCTGATTATAAGTCTTTGACACAAGATCCTTCAGGAGTCCTGCATGGAAGAGCACCTTTAGGACATCCAGCTCATCCCACAGATGCTGTAAAGTAATGCCTGGACTAACCCAGCCATCTGAGACTTGCTTATCCACCCTGGGGAGCCCGCTTCTCTGGGAACTGCTTTCACTGAGCTGCGCCTGGCACTATCCCATCATGGACGTGGAAGGTGATAAGCAGATATTCAAACCTTTTGGTTGCATTTCCTGTAAGGATTTCAAAGATGTTTTTTATTATGATATATCATAAAAACTCATAGGAAAATTGCTCTCGGGACTCAAAAGAAGAAATAAATATGCTCCTCTTCCAGCAATGTTTTATTTGTATTATTAACACCACGGATCATGGAAGGGGGTAGATTTCTCCCCCTTGGCTACTAGAAATGCAAAGCAAAATGTGTATTCTATCTCCAGTAAGTGTATATCACCTTCAGAAAGCATTTGGGGTGCTGACTTTGCTATTAGAGTTATGTTTTTTCTTCCTTTTCAAATTGCATCATTTTAGATGATCAAGATGGAAAACAAAGGGCAAAATTCATTCCTGAGCATGTCTTTATTGTCCCTTTTCTCACCTTGACAGAATCATCTGAATAATGATAATCACCCCAGGATTTTTTTTTTCTTGTATTGCTATTCCTGTGTAATTATTAGGGCTGCTGATAACCATTCGGT
Organism: Orcinus orca; assembly: GCF_937001465.1. Taxonomy (NCBI): domain Eukaryota; kingdom Metazoa; phylum Chordata; class Mammalia; order Artiodactyla; family Delphinidae; genus Orcinus; species Orcinus orca. The sequence goes on from NC_064567.1 coordinate 103,823,555, forward strand.
GACAATGAATAATATCAAACATTCCCCATACATTTGTGTATAGGTAACAGCTTACAATGTCAAGGTTAAATGAAAGGAGACGTGCCAGTATCCATCTTAAGAGCTGATATTATAGTGTTTCACAGCTCCAGTCAACATGACACAAGTGCACTCCGAGAGCCTTTTCAGGGACTGCACAAGGGAAATAAGACCAAGTAATGTGGGAAAAAAAAATTGCATCCGTTTATAATTTTTAAACCTCTTCATATTCTGTATCTTGCATAAGCCTTGCCAAGAACATTTTCAAATGAAGTGCAGTGTAGCAGATAAAACTCCTTCTTCACGTAAGCTTCCCAACTTTGACCAAAGAACAGACACAAAGCCAATGATTCCCCCAAGGTTGGGCCAGGCCAGGTACCCTATTCTGAGGGTGGCCTGGATCCACACCCAGAACTCTCTCCACTCCCGCACCCAGCCTTCAGGATTCCAAGGCAACACCTCAAGTGAAGGATCACTCTGCATTTTTAGCCAGTAAGAGGGGACCCTAAAGGTCCTTCCTGTGTCCTGGGGACACCCATGCTCCCACACGGCAAGCTCATATCTGAGGTTAGTTGTCGTTACTGGTGTCCTTGCATTTAACACCGGTTTCTTTGTAGCTATCTTTTTGATAGAGACAATTTTCAGCAATTACTCTAAGAATGTGTATATTTAATTAAGTTTGATTACACAAGGCAGTATGAGAAATACTTGCATGGTCCATTGAGTTTCACAGAGTTCTGGTTATTTAAATATTCCCTCACTGAATATCAGAGTTGCAATTCTTAATTTAAAGTCCTCACATCTCTATGGAATACATTTAAAAAATATTTGCAAAGAACTTGATCATTTTTGTTAAGGTTCTCAACTCACTTCAGTAGCTGCCACATATTTTCATCTGTAAAGCCAATTTTTAATGTCACACACCAAACAACTGAGACTTCAAAGACTAAAGTTTCAAGTCATTAGTGACTATATTCTTTAGCAATTGATTGCCCACTCATTCTTACGTCTTTTGAAATTTTGTTCACAGGCAGAACAAAGGTAGTGTGAACTTCTGACCTGGCTTCTCTCTGAGAAGGGTATACAGTATACGTATATCTGTAACTAAACAGTGGTTTGGTTTCTTTTTCAGAATATATATACATCTATAAATATAATTTTTATTTTCTTGGCATATCGAGATTCTGAAACATTTTGCCTGACCCCAAGAAAAAATTTCATAAATTCTGGGCATGCCTAAGTATAGATTTTAAATATAGTTGGAAATAAAGCCATAGACAAGACATTACTTTAAGTGTAAAAATTTTCATGAATGCCAACAACCTACACATGTATCTCTTAATTTATTTTAATTCAAAAATTTTTACCAGTTTGTTTTTCAGATATAAATATACTCCTTGAGTTACCTGGCTAAAATATTCTATCTAAATTAAATCTGATGGCTTAATGCCATATTGGATTAATCTGGGAACAGCATCCCAGACTTTGGTTAAACCCAGAATGAAAACAAAATGCCTACCAAGTCCCTTCCTCTGGCTTCTGTTCATGATCATATTCAAGTTATCCTTGAATGTCTGGGAATGGATAACCAAAGAGCTGCATTTTCTCCCAAAGCAATTTAATTTACCTTCAATTGTCTTGTATAAGGAACTTAGTCATGATGTTATTTTAGAGGCTTTTTTTTGTAAAAAATTAATAAACAGAAACCCCAATTAAATAGAGCTGGGAGGCCAGCAGGAGGAGCTCTTATACCCAGAGACCACAGCCCAGCCCGACAGGAAGAAGACAGACCCCTCCTCTTTCCAGGCAGGGACTCAGCCAATGAGAGGCTGGGACTCTGTTTACTAAGCCCACCCACCTTCCTTTTCTTCTGTAAAAGCATCCTTCTCCCCATGGGAGAACTTGCACTTGGCTCACCAGGGTTGCAGACCCTGACTTGCAATTCTCTACTGATCCCAAATAAACCCAAGTCTATTTATTTCAGGTTAATAATTTCTTCTGATTCAAAAAATGGTCATTATAACACACTGGAAGAAATATGTTAATAAAAAAAAGTATTAATAACTTTCTAAGACAGATAGCCAATACCATTAACTAATGTCTTTCAGTGATAATCAACCAATCAATAGCCTATTTTATTACATTTTCTGATTAGTTGTTCCAGGTGTATAGGAATATAATGATTTTTTGTATCAACAATTTAGTGAACTCCTTTATTATCTGTAATGGCTTATCGATAGATTCTTTGGAGTTTCTACATTCTGTGTTCTGCGAATAAAACCTTCTTCCTTACCCTTGAAATTCTTACTCCCTTTATGATTACTACTTGTCTCATTATATTTATTAGAATCCTCAGTAAGGTGTTGAATTTTTTTTTTAATGGTGAGAATGGGGCTTCCCTGGTGGTGCAGTGGTTGAGAGTCCGCCTGCCGATGCAGGGGACACGGGTTCGTGCCCCGGTCCGGGAAGATCCCACATGCCGCGGAGCGGCTAGGCCCGTGAGCCATGGCCGCTGAGCCTGCGCGTCCGCAGCCTGTGCTCTGCAACGGGAGAGGCCACGGCAGTGAGAGGCCCGCGTACCGGAAAAAAAAAAAATGGTGAGAATGGTTATTCTCTTCTTTTTCTTGAAGAGAATACTTATGTTTCAGCATTAATTACAGGTGTTTTTTTTCATACTACATTCAGGTCTTTAAACTTTGCTTTTGTTCTTATTTAACATGATTTTTATTTTTTAGTCATGAGTGGGGGCAGAATTTTGTCATTTTTTCTATTGAATCTTTAGAAACAATCACATTTTCTCATCTAATGCGTTAATGTGATCGATACCTCATTGATTTTCTTATTTTGACCATTTCTAGACCAGGGAATAAAAGCTACCTGATCATAATGTGGTTATTGTTTCATATTGATGGATTTGGTAGGATAGTATTTTATGTAGTATTTGTTTTATTTATGTTTTTAAGTGAGATTGAGTTACAGATACTGTCTTTTTTTAAGGGTTTTTGGCCTCATAAAGAATTGGGAGAATTTCCTATCCTTTATTCAAAGAAATGCAAGGTCCACCTCTTTGTGCAAAGTTCGATGAAACCTACCTGTAAAACAAATGGGACCTGTTTTTTGTGAACAGATTTTTAAAAACTAAATCACCAATTCTATTTCTTTAATGTTTACATTGCTATTTAGGGCTTTCCCCCCGCCCCACCCCTTGGGTCAATTTTGGAAATATATATTTCTCAAAAAATGCTTATTTTACATAAGTTTTCCATATTTTTGCATAAATTATTTACTGTATTCTTTTTCTAAATTTTTATAACTTCAATTATAGTTGTAACCAGGTCTCAGATCTTTTCTCCTTCTAAATATTGCTTGTCTTTTCTCTGTTTTATGCTCAATCTTGTAAGTTTATTATTATTTTAAATCGCGATCCCAACCTCAGTGCAGTTTTATAGTTTCTGGGATTCCTTTATTCTGACTTGTGAAAATGCCATCGCGGGGTCTGAGCTTCCTTCTGCCAGAATTCCACACATCTAAGTGTTCGTCTGTGATCTGAGAACCCCCCAGGCAGCACACGGGACCACCCGCCGCAGTGCTGAGACCTGACCCTCGGTAGCCTGGCTGCCACCTGCACCGCTGTCCCTAAGGCCACCCCAGGCCCTTAGCCTTTGCTGAGTCTTTTGCTCAGGAAAGTGCAAAGCTGCTAAATGGCCCTGTCCGGCTCCAGAGCCGAGCCACAGGCAGTAACTCTCCCCCACCCCTTTTCTGTCAAATTCCATTTCTCCAGAACCCCCATCCCCTTTCTGCTCTCCTGTCAGCGGGAGCTGAGTTCATCTACACTGGTCTCTCCCCCACTGCTGTGGTCTGAAAAGGATTAGTCTTGCTGCTTTTAATCAGTGCCTAGTATCCTGCTCCAGGACAGTCTCCAACCCTGTTTTATCCACTCCGCGCCCCTTGCACACAGGAACATTTGCACCCCTGGCCGACGTGTGTGAAGGGGAGCAGAATAGGCCTCTTGGGAATAGGATTATTGGGGGCTGATTATTTTGAGTGGCTGCCAACACCGGAGAATCTCAGAAAACAGAAGTTGCCCCTTTGTGAAGGAAATTTACATTTATAAGGGAAATCTCTATTTGGGAGGGTGTCTCCTTCTCCGTACCAGGAAAAGAAGGATGACTAAGAAACTCTCCTCCAAGGAGAAGGCTCCCAACTTAAATCTGCATGTCAGCCTTACCCCTATTTACTGTGCTTTTCCTTTCACCTCATAACCGGCCCCTCCCAACATCATGGGTCTTTTTAGTTAATAAACTTCTGTTTGTGTTTCTCTTGCTAATCTGTCTGTTGTTATAGGGGGTCTCAGGCAAGAACTACGGAAGATAGAGGAAAAATTATTTTTCCTTCCTTACATGTGTCATCTGTTTAAATATCTCTGCCCTCACCCAACATCACACACAGTCTAGTTAGAAAACTTTAATCAAAGGGTATGTTCTCGGCCTCCTGACTCACAGTGGCTACAGCCAAATTTCCTGTTGGGATCAGAAGTCAATCCCTAGGGCGGCCAGCCAGTCTCAAACTCCCAGGGTCACTGTGGCATTGACTGTCTGATATTCCTCTGGTTTTTTACATCTCTCTTCATTTCTAGCACCTGATGATTTTACTTACTTTTTCTTCTTTTAAACAGAGTTATATTTTTCAAAAACAACAACAACAAAAATAAATAAATATATATTTGCCCAGCATTTTGTATTTCCAGTAGGAGGGGTTTCATGAACCTCAGTTCCATCTGCCATGTTGTCAGAAACCTTTGTATTTTCTATTGATTCTTCAGGATATTTTATAGACACTTAGTAGGACTAACAAATCTGCTGAATCATCAACTTACTCATTAACTTGTTACAGGCGTATGTATTTACGTAATTGGAATCCGACTCTGATAAGCTTTGATTCTTGTTTCCTGCCTGGGCTTCTTAAGGTGTGAAGAAAGCTCTGTGCCCAGATTCATCCTCCATATAATTGAACTATTTGATTCCCACAGAGTCCCTCATGGAAATGAATTCGCCTCTGGGGATAATGAATAGAGGACAGAAGAACAGACAAATGAACTACATCAAGTCAACCCTGAAGTTTGCCCCAAGGCCTACGTAACCCATAAAATGTTATTCAGCAGCTCAGAACAGCCCTGCTCAAGGAGGAGAGAAGATTGTTTGGGAAAATGCAAGCCAACCTCACTCCCAAATCCTACCCATCAACATAGGACTACTGCTGGTCTCACTCCACCAATAAACCAGCCCCCCATACAGGCCAGCCTTTTAGACCCCTGGATGTGATGATCCAAAGGCCATGTGCACAGCCACCTCTCTGGCCTAAAGCCCCCCTCTGAGTTCCAGAATCTAACTCCCTCCTTGATAAAACCACTTGGATTTCTAATAGGCTTATCCAACTTAACTCATCCAAAACTGAACTCCAAACCAACCCCACCCACCACCTTGTTGTGCCCACAGCCCTCTTAGAATCAGCAAATATCAATCCCATTCATCTCACTGATCAGGATGAACTACCTGCAGTTCACCTCCGTTGACCCCTCTCTGCCTTGAATGCCCCAGTCCAACCCGTCAGCAGACACTCCTGGTCTTATCTTCTTTGATCTCCAGCCCTCTCTGCTCAGCCTGGCCTCCTGGATTTTTTTGCACATCTCCAACTCAAGACATACATGGTCTGTAGTTGCAATTCGGGAGAAGTCCTTCCTGGGACACTTGTAGAGCATGATCTCCTCGGCGTCTGCAATTTTAACCCTGGGGCCTGGTGGAGTGCCTGGCAGGCAGTTGCAAATCACTGGAGAGAAGTGAAATGACCCCTGGGAACATCTCGTTGTCGAGAAGCAATGGAACTTGACAAGGTTGAGTTTCATCTGAAGGTCAAGAAATCTTCCCACCCTCCTGTGTTCTAGTAAACAGCAGATTGCAAAGCAGCTCTTCCCCATGTGACTTCCCCATGAGTTTCATCTGTGAGATGAACCTCACAGATGCCTGCTTGTTTACCCAGGAAAAGGCCAGACCCAGACCCTCCCATTCATGCCTCATAAACGATTAGCTGAACCGTTTTATCCCCAGGGATCAAGCAGAACAAAATGCATGTTAACCTCTCTCCCAGCCCCTGACATCATATTACATCTTCTAATTTGATTTTCAGATGGTGAGAAAATGACCCAGAAATAAATAATATATAAAATGATAATTTTTGTATTAACTAAAAATTCTAAGAATAGAGCCACAGAGAATCTAGGTGCATACGCTGAACTAACCATTTATATTTTATTGTGAGGACACCATGATCAATTAAAAATCATGGTTATGTGATCTTTGGTCAAATTATTAAAACACACACATTCATACAAATGAAGGATAATAAAATCCAAAAAGAAGCCTTTCCATGAAATCTCTTGAAAATATTTTCTTACTCCCGAACCATCTCTCAATTCCTGATGGAAGAGCTGAATATCAACGATTGATAATTTTTTACCTTTCAGCCTGAGCAGCAGATAGCCCACCCTGCCACCCCTAGGAGAGGCTGGCCTCAGGTAGAATGTTCTCTGACCTTCTATCCATCATCCCCCTTTCACCTCCCCCCCCCACCCCGACACACACACACACTCAGCTCTCTCCACCTTGATCTCTCCTCTCTATCACAGCAAACCTACTTGGCCAGGCTGGAGACACATGCAGGTGTTATGGGCACAGTGTTCTTGCCTGTGGCAATGGTTCCTTTCCCCCCTTGCAATAATCCTTCAGAGTAAACGTCTCTCCTTACTAAGTTGGGAATTTTTTGATAGTCTGTTGCCTTGTTGAAGAATAGGATGGTATTTGTCCTTGCCCTACTCAGGACTTCCTCACTGTCACAAAGGCATAGCCACCCAGTTATCACCCGCCCCCCTCCAGTGCGCGAGGTCACAGCCTCTGCGGCATCCCCCTCAGTGGGGAGCAGCCCCCATTATGAGAAGCTTCTCTTTACACTGAGACAAAATCTGCCACCTGTTTATTCTGCACACGCAGGCCCTCAGAAGCTAAGCAAAATAAATCTGGTCCCTTTCCCAGGAAATAAGTACTCAGTTATTACATTTCTCCCATGAAACCTCAACATCTTCTTTTCTCCAGGTTAAATAATTACACTAAAGACATACAACGTTTGTCGTATTGGCCCTAAATCCTGCTGTCTACAGCATGGAATGATCGTCTTCATGGCTGCCACTGAAAAAAAAAAATTAAAAATTAAGCTATCAACAATCTAAAGCACAGGATGTGATTTCACAAAAAGAACATCCACATCAAAATAAATGAGAATGACCCCAAAGACCGACAAGAAATTAAAAAATCAAAACCACCCACGACAAACAGGTCTGATGGGACAACAGAAGAAGAGAGGGCAGCAGGGGACAGGGACCCTCCACTCAGGAGCCAGAGCAGCTTCTCGAAGCAAAAGAATGGTGAGTCCCTGGAAAAAGCAGACAAGCATATGCTATTGCACCGGGCCTGCTAAAGCAGTGAATTCCAGGGGACTCGGGGATTAATAAACTTTCTATGAGGTGAAAAATACTGAAGAGGGAGAAATAATGAAAGCGTGATGTCAGATAAACACCAGCTCAGGAAAACTATCAACAGACATGAATCACAGTAATAACGAGGTGAACTCACACTTTTGAAATCGCATCCAGGAAACCCCACCTGGGATGAAATCAAGACACCAGAGAAATCAGAGCATCCTCACAGCACAGAGCCCCCGGCACCCCGTGGAGGAGAGACTCGGAAGGAAACTGCTTCTCTTCTGTTCCAGGACTCCTACTTGCGAGGATATTTTTTAAACTTTAAAGAAAAAAATGAAGATCCTACAACGTGCCAGGACGAAAAGGAGGAGAAAGCCTCAGGTTTCTTCCTCGAGACCTTGAAAAAGGGGAAAGCTTCAGAAGAAAGGGGGGCCCCCCGAAAATATGCATCCCATGATGCTGACTGTTCCTTTGAAGGAAGGAGAAAAATGTCTCAGTCGCTGGAGGACACGAGAATAATCTGTAAACACACTCCCAAGATTGTAAAAAAATCATTACAAGCAGCAACAGAGACCTGAGAGCAGCTTAACTAGAGAGAATAACACTAACCCAATGGACAGTGGGTGAGATTCACAGGAGCCACTAGGGCGCTCTGCTTTCAGTTCGGGTATACAAAGTCTCAAGACGTGACCGTCTCCACCCTAGGGAGAAGCAGCTGGGGAAACTATGAAACCTAGTTTGCTGTGGTTGTCGTTTGTCTAACATGCTAATCCTTAGAGAGCTGAGGACCCAGAAGGACCCAAGTGGACCAAATCCAGAAAGGGGTGAGCCTGCTTCTAGACAAGAGGTGCCTTATGGCAGCAGAACGACTGGCGAGGAGAAGGCAGTGAACATGGTCACCAACTTGAATGACTGTGAGTGGACCGGCTGATGCTTAGACCCCAGGAGAACACCGGCCTTGGAGGCCAGCAGAGCAGAGAAACTCCCAAAGCCAGGGAGCCAGGACCACAGCTGGGAGCAACCCCCAGAGCGACTCAACATTTCAGAAAGCTGGCCACTGAAGTTTAAGACTCAACAAAAAGGGCTTCCCTGGTGGCGCAGTGGTTGAGAGTCCGCCTGCCGATGCAGGGGACACGGGTTCGTGCCCCAGTCCGGGAGGATCCCACATGCTGTGGAGCAGCTGGGCCTGTGAGCCATGGCTGCTGAGCCTGAGCGTCCGGAGCCTGTGCTCCGCAACGGCAGAGGCCACAACAGTGAGAGGCCCGCGTACCACAAAAAAAAAAAAAAAAAAAAAAGGACTCAACAAAAAAATATCAAGTCAAACTGTGTTCAAATCCCAAGCCCTGCTAGCGGGAAAGTCCGTATCCCACTCTGAAAAATTCCGAAGCCGGTTGGGAACTCAACCCACCTGGGTGACAGCAGGGTCAGGACACACTAGGAGGGACCACCACCTGCCCACCAGATGGGCTACATTTAGAAAGTCACAAGATCAAGTACTGGTGTAGGGGTTAGCCCCCGAGGCTCTCTTAAATTGTTGAGAGAAGTGAAAAATGGCACAATCTCTTCTTATAACTTTAAACACAAACCTAACCCATGACCCTCTTGTTATTTACCTAAGAGTCATGTTGGAGGTGCATGTCCATGACAAGACTGGCATGGAAATATCCATGGCACTGTGCTCAGTACAGCCCAAATGGGAGGAACCCAGATGTCCATCAGATTGTAGGATATTTGTACAACAGATACTACTCTGCAAGAAAAGGGAGTCGAAATACAAATAAGCACAGCACCATGAATGAATCTAAAAATATTATGTTGAGTGGAAGAAACTAGACACAAAATTTCTCTTCACTTATGTGAAGTCTAGAAACACACAGAAATCATCTATAGAGATAGAAACCAGAAAATATATTTCTCTGGTGTGTGGATGGGGGGAAATAAAAGGTAATAGACATGAAGGAATTTTCCAGGCTGATGGTTAGGTGGATGGACATAATTATCAAAACTTAGACTGGATGATTAAGATCTGTGCATTGCATTGTACCTAAATTATGCCTCACTAAAAGAACATAGAAGCAAACAAAGTTCATTCTGGACACATATTCGCAGAAAATTCTGGGGAAAGTGTTGCATTTCTTGATGGAAAACTGAAGGACTAAGATGTGGGGAGCTGCCCAGAGGGCCTGTCCCCACCACAGAAGTCTCCTGGGAGGATGGTGGGGTACCTGGGCCGTTACGTGCAGAGACCACGGATAGTTCCTTGTACAAAGCGGACCTCCTAAATGTGGTTAGTCTTAAAAATAGGATGTGATGGTAACAATGGCAGAAAATAACGAATGCAACTTCTTTGAACACCATAAATCTTAGCAAATACATTTAGTCACATACAATTGCCTCTTGTCTCATACAAAGAAAAGAGGGTACTGTTCCAATGAGTAATAAATACAGAAACAAAAAGAGACTACAAAGGCCAGCAACAATGCTGAACATATGGGAAAATGGGTTCAGTATTAATAAAACACTCAAATGGGCTAGACTACTCCACAAAAAAGAAGATACTCCTGCATTTAAGGTGAACAAAACAAATTAAAGCTGGTTAAAACAACTTAGCTGAGTATATAAAAAAAACAAAATCAAAATACATATTTTAAGGTTCTAGAATGGACAAAGCTTCATTCTATTTGCATAAGTATAAAAGCTTCGGCGTTGACTACCAAAACCCAAGAATATTAAAAGCGCCATAAAATCTAAACAAAGAAAAATGCAAGCCCTCCTCAAAAATACAATTGCAAGCCGAGATATCTGATTGTGTTATCAGAGTGTGAAAACACCAGGCTAAGCAAAAAATAATAAGAATATCTGAAAATTTAATAAACATATGAAAACCTGTGAAGGTAATAAGGACAAGATGCCACTGATGTGTAAGTAAATACAAGACAAACACAAAATAATTGTGGATAAACTAGTTTTTTCTGAGTGGCTGAAGACGAAGATTTTACCTAAGAAAATATACTGAATTCACGTAATAACAGACTTACTGTAAGGCCAATAGTACATAGTACTTGCTGAAGAAAACCACACATGTATATTTATAGAACTGCCAGACTCCGTTAAAGAACCTAAGCCAGCTTTTGTGATAATGTTTTTCAAACTTTCAATTAAATACTTCAGTCTGTCGATCCAGATGCCTAAGAAATCTACTAAAGACCTTTTAAGTGTAACTACTGAAAATTTCCCACCAGTCTCACAGTGTATAAAAACTTTAATAATAAAAAATATCACGGGTTTTGACATGTAATATTTATTTCCACTCATCTCTAAACAGTGTATAATTTCAGTATGATTTCTTCTTCAAGCTAAAAATAACTGAAAGGAGGATTTTTCTCTGTTTCATTGGAATTTCCTAGGCCATACGTGCGTGTACTCCCAGACACAGACTGCGGCTTGTTGATCCGCATATCCTACCCTTAGAAGCACACCTGGTTTAGTCCTCAACTGAAAATCACTGACTATAAATTTTACCTTTTTAAGTCCATCAATAATTCATTTGGGGCCTAGTATATGATCAATTTTTTAAATGTTCTAAGATGTTTAGCAATTTATTTTCATTTTTGACTCTCAGATTTTGTGAGAATACAGAGTAGAGCTTGTTAAAGAATTCTCATACCTTCATCCTGAAAACTAAAAGCAGAAGATTTTGGTCATGGTGGTGGTACAGTTGAAAAATCCTCTACAGATGAAAATGATGAAAACTAGAAGAAAAGAATAACAATTAGAAGGCACTGGAAAGTCACCAAGAGCAGACAAAAGCCTGAGAGACTTTGCTCTGAACAGACACTGAGAACAAAGGGTAAGAATCATGAGTTTGTGTCTTTTTGCCGATGGTGATCCCAACACCCACTTGCTACTCCAGTCACAGAAAAATCAGTGTTACTGCCTCCAGGACAGAGTCAGGGAGAGCTGGAAATTGAGGGGGGAAGTCCTTGCAGTGAAAGAGCCTCACAAAGGTGAGATGCAAAAGCTGAGCACAAAGTCTCCTTGTCTCCTGGCCGACCAGTAAGCGAGCATCTGCGGCGGAGAGTCCGACAGGCCGGCCAGAAGGAGGTGTGTGAGAGGGGAGTGCATCCCAAAGGACAGAGCCCTGCGCAATGTCTGTGAATACGCTGCACGCATCTCCCAACACGCGTGCGGCTTGTGCAGAAGTAGGCTGAAGCCTTCCTGGCTGGAGGCGTCCGAAGACACAGGTGTGATGGGCAGAGAAGTGGGGAGTGGGGAGAGAAACCTGAAGCAGGGAACAGACAGGCTGGGCCTGAGCACCAGCAGGGACAGAACAAGTGCGGGGCCTCCAGATGGCACAGGGAGACCCCAGGACATCAGGCTTGGGGACGAGCAGCCAAGGCACGAAGGCCTGGGGCAGAGCCCCTGCCCTGGCAGGAGAGATCCACAGGTACAGTGTGAGTCCAGGAAAGCCAGTGCCCACGGGGGCAGGGCACCAGTGATCCTCAGACAAACAACAGGTCCAGAGGAGCCGCAGCATCCTATCTACACCATACAGTTGTTTTTTTTTTGTTTTTTTTTTGTTTTTTTTTGCGGTACGCGGGCCTCTCACTGCCGTGGCTTCTCCCGTTGCGGAGCACAGGCTCCGGACGCGCGGGCTCAGCGGCCATGGTTCACGGGCCCAGGCGGTCCATGGCATGTGGGATCTTCCCGGACCGGGGCACAAACCTGTGTCCCCTGCACCGGCAGGTGGACTCTCAACCACTGCGCCACTGGGGAAGCCCCAGTTCTTTTTTTTTTAATTTAAGTATAGTTGATTTACAATGTGTTAATTTCTGCTGTACAGCAAAGTGACTCAGTTATACATATATATACATTCTTTTTCATATTCTTTTCCATTATGGTTTATCACATGATATTGAATGTAGTTCTCCTTGCTCTCCAGTGGGACCTTGTTGTTTATCCATTCTCTCTCTATATATAGTTTTTAAACCAAAATGAGAAGCTATAAAAAGAAACAACCGCAAATATGTCTACCCCAAGTTGAAGGAAAAAGGCTGCAGAAACTGACTCTGACAGGGTCTAGATGCCGGATTTGCAGACAAAGACATCAAAGCAGGTATTAAAATATGCAGAAAGAATTTTTTTAAATGTGGTCTTGAGTCAATGGGTGAACATATAGAGTCAAAACTGAGCAATGAGAACTGTAAAAGTACTTCTGTAACATTTCTGGAGCTGAAAGCACAATAACTGAAATGAAAAAAAAAAACTCGCCAGATGAGCTCAACAGCAAATTGGAGAAGGCAGAAGAAAGAGTCGGTGAACCTGCAGGTGTATCAATAGGAATTATCTAAGTGAAAAACAGAAAGGAAAAAGGTGAAGGAAAAATGAACAGACCCTCAAAGCCTGTGGGACAATTTAAGAAGTTTTCACTTGTGTACTTGGAGTCCAGGAAGGATAGAAGAGAGAAAAAGAAGCACAAAAAATAACTGAAGAAATAAAGGTTGAAAATCTCACAAAGTTGCTGAATTTAGCAAGGTGGTAAGACAATGATTAATAAACAAAAATAAAATGTATTTATATATGGAAGCAGCAAGCAACTGGAAAATAAACTGTAATAACATTGCTATTTAATATTAGGAAAAACAATATGAAGAATTGAATTAACAAAAGTAGTACAAGACCTATACAATAAAAACTATAAAACATCACTGAGAGAAATTAAAGAAGACCTAACAAAATGGAGAGAGATGCTATGTTCATGGACTGGAAGACTTAATCTAGTTAAGATGTCTATTCTCCAATGTTGATCTATAAACTCAATGCAATCCCAATCGAAATCCAGTCTTTTTGTAGAAACTGAAAGCTGATTTAAAATTTTTATGACAATGCAAAGTCCAAAGCAATCTATAAAAAAAGATTTAAATAATTCTACAGTAATCCAGAGTCCGACACTGGCATAAGGATAAGTGTGCAGATCAATGGAACAAAATAGATGGTCCAGAAATAGGCCAAACTTATATATATATAAGTATATATCTTTTTGACAAAAATGTCACAATAATTCAATGGAGAAAAGATAATCTTTTCAACAAATGGTGCCGGGACAACTTGATATCAATTTTTTTTGCCTCTCACCATCTACCCAACGTATGTATTACAGACAATGAGTCTGAGACCTGAAATCACAAAACTTCTTAAAAGCAATACAAGAGAAACTTTTGTAACCTGAGTTAGTCAAATGTGCCATTGATAGAATACAAAAAAATATAACCCACAAAAGGAAGATTGATAGAGTAGCCGCCACTAAAACGAAATACTCTGCTGTTTGAAAGATGCCATTAAGAGAATGAAATTGTAATCCACAGACTGAGGGAAAATAGTCACTATATATCAAAAAATTTGTATTAACCTCTTCAAGTCAATAATAAGGATCAAATAACTCAACAAAAATTGAGCCAAAGATTTGAAAAGGCACTTCACGAAATAAGCTGTGCAAATGGTCATCGGCCACATGCAAAGATGTTCAGTGGTCATAAGGTAAAAGCAAATTTACGTCTACTAGAACTAGCAGAATTTCTAAAAGTAAACACTGTCAAACCAAGTGTCTTCAAGGATATGGAGTAACTGTGTCACCAGTGCTGTGCTGATCCTGTTTTGAAATCAGGGCTGAAATCTCTCAAGTCCACTCCATGGGCAGTTACTAAGCTCCCATCCCAACTTCTTCCTTTCTCAGGCTCTGACACTCCTGAGTTAGAAAACACACACCCCACCTACAGAGGTCCCGACACCTCCCACGTAGGAATGGCCTCCTTTTACTAGAGACCATGGACTTATTCAAAATACCCCAAATCCCCAGAAAGCTCAAGTAGCCCCACCTGCCAACTGCAGGCCACCCCCACGTACAAGGTGCCCTGGAGGGTTCCAGGTTGCTGTCATCCTGACCCTGGAGGTATCCCCTTTGGAGCTGGAAGTAACAGAGTTCTGCCTTTCATCACCCAAATGCCTTCTGTTCAAAGAACTCAGTATCATTTAATTATGAGACAAACTGGAGCACCCATCCTAAAGAGAATGCAAAATGGAACAGTCACTTTGGGAAACGGCTGGGCAGTTTCTGGCAAAGTTAAACATACACACACGCTCACACTTAGCAGTTTCCATTCCTAGGAATCTACCCAAGATATCTCATTTCTGCACAAGAGCTTATATGTGAATGCTCAGAGCAGTGCTATCGATATTTGTCAGAAACTAAAAACAACTCAGATGTCCATCAAGCAGTAAACGGATTACTTGTGGTATACTCATAAATGGAATGCAATAAAAATGTGGTTTATCCATACAATGGAATAGAATAAGATGTGATGTATCCCTACAAAGGAATATAATAAGATGTGGTGAAACCCTCCAATGGGATATAGTACGATGTGGCATATCCATACAATGGAATATAATAGAATGTGGTGTGTCCACACAATGGAATGCTACCCAACAAGGAAAGGATGTGACTGATACATGCAACAACAGTGTTGAATCTCAAAAACACAGCAGATGGAAGAAGCCAGACGCAGGCTCATCTCTCTGATTCCAGGTGTATGAAATTCCATACAAAGCAAGTTACAAACACTATCATGACAGAAAACATGTCAGCAGTTGCTTGGGAACAGGGTGTATGGGTTGGGGATTTGGGGAGGGATAACTGAGAATTGTACCACACAGTCAAAAGGGGGCTTTTTGTTATATGTAACTTAAAAATGCTAAAAAAAAACCTAAAAAACACTAAAACTAAAGTAAAAACACTACATAATTTATACATGATAAAACAAAACTGATTGAACGATGAAGAAAAATCTGTACAAACAAACTTGTTAAACTCGCCCTTATCTTCCTAGTCACTCCATCATTTACCTATCCTTCGTCCCAAACTCCTTGTCAACGCTTCACTAATTTATGGTTTATTTGCCTAAAGGTAGAAACGACTCCTGCTCTGATCGATTCTTCAGATCTTCATTCTCTTGTGAAGGCTCCCACATACATGTAAAATTTTAATAAAGTCTGTATGCTTTTCTCCTGTTAATCTATCTTTGTCAGTTTTCTTTTCAGACCCAGCCACGGACCCTAAGAGGGTCAAGAAAACTTTTTCCTTTTGGTATATTTCATAAAATCCATTCCGTTTCTTAACTATATAATCGCATTTTTGAGAGCTATTTTATTTTCCCCAATAGTCTTGTCCTTTTAAATGTTTCATTAAATCATCTGCATTTTTTTCAGGTCACACTTTATGGTTTTATACATCTGGAATTATTGGCACATTAAACTGACTCCTCTGAAGAGTATATTTTTAATGAAGAAAATGCTCTCTCTCTACAGATGCTGAGATGCTGGGTAAACTTAGCGAAAATCTGTTAAATGGAAAACATCCTCCTTTTTAATCACTTACTTTCACGGATATGCCAAATATTTTCACAGGTACTATCTTTATAGCACCGTATAGGAACTTTCCTTAATAAATAGGTTTGAAGACAAAAGCACCAAATAATTCATCTCTGATTTTTTTGAGTGGTCACTGAGTTCAAATGTTGGAAAAATCAAGGGCCTTCTCAGCACAAAATATCTAGAGATCCAATTAAACATATAAGCTCAATCAAAACATTCTACCTACAAGCTGATACAGCCCAAAACACAGTAAGAAAATTTGAAAATTAAACCTTAAATACACATGGAGGTCCCACTGTGTCATCCCCTCAGGTGTTCTGGAGATACCTCCGCACTGTCTGGTTCACGGGTTTTGTTGCAACAGTGGTAACCTTCTCAAACTTCAAAAGCAGAAGATTTTTTTATCTATTTGTTGAATACTGATTAAGGATCTCCAGTTGATTTTGAAAGAAACATGCAGCCAAAATACAGAGAATTCATCTACAGAAATAAGTCAAAAAATGTTGCAAAGCACTTAGACTGACTTCACTGTAGTTCTTCCAAGGTTCAACCATTTCTAAAGAAAAAATCTAACTGGCAAAAGAGGCACTAGCCAAGCTGAGATTTTT
Organism: Orcinus orca; assembly: GCF_937001465.1. NCBI lineage: Eukaryota > Metazoa > Chordata > Mammalia > Artiodactyla > Delphinidae > Orcinus > Orcinus orca. Next base: position 103,840,142 of record NC_064567.1, read on the forward strand.
TTTTTTTTTTTTACTCACAAAAAGACATGCTTAGAAAACTATTTAATACTTTTGAAAATTATAGCTTCTACAGTTATTTCTAGGCTATCAATTTGTTTGGACACAATTATGAATAATATGTGTACCCCAGTCAACTTCAAATGCATTTCTACCCTACTGGCTCCTTAAGTTAGGTAGGTCATGTTTTTATAATGACGCTTTGCTCTGCTAAAAATGTATTCACAGTAGCAGTCAAAAATAATTTTACTTTCAACATCGAATTTTGAAAATGCACCTAAAACAGAATTAGCAATAGCATTAGATGTTTTGCATTTGATTTTAATTGATTTCAATTTCCAAAGGCTTTGCTTTGATTCCAGAAACTGAATTTAAAAACAAAGACAACTGACTTTGTTTGTGAAAGTAGCTGAATTGATTTTCTATCTAAAGCACACGGAAAACTGATGCAATACTGACATTAAGTTTTTACTATGTTTTTCTACTGCTATTGGAGCCAACATATTAACAGCTATGTTTTACTTTCTGTACAAATACAAAAAACCCACAGATACAAAAAACCCTGCAACTGAAAAGGAGCAAAGTTAATCTAGAGTAAGTGGCTCTCAGTGAGACTCCATGGCTCAGATGGTGACAGGTAAGTCACGCTTTCTGCTGTCGTGCCTGTTAAATCATTGTCTTTATTTTTTTTTTTAACTAAATTTATTTATTTATGGCTGCGTTTGGGTCTTCGTTGCTGTGCGCGGGCTTTCTCTAGTTGTGGCAAGTGGGGCTACTCTTCTCTGCAGTGCGCAGGCTTCTCATTGCGGTGGCTTCTCTTGTTGCGGAGCACGGGCTGTAGGTGTGTGGGCTTCAACCGTTGTGGCTCGCAGGCTCTAGAGCGCAGGCTCAGTAGTCGTGGTGCATGGGCTTAGTTGCTCCGCGGCATGTGGGATCTTCCCGAACCAGGGCTCAAACCTGTGTCCCCTGCATAGGCAGGCGGACTCTTAACCCATTGCAGCAGCAGGGAAGTCCCTAAATCATTGTCTTTAGACTGTCTTCTTAAAATGACTACCAACTTATGAACTACGAGCTGATACTTCTTAAACAGATGGATGTTTTCTAGTTTATTCCTAACTGCTTAGTGAATTCACTACAGCTCTCTAAAATGACTAGACAAAGTTTGTGCAAATTACTGGCTCATCTTCAATAGCTTTGAGAAACAGAAAATCAATATTAAAGGTCTGTTAAATGTTCACTTTCTTCCTAATTTCATTCCTTTAAAAAAAATTTTTTTTTGAGCTCGTTGCTAGGGAAATCATTATTTGCCAAACAGTAAAGCATTATTCAGACTTCCATGTGGGGTGGGGGAATGGGGGGCACACAGCTCAGCTTCTCATCCCTGTCCAATCACCTTTTCAGGGACTCCTGTCCCGCCTGAGTGCTGCTTCCTTGGGGTAGGATTGTCCATTTTCACCTTTTTGGTAATTTCACAAAGGATTTTGACATTTTGGGGTTTTGCCTGTTGAGTGAGGTGCTGTAAATCACTGTAAGTTTAATGACAGGGAAGAACAGCCAGTTTCAGCTTTCCTCTGGATTCCCGGTATAGGCACTTAAACAGATTAACATGCCATCAGAACACAGAACAAAAATCAGATTCTTGTCTGTTTGATTCGAATTTGTGAACAAAACGTTACTAGTGAAGCATCTTACCGGCAGGTGAAAGACTTTTTGCAGGCGCTGGATTTCATTTTTATTGTTTTTTAAAAATAAATTTACATTCTCTCCAAATGTCCTCTAAAATAAGACCAGACTGGATGAAAATAGCTTTCTTTAAAACAAATATCCTTTTATTCCCCCCCTGCTTATAAAATCTTAATGAATGAGCCCTTCCTGGAGGCTTTTCATTACTCACAGGGCCAGAGGGAACAGTCTCACATCTTCATTATTCCGATGCTGTATTTTACATAATGAACAGCAGGCTGCCTTGGTGATCATTGTTTCTTGAAGCCTGGGGTTTGAAGTGGTTGATGTGAGATGTTCCTGGCACTCAGAAATGGGTCAGAGCCCGAAGAGGCAGTGGGGTCAAGGGTCAGGAAGGTATTTACAAGAGCTGAAACGACAAAATTTGCTTCCAGGGTTTGGGGGGAGCTTGGTATGGTCAGTCTCTCAAAGTAAAGGCAGGAAGCCCGGTCTTTTTAGAAGGGATTAAGACCTTGGAAACATGTAAAGAAACAATATAGTTGACAGTTTATTCTAAACAGCCAAGAATGGAGGATGAAATGAGCAAGTCCCGTGCCCTGGCCTTGGGGGCCGTCCACGGCTGCACAGGAAAAAGCTGGCCAACACGGAATCACTCCCGGGGGTGGCGAACACAAAGGTCCGGGGGCCGCAGTGTTTCCTGTGATAGGAAGGTGAGGAACACGTGTAACGTGGGACACAGACATCAGCACTGGCCCTTGGAAACAGGTAGAGTTGTTGGTTCCAGAGGCTTCTGATGCCTTCCAGGTGGAGGGAGCAACTGCAGAGAAGCAGGTTAAGTGTGGCCACAGCTCTGGGCAGGTTCAGCCCAGGAAGGCTCGTGGCGGGGAGGCGGGGGCCCTGTGGGCAAGCTGGGCGGCTATGTGTGTGTTGGGCCTGTCCAAGGGGCGGCAAGGGGGGCTTCAAAAATCTAATTATTAGGAGATAAATGAATTTGGGGCTTTTAGGGGGGAATGTTTGGGGCTTTTCGTAAATATTAATCACATGTATTTTGTTCGCTAAGGCATATCCCTCCTTCAAATGACAGATATATAACTGGTTTTAATTTGCAAAGGCAAGTTCATATATATTCTCCCCTATCTATTCCCTTTTACAGATAAGGAAAGTGAGGTCCAGATGTGGCAGCAGCAGAGGGTGGGTGGAACCAGAGCCAGCAACCCTGTCGCCAGCTCCAGGCCCCTTGGGGAGGCTCAGATCGCCCTGCCCGGTTTTTATGTTTCTCTCCATGTGCTTTAGAGGAAGGTGATACGGGGTCTTCTCTCTTTTGTTCTTCAAAGAATAAGTGTTTATCTTGTTTTAACTGTTTATCTTGTTAATTTACAGAATGACTTAGTGACATAACAGAAGATGAGAAAAAAAAGAAGATAACGTCCGAATGAACCAAAGAAAGGAACCTTGTTCTTTCTGTGCCACCAGAGTGGATTGCTGAGTCAGGATGCCTGGGACATCCTGACTAATGTATGCATTAGTGTCAAAGAATAATCAATTTTAGCACTGAAGTGCTCTTTCAGTCATCTGGTCCAAGTTGGAAAGTACTTATCTCTGAACTGGGCTCCCCAGCCTCTGAACACTGCTGACGAAGAGTTCTAATGGTCAGAAAAGTCTGCCTTGTTTCAAAGTCCACCCATTTTTAGCCTGTCTCTCCAGAGGTGACCTAGATTCAGATGTACCAGCATCTGGTGCTCTCAGGAGGTAAAGTTTAAAGTGTACCTTGGTACCCACCATGACCTCACCGCCTCAGGTGACCAAAGGTTGCCCAAACAACCGCATTTTTATCCAGGGTTATGAGAGTCAGGTTATAACACAGGTTAAAACACAGACACTCTATTCAGAGGCCTATCATTCTTATTATCTAATGTGAGCGCTCTTAAGTAAAGAGTGGTGATGTTTTTCTCTCCTATAATAATGCTTTACTCAGTGACGGCTGACGTGCTTTCCATAGACACTCAGGGACTGTGTGATTAAAGATAAACTCAGTTCACAGCTGTCAGGATTACCAAATTGTAACTACTCTTAAGCGAAGGCATTTGTTTGAGAAAAGATGAGATGCAATTTTCAGAACCGGTGGTTTAGGGGGACCTCCTGGGGTAATGGGCTCTTTTATACCTGGAGCTTATCTTCCCGAAATACAAATAAGAGGTTGGGTTTTGCTGTTAGTGTAAGAGCAGAATGCATCTTCTGATCAACAAAGAAGGTATTTTACATCCGGCTGAGAATATTCATCGCCTTGTTCTCCTGGAGATTGGGCGAGCTGTCCACAGGGCCATGTGTCTCATGCTGTCAGCCACTGACAGCTCATTTCTACCAGAACGCATCCCATGGAAGGGTTCTGGATGCAATTCCAAGTTACCTCTGGTAACGGCACCATTGATCAAGCGGTGGATGGGGTACAGGTATCTGCCTGCCTTGGATGAATGGCTTTATTGTATCTCGTGAAAACTGATTTCCCTTTTGCTGAGGACACAGTCTGGAGGTATCTGAGACCACTGGATTAATGACCAAGTGGCTTTTAACAGACGAATGATGGCGAAGGAGTATGAATGGATAATCTTCTAGAGGACAAAGGGCCTTGCCTGTGAAATACAGCTGGAAATGTATCCTTGTGCCCCTGCCTGGCAGGCCCCAGCTCTGCTTCCGCCTCCAGGCCTGCAGGGCTATCCCAGCCCACAAACAGGGGGACCTTCACCCCTCCACTGCCCAGCCACCTCTGGGGCCACAATCCTCCCTGGCCCCCTCAGAGCCTCCTCCCCACTGGGGAAATCACCCCTTCCCCTCCCATGGTCTTTCCCACTGCCATCTTATCTCCTGGCATACAGCAGATATCTGCTGATTGAATGAATGAAACTCTTCTAAATCCATCATGTTAGTTAATTGTCACAAAACATCCACAGATGTAGCTACACTTAATATGTCCATTTTCCAGAAAGGATACAGAGAAATCAGGTTACTTGATCAGATTCTTACTCTGAAGCCCTCATTGTATAATGGGGCAGTCCAATCACTGGTTTTCACATCAGTGACTTTCAGTAATCAAGAACCATGAAAGTTCTCTTTAAAGTTATTTTGTTAAGAAGGTAGAGAAGTAGAACACATTGTAGGAAAGATAGCATCGAAATACTGTAGAGTTTTCAGTCTTAATATTCAAACAATGGGCACAATGTTCTATAAATTAAATTAATGAAAGGTTAGCAATTTTATCATAGAACCAGAGATTTTACCCTGTGCACGACCTCCTGTAAAACAACATGGCAATATGTACCAGGGTGATAAAAATGTTCCAAGCCTTTGACCTAATCATCTCACTCCCGTGACATTATTCTAATGAAATAATTCAAAAGCAAACGGAGGCCACACACATGGTGACGTTTTACTGCAGTATTACTCAGTTTTTTTCCTCTGCTTCCCTCACCACTTTCCTCATCATTCAACAAAAGCAGCAGACAGGTTATTTACAGACCACTTCCCCATCTAGATGGTGAGCTCATAAGGGCAGGAACCAGAACCTGACTCATCTTTGTATTTGATGTAAAATATATAATAAGTGCCTCTAACTTTCATAAAAGCAATACATAAGCACACACCCACACACATGCATACACACAGACTCCTCTAAATCTAAGAAAAGAACCCAGCATTCAACAAAAGAGCCAAAAGTTCAACAAAAGAACATGCTTAATTACATCAGAAGACATGTGATTTGGGTTCTGGGTTGTGAGAAGGACACACAGGGGAATTAACCTCCTGTAGGAAACAGGACGGAGAAGGTTTTCCAGGTGAGGACATTTGAGTGCCAGTCTTTATAAAAAGGGGGAGACTGGGAAGGGACTCCAGGCGGGTCCTCAGCAAGTTCAAAGGGCACAATGCAGACTGGAAGTGGCCAAGCCTCGTGGAGGCTGGTCTGTGGCCTGAGCCCCAGACTGGTCTAAAATCCACAGCCAAATGCACCCAGACTCTAGGAAACATGCAGATAAAGCCACGGCCATACACTTTCTGCCTAGGTTCATGTGAGCACCTAACTCACGAAAGCACTTCATCGTGATAACTGGGTAGCAACGACTTCAGGGCAGTCTGTGTCTAACTTGATTTATTTATCTTAAAAATTAAGGTTTTGCCCCAATGTTTGCAAACAAAAGTGTCATTTTACGCTATTCACAAATTTGCAAAGAGGAGCTGCTAATTCAAAGGTCTCCGGAGGAAATGAAAACAAATTAAGTTCCTGAAATCAAGAGATCAGCCCCGACCCAACCCTTCTCTGTGTCTAACTTGTCAGAAGTGAGCAGACCTGAGAGCCGTCTGCACTCAGGACACCCAGCATCTTCACCTGGCTTAGACCTCTGCAAACCCAGAGCTGATCTTAGTTCACAGTTCACGAAGGAGGAGGAACACCATGGGGCACGCAAGTGCTTCTCTAAATCATAAGTATCGATGCTTACTGGGCTCTGTGAGGATTCATGGAATACGATCTGAATCTTTACTCCCACTAAACCAAAATGTAAGTAAACACACGGATAAGAAATCCGCTAGCACTTCGGAGTTAAGTTCTTGGTCTACATTGGGAAACACTAACAAGAAGGTGAATAAAGCTTTGACATTAAAAACATCTATTTAGCATGCCATTTGCATCAACATGGATGGACCTAGAGATTATTATACTAAGTGAACTAAGTCAGAAAGAGAAAGACAGCATATGATATCACTTACATGTGGAATCTAAACTACGATACAAATCAACATATCTATGAAACAAAAACAGACTCAGAGACATAAAGAACAGACATGTGGTTGCCAAGGGGGAGGGGGGAGGGAGAAGGAAGGAGTGAGAGCTTTGGATTAGCAGATGTAATCTATATACAGGATGGATAAACAACAAGGTCCTACTGTACAGCACAGGGAACTATATTCAATATCCTGTAACAAACAATAATGGAAAAGAATATAAAAAAGAATATATATATAAAACTGAGTTACTTTGGTGTACAGAAGAAATTAACACAACAGTGTAAATCAACTGTACTTCAATAAAATTGAAAAAAAGATAAGCACACTGAACCAGGAAAAAATATACCATATGGCTTATATCAGCAAGTTACAAAATCACTGTGATCAGATTTAAATTCTCTTCATTTTAGTGTTTTTTTAACATAAAAAATAAGGCCAATAATAAACACTTCTATACCTCCAGAGACTGTAAATTGGAATGAGAAAAAAACTTTATTTAGGTATTATTTTTTAGGAAAATTGCTTATTAGGAAGTCATTTCCTCTGGGGTGTTTCTCTGTGTAGGTGATATTTATTAAGTTTCTCTTTTCTGCTTCGGCTGCTAGAAAACTTATTGTCAACTCTGCAGACCGTCTTTAACAACGAGTTGTTATGAAACACAGGGTGATGGGGAGCATGTGTCTATACTAACTTTTTCTCACTTGCCATTCAACAGTCATTTTTTCTCTGTCCTGAGATTTCAATTTTTAAAATATTACATACTACATATTTCTATAAACTCTAAAATCTCTAGAAAAACAACAAAAATGCATCAAAATCTCAAAAAGATCTCATTCATGCCTAAAGCTGCACAGCTCCACTGTGTACTTCTCTTATTAAACTTGACTGGGAGGAAAAATTTTTAAAAAGTGAGAAAATGAGCACCTCAAAGCAGTGGTTCTCCAAGGTGGTCCCAAGACCAGCAGCACCAAAAATACCAAGGGAGGCACATATTAAAAATGCAAATTCTCAGGCTCCAGGCCAGACCAGCTGGATCAGGAACTCTGGGGAGGGGGTGCGTCAGTGAATCTGTGTTATAACAAGTCCTGGAGGTGATGCTCACCAGGGTTGAGCTGGGTGAACCCTGCCTCCTGGGCTCTGGGATCCCAGAAGAGCACAATACCTGCATGAGATCTGGATGTACCCAGCGACCTCCATTCTCCCTGCATTTGCAGCCCCGTGTCCTGGGAAGTTGGGTCATTGTGAGGGAGAGTCTAGAATGACACGGGGGAGTGCAGCACTGAAGGGGGCAGAAAGGTGTCCACACCGCGAGTGAAGAATACAGAAGAGGGGTTTGTGTGGGCTGTACGTCTGTGTCATGCACGGGGCTCCAGAGCACAGGAAGTCTAGAAAACCCCATGGGCCTCTATGGGTTTGTGTGTCTGCAACCCTTTATGGCCTCCTAGCTCTTCAAGCTACATAACGGTATATACTTAGAAGGGCCTCAGCTTCTACAGGCTTAATGAAAAGATTTCATAGTTATCAAAGGCACCAGTACAGGGTTTGAAAAGGCACTTTCTCAGGGAAGATGAAAAGATGTGTAATCAAGGCTGGCCTTAGAATTCAATCAAAGGAAATTACAAAAATTTCACCTGTCTATCTTTTAAAGAGACTATCCATATTTTTAGCAGCTTTATCGAGGTATATTTTAAACACCATAAAACTCACCCCTTCTAAGTGTACAATTTAATGATCTTAGTAATCAACCCAGTTAATAAACATTCTCTCACCTCAGTAAATTCCCTCCTGCCCATCTGTGATTAATTCCCCTCTTTGATCCTAGATCTAGGCCACCACTGAGGGGCCTTCTCCCTGTGTAAATTTGCCTTCTCTAGACATTCCAAATAAGTAGAATCATACAATATGTGGTCTTTGCAACTAGCTTCTTTCATTTAGGATGTTTTTGAGGTTCATGCATTTTGTAGCATATACTTATCATTTGCTGATCTCTTTTTATTGGTGGATCTCCATTGCATGGATATAATCACGTTGTTTATCCATTCACCAGCTGATGGACATTTGGGTTATTTCTATTTTGGGGGAGCTACAAAGGATAATATTGCTATGAATATTTACCTACACACCTTTGCATAGACATGTGTTCAGTTTCCTGGGATTGAATTCCAGGATGCAATTGCTAGGATAGATAAAAGTTTTTGTTTCACTTTTTAAGAAAATGCCAAACTGTTTTCCAAAGCACATGGACCATTCCCACCAGAAATGCTTGAGGGTTCCAGTTTCTCCACATCTGTGCCAACACCTGATGTTGTCTATCTTTTTTATTAGAACCATTCTAGAGGTGGTATACTGGTATCCCACTGTGCCTTTAATTTTTATTTCCCTGAGGACCAAGGAGGTTGAGCATATTTTTATGTGCTTATTTACCATTTGTTTACCTTCTTCACTGAATTGTCTGTTCAAATCCTCTGTCCATTTTTTATTGGGTTGTTCATCTTCTTATTGAGTTGTATGAGTTCTTTATATACACTGGATACAAGACTTTTATCAGGTATATAATTTGTAAACATTTTCTCACTGTCTGTAGCTTATATTTTCATTTTTGTAATGAGGTGTTTGAAATGTGAAAGCTTTTAATTTATATGGTATTCAATTTATCAGTTTTTTTCCCTTTCATGAGTTGTGATTTTGGTGTTGAATCTAAGAACTCTTTGCCCAACCTAAGGTCATGAAGATATTCTATTTTTAATAATATAAAAATTATATAGTTTAAACTCTTACATTTAGGTCTGTGATTCATTTTGAGTTAGTGTTTGTATATGGGGTGATCTAAGTAAGGATGTAAGTTAATTTTTTTCTTTTTTTCACAAGGGTGTCTAATAACCCCAGCACCATTTGTTGAAAAGGATGTTCTTTCATTCTTTCCCTGTTGAAATGCCTTAGTATCTTGGTGAAAAATAAATAGGTAAGGATTTACATTCTGGGTTTCTTTCTAGACTTTCAATTCTGTTCCATTATTGCATGTCTATCCTTACACCAATACCACCGTATATTGATTATTAAGACTTTATAATGTGTTATGAAATTGGATAGTGCAAATTCTCCAGTTTTGTTCATTTTCAAATTGCTTTGTCTATCCTTTATGACCCATAGGAATTTGAAGATCAGCTTGTCAATTTCTACCCAAAAAGTGTGTTGGGATTTGTATAGAATTTCATTGAATTTATAGATCAATTTGGCGACAACTGCAATCTTGATGATATTAAGACTTCTACTCATAAAATGTCTCTCCATTTATTTATATCTCTTTTCAGTAATAATGTGTAGCTTTCAGTGTATAAATCTTGCACATCTGTTGGTAATTTATTCCTTAGTATTCTATTCTTTTTGATGCTATTACAAGTGGAGCTATTTTCTCAATTTCTTTTTTATTGTCCATTGCTAGTGGTTCACTGCTTGCTACAAAAAATGACTTTGTATACATTAATCTGGTGTTATTCTTCATTAGTTCTAATAGTTGCGTGTGTGTGTGTGTGTGTGTGTGTGTGTGTGTGTGTAATCCTTGGAATTTTTCAAATATTTTTCATGACATCTCTGAGTAAAGGCAATTTTACCTCTTAATTTGCTTTATTGTATTTTTTTTCTTTCTTTCTTCCTCTTTTTAACCCCACCATGTAGAACCTCCACTATAGTAGTGGATAAAAGTGGCAAAAGTGGATATTCTTGCCTTCTCTCTGATCTTATTGGTGAAACATCCAGTCTTTCACCATTAAGTATGATGTTAGCTATAGATATAGATTATTCATAGTTGCCCTTTATCAGGATAGAAATTTCACTTTTGCTATTTTGTTGAGAGCTTTAATCATGAATGAGTGTTGAACACTGTCAAATACCTCTTCTCCATTTTTGAGGTAATTTTTCTTATTCTTTATCTTTTTGATAATATGCATATTACACTAATTGATTTTTCAGATCATAAACCAACCTTGCATTCCCAGGATAAATTTCACTTGGTTACAGTGTATTATCCCTTTTATGGTGCTGGATTCAGATTGTTAATATTTTGTTAAGGAGTTTTCCATATATAATCATGAAAGAAATTGATCTGTAGTTGTATTTTTGTGTGTGATACCTTTGCTTTGCTTTAGTACCAGGACCATAAAAAACACACATAATAAATTGAGAAATGTTCCTTCATCTTTATTTCCTGAATGAGTTTGTGAAGGATTGGTGTTATTCTTTTCTTTAAATATTTGACAATATATTTAAAGTGAATCCATGTAGGTTTAGACTTTTATTTGTGGGAAGCTTTTGATTACAAATTTGAATTTTTATTTCTTTTAGGGCAATTCAGAAATGAACTGAGTTAGTCTTAGTAATTTGTGTTCTCTTAGAAATTTGTCCATTTCTTCCAACTCGTCCAATTTGTTGGTATAAAGTTGTTAATAATAGCGCCTTATATTCCTTTTCATTTTCGTAGTGTCGGTAATAATGTCCCCTCTTTCCATCTTGATTTGTCTCCCTGATTTTTTCTTAGTTTAGTAAAAGTTTTGTCAATTTTACTGATGTTTTCAAAGTCCCAAGTTTCAAAGAGCTAACTTAACTGAACTAACTTTCTCCTAAGCTTTTCCTATTTTCTATCCTATTTATTTCTGCTCACGTTTTTGTTACCTTCTCTCTTTCACTGTGTGCTATGTTTTTAGAATACTTTGCTCTTCTTCCACTCATTCCTTAAGGTGGAAGCTTATATATTTATTGGAGAGCTTTCTTCTTTTCTGATACAGGTGCTTAAAGCTGTAAATTTCCCTCTAATCACTGCCTTAGCGTCATCCCATACATTTTAGTATGGTCTGTTGCCATTTGTACTAGTTCAAAATATTTTCTAATTTCTCTGTGATTTCTTCATTGACACATGGGTTATTCAGAAGTGTGCTATATAATTTGTAAATATTTGCAAATTTCCCAGATTTCTTCTGTTATCGATTCTGCTGAACTCGGTTATGTTCAAAGAATAAAGTTTGTATGAGTAAGTTCTTTACATTTATTAAGATTTGTTTTATGTCCCGACATATGGTCTACCCTGGAGAATGTCCACCAACTTGAAAAGCATTCTTCAGTGGCTGGGTGCCATGTTCCACATATATGTCAGTTAGGTCAAGTTAGTTGACAGTGTCATTCAAGTCTTCCATATCCTTGCTAATTTTCTGTATAGATTTTCTGTGAATTATTGAATAGCTTGTTGAAATTTCCAACTATGATTAAGTTTCTATTTCTCCTTTCAATTCTATCAATTTTTATTTTCTGTATTTTGAGGTTCTATTATTAAGTGCATATACATTTTTTATTTGTTGTCTACAAGTTTTCTGGCTTTATATTCCTCTGATCCTCCCTGACTGCCTTTTTTAAGTTAAATAAATATTTTTTAGTGTGCTATGTTTAATTCCTTTGTTCATTTTCTTAGTGATTGCTCTAAGAATTAAAATATGCATCTTAATTTATCACAATCTACTTCAGATTAATACTAGATTATTTTCACTAAAATAGGAAATCCAATTTATTGTTCTCTCGTGACTCTACCCCAAGAGCAGGTCCTATCACAGAACTACAATGTTACAAAAGCAGTGGTGAGTGGCAGCATCCCAGTACATACAACTCAGTGAGAAAACTTGTGTGTATGATTAGCGGAACTAGAAGAAAGACACAGAGGTCCACAGACAGTTGGAATCCCTTTACATTTTTCTTTCTACTTTTCATCTCTACTTTTTCATCTCTCTAGTTTGTTTTTCTGTGTTAGAATGGTTTATTCATTTGTCAGATATATGCATTGCATATATTTTTCCCAACATGTGAGCTGCTTTGCATTGGTTTAGTAATGTTGTTTGATGAACAGAGGGTTTTAGTTTTAATAAAGTCCAATGTATCAATTCTTTCCATATGGTTAGTGCTTTTAGTATCTTTTAAAATTAACCTTTGCCTAATCAAAATCATAAAGGTGTTCTATGTTTTCCTCTGAAAGCATTATTTTAACTCTCATATTTAAATCTGTAATCTATTTGGAACTGTTTTTTTTTTGTACAGTGTGAGGAAGAAATCAACATTTATCTTCATATTGCTCCCAACTGACCTAGTAACATTTATTGGAAAGATCACCCCCTCCCCACTATACTGCAGGATCAGCTCCATAGTGTATCTAGAGGTCTTTCATTCCTAAGTCTTTTCTGACTCTATTCTGCTCTGGTTTGTCAGTCTTTTGATCTTTGAGACAGTACCACAGTGTGTTAATCACTTTTACAGTATACATTTTACAGCTTTGTTGTTCTTCTTCTGTATTTCACTGGCCAGTTTTTAACTTGTCTTTCCATGTAGATTTTAAAATCAATTTGGTAATTTGCACAAAAAGTCATTGTATTTTTTTTTTACTGGAATTATGCTGAATACATAGATTTTATTTCTTTAATAGAGTAATTTGAGGCTGCTGACATCTTTACATTAGTGAGTTTTCCAATCATGAATATTGTCTATCCTTCCATTTACTGAGGATTTCTTTAATTTCTCTCAATAAAGCTTTAAGATTTTTAAGTGTGGCACTCTTGTCCAATTTTGTTACATTTACTTCTAATTATTTGGTATGTATGATGTTATTTGAAAGAGTAGTTTTTAATTCATTTCTATTTGTTTGTTGCTGGTATCTAGACATACAGCTGACTTTTACATATTGATTTTGTAAAACAAACTTGGTATAATCAAGTATTAATTCTGATATTTGTAGTTTCCTTTATTTTTTTTTATGGTTAAGATCATGTCATCTTAAATAATGATCAAGTGTTTCCACAAGATTGGTATTATCACTTTGGTAAAAATTTTGGAAAAATGTAATGTTGAAGCCATACGACGGGAGTAGGCTTTTCCTTGTGAGAAGGATCTTGATATAAATCACACTCACACATATCATTCAGTTCTGTCCAACTCACTACATGTGGTTTAATTATGATCTTATCTTACTGTCTGAAATACACAAGAGAAACACAAAAACAACCATGTCCAATTCTTAGCGCTTCTCACATGTTTTCCATGAAAGTGCTTCTAATAATTTGAAGTCTCCATATTTATCTTAAAAATTTCATAAAAGTTTTCATTTTCCTCCAAAAATAGCCATATTCATTTTCTGGTGGAAATAAAGTTCTAAACAACTATCGTCAAGTAGTACTGAATACTTCAGGGAGATATACAATCTATACTCAGTGCCTTTGTGCTTTTGGTGTACATATTCCCTCTTGGGTATAATATTCCACGTTGGAGAATCAGCGCTAATCCCAACAAGGTCCTCGTATGTCAACATCAATGTCTTACATCCGTCAGTTTCCTTCCTTTGAATGTTTAAAGTAAGGTAAGGTGCACACAAGCAGGACGGAAGTCTTCTGATCTCCGGCTTGAAGGGAATGTGTGCTGTGAACGTAAGCCTCATCTGAGGTACACCAGCACCAGAGAAAACCTGAAATCCCGAAAGTCAATAGAACACTCACTGTTTGTATCAGTAGGAAAAATCCAAAAACCAGTCCCAAAGAAAAGAAAATCCTTGGGAGATTGATCTATACAAATCAACAAAGTGATTATTTTAAGTTGTATGTTACTTGTGATCATTTATTTATATTCCAGGCATTCTTGATTTCAAACTTTTGTTCCTTTGATGCAAGTGACTTTGGCAGCTTGCAACTGAATCGTGATTTTCCTTTCCATCCAAGCTAAGTCTATCCAAACATTTAATTTTACAAGGCATCACTTTTGATGTCCTGTAATCTGTGATCTATCAGATGTATAACTTTTTCTTACTGAAAACATTGATTTTTTTGCACAGCAGTAGGGATGGACTACTGTCACTTATTCACTAATCTCAACCAATTATTACAGGACGTTCATTTCTGATAGAAACTGTTCTCACTTTTCAAGCAAATTTTTCAGTAAGAATTCCGAACACCATCTGCCCTGTCAAGGTCAGAATACCCTACAGCTAGAGACAGATGAAAGACAGATTATATCTAGTGAATACGTTATAACAAAATTTAAGAGTACTTACATGATTAGACATTTACATTTATTTCTGGGTGTATTCCTGAAAATAAAAAGTTGTTGCTGTTTCGATATAATTGGATCAAACCTTTGAATACAAATCCTTTTGTATCCTGTAATCTTTCTTAATCTAGTTTTACAAAACATATTCATCCTCCTTCTAAGAATCTTTAATACAATACCCCCAATCCTGCCTTATTTCATTCTATGCTGTCTCTCAAAGTGTAAAGGCAATGGCAGAGCATTTAGAAGTTTGCTATCAGGGCAACAACCATCTCTCTCCCCAAACCATCAGTGCAACATTAAAACATTCTGTGAATCTCTGACTATACCGTATTTATACAGGTTTTACTTTTGAACATTGTTTGCTTATTCAAACAATAAAATTATATCTTAACGTTAAAAATTGAATCATCCAGAAATAAGTGACTTTAAATCTTTATAAAATTTTAACATATCCACACATGATAAAGAATTAATTCAAATAATTTCTAAGTTCTCCAACTCTATACCCTAAGTGGGATATATCTTAAGGGCAAAAAGAACTGCAAAAAAATCTTGAACTTTAACCAGTAGGTTTCATGCTGGTTGTGGTATAAATAGAAGGTATCCTGTGTGTATTATGAAAAAGAACAAATAAGCAAATGTATTGACAGTGTTGGGTGATATACAGAGATAGGGAGAGACGGGGACAGAGACAGAGCTCAAAAGAGATAAAGCAAATAAAACGGCAAAATATGAATAATAGGTAAATACAGTGAAGGGTATACCTCTGTTCTTTGTGCTATTTATCAACTTTTCTGTAGGTCTGAAACCTTTCTAAAGTTTCGGGGATTGAAAATATCCTCAAGGATGGAAATCATGTCTTTCCATCTTTTGTAAACATCGAAATGAGGATTCCCTGTCTAAGGCCAAAACTTTGTGTTTATTTTTTTGTCATAACTGACAAGAGCGACACAATATCTTACATGCTTAAGATGCCAACTATTTGAGCCACTTATATTCAAGCCATTCACTAAGTATCACTGACTCGGGAAGGCTCAGTCATGCCGCCTCGTGCAGTGTGCTGCAGCCTGGACCTCAGTCGTTGTGGTCTCCTCACCAACCCCAGGCACCAGCGCCCCCTCCCCACGCTTACTTCACTCCACACCGCCGGTGGAGAGGCTGCCACCGTCCTGCTTCCACAGAAGCTTCACATCCTCTTCTATTGATTCCTTTCAAGAGTTTTAAAATTTCTCGTGGTGAAATCTGGGTATCTGTGTGCACTTGGTGAAAGGCATCCGTGGAACCTCACAGCCCACACAGTGGGCATGACTGCAGAATCTCAGAATTGCCGCAGACACTGATAGCAGCCCCATGTAACCGTCAGCCGCTGACAAAGCCCACAGCACACGGCCTGATGTCCAGCAACCCCACAGATGATGAGCTGACAACATCACAGGTGAGCCCCTCCCGTCTCTGAAATGCTCAGGCCATGGAGTTGCCTTCTTTTTGAGACACTCTGCCCTGGCTTCGTCCTAGCACTGTGGCCTTGGGGCCACAGAGAGACGGCCCAACCCTCTCCCAAGGCAGTACCCGCATGTACTTGAAGATGTGGTCT
This sequence comes from Orcinus orca, assembly GCF_937001465.1. Lineage (NCBI taxonomy): Eukaryota > Metazoa > Chordata > Mammalia > Artiodactyla > Delphinidae > Orcinus > Orcinus orca. The sequence goes on from NC_064567.1 coordinate 103,856,262, forward strand.
TATGTCCAGAGGCTGCTCTCTTCCAAGCTGCGCTCAACTGCTTCATCCAACCACCATCCTGAGCCACGGGTCTTCATCCCATCCTCCCTGGGAACCCACTCTTCTCAACACCCTCTTAAAGTGAAGCCTGGATGCACGCCGCATCTCAGGTACAAAGTACTTATCCTTTAGGATGAGGAAACACTCTCCCTTGCTAACCAAAGCCATGCTGCCATTTTTCTTTCATAAAGCAGACAAGGCTTTTGATCTCCCCCAGGCTCTCACTGGGAGTAAGAGGCGGTTCTCTTCCTGCCAATGTTGCTTATGAAAAATAGTCAACGATGTTTCACGTTTAATCCACTTAGTAATGAAAAGTAAATAAGCCCAACTGGCATGTTTGATTTGTCTCAGAAAGAGAGAAACTGCTTTGCAAGAACAAACAAAGTTAAATTAAAATAAGCAACTCTCCTCAAGAGTGGAAATTGAATTTTCCCCCAAAGAACTAAACGTGTATAAAACACTGTGCTGACACCGATAAGAGAGAGCAGGCCTTACTGGAGCCCAGCTCCCGCGGGTCCCCGGTGCATCCCGTCGTTCATCGGCGGGAAGCGCGCAGGGACCCCTGCGTGGTCGCGGGCCGGACGCGCATCCACCTACCGTTTTTGCAGATTGGGCAGCACTGGTCGGGCTCGTACACGGGGTCCACGCACTCGGTCTGTGGACACGCGGACACCGCGCACAGCACTTCCCCGCTGGCCTCGCAGCGACACCGCTCGCACGGCGACACCTGCAACACAGGCCACGGTCAGGGCAGTGTCTCCATCCTCGGCCCTGAACGTCACGCACTCACCAGCCCCGGGGTCCCAGAGCGTGAGGACGGGGCTGGGGCTGAGCAGGCTCCCCTGGGGGGAAGGAGGGGCACGCTGGTGGGGCCTGGGATGCTCGATCCCTCCCAGCTCCACACCGGAGCCTCTGTATTTTTATCAACCCACATAGTGAGCTTCTTTATGAGCTTTCTGTTGAAGAAAGGGTTTTGTTTCTTAAAAAATTAAATAACACGTCATATTGAATTCTTGCCCAGCCACACATCCTGCAGGTGAACCGTTTTCCCACAGCTCTGCCCAGGGCCACCCAGCCAGCCCGGCCCGCCCCCAGCATCTCAGCTGTGAGAAGACAGCAGAGCAGAGCAGGAAGGGCGGGGTAAAGGAAGGAGAAACGGGGGGCTTCTCAGGGCCAGGGACCCGGCGGGGAGCCGTCCCAACGTGATCTCATGTCAGTCTCATGGCAATACTAAACACCCCTACTAACATGATCGCCCTAGTTTCTGGCGAGGAAACTGAGACCCAGAGGCATCAGGCCACCGGCTGTGGGCAGACCTTTCATCTGAGACAGGGCTCCGGCTCGAGTCCAAGGCCTCTCAGGGGTCATCACCCAGCGTCACCATGGCCTTCATCTCCAGGCTCCAACTGGCCTTGCTGCACTTTCCAGCCACTGGCCCCAATTCTACCTTTCTGGGTGGCTCCAATCAAGCGTAATGGCCATTCCTGGCAACGCTGGACACTGCCAACAAATCCTCCTGTAGTGACTCAGGCTGGCCGTGATGGGGATGATTCCTTTTTTCCTGGAAACCACCCACAGAGTGATTTTTCATCTGGGGTGACCCATGCCAAAGCAGAAACAGCACATGTGGACCCAGCAATCGGGAGTTGTGATGTGGAAATACGTGCTTTAAAGGACAGTGCGGATGGGACGGGGGGTACCAAACAGTTTTCTGGGCAGGGAGGCCCCACTTGACTTTTGCGTACAACACGAGTGGCACGACCAGCACTGCACAAACAGCACTCGCGGGTGCTCCCTTGGTCTATACCGTGCAAAACCCCCAAACTGCAAACTCCACCAAGTGGCCTGGTTACTGCACGAAGCAAAAGCTCAATTTGTACTTAAAGGCACTAGACCACTGTCTGGCTGGGAGTCACGACTTAGGGGTGTGTGTGTATGTGTGTGTTCACGCTTAGAAAGTAACAAAAGAAAGAAAACACTGAGAAGAAAACTTTAGAGTGGCCCGGGACAAAATCTTGACCCGGTCTGCATTATAGCCTTAGAAGTTAAAAATCAATCTTACAACAACGTAAAGGCACGTTTCTGAGAAGCGGTGCTGGCACAAGAAGGCTCTCTCGCTACCATAACAAGCATCTCTCTGCCTCCGCTCTCCTCCTGTCCTTGTCTCCTACCAGTTCTCTTTTCAGCCTGTAGCATCCTTGTGTCCAGGGTGGGTTTACTCAGCAAGCAGGATAAGAAAAGGATTCGGAGTTTTAAAAGCAGAGACCCTGAGTTGCACAGGATGTAACCGAGCAGGACCCTATGGGTCCTTCCCAGAATAGACCCTCACCCATGTCCTCAGCCTGTCTTTTGTCTGTAGAAAAACTTTAGCCAAAGAGTAAATTTAATCAGAGAAGTGAGAAAATGCAGAAAGAAAGGGAAACAGTCAAGCAAGACAAAATAATACTTTAGCCATTAAACAAAGTCAAGGACCTTTAACTTAGTTCCTCCTCAAGCCCTGTAGACAATATTCTGAGCCGTGTCCTTTGACCTGTTTTGCAGATACTGACATCCCCACCGGGCGGGAGAAGTTAGCTGCAAGCTGCTCACCAGCACGGAGACCCCAGACCAGCTGGAGCCAGCAGGTTGCTGATGCCGACTCCCGATGACCTCACCAGCAGCCAATCAGAAGAATGTCCAGGAGCTGACCACGCCCTCTGCTTCTGGAACACTGTAAGACTCCTCACTGCCCCCTCCAGGGCGGGACACACAGTCTGGAGGGCACTCGCCGGCTGGGTCAGACGGTGGGGAGGCAGCCCCTGCCCCGGGTGAGGTGAGGACGGTTCCATCTGGAGGGCTGGATAGTCAGGAAGGAGCAAAGAGGGCCGGGGATGACTGGGGTCTGTCCTCAAGAAAGGGGCACGGCCCTTCCTGTTCTGGAAGGCTGTGGGCAGACCTTTCATCAGAGACAGGGCTCCGGCTCGAGTTCAAGGCCCTTCCCACCCCCTTCTTGTTCTGCAGGGAGCAGGAAAAAGCCCCATTTCGGTTTGGAATTTGAAAGGAGAGAAGGGCCCTTCTGTCCTGTCCCCAGGACAGGGCTTCAGGAGAACAACAAAGGTGCAACTTCAAATCAGAAAGGCATCATCACAGGCCCCGAGGAGCCCCTCCTGGCCGCTTCCTGGACAGGCCTGCAAACTAAACCCTCCTTCCTGCTCTGGGCCTGAAACATCGCCCTCTCCCACCACAGAGCCATGCTCAAACCACACACGCAGCCGGGACTGCTAAATTCTGAAAGGTCTGCAACGTGATCAAAAATTGAACTGTGGGTTTTACTATCGCTACACATTTGGAAATCCTGGTTCAACTATGTGGAGATTTGCTTACTTCTCAGAAATCACAGTTGAGGCTTACAGTGAGGGTCACGAGTGTGTGTGTGTCCCTCCCCGGCCTCAGCTCCCAGCCCTGCTCTGTCTGCCCCAGCCCACTCGTGTGGCTGGGATCCACCCCACACCCCATGGTAGCAGGTGGGGCAGCCAGCTCCGGTGTCTGGGACCCTGGTGGGACGTCAGCCTGCCCAGACCGTGACTGGATTCCACATGCTGCTCTGATTCCAGGCACCAGGTCTGAGCGTCACCCCAGCCGAAGAGCCCTCAGATACCAGCTCAAGCACCAGAAGGCCTCCTGTCGACCCATGTTCTCTGTCCTTCTGTGCAAACGGAAGGTAAGAATGCCCAGTGCATTGCTGGATCTGCGAGCAGGAACATGAGCTTCTAGGGTGTGTTTCTGCAATCCCGCCGGCTAGCAATAGCCACCTACACCTTGTATAACACGCCTAATGACAGAAATGCCATCCTCTGCAATCTTCCGGTTACAAATCAAGTTTTGTACAGAACTTAGATGGAGCACCTAGAGGAACACCCGGGCATTTGGGGAAGAGGAGCCATTCTCAAGGTACCCACTATGGGCTGGAGTAGTCAACCGCTGTGCTGGAGGAAAAGAGCACAGTCTTGCAGAATTGGGAGTGAGAGTAAAGAGAAGCTCTGTGCTCTTCATTCATTCATCCCAATCCTGAGCCCAGACCGATGAGACCCACTTGTGCTAGTTCCAGGAAGGTGGGAACATGGGTGATGGCTGGGGGGGGGGGGGGGGGTTAGGAAGGCTGGCAAAGGGCCAGCGCCTGGACCAGCCTCGGATCGAGGTACTGATGCTGAGGGCTCTGCTGAGGGCTCTCACTGGCCCCCTCTGCTCTCAGAGTCACCCCAGTGACTGTGGCTTAGGAACGACAGTGCTGCAACGTGGGTCTAACCTGAAGCAAAACCATGCAGAACAGACACGTCTGAGCATGCTTTCCACGAAGCAGCCGTGAATACAAAGTGCACAGCAGAGGCGAAAGAAAGATCTTAACTTGATGGCAGCTAAAGTATTTTCACAATGAGTTAGACCCTCAGAATGCGCAGTAATGATATACATGTCTGTATCACATGTACATAGGCAGTTAAGGCCTGTAAAATACATACCGAGCCTGTTTCTAGACAGCTAAGTAGGAACAAGCAATCTAATTTACGTGGGAAACACTTCTCAGATGTAGAATGAGGCCTTCCTAATGGAAACTGCTTACATTCAGGGCCTCGTACCTAAAAGGATCTACACGAAGTAAGTGGTCGTTTGGGAGGAGCGTCTATGCTAGTTGCTTGTTAGCAGCTGTATTTTATCTCATATATTTCACATTTATGGACTCTGGTGCAGTTAGATAGCTATCTACAAGGAGCTTTGCCTTGTGTCATTTCATAACCATGAGAAGGACCAGGCTCTGAAATACAGCAGAAGGCAGGTTGAATTTGAATCTCACTCTTGTCTGTGTCCCAAATGTCTTTGCATTCTGGAAGGCAGAAACTTATTTCATACATGTACTCTTTCTTGCCTGGTTTCTTTCACTCAGCATAGTTATTTTGAGATGTGTCTGTGCTGCTTCCTGTCATTCCTTTTTGACAATATTCCATTGTATAGACATGCTACAGTTTGTTTATCCATTTACTTGTTTATGGACATTTGGGTTGTTTCTAGTTTGGGGCTGTTACCCATCAAGCTGCTATGAAAATTCATGCACAAAAAAAAGAAACTAATTTCCAGACACTTCCTCCTGCTCTATCCTGCCTACACAGCTGCACCTTCCACACCCAGCAGAATGCCCACCTACTTGGAAAGGCCAACATACTTTTCTTAAATCCAGCTTCAACACATCTTTCTGTCCTGTGCTGCCAGAAAAGGCCAGTGGCCTGGGTGAGAACTCGAAGATGCCTTGTGTCACCAGAATCCTGCTCTCTGACGAGCAACCACCATTATATTTCCTATCTGGAACTTCGCCCTGTGGTTGCTGGCGTGGGTGCCACGAAACCCCACTAATTCCAGGCTGAATGCAGATGCCTCCTCAGGAACAGACAAATGAGAGGCATGAAAATCCCAGCATAGCTTCCCAAGGAATTGTAATGTTTTCATAGATGGGATTAATTTGTGAGCTAAGAGGTGTCAGCCCAGACCTTTCTCAGTTAAAACCATTCCACCTAAAATAAAGTCTTCTCTCCATTTCTCTATTTTGTCCATCACCAGAGAGGTTCCGTTTATGTTTCTAACCCCCATAGTGTTGGATTCTAAAATGACACAAACTAAGATTAACATGAAAACAAAGAGAAACCCTGAAATCCGGGCTTCCCTCTCCCTTCCTCTTTCCCAGTTCCTCGACCCTCCCCCCCCTCCTTTGAATCTCCATAAGCCCAGGACCCCTTGAATTCCTCCGGACGTGTTGGCCAAGAGCACCGTGTCCTGTCACTGAGAGCCCGACTCCCAGCCTGCAGTCAGCTGCCAGCTAGATTCAGTGCAACTCAAGGGCCAGGGCGTGTCATGTCTCTGTCACATCCAGGATGATTACAGCAACTGAGCTGATGCAAAACGCCGCACAGGCTCAATAAATATTGACTGAGTCAAGGAAGAAACCATTGAAAGACACAGGAGCTGAAATTAACTTGCACAGCACATGAGGAGAAACATAAAAAATGAAATCTACAGCTTTGCTTCAGGAAGGGCTGCTCACCACCTGGTAAGGAGCTGCTGGAGGATTAGATACCCACACAGGAGGCAAAGGGAAGAAAGAGGAATCTTTCCATTATGAGGGATCAAGATGTGGATTACACATTTAATCCACAAGTGGAAGAGAAGATACAGATGCTAGGATGATATACACACGAAAGCAGAGGCTTCACAGAAGGGATCTGACAAGTGCATAAAGGGCATGGCTAGAAACAGGGTCCCTAAGTGCACAGCCTGAGATCAGGAAGCAAAACCTCGAGATTCTGGAGCAATCTAGTCCTGCACGTGGGGAACAGGTGTCACACCACCCTCTGCCTATTACATCTTTCCTAACTATTCTACTCTGTGTGTCAGTGTTTCCTATATATCGCTAACATTTATAAGGAGTAGCTGAGGACTCATACTCTCTTACTTACCCAGTGGACAAACTTCAAATCCAAAAGTGGAAGATATACGACGTGGACACACACACCCTGCAGGCTGGATTAGGCACACGTGGTTCCGGGGCAACGATACAAGAGCAGGCTTCTCAGCCCCACCACCAGGCCCTCCACCCTCCACTGACCAATCCCATAGGCTCAGGACCCGAACAGAATCCTGTATCCTCACAGAGAGATACAAAGACACACCCAAGTCGCTCACCTCTGTGCCCAGTCTGGCTGGGGAGCTGACACATAAAAAGAGAAACTAACAGAAAAGCAGGCAATGGCAGATGGCAGCTGAGCTGTGTGCATGTTATGGCTTTTAAAGGCAGAGCTGTTTCTTGGAGTGGGAGGGAGAGGAAAGGGATCAGACTGGAATGTGGATAAGTCAGCTGGGGAGGATAGAGCAGGTGGAGAGGGGCGCCATGGAGACAAGGAGGGGCCTCGCCGGCTCCACGGTTCCCTCCTGGGGCTGAGAACCTACCCCAAAGAGACTTAGAAATCTAAACTGGAAAGCACAACGTTTCCCACCATCAGCAGAACTAGAAGAATTGTTCTAAAGCTAAAGAACAAGATCTCAGTGTTTGTGCATTTGAGTTTTGTTTACGTGTTATGACCCTGTTGTATAATTATTCTGATAACTTCCAATTAAGAAACAAGTTGCCGTGTACAGAGAGAAATACAAATTTTAACCTTTTTTTCCTGGAGTAATTTTTCAATAGTTCTCAAAATAAAAATCTAAAGTAAGTGTTTTAGAGTTTGGATACTATATCGTTTTATCATTTCATTTTTTTCTTTACCTCCAAAACAACAATCTAAGTTAAAGTTTTGCAATCAGATAATCTTCTTAAAAAAAAAAGAATTCCTCTGTTCAAGCATATCTTCTCTCCCCAAAAAGGATGGTAACTTCTTTAATAACCTCTCTCTATTTTTCTGACGTTACATTTTAATAGGATAATGTTCATTTTATTTTAACAAAAATTGAATGTGATAAAATCAAATGATATCTGAAACTAATAAAAACAAAGAAAGGAAAAAAAAGCAAAAGAAGAAACAAGAGGCAGGAGCTAAAATCGCCCTTCGCTGAAAGCAGTCCTTGGCGTGGCCCTGAATGACAAGCATCCTCCCAAAGCCACTGTCACACTTTTGTCACCAGATGGCGAAAGTGTCCTTCCAGCTGCTTAGTGTCTTCCCAAAAGTGCCGAGGGTCACACTCGTGAGTGCGCTGCACTTAAGGGGAATCCCCTTCTACTTAAACCACAGGTCTCATTAGCTTCTGATAACCCGGAGCTGTGATATTTTGGAGCTGGAAGAAAACGCAAGAGCAATGCTTTTCAACTCTGCATTTTTATGGGGTGAACACACACCCAGGGGTCGGGTGAATTGTCCAGAAACCCACACAGCAAGGCAAGGCAGCGGCTGGAACGCAGGGTCTGGTCAGGCCACCGGGCTCTGCTCACGTACCATCTTCATGAGTATGTGCTGGGCCACCCTGCCTGCTCTGACCACCCTCCCCTGACTCCCTGCAAGATGCCTGGAAGATGCTATGCAGGTCCCAGCTTTCTTTTCAACAGTCACCTCAAACTAAGTCCTTTCCCAACCTTACTCAAGTTTCCTCGACCCGAAATATCTTAAACTAGAGCAAGGCTCTGTCTCCACCCTGGGAAGCAGCAGGGTCCGGGCCAGACACAGAGGTGCCCACCCAGCAGCCCATGCCTCCCTGGCTCCGCCCGCTGTCTGGGCCAGCAGGGAGGGCTCCAGCCCCTCTGTCCCCACCCCCCATCTTCCCTCCCATGGGAATAGCAGCCCCTGATGAACCTGGTCCACGGCCACCTTCCAGCCTCCAGCACAAGCCAATGGCCACGGAGCTAACGCAAGCTGCTGCTTCCTGCGTCTTCAGAGAAGATTCTGGTTTTGTTTTGTTCTTTTTGTCTTTCTACTGGCTGTCAGAGAACGGATTTGCACACAAAGGGACTTAATTAAGACTGTCCCCAGGAGCTGTCAGCTTCCAGTCTCAGGAAGAATAGGACTCCACCACACACACACACACACACACACACACACACACACACACACACACACACACACACACACACACACAGCAGATGAACAGAACAACAGTCTGACAACCCGACAAGGCACCGCTTTCTTCTCAGGCACCAAAGACTGACTTTTATAGTTTAGCTTGAGGCAGGACCCCTTAATGTCTTTCAAATCCTCCTGTGAATAGTTCCCTCAGATAAATACGGATCATGCAGGAACTCACTTACAGGGGAAAGATGCAGGCAGTGTTTACATGGTGTATTTCACTTGGTGGCAAACAGATGAAAATGAAGCAGGGTGCTTCTTCTGGGCTGAAGACCTGGGGAATGTCCTGGAAGGGTGCTGACCTAACAGATCACACAGTCCGATCACATGTAGCAAAAACCTGCTGGCTTCCTGGTACAAACTGAATGCCTCCCCCTAAATTCATATGGTGAAGCCCTCACCCCCAGTGCAATGGTCTCTGGAGGCGGAGCCTTTGGGAGGTCATAAGCGTTAGATGAGGCCAAGGTCACGAGGGTGAGGCCCTGGCGGGTGGGATTAGTGTCCTTGTAAGGAGAGGAGGAGGGCCCTCTCCCCACCCAGTGAGGACATGATGAGTAGGCGGCGGTGTACAAGCCAGGAGGCGGGTCCTCAGCAGAACCAGACCCTGCAGACACCTTGATCTTGGACTTCGAGCCTCCAGAACCAGGAGAAGTAAATTTCTGTTGTTTCAGGCACCCAGTCTCATGCATTTTGCTCTGGCAGCCTGAGCTAAGACAGCACGTGCACCCCCATTTCTGTGGTGGTGGCAGGTGTGTGCCCACGGTGGACCCGCCCCTGGCGCCCAGTCCTGGCCTGCTGCAAACAGAGCCATGCAGAGAGGAGGAGAAGGGGCCAGCAAGGCTCGGAGTAACCCCAGGGCCACAGGCAGATAGGCTTGGAGTGCTACCCTGGACCCTGCAGCCTCTCTCCTCCCAATTGGGAGCATGGGTGATGGTGAGATTTTGATGGAGTAGCTCTAATAGATACTTTGCCTATTCACAGATGTCTAAATTAAGACCTTAATAGAATGGATGTGATGCCAACTGGGCGTGACCACCTACAGACTGGGGCTGGGGGCAGTTTTGTTAAAGCCAAACTCCTCTTAAAACATGGGAAGCACTAAATCCTTTTTTTAGAATTAGTATAAAAGATTAAGGATAAGTTATCCTTAGCAGAAAGAAGCAATGAAAAGGAAATGGTTTTCCTTTAACATATAAATGACTAAAACTAACTGTTTTCCAAGAGTAGGCTTTTAAAAGATGGGTGTGAGGTGTGATGTGGGGATTGGTTCTCTCAGGGATCACAAATTCAGATTCTTTCAGGGATTCGTCATGTAAGAAAACGAGGCAGTGAACTAGGTGCATAATAGGGAGTGGTGGAGACTGCAGCAAACGGGGAAAACACTTAATGCATTGAAACCCATGTGCGTATCTCTTCCTAATATAGACACACACACACACACACACACACACACACATACACACACACACGCGCGCGCGCACACACACGAAGAAAACAAAACCATGCTGCTTCCTTTCATCATTCTTCATTTGAGATGGCAGTAATATCGTTTAAACGCTAAGCAGGGAGCAGTGAAGGTGACCAGAGTGTAACTGAGCAGGACCCAATGGGTCTGTCTGTCCCCAGGACAGACCCCTCCCCATGTCTTCTGCCATTGGGCCTCTCCGAAGTACTCAGATAACAGTATCTGATGCACATTTCCTGAATTGTTTTGCAGATGCTAAAACCCTCACCAAATGGAAGATGTTAACTACTTGATGACCATGAGCCCATGGCCCCAGGCCTCCTGGAGCCTAAGGACTGATAATGTTAAACCCAGTGACCCTGCCCTGTTCCCTCACCATCAGCTAATCTGAGAATTGTGCAGGAGCTGATCACATACCCTACTACCTGCCCCACTCCCTCACCTGGCTTTTGCCGAAACCCTTCGGGGAGCTTGGGGCTTTTTACAGCACGAGCCACCAGTCTCCTTTGCATGGCCCTGCAATAAACCTTTCTCTGCTCCAAACTCCGACGTTTCAGTGCGTGGCCTCACTGTGCGTCAGGCACACAAAACTGTGCTAACCAGAGGACAGCTGACCCAGCTCCAGGAACAAGGCTCACCATCGCCAACTAGGACGTGGCCACCCGGACACATCTGAGGTCGGAGCCTGGCTCCCATCAGCCTGCCTCAGCTGCCAATCACCCAGCAAGTGCCGGACCAGGGCGGGAGAACGGGGCACAGGCATCCTCAGCTCACACCTTTGGCCCCTGCACTTCCCCTTGAAGCTGAGCCTCTTCCAAAGCATCCTGATATTACAACAGGCCAGCCCAGCAGTTTCTCCCGTTAATGAGGTCCCTTTCCACGGGGGTTTGAGAGACTGTGGGGCTCACTCACAAGAAAGGGATCCATCTCTGAGCTCAGAGGCACCCCTGAGAGCCGAGCACTCAGTTGTGTCAGCTGCTGCATCCTGTCACCCTAGAGCAAGATGATCTTATTTCTCTGACTCCCTGGAGGGCACAGGAGGCCAGAGGGGACTCTGCTGCAGGAGGTGACCTGAGCTGAGGGGTTGACATCACAGCACAGTTTATCCCTCAGGCCACCAGCGTCCCTTGTTCCTCACAGGCCCAGGGAAAGGCAGCAGCCTTGTCAGAATTCTTTCTTTTCCTACCCCACACTCCCTGACATTTCTGCCAAGTGTGACATGGCTGAACTACCAGCCGATTGAGGCAAAGGTACTCAGGGGGGCCCTGTTCCACGAGGGAAGGGACTGCCAGCCTCCTGGCCAGCTGGGGACTCCCTGTACTGCGGCCCCAGGGGAGAAAGGTGCCACAGTGACAGCCGTCCACTGGCCAAGGGCCCTGTGCCCCCAGAACATAACTGTCAACAATGAGAGAGCGTGACCGGGGACAGAGCTACGGCTCCTGACACCTTAACAGGAATGAATAAATATGAGTCCTGGCTTGCTTGAAACTAATTGCGTATTTTGTTTCAAGCCTTCTGAAATGAAAATATTGAGATACTTTTTCAAAAAATGCATGAAATTTAAAAGTAAAATGTAAGTAAGAAACTGTTTTTAAAGTTGGACCAGGGAGATAGATATAAACGAGTGTAGCATGTCAACCTCTGACAAAAGCAAAGACGTGATACAGAAGGGCCGACCTGTCTGGTACGGTGTATGTTAGTATTTATTTCTGAGGCGCTTCGGGAGCAGGGGGCATATCACTTAGAAGTGGTCTGAATTTTCTTCCAGGAAGGGCAGAGTTGGCCATGGCCTACTGCAGCTTGGTGCCACCTGTGACCTGTAGCCCTGGACGACAGAAGGAGCCTTTGAAAATGTTCACCTATTTCAGAATTTGGCCTCAAGCTGCACCAGCTCCCCAGCGATCATCTTTTTCCAAGAACATTTAAAAGTTGTATTTAATGGCATCTCCTGTTTAAGGATAAATTTTAAAGCTCAAAATTCAGTACAGGACACACCAACCCCTGCAAGGCACGGGAACATCAGCCCCACCACCAGCTCAGCTGTCACCACCCTGGAGGCCCCTGCTTTTGTAATAGGCAGTCGGGGTTCTCAGCCCCAGCACCCTTGATATTGGTTGTTGGGCTGTTCTGGACCCTGTAGGATTCCAGCAGCCTGTCTGGCCTCCGCCCACCAGATGTCAGTAACGTCTGCCCACCCCAGTTATGACAACCACAAACGCCTCCACATGTGGCCAAGGCTCCCTCGTAGGGACAACGTGGACCCCAGTTGAGAACTACTGATCTGCAATTTAGTGAAGGAGGGGTTTTGATCCCTTCTTTCTGAACTCTGTGCCTCTGCTTCTGGGATCCTGTTTTGCTTCCTGGATTTCAGCCTTTAGATTGCATCTGGAACTTCTTTTAGTAAAGGTTTCTTGGTAGTACGCACTCTATTTTTGTTGAAAAATATTTTTGTTCAGGCTCATTCCTGAAAGATAGTTTTGCCAGGTACATCAATTGAATTCAGGCTTATTTTCTCTTTGTTCTTTAACAGCTTTGGGTTTTCTATTCCTTTTTTCTAGGCTGTGCCAGGTGGTTTGCAGCATCTTAGTTCCCTGACCAGGGATTGAACCCATGGCCCCTGCAGTGGGAGCATGGACTCTTAACCACTGGACCGCCAGGGAAATCCTGGCGGAAATTTTCTATTCTTGACGAGATGTCAGGGGTCAGCCTAGTTACTGTTATTTTGCAGATAAAGTCTTGACTCTGTGGTCCCTCTTAAAATGTTTCCTTTCTCTCTGGTGTTCTGCACTCTCACTAGGTGTGGTTTTATACATATACATACATATATATATATACACATATATGTATATGTATACATAAATATTTTATATATACTTAATATATGTGTGTGTGATATATATACACACACATACATATATCTTTTTTTAGATTCACTGGGATTCCTGCATCAGGAAATAGGGGTCTTTCAACTAGAAAGTCTCTGGCACTATCACTTCATCTTCTCCACATTCTCTGCTACTTCTTTCAAAATTCTAACTGGATGTATGTTAGACCTTCTTTCTCTATCCTCCATATACCAAAACATTTCCTTCCTATGTTCCATCCGTGCACCTGTGTTTCATTCTGGGCAACTTCTTCAAATCTACCCCCAGATTCACTAACTTATCTCACAACCTGCACCTATCATCCTGTCAGATCCTCCCCTTGAAGATTAGTTCCAATTACTGTAGCATTCCTTTATACAGGCTCTATGCAATTCCTTTCCAAAGCTGGCAAGTACTTGGTATATACTGATGTGGTTTACCCATCCACTTGATTCCCGCATTTATTTCTCTGTGCATAAAAAAATATTCTCGTTTGTATCCCAACATCTGGGTCTGATCTGACTGCGTCTGTCTCAGCTGACTCTGGTTTCTGACGCTCTTCCCTCTTGTGTGGAATTGTTATTTTGACATCACATTCCTTGGAACCTTATTTGGGGGGATTCTCTGCAGCTGGAGAGTGTTTGCCTTTGTCAGATACCTGTGGGCCCTGCCAGCCTGGGACCACTTTAAATAAAAATATTCCACATGGATTATCCAGAGCACTCAGGGAAGCATGATTAAGGGGCTCCACATCCACAGCAGGGCATGTGCAACTGCTGAGAGGGAAGCCTCCAGCCCTGCCCAGTGCTGAGGCCATCCAGGGGGTGTGTCTACACTGACCTCTTGCAGGACAGGCTCTTCCGGGGAGTCTGCTTTTATGAGAGGTACCCTGATCTGACTCTCCCTACCTGGGGCCCTGGACTTGTGACGTGGCCCAGCCTGGCCTCGAGTACCAAGGGTCCAGGCCCCGGGCATCAGTGGACACCCTAGGACGGCCTCCCCTGAACGACTGACTTTCCTCTCTGGTTTCATGCATCCACCTCTATGGACTAATTTCTCTTATTTTTTTTGCCATTCCTGCTGTGCTTTTGAGAAGATGTGTTTTATTGTACGAGATCCAGGATTTCATTAGTTTTCTAAACAGTGGGTTTTCAGCCTATGAGTCTTCCATATTCCCAGGTAAAATCATTTCTGCCATGAGGGGAAATGCACAGGCCACACGGCATCTTAGTTTTCCATTGCTATGCATTTCCACAGGCCTAGGGCTTCCCAGAGAGCTCGCAGGGCCACGGGCAGATGCCTGACATCATCCTTTTCTGCATCCATTCGAAAGGCACCCTCTGTCCTGGACGCACCCCAGTGCCCGACAGAAATAGAAGGAGAAGTGAGATCCAGCTGGCAGGATCTCAGCCTTGGAACAGATAAGCAGCAAGAAGGATTTCCGGCTACATAATCAGAACCGTGCCATGAAGGACGGCTACAGGGAGTGCAGACTTGAGCGGAAGACCGTATCCTTTACTCAATCTCACAACTACGCTATCGGAAACAGGCTCTGGTCTTTTCCCTAGAAAGCTGCCCCAGGATCCTTCTTCCTCTGTCATTTCAACACAAAGCATTAACAGCACTGAGATCTAGGTGAGGGGCCTCCACCTGCCTACCCTGCAGACCGCGACCCCACCTGACCAACCTCTGGGCACATCACTCTCTATAGGGTCACTGCCCCTTGATCGGAGGGACCTGACGGTTTGTCACTGTATATCCAGGATGTAGCCCAATGCCTGCAAATATTTATTCAAAAAAGTATTTTTTAATAAATAAATGTAAGCATGAGCTTTCTGTTGGGACTTATCAGATCTGAGAAGGAAACACTTCTGGGCACACACAGTGCCCTAGAGTCACTCTCTGATGGTGAGGAAATTCACAGGCCATCTTGCTGGTGACCAAGCGCCATGCTGGGGCAGGACCGCCCCTGAGATGCACAACTCCCCAGGCCACAAGTGCAGCAGGCTTTTGTTCTGCTGTTTGTGCAGAGCTCTGCAGGTTCTCATATCTCTCATTTCCTTCTTATAATGTGAGAGACAGCATCCTCTCCACGTTTTCCCGCCAGCTAATAAGGAGGTTCTGAGTATTGCCCATGGGCACAGGGATGAACCAGAACACAAGCTCACGTCTTCAGAGGGTAAGGACTCTGTGCAGTCCCAGCCACACACAAAATGCCCCTCCATCCCCACGGGATCAGGAAGGTAAAGAGGCAGAGTTGGAAGGAAGTGTCCAACAGACCAGGACTCAAATCCTGGCTCCCCCATCACGAGCTTGATGACTTCAGTCAAGTTACTTAACTGTTTTGAACCTTAGTTTTCTCTCCTTTAAAAAAAAAAATACCACCAGCTCATCAGTCTATTGTGTAAACCCTGCCCCCACCCAACATATAAAACATATAAGCAATGGATGAATGTTGGTTTCCTTCTTCCCAACATAAAAGACTAAATATTTAGGTTAGCAGATATTTGTCCTGTCTAAAACTTCCATAAGACATTTGGTCCACACCCAAAGGTCCTTGAAATTCGGTCCTATCCAAAGAGTCCATGCCAAATGGCTTTGGACAAGACCAAATATCAAGGACCTTTCTTCTTTTTTTATTACGTATAGTTGACTTACAATGCTGTGTTAGTTTCTGGTGTACGGCAAAGTGTTTCAGTATTATATTATATTAGTATATATAATTTTTCAGATTCTTTTCCATTACAGTTTTTACAAGATATGAATAGAGTTCCCTGTGCTACACAGTAGGTGGTTGTTGATTATCTATTTTATATATAGTGGTGTGTGTGTGTTAATCTCAAACTCTTAATTTATCTCTCCCCCTGCTTTCCCCTTTGGTAAGCATAAATTTGTTTTCTATGTCTGTGAGTCTATTTCTCATTTGCAAAAAGTTCATTTGTATCTCTTTTTGGATTCCACATATAAGCAATATAATATGACGTTTGTCTTTCTCCGCCTTTTTTACCTCACTTAGTATGATCATCTCTAGATCCATCCATGTTGCTACAAAGACCTTCTGCTATGGACCAAATATCTTATGTAAGTTTTGGACCGGACAAAATGGTCTTGCAAATATCACGGACCTTTTGGCAGAGATGGAATATCTTATGGACCAGAGGCTTTATGGAAGTTTTGGATAGGACCAAATGTCCTGTGGGAACTTCTATAGCATTTGTCTCATACACACAAATAAAGTACTGCACGGAGCACGTAAAAGCGCAGTCATTCACGTTAGGTTTCCCCTACCTGAGTTAGGGACACATCTGAAAGGTCTAGGGAAACCATATGTACTCTCCTTTCTTTAAAAAAAAAAAAAAAGTTAACATTTAAATGGCATTGCACAGAAGGGCAGAAACTAAGAAGCCCAGAATTTGCCAAATCTTCCTAGAAGCCAAAACAAATTCAGTCGTAGCAATAGCGCGCACATGAAACTGACTTACAGGAAAGAACGTCGACTTTACACAACTTCGTTCATGTTCCTCGGCAAAGGAAAATAATAATGGTGTTGTTTTGGTCTAAGTAACATCAGTCAAAAGAATATAAATACGATTAGACTGAAAAATATGGAGAATCGTGTCTTTCTCTTTATTGGCACTTGCTCATAATTGCAGTAGAGATCTATTGAGATGGAGCTTTTGATTCCAAATTTCATGTAAGTTGTTTTTCATTAATAAACTCCGAGAAAGGAGATTTTGCAACAAGTCGGCTGCTGAGGCCCCGGGAGAGGCTTGTGACTCAGTGGTCCCGGGTCATCTCACCTGTGACTACCTCGTTCACTGATCTTCTGTCCAACGGTCCCCATGCTTTGCAAGACAGCCCAGCAAGCAACACGTATCAATAATTCATTTTCTCTTTTTCTTCTAAGACTTAATACAATTGCCAGTCAGACCTCCTGATCGGCTACGGTAACCAGCGTGGACACACAGAACTGATATCATCCCAACCGAAAGCAAAGTGAAATTTCAGTTCTCCTGTATCTCGGGGAGTCGCATGCATTCTGTTAGGTTCTACAAAACACGGAAACAAGCTTGCAGACCCTGTTTCTGTCTTCACAGTTCCCCTGAAATCAGGATTCCCAGGAGGGGAAAAAGTTCTTTTGTTGCTCAAAATGGAATCGTGTTTTAACTAATGAATTTCAAATTTGACTTGCTGCTGGCATGTATGGTAGCTCTCAGGGGCAAATTTAAAAGTGAGGCCCTCATACGTATGATACAAGGACCCACTGACATAAGTACGTAGCACAGTCATTCCTGAAGTGGAGCTCAGAATGGAATAGACACTAAATCACCAAAATCTGGGTGGGTGGCTTAATTATGTTTATAAGGAATCCCATGTATTACCCATCACTCTGTGCCTTCTCTACTAATTCTTTCTTCCAGTCATACTTGCTGATGCATCCTTGCCCCACTGCATTCCCTACGCCTCCTTGGACCCAGGCCTACGAGGTCAACTCTGGTCACTGACCCTATGTTACAGGCTGCATTGTGTCCCCTCTCAAACTCAGATGTTGCAGTCCTAAACCCAATACCTCAGAACGTGACTGTATTTAGAGACAAGGTCTTTACAGAGGTAATTAAGGTAAAATAAGGTCATATGTGTTGGCCCTAATCCAATATGAGTGGTGTCCTTATAGGAAGAGGAGATCAGGACACAGACATGCACAGAGGGCCGACCATGTGAGGACACAGGGAGAAGGCGGTCCTCTACAAGCCAAGGAGAGAGGCCTCAGGAGGAATCAGCCCTGCCCACCCCTTGATCTCAGACTTCCAGCCTCCAGGGCTGTGAAGCTGTAAGTTTCTATTGTTTAAGCCACCGGGTCTGTGGTACTTTGTTATACAAATGGCATGCCCCAGGAAGCAAGAGAGCACGTGAAATAGCATTCGTGTATAAAAATTATAAACGAATAGACCAGCTTCCTTACTCAAAGTTGGAGGCCTGCTGATGTAAGAACAGGACGCTTGGTATAATTTCAGAGGCAGTGGAGGACATTCTACTGGTAACTATGTTTTTATTTGAATATACAAACTAAACTGCAAACATCCCTGGAGGGATGAGGATATTACTCTAATTGTTATTAGCAGCTTAACGGTATTTCACTGAAGGTCTTCTGCTGACATCTGCCTGAGATCAACCAGGCTGTAAGGAATGGGAATTTGAATGGGGTAAAGAGCCTCGGTGAGAAGGGGAAAGACAGGACTGAAGTACAGAGAAAACTGGGCAGAGAGTGAAACCCAGCAGGACCCTGTGGGGCCCTCCCAAGTACAAAAGCCTTTCTGTGCTTTCTATTTCTTGTTTGTAGGAAAAAGGTTTCTGCCTCCAAGACCTTCCCTGAGTTCCAAAGGGCAGATTCAAGTAGTCACTAATTAGGGGAGTGAGGAAATGCAGAAGGAAACAGGGGCAGGATGTGGGAGGGTCCCAGTTCCTCCTGAGGGGTGGGCACAGATATCTGATCCATATCCCTGAGCTCTTCTGCAGGAACTAAGGCCCCCATCCCGATGGAGGATGGTGACTTCAGGCTGAGCACAGATCCCTGGAGCACTGCCCTGTGACCTCACCACCAACCAATCAGAGTAGGGTTACACACCCTGAATCCCACCCCCCAGGTTTTGCCTATAAAACCTTCTTCCCTGAAACCCACTGGGTCTTTGGAGCATGAGTCAGCCATTCTCCTGGCGTGGCCCCGTGATAAATAAACCTTTCTCGGCTCCGAACTCTTGACGTTTCGGTTTGTTTGGCCTCACTGTGCACCGGGCACAGGGACTGCAGACACATACCCAGGACAGAGGAGCAAGAGAGGGCAGGGAAGAGACACGCTCTGTCCGGAACATGTGCGCAATAGCATCACAGGCACAAGGATCCGGAGTTCCACCTTCTCAGGCACCCACCACGAGCTCCCAGCCTCCCTCAGTAACCGACTCTCTCTCGGAAAGCAGAGAACAGAAAGCGCCTGCGTGCCTCCCAAGGAAAGAGGCCCAGAACCGGCCTGCCTTTCACCCCACCCCCACCCCCCACCCCCGACCTGGCCGTGATCGGGAGCGCCCCAGACATGACCCTCTGGCACCTCAACCGCCACTGAATTACATTGTTTTCAGAGAAGCGCAAAGCGCTTCAGATGTAAAATGCGTTCCTTTCCTGTCGTCCATGTACTGTGTGCTGTGCAAACTGCAGGCCTTGATGGGTCTCCTGGAAGCCTGGAGGACCCAGAGCAGCTACAAGAGCAGTTGTGCCCCACAAACCCCTGGACTCACAGCTGACCCTATACCCCTCTATGCTTATCCTCCCAACACTCCCAGAAAGCACCGCACCCTCTTTTGTTCATGGAATGAAACTTGCACAAAGCCACACTAAGTTAGGGAAAGCCTTACGAGTGTTCCTGATACTAACAGAATGAACAAGCATGATATATACAACGCAATCGTTATGCAGTTGTACCTATCATAGGAGCAGGAATATAATGAAAATTTTATAGCAGCTGTGCACAGTGTCATCCTAGCATCTGGTAATGACTGGATGAAAGTTAAGAACAAAGGATCACTTGAAGATGAAAGATGCGCTTAATACTCTAAAAATAGCTTTATTGGTATTTTAATTCTTACTGAGATTATAATCTTTCCAATCTACCTTTAGTTGCTATCATCTCCCATCTCAGAGTGGGAAACACATTCTACTTATGCACCAATTTTTGAAAACAGGAATACAATACAAGGCATGTACGTATATACACTACCAAATGTAAAACTGATAGCTAGTGGGAAGCAGCCGCATAGCATAGGGAGATCAGCTCTGTGCTTTGTGACCACCTAGAGGGGTGGGATAGGGAGGGAGGGAGGGAGGGAGACGCAAGAGGGAGGAGACATGGGGATATATGTATACGTATAGCTGATTCACTTTGTTATAAAGCAGAAACTAACACACCATTGTAAAGCAATTATACTCCAATAAAGATGTTAAAAAAACAAAACAAACAAAAAACGATCTCCCACCCGCATACACACAGGCAGCTTCATGGCATCCAGCACTTAGCAATGAATAACAGAACAGAAGTTCGAATTCTTCCTTCTACCTGTGACGGCTGCTCTGGGATGCGTTTGGGCTTTTGAGATCAAAACGCTAGTAGTTCCTCATCCTACCTCATGGACACCTATAAGAAATGACTATGGAACTACACACAGTGCAAACAATAAATGGTATCAATTAAAAACTAATCCCTCATCTTTGATCTTGTAACACTTAGATTTTCCTATGAATCTAAAACTCCAGAGAATCGTTCGGCTACAGCCCCGTCCCAGGCCAACACGGAAGGCCCCTCCTCTGGGCTCCACCAGCTCCCATGGCCAGCATTACTTATGCACTTCCGGGCTGCACCCCAGAACATCTGGGGAAGCATCTGCCCAGCTCCCCAGTCCTCCAGGAGCATTCTGAGGGCAGGGTTCCAGACTTACTTCTGTAGTATGGCCAGGGCCTGGTTCCTAGCAGGTTCTCATCAAGGTTGTCTGTCTCTCCAAAGGGCTGAAGCCAAGAACTGTCTTAAACAGGTTTGCCTGGAGATAAGGTTGTCAGGTTGTTAGAACTCCAAGGAGCCTTAAGGAATTTCGGGCCCTTACCTTACAGATGAGGAAAAAGAAAGCCAGAGGGGAGATGTGCTTTGTTCCCATCATGCAGCCCATTAGTGGCAAAACCAGAATGGAAACTCATCTTTTCTGACCAAATCCCAGCATCTCCACACTTTGTACATTACCTATAGATCTGTCCTTCTCGGCTTTATATTAATATTTCTACAACACTCAGGAATTCATTCCTAAAACTCACTACACGCTGTCACATCCTGGGCACATTCTCAACTTGCAGATCTCAGAGGCTATGGTCTGGGCACCCTGAAGGATTCCTTCGCACCTGCCTCCTTGTTCAGCTTTGGGGGCTGGAGGTCCCAGGATGCCCTCTGCTGCCCGGGAAACCTCTGGCATGCCAAGTCAACTGGCCAAGTCCAGTTGGACTGAGCCGACCATGGGGGACTGGAATGACTGAGCAGCCGTGCAGTTGTCTCCCAGGCTCGGTACTGAAGAAGCAGGGCTTTCGGGGGCAGTTCACCCCCCCGGCCAGCACAAGCCCTGGATGGCATCTCCATCCACACCAGTGCCCCTGTGGGGCTGGGCTTTTGGTTCAAATAAGAGTGTAGGGGGTAAAAGCGTGCTTGACACATGAATCTGCTTCTTAACAGCTGTGTTGCCTTCGACACCTTTTAAAAATATTCTGTGTCTCAGTTTCCTCTTCTTTATCAGCTGGAGATAGTAGATAATAATCTACTTTATTGCGTGGTTTGAGGTTTAACTAAGTTAATACAGGTGAGAAATGCAGCCTGGAGCCTAACATACACTAGGCATTCAGGAAATAGCACTACTAATATTATTACCAGTACTCACCTAAAATAAAACCATTTTTAACCGTAACCTGGACTTGTTTTTGCTGTCGACTTTGTTTTAGCATCTATTGAGCAAGCATTTTTTTCTTTTAATTTCTAGAACATCTGCCTGATACCCAGCACATAATCTAGGGAAACGGCTTATTTATATGTACAGTCTCCCTTAATGAGCTATTAGCTCAAGAACACATCCCAAACAGCAGGGTAAATTACCCTGTGTTTGAAAACAGGGCGAGCATTTCGGCAGCAACACTTTTAACTCAGGAGCAGCCAATTAAGGTTAAAAGTACAGCCAGTGATCTTGCTCGGGCTGTTCGCCTTAGGGCCACGGGCTTCACTCTAAGGAAACCCTTTTATCGTGAAGACCGAGCGAATGCACGTGGACTGGGCACACGGCTTTCAAAAATTACTTCAGCACTGAAAAAGAGGGGTCGTGCTGAGGGGACGCGGGCACAGCGCCGCCCACCTCTGAAAACCACAGAGCGCCTCTTCTCCAAAGTGGGGACTCAGAGCCGGTTCACCCTCTCCTGGGACAGGCAAAGTCGCCCGGGCGCTCGCCTCTTACCACGAATTCCTCCAGGGTCTGGTAGGTCTTGCCCCGGAACTCGCAGTAATTCTTCCTCTCCTTGCACTGCGGACAGCACTGGCTCGTGTCGACGTGGATGCAGCGTGGGTGCAGCCGCGGGCACTCGGGCTGCGCGCACAGCGGCCCCTCCTCGGTGCACAGGCATGGGCAGGCCGAGGGGCCCGGCGCGAACTTCTCCCCGATCGCGTACACGAAGCCGCTCTCGTCCACGCAGCCCTTCCCCCGGTAGTCCGGGTACGCGTACTCCTCCGGCAGCTCGGGCGTGGGCTCTGGGTCTGGGCCCGCCGCGTCCTGGGCGGTGGCGGCGGCCGGGGGCTCTTCGTGCGGGGTGTCCCCGCGGGGCCGCCCCTGCAGGGCCCCGGCCCCGGCGCCCCCGCCCTGGGCGGCCCAGGCCTGTTTCTGCCTGCTCCACGCCTCCCGGCCGGCCAGCCCGCGGCCGCCCTTGCCCTTCCAGTCCCGGCCGCCGCCGCCCTCGTCCCTCGCCGGGCGCCCGAGCTCGCTCACCCGGCCCGGGCCGTCCCGAGACGCGTGCTCGCGCTTCTCCTGGCCCGGCCGCTCGGGCGCCTGGGCCAGCTTCTCCAGCGGGATGCTCGGGCTGCACAGAGCCACCATCAGGCAGCAGGTGAGCAGGAGGGAACTGGACAGCGCGCCAACTGCCATCGCAGTGGAGCTGGGCAACCCCTACCGCGTCCCGGCGGCCGGGCGGGCGGGGAGCGAGGTCGAGGGGCGAGTCGCATTCACAGCCCGGGGGCGCGCCGCCGCCAGTCTGGAGCCGCCGTCCCTGCGGAGAGAAAGCAGCACAGCTGAGCCCCGAGGCCCGCGCGCGCCCGGCCCGGCGGCTCCCGAAATGGACGCGCCGGACCCCGAGGGCAGAGGCGGCATGCCCGGCGCCGGGGCACGGCCCGGGGTCCTACACATCCCAGACTGTGGACACGGACACGGAAGCGAGTCCCAGAAAAACACCGGCCCGCAGTGTTCCCCGTGTCTTCTTGATTAGCGGGTGGCGGAGCAGCGGGGATGCAGCTAGCGGGGCCCGCGCCCCATGCAAGGCTCGGATGGAGCCACAGAACTCCGGAGCCCGGCGCCCCCTTCGGGTCCCGGCCACACTTCCCTAAAGGCGACTCAGTGGAGAATTCCGCAGTGGAGCGGGCGCTGACGGCCGTGCAGGAAAATAAGAGGGAAACCCTTCCTCGCTTGCCCGAAGGTGTTTGGGGAAGAAGGGCGCGAGGGGGGTAAGAAAGCTCCCAGGACCCGGTGACTCATCCTAACAACTTTGCAAACGCCACCAGTGCGGGGCGCAGACGCCCCTTCCCCGCCCTCCGCCCGAGGCCCGGTTGCCCAGAAGAAGGTCCGTGACTGTCCCCCAGCCCAACCCCCGTTCCCGGTTGCGGGTCGGGGCTTTGGGAGGCTGTGGCTCCTCCACCAGCACCCCGGCAGCCGCTCAGCGACTCGGGGCGCAGACCAGAGACCCCTGCGTGGGCCGCAACGCGCAGTCGCCTAATTTCTTTGACCCGGGAGGGGTCGTGGCGGTGGAGCAGGGGGGCCCGGCAGCACTAGGGTGTGCGGTGGAGGAGGCCGGGGATGGCGGGCGCCGGGCGGGGCGAGCCCTCTTCACTCTGCCTGTCTCCGAAAGCCTCTCTGGTTCCCAAACTTTATGCCGCCCCAAGGGGCCGATGGAACCCTAGACGCCGCAGGATGCTGGCCATCCAGTCCCTCTCCACCAAGCCCTCCAACTCCCCTCGCCCCCCCGTTCAGCGCGCCTCCGGGTGGCTTCCTCCCCCTCATCCCCACCCCCCTCAAGCAGGCTCGGGTCGTCCGTGCCCTCTGCCCACCCCCATCCCCGGCCCGGCGGACTTCAGCCCGGGCGATCACCCATATGTACAAACTTGGGCTTGGGTTAGGGGGGGCTGCTCCCGAGCAGCAGGGAGGCGGAAGGGCGCCCCGGGCGCGGACACCCAACATGGACCCTCACCCCCCGGAGACGGGCGCCCAGCCTACGTACATGAGCACAGGGCGCCGGCCGGACGCGGGGCTCGCGGCGGGCGCTGGGGCAGCAGCGGCGGGCGCGGCCCCGGGGCGCCGGCGCCCATCCTCCGGCCGGCGGGGGCCCGGCGCGGGGCGCACCGCGGAGAGCGCAGCCCCACCTGCGCGCTTCGCCCGGCGCGTGCACCCGGCTAGGGCGTCTCCGCTGGCAGGCTCATCGCACCGCCGGCGGCCGGGAGCCGTGGCCCCAACTCGCGTCAGTGCCCGGGCCGCCCTCCGCCGCTCATCCTCAGGTCTGGTCCCCGCGTCTCCGCGACGAATCGTGCCCCGGGGCCGCCCTGGCTCGGCCTCGCTCCTCTTCTCCAGCAGGCGCGGGGAGCTCCCCGTACCAGGCGCCGGAGGCTGGGGTATCCGCGGCGCGTCGGAGGCAGAAGGGACGCCCGGAGCGCGGCGGGCGAGTGGCGCCGAGGCCGGAGTGGGAGCCCGCGCGCCCGCCTCCCGCCTCCCGCCCCGCGCGCTCCCCGCCCCTCCTCTGCGGCCCGGGTTCGGGAGGCGTCGCCGCGGCGGCCGGCGCTGCCCAGGGGTTGGAGGGCCTCCCGCCCACCCGCCCCCTTCCAGGCCCGAGACCCACCTGTCAGCTTGCAGCGCAGCCGCCTCCCCACCTCCGCCGCCGGCTGCCATCCTCCGGCCTTGTCACTCACTCTCCGCTGGACCTTTCATCTGGGCTTTTTCCTTTGCTTTATTCCTCCCTTTAATTTCTTCCTTCCTAATTGGCCCCCTCTGGCTTTCCTCCCCGTGGACGGCTTGGTCTTGCGACTGTTGAAAAACCGGAACCAAAGTGTGTTCAATTTGGAATTCGAAGGCCGTGTTAGCTTAGCAGCCTGTGGGAGGGTTTTTTTTTTTCCTCTTTACATTCCGAAACCCGGAGGTATAGGCGCAAGAGTCAGAAACTCATAAAAACCCGTTCAGCGTGCTTTCCGGCTCTCTGCCCATCTCTCCCCGGTCGATGCCTATGTCCCCTCTTTCCTGCCCACACTCTCATGTCACCGAAGAGAAACATTTCGGGTTAACTTCGCTGGGATGCTAAGCTGTCAAGCAGAGGCCTGTGTGGTTCAGACTTGGTCTTACGCTTTGATCTTGCGCAATGGACCTGCTACTTTTCTTGGATAAAGGAAACTTCACATTAACCCCTAAAATGGGATGTTTATTATAGAGATGTGCATTCCCAAGGCAATGGTTCCTACCCTGTCATCTTAGAATCACTGGAAATGCTCAGATGTATAAACACACAACCTTTCCCCGACAAGGTCAGGCCCTGGGCTGTGGGGGGGGAGCTTTGAGACTAATTCCTCTTCTCTCCCACCTCTTGATAGTGGACAGACCAGATTTAAATGAACTGCAGAAAGGCCCTCTCCCAGCCACAGGAAGACTGGGCGAGAAGCAGCTTCTCCTTATCTACCAAAACAAAAACAAAAAACCAAAAAAATGAAAAAAAGCTTTGGGTGGAGGGTTTCAATGTCCAGAAAGATTTAAGCACTTCTGCCTTTGCAGTCCCTACCCCCCTTTTCTTGCTGTCACCTCGAGGCAAGAGACGGTTGCACTTGCCTGTGGGACAGAGCAACCTGGCCCCCCAGTCATTACATATCATGTTTGTTTTTGTTTTGACAAGAAGGACTCTCAGAAGGTTACACTGACATAGCCCCAAGTAGATGCGACACATCAGAATAAAACGCTAATCGTACGTGCAGAAGATTCTACTTCTGGCTGACAAGTTGGTTGGGGTCCGATGGAGGGAATCATGAAGTCTCTTCCGGTCCCACCTCCATCACGGGGCCCTTGAATCAGAAAACCTCTGTGCCAGCGCGCGTGGGTGCGGTGGAGAGCCCTGAGGATGAGACCATAGGGCCCCCCGGGAAGGGGCCTGACAGAATGAGGGGCTAATCATGTTGCCCAGTGTCCCAACCTCTTCATTTGGGCAGCGACTCTAAGAGGCAGTGTGGTAGGTCAGACGAGATGAGGGGAGAAGTAATTTTAGAAGGATTTCTGTCCTTAGTGGCAAACAACACTCAAGCCGCCTTGATTAGTTGAGAGATTCAAGGAAGTATCAGGGACTTTGCAGGTATCGAGGGAATCTGATCCACTCCCCCACCCCCCAATCCCTCCCTCCCTCTCTCTCTCTCTTTCTTCTTTCCTTCCTACTTTCTTTCCTTCCTTCCTTCCTTCCTTTCTTTTATCTACATTCTTCTCAGGCTGCAGAGTAAGAGGTGGCAGCAGAAAGATCTCTGGTCATGGAGTAAGATGACATGGGTCTCACTGGGCTCCACTAGGGGCCAGTTTTGTGACCTCGGACAAGTCAACTGCTGTCTCAGGGTCCCCATTTTCTCATCTTTAAAAGGAAGAAGAAAAGAATCTCTGAGTGGGTAGGAGCCCCACAGTGCTCTGGGACTATGGCGTGTTTCTGCCCCCGGCCCTGTTTTCTTCTGCTTTATTAGCCTTAAACCAACAGCAGAAGCCCTGAGTCTGCAAGTCTGTGCTCAGCCCCAGGCCCAGCAGGCAGCGCAGGTGGGTTCCAGGCCAAGTTCAGAGTTGCCTCCTCGTCACCTTTTCGGTGCCCTGAGGCATAACTCATTTACCCTCCTCTTCACCAAGGCTTGTTTCTGTCTCTGTTTCAGGTCTTGTAGCCTCGGACCGTGTCTTAGCTCCATGGAGTCTGCACCCACCTCTGAAACAGTGGCTTATTAAACAAGGGGCTGGAGCTGTGCTTGATTCCTCTTCCTGTGTTTACAGCCCAGGAGGCAAATGAGAAGGGAGGGAGGGAAGAAAAAGGGAAGGAAGGGAGGATGGGATGGGGGAGGGAGGGAAAACTGGGAGAACAGTGCTTATGCCTCGCACAGTCCTGGGCCCATTCATAGCATCTCATTTATTTCACACAGCACACCTGGTCTTGGGGACACCATTATTGTTTGCCATTTTGCCAGTGGGGAACCACACCTCAAGGAAGTTGTGAGTTGGCTGAGGTCCCAGCTCACAGGGCAGGAGCCAGGTGACCCTGGAACCTCACTCTAACTCCAGGGCTTCTGGTCCAGTGCCACAGCTCCCTGCCTCGGTGGCGCTCTGTCCCTGACTTACTGTACGTGACATGAGGTTCTCCCAGCTTCCCAATCCAGCTGATTCCACGTGACTTCACATTCCGGGCCCTGCTCTCCTGAGAGCACAGAGAGGCAGAGGGGATGGGAATGACCAGAGCTGTCAGTTCCGGGGACGTCCTTGTGGTCACATGTTTAGACCAGACCAACCTACTCTGGGGCTCAGTCTCTGTCCGCCGAGGAATCGGGGACAGAGTGATACCTGCAATACTCAGGGAAGGTAACTCCTTGGAGGAAAAAGTCAGACCAGGTGCCCTGGGAAGGGAGGCACATCAGAGGGTAAAGTGGGAGGAGATGTCAGGAAACTTGGGTCTGCCCCCTGCCCCCGGGGGGATGAGACAGGGTTGTCTGTGGGAATCGAAGGGGCAGAGGTGGTGTTTGTGGCTTGAGAGTAGAAAAGAGACTGTGGGATAAAATATGGGATGAGGTTAGGAGGATGAAAAAAAACAACAGCTGCGAAACAGAGGGCCTGGTGGAGACTGGAAAGCAGATGCTAGGGGCCAAGCGCCCTGTGCATTTTCTCCGCGAGTAAAGAGCTGCTTGTTGCTGCAGGAAGAACTTCTCCAGGGCTGGCCGTGGACGGGGAGGGTGCTGCCAGCACTGCCAGCCTTACAGGGAGGGGATGCAGAGTGGCTTCTGTGGGAAGGAGAGCCTTCTGGAAACTCCTGTTCCAGGTAAAGACTGGGCAGAAAATGCAAAGCCTCGAGCCTCTCACGAAATCCTGCTGTTCCCTGATTGCCTGGGCCCAATGCCTAAGGGTTGCTTTTATTTAGTTCACACCTTTGCAAAGCCGCATTTACCTTGAATTCTGGACTTGGGCCAGAGAAAAGGAAAAGCTGTAAAGTCTTCATCTTTCCGGGTTAGAGGGAATAAAAGCCACTCGCACCTGAAATCAGGGTCAGCAGGATTTTTGTGGTCGGGCAGAAGGCGGACCACTAACTCAACGTGATGAGTGAGAGAAGCCACCTGGGGCGCTCAGGTGGCCTTTTGTGATGTGCACAGAGCAAGCTGGCGACTAAAGCTCAGCTCTGGACCGGGCTACTGGTCAGCAGAGGCAACAGCTCCATCCTGATCAGCCTTTGATCCACGGCTCGGGTGGAGAGTTACTGTTCCCGTGCTGGCCCTCTGCACGGGCTGCCTGATTACACCACGCCTCGGGGACTCATCCCTCCTGCTGTGCTGCCCAGAGTCAGCAGCATCTGTTCAGATAATCGAAAGGATGACTCACAGATAAGTCTTCTAAAATCAGTGGCAAACGCATGTTTCTTGAAAGGAGGTGGCCAGGGATCCATTTGGAATGTACTATAACGGCCTGCACTGCATTAACATCCCAGACCCCCAGATCACATACACGTGGACCAATACAGAAGTTTCCAAAACAGTCCTAATGGAGCCCGGGCCCCTCAGCATGGACTGGCCTAAGGAGGACAGCACAAGACTGTGGGCTTCTGCTGGCACACGCCGTGCCCTCGGAGGCGAGGTTCTGTGTGCATTGGGCGAGGCAGAAAAGCCTTGGGTGACACCATTTAGGTTGTTTTCCTCCTCCTTTTGGACAGCTCCAAAGGAGGCAGCCTGGCAGGTGCTGGGTGACATGCTGACCCCGGGCAGGGTTTTCCTTGGTTGATAAAGGGAGCCTGGGGTCCACTCTGGAGCACTTCTGAGAGGGGGTGTGTTTTCTAAGGACCGCATCTCTGGCTCCTGGTCTAACCAGGAGTCATGGACCAGACTGGGCAGTGGCACAACCAGAGACCTAGCTTTGTTTGTACTCTGCTCCCAGGTCCCCCAGAGTGGGCCGTGGCACCACCCAGCAGAAGGCCGCGTACGGGGCAGAGCATATTTCCAGGAGGACCCACAGCACACGTGGGTGGCACACATGTCTGCTGGAGAGTCAGGCAATGTATCTTCCTGGGATGGCTTCTCCCCCAGGCCCCAAACTGACTGGCCTCTTGACCCTTCCATGGTATGCCGAGGGCACTTTGAAGTTCTCTGGGGGATCTCAAGGCTCTCCAGATGTCACCAGCTCCTGGAGCAACGCCAGCACCAGAGGAAGGGGAACCTGGCCCGGGACACTGCTTGGGCTCAGGCCCTGGGCTTCCAACATTAAGCATGTGCCTCACAATGATCATAAGAAGTGCTTCCTTGCCGCAAACCACTTCTGCATAGACCCCAAACGTGGGACCATCCAGACATCCAGAGCTTAGGGGGACGGTGTCTGCGTCATAAATCTGAGATACAGCTGGAAGGAAATGGTCCGTGGTTTGCGCATAAACCAGGAGGACTCGAGGACCAAGGGAGAGTGTGGGAAGCGTGTGATGGACAGGATGTCAGTCAATGTCATTCATCACGTATCTCAGGTTAACCATTCCTCCCGTTCCTGCTGCACACAGAGCCTTCCGTGGAGTCCATGTCTATGGTCGTCCCTGGGTGGGGGTGGTGATTTGGACCTGCGAAGCAGAACAAGGCTGACACCATCAAACTGCCCACACAGCCAACAGCCTTTTATTTTCAAATCCACACTACTGAGCATCTGTAAGACAGTGCTGCATATACTTGCTTAATGAGCCCTCTCACCTTCCGTGCCCCAACCCCCTTACCATAAGTCACTCCTGTATGCCTAGCTCCTGTGGCCTGTGCAGTATGTAGCTGGGCCGTGACCAATGTTTATCAGATGAATTAGGGAGGAATGCAGACAGCGTGATCTTTGAGGATCTCACCTTGCTTGCATCTCCAGCTACTCCCCGACCTCCACACTGTGCTTGGTCACGCACTGGAGTCCTGCAGGCGCACTCGGGGGTCTCTCGACTTCCTTCTGCCCTCCGCCAGGCTCTCTTCACTCTTACCCTTCTTCTCCTCAATCAAAAATATGCAAGTTAGGTTTTAACTCTAGCTCTCGAGAGAAACTCCTTTCTTCCAGCACCAGGCAGAAGGAAGCGTGGAGCTTCTCTGTAGTCTTGAGCCAAGAAGAAGTCTCGTCCACGGCGCTGTCCGTACCCTCTTCATCCTGTTATCCCTCACCTTCTTGCAAGATTCAAGAAAACATCCTTTGAGGAATTGAGTGAGGGTTGAGGGATTCAAAACCCGTCACCACCACTGGTCAGTGAAGAGTTACTTGGGTCTCCACGGGCAAGTTTTCTCCATCGGCAAGGTTTCTCCATCATATACTTGTGGAGTTGGTCCTCCGTACACAATCATCAGTCTTCATTTTATTCTTTACATCAAGTTATTCAATTTGGTCCATTATTCTCGTGATCCTCGTTCTATCTTCCCATAAATTAACTCAACAGCCGAAGTTTATTTTGTCCGGAGATGTGATGAGCACAGCTTCGTGTTTCTGTCGCCAAGGGTGGGTCTTCTCAGGGTACCACAGCTGTTTTGCTTCCAGATGGAAACCAATTCACTAATTAGTATTCTTGGAATAAATTTTTTCAGACAGTTCCAAACCCACCTTCTACACTGCGTTCAAATCATATTTCTTCCTTGTGCCCCAAATATATTGTTACTATTTCATTCATTAGAGGTTTACTTATTTATGCTCACACTGATTTTACCGGATGTTTGCCATCCAATATCCGTTCTCTTTCTTCTGATAACAAACATTGACCGTTTTCCTCTAGAGAACCAAGCCCATCTCCATCCTCAACCACCTGCTCCTCAGGCAGAGCTGTCAGATGGGGCAAGGGACCAGGTCTGGCCGGGGTCACCGTCCCTCGGCCACGGTTGCATCAGGGATGGTCGCGTGGTCCTGCTGAGGCTGTGAGAGTCAGGTCTATCACTTTTGCTTGAATCATCTGAGAATTGAAGTTTTTTTCTCTTTCTCATTGACTTGAGTCTCGTAAAAATTAAGGCTGGACCTACCAGGGGCATCACTGGTTGTAGACTCTGCCTGAAATGGAGACAGCCCCGAAGAAAGTCGAAGCAAAAAAAGATGACAAATTTAGTCCTGAAAATATTATGTGAGATCCTCACAGCCTCAAAGGAGACGGGTGTCTTCAGTGGTCAAAGCCAGGGCATATCTTTTTCGCCCAAGTCTATTTGAATTGGAGTTTTCTATCCCTTGCAAACTCAAAAGCCCTGACAAATGTAATGGTTCATTGATGGAATTCAACGATATCATAATTCAAATAGTGGTGCCCAATATATCTGCAGACACCAAAATCCCACCATAATGGTTAGACTGTCAATGGTTTTAGTCCTTTTGTCAGCATTCGCAAAAGTGCCCTCTCACTTAGAAACGAAGCCACTGCTTTTTCTACACAAGAATTCCTTTCATGCCATCCCAGCAAATCCGCCTCTGTGTGCTCAGAGGCAGAGCTGTTTCTGAATTGTACAAAGAGTCACCATTGCCAGGGCTGCTACATTTTTTTTTCTGGCAGCCCCAGCATTCAATCAAGTTTTCTGGGTCTCTTCCAATTATAACACCATTTAGAAATACTCAGCAGCTCCCAGCCTTGAATAATGTATTGATCCCTTTAAAAGGAGAAATATTCTCACAGACCCCCGATGTTTACTTCAATTCTTTTTATTGTAATTTTACTTAAACGTATGTGAATATTAAGCACTACAAACTCTTAGGCCTTTAGTTTTTAAGCACCTATAAGAGTAAATTTACAGATCAGTTAAAAAATAAACTACGAAACCAATAGAACTGCAATGAACCATATTAGTTTGAGGAGACAGAGGAGGACCACCCCTGAAGATCTGTGGGCAGTGTCGGCGGCTGTGACCTCATTTACGTAGGTTCTGAGCTCAGCATGGTGAGTGGGTTCATGCCTGGTGGGATCTGGATCCTCCAGCATTTTCCTGTATTCAAATTACTTCAATGAGCGTGGCTTCCTCTAAGGTCATTGGCCTCTACTTATCACAACTACAGCATTTATTTATGAAGTCCCACTGCCAATTCTTTCTTTTCAATAACCATTTTTTTAATTGAAGTATAGTTAATTTACAATGTTGTGTTAGCTTCAGGCGTACAGCAAAGTGATTCAGTTTCATATATGTATGTATATATACAGAATATTGAGTATAGTTCCCTGTGCTATTCAGTAGGTCCTTGTGCTTATCTATTTTATATATAGTAGAATGTGTACGTTAATCCCAATCTCCTAATTTAACCCTTCCTCCCCACTTTCCCCTCTGGTAACCATAAGGTTTTTTTCCTATGTCTGTGAGTCTATTTCTGTTTTGATAATAAGTTCATTCACGCTATTTCTTATTGAGTCTGTGAGTATTAAAATTGTACCAAGCGTGGTGTCAGCGTACTCATGATCGTAACTGGGTTGTGGGAATTGAATCATGTCACCGTCTTCCGTGAGGCGGTCACCTGGGGGTCTAGATCAGGATTATTACATTTCTCACCAACTTTATTGAGGAAGAACTTACAAACAGTAACTTGCATAGACTTTGTATACTGTGCTGCATTTTGACCAATGTGTATACCTGAGTCACCCCACACCAATCAAGATGCACATGGTTACACCTCAGAAAGTGCCCTACTAACACCTTCAGTCAATCCCTTATCTGACTACCAACTCCACCCCTCACTCCCCAGTCCCCAGAAGCTTCTTTCATTTTGCTGGTTAAGGACTTCCTTTACCTGGACTCATGCAGCCCCTTAGAGCCTTCTGTGCTTGGCTTCTTTCAACGTGTCTGTGATTCCTGTATATGTTATGGAGACCGGGAGGTTGCGCATTCTCATTGCTGACTCATGTTCCTTTGTATGGGTCTGCCATACAAAGCTTGTCTTTTCGCTTGCCTGCAAGCGGACATTTAGGCTGTTGCTGGCTTTTAGAATAAAAGCTGACATGAGCATTTTTATACAAGTCTTTTTGTGGATACACGTTTCCATTTTTTTCCAAGTAGAATTGCTGTGTCTGCGATAAGTGTGTACATAACTTTATAAGTAATTACCAGGGGACTTCCCTTGCAGTCCAGTGGTTAAGACTCCGCACTTCCATTGCAGGCGGCGCAGCTTCAATCCCCGGTCGGGGAACTAAGATCCCGCATGCTGCACAGAGTGGCCAAAAAACAAAAGAATAAAAAAGAAAAAGAAATTACCAAATTACTTTCCCAAATAGTTGTAAATATTATACATTTCTACCAGCAGTATGAGTGTTCCCACTGTCCCACATACTCATCAACAAGTTTGATCAAATTTTTAAAATTTTAGCCTCTCTAGTGGGTGAGGTGGAATCTCAGTGTGGTTTTCATTTGCATTTGCAATGTTAACTATTAACTATTAACTAAGTTGGATACTTTTTCATGTGCTTTTTTGGGCTTTGGTGTACCTTACGTTTTGAAAACTGTCTGAAATTGCCCTTTTTAAAATTGGTTGTCTATCTCTTATTGAATTTCTGGAGTTTATACATTTTCAATAGAATTCCTACAAGTATTATGAATGTTTTCTCCCATTTTCATTGTTTTAAAAAAACTTTTAAAAGGTTGCATTTTCAATTTTTAACAATGAAATGAAAATAAAGTTTTAAAAGTTCATAGTCTCATTTTTTGAACTGTCTCCTGAAGAGCAGTCATTTTTAATTTTCATAAATAGCCTATCAAAGTTGTGTTTTATTCATTAGTGCTCTTTTGTGTGTGTGTGTATGTGCTTTGTAAGATATCTTTGCCTACTCCGAGGCTGAGCACAGTTTCTTCCCTGTTTTCTTCTGGATACTTTATAGCTTTAGCTTTTATGTTCAGGTCAAGATAATTTTGTGGTTTATCCAAGGTTAGAGGTCAAGATTTATTTCTTTACTTTTCAATAGATATCTAGTTTTTCCAGCATCACTGTTAAGATAACTTTTCTTTCAGAATTATCAAAATTCTATCAACCACCATGTGTATTTTTTGGATCTCTTGTGTTACATGGATTTATACAAACATCATTATGGCAACAGCTATCCTGCCCTATTTAAATAGCTTTATAGTAAGCCTTGAAATCAATTAATGTAAGTCCTTCCAACCTTTTAAAACTTTTACTAGCTTTAATAAGTCTTTTGGGTTTCCATGTGAGTAGCTGAACCAGTATGTCAATTTCTACAGAAATGCTTGCTGGGATGGCGTTGAGTCTATAGATTCATTTGGGGAAAACTGACAACTTAGTAGCATTGAGTCTTCTAATCCATGAACATAGTATATCTCTGTATATGTTTAGCTCTATTTTCTCTGTGGAATTTTTAATGTAAATATCCTATGCATACTTTCTTAAATTTACTAGAAAGAATATTTTCTGTTTTTAGATGCTATTGTAAATGATACTTTAAAATTTTATTTTCCAATTGTTTATTGCTAGTATATAGTAATGTAATTGGTTTTTACATACTGATCTGGGTAAATTCACTTATTAATTCTAATAATTATTTTGTATATTTCTCAGAATTTTCTAAGCAAAAATTTATATGGGCTTCAAACAAAGACAGTTTTAGTTATTTTTCAATCTTTATTATGTTTTATTGTTTTAATGCTCCACTGTATTCTTTAGGGACCACCAACAAAATGTGGAAAAAAAGATTCAGAGCCTTGTCTCCTATCCCACATGGAAAGCATTCAAATTACCTGATTAAATATAGTGTTGGCTGTAGGTTTATTTATGTATTACCTTTATTAGATTGAAGAAATTTCTTCCTATTTTTTTCTTTGCTGATTGTTTTTATGAAAAGTGTTGAATTTTGTCTATTTTCTGCATCTGTTAACCTGATCATATGATCTTCTCTTAATGTGTGAATTATACTGCTTGATTTTTGAAGGTTGGACAAATATTGCATTTCTGGGAGAAACCCAACTAGGTCACAATGCTGGATTCAATTTTCTAATATTTAATGATGACTTTTATGTTCATGTTCAACAGAAATATTGGCCTATATATTTTTTTCTTGTAAGAGCTCTATCACATTTTGTTGTTAGTTAATGCTGGCTTCACAGAAGAAATTGGGAAGCATTTTCTCATCCTCTCTTTTCTGAAAGAGTTTAAGATTCATATTATTTCTTCATTAAATGTTTGCTAGAACTCACCAGTGAAGCCATCTGTACTTGGGGGCTTCCTTGTTTTGGGAGGTGGTCATCGAGAGGACCTGACTGCTGGTTGACCCTTGAGCTGGACCCAGGCAACTGGAGGCTCCTCAGCCCTCCCTATAATTGGAAGGTGAGACCTACTTGCCTTCCCCAGGATAAAA
The DNA here is from genome assembly GCF_937001465.1 of Orcinus orca. NCBI lineage: Eukaryota > Metazoa > Chordata > Mammalia > Artiodactyla > Delphinidae > Orcinus > Orcinus orca. The sequence continues at coordinate 103,891,544 of NC_064567.1, forward strand.
GCTGCCTGGGGAATAGAGTGTTGTTGAGACCACTTGGAGGGTAATGTGACTGAACCCAAGTAAGGCCTCCTGGGTTTAAAATCTTAAACTTTAAGATTCTGGCAGGCAGGTGCTGAGATCTACTCATCTTGAGGTGCCCAAGACAAACCTCAAGTAAGTTCCCTGCTTGTTAAACCTCCCACCTGCCCATCTGGAGACTGCCTTTTTCTTCATCCTCTCCCTGCCCCCTGAGTAGGGGGACCAGTTTCGGATCTCACCTGGGAAGCTCCTGAGGTTGCAAACCCAACACTTGTGAGTAGAATTTCAATTATAAATTCAATTTTTAAAATAAATATATCACAATTCAGATATTCTAGTTTGTGCCACTTTGGTGAGATATTTTCAAGAAATTTGGTCATTTTATTTAAGTTGTCAGATTTTGGCATAATGTTGTTCCTACTATGCCTTTGTTATCCTAATAACGCCTGAACAATTCAATCTGTAGTTGTCTTTCCAATCTCATCCTTACAGCTTGTGTATTCTTTCTATTTTTCTTGAAATTTCATTAATCTTTTTTTTAAAAATAATATTGGGCTCCATTGATGTGTTCTGTAGTTTATTTTCTGTTTCATTGGGTATTTCATGTTCCATTTTTTTCCTACTGTTTTTATATTGGAAGCTGAGATAATTAGTTGTATATTATTCTATTAAAATATAACCATTTAAAGCTACTAATTTTACTTTAAGGAACACTATATCTACATCCTATATATGTTTATATGTTGTTGTTTCACCATTATTTCAAAATATTTTCTAATTTTTTTGGAGATTATTTTTCCTTTGATCTATTTCTTGTTTAAACTCTGCCATAAATTTGCCAAATATTTGGAAAATTTCTAGATATTTTATTATTACTGAAATTGAATTTTAATATAATTTAAATAGAAGAGAAAGCATAATACTTAGGATTTCAGTCTTTTGAAATGTACTGGGACTTGTTTCATGACCCAGTATGTGATCTGTCTTGGTCAATATTCCTAGAGCTATGGAAAACATTGTGTATTCTGAAGTTATTAGGTGTAGTGTTCTACAAATGTCACTTATGTTAAGTTGGTTGATAATATTATTCATATCTTCCATATTCTTAGTGATTTTTTGTTTACATTTTCTATCATTTGCTGAGAGAGAGGTATTAAGATATTTATGGTGATGTGATGAATTGGGAGATTGGAATTGACATGTATACACTGATGTGTATAAAATGGATGACTAATAAGAACCTGCTGTATAAAAAAATAAATTAATTAAATAATAAATAAATTAAATTTTAAAAAAGGAAAAAGACACACACACACACCTCTATATATGCTTGTTTCTATTCAGTTATTATGAACTTATATTTTCTGTCATTATGAACTTAACATTAAAGGAAAAATATACCTTAAAAAATATTTATGACTGTGGATTTGCTTTGAATACCTTTAGTTCTGTCCATTTTTGCTTGCTATATGTTAAAATTATTATATATTTTCATACACACTTAGGATTGCTAAATTAAGAAATGATCCTCTTCCTATCTGGCTATGCTCCTGTCTGAAATTCTTTTTTGTTTGGTATTAACATAGTCACATCAATTTTTAAGCTCTTACCATTCGTATAGTGTGTCTTTTCCTGTTCTTTCAATCTTTCTACAGGCCTTCATATTTAACATTCATCTCTTGGAACCGGCATAAAGGTGAGCATCCCAAGGCATGAGCATCTGTGTCCCTTCTTTATGGCCTTTTAAATGAAAATCTCTGCCTTTTATGTAAAGAGTTTAGTTCATTTTCATTTATTGCAGTTATTCACACAATCAGGTTTATGTCTACCATCTATTTGTTTTCTATTTGTCCCTTATGTTTGTGACTCCTTTGTTCCTTTGTTGTCTTCTTGTGGGTTCATTAGGTGCTTTTCATTATTTCATTATATCTCTTTTACTGGCTATTAGCTACATATTTTTGTGTTACTATTGTCATGGTTGCTATAAGGGTTACAATGAGTATCCTTAACTTGCCAGTCCACCTTCATTAATGTTACAGTACTTTATGTGTAAGATAAGAACTTTACAACAATATAATTCCATTTACACCCTATCCTATTCTTCATGCTACCATTGTTAGACATTTACTTCTCCATATGTTATAAACCCCAATATAATTAATTAATATATAAAAACATGTATATATATTGCTTTGAAAAGTCACAAATTTTTTTCAATGAGAAAAAAAGCAAAATAACATTTCTATTTGCTCACATGCTTATTCTTTCTAATGCTCTTCATTTCTTTCTAAAGATAGAAGTTTCCATCTGGTATCTTTTTTTAGTTTCTTTCTAACTTGAAAAACTTCCTTTAGCTTGTCTTGTAGTACAGGTCTGCTGGCAATAAAATCCCTCAGCTTTCATTTATCTGAACATTTCTTCTTCATTTTAGAAATTTCTTATCACTGGATATTGAATTCTAGGCTGATAGATTTTCATTTTCCCTGGAACTTTAAAGATGTTGTTTCATTATTTTTGGTCTTCCATTGTTTTGAATACAAAGTCTAGTACTTTTTGAACATTGTTTCCATGTATCTAATATGGCATTTTTCTTTAGCTTCTTCCTTTTTTTAACTTTTTTATTTTATATTGGAGCATAGTTGATTAACAATGTTGTGTTAGTTTCAGATGTGCAACAAAGTGATTCAGTTATATATATACATGTACCTATTATTTTTCAAATTGTTTTCCCAGTTAGGTTATTACAGAATATTGAGCAGTGTTCCCTGTGCTGTACATTAGGTCCTTGTTAGTTATCCATTTTAAATATAGCAGTGTGTGCATGTCAATCCCAAACTCCCTAACTATCCCTCACCGCCACCCTTCCTCCCTAGTAACCACAAGTTCATTCTCTAGGTCTGTGAGTCTGTTTCTGTTTTGTAAATAAGTTCATTTGTATCCCTTTTTTTTTTTAGATTCCGCCTATAAGCAATACCATACAATATTTCTCTTTCTCTGCCTGACTTACTTCATTCAGTATGACAATCTCTAGGTCCATCCATGTTGCTGCAAATAGCATTATTTCATTCTTTTTAATGGCTAAGAGAAGAGTTAACGTCTATCTTTCTGAAACTGTTCCAAAAAATTGCAGAGGGAGGAAAACTCCCACACTCATTCTATGAAGCCACCATCACTCTGATACCAAAACCAGACAAAGACACCACAAAAAAGGAAAATTACAGGCCAATATCACTGATGAACATAGACACAAACATTCTCAACCAGATACTAGCAATCCAAGTCCAACAATACATTAAAAGGATCATACACCATGATCCAGTGGGCTTTATCCCAGGGATGCAAAGATTCTTCAATATATGCAAATCGATCAATGTGATACACCACATCAACAAATTGAAGAATAAAAACCATTTGATCATCTCAGTAGATGAAGAAAAACCTTTTGACAAAATTCACAACCCATTTATGGTAAAAACTCTCCAGGAAGTGGGCAGAGAGGGAACATATCTCAATATAGTAAAGGCCATATATGACAAACCTACAGCTAACATCAAACTCAACGGTGAAAAGCTGAAAGCGTTTCCTCTAAGACCAGGAACAAGACAGGGATGGCCACTCTCACCACTTTTATTCAAAATAGTTTTGGAAGTCTTCAGCCTCTCTCAAGATTTTCTATATGTGGCTTTAAGCCATTTAACTATGCTGTTCCTTGGTGTCATTTCATTTATACTTATCCTGGTTAAAGACTGCAGAGCTTTCTCTATCTCTGGATTGCTGTTTTTGATCAAGTTTGAAAAAAAATTTGGACAACATTAAAAAACAAATTACTTTCCTCTTTCTCTCCTCTTCTTTTCTCCTGCTGGGAAAGGATGCCCCAGCCCCTGATTGCTAGGACAGCCTAGAGCTTCTGGAGTCTCGTTCTTTTAGATTTCTTTGCGTCCGCAACTCCCCAATGCTTCATTAAAACACTTTCCTATGACTTTTTATTGGTATAATAGGAGTGATCTTTTCACATCCTTCTAAATATCAATTGAAGTGAAATTTGCTCATATGATTTTAAAAATTAGTTGATGAGTGAAACTTAACTGAAAATCAATGAAACAAATAGAAAAACCTCAAAGGCTATGTGCAAAAGTTTTCAGGATCCTCAGGTCTCACTTTAGAAAAAAAATCATTTTACTCAATCACAGCTCTCTGGGAGGCTAAGTTCATAAGGAACTTTTCCTTGTCCTGCAAGCTTTATATAGAATATTGGAACAGTCAATGGTGAGCCCTCTTATTTAACCCAGAAAACCGAGAGCAAGATCCTCAGAGCCAGGGCAAGAGTCTGAGCTAAAAAATAAGGCTCCTTAGCCTGGATTCTTTCCACTTGGGATTGTAGATAAATGCATAAAGTACCTTCTGAGACATACTTGTGTCAAAAATATTGTATGCTGTTTATCAGAAACTCAAATTTAACTGAGAATCCTCCATTTTTATTTGCTGAAGTGGACAACCCTATTTCCATTGATTGCATAATGCTGACTTTTTGTGTTAAGAGTTTCTATAAGAAGACATGATAATGACAGCTTCTCCTTTTTTTTCCAAGTCAAAAGGTAAAAATAAATGCCTATTTGAACATTCTACTCCTCTCTGTGCCCAGAGCTCTGTAGGTAGAGGTTTTTGGCATTTAGCGAAGTCCCTTTATGATCCTGACATCCAAGCAAATGTTTCGGGAACTACAGTTTCTTTTATTGTACTGTGACCTCCATGCGGGCAAGGGCACACTCTTCTTACTGATATTCGAATGGCATTTAATAAAAAATAATACATGCTCGTTTAAGGACATCTGGGGAATTACAGCAATGCCTCAGAAAGTAATAAACAATAATGTGACCGCTCAGGAAAAGCTTCTTCATGCTTTGACCCATTTCTTTCACTCTTTATAGACAGAAGAAGGGTGTGTATGTGTCGTATTTTTAGAATTGCTATGTCTCATACTCTAGCAGTCAGACTGTGACCATAGCTATACGTGAGTTTACAGAAACAGCTTTCTGTTAGCCTGCAAGATGACTTTTACATGCTGACTTCATACCTGTTTACACACACGTGTAATTCTGAAGCCCTAAGATGACTCTGCCTTTTGTGTCTTAGTAACTGTTTTTTAAATTTTCATTTGTTTTTAAATTTGGAGGTGGTTAGTTTTTGTGTATTTTTTATATTTATTTTTTATTGAAGTAGAGTTGATTTACAATGTTGTTTTACAATGTTGATTTACAATGTTTCAGGGGTACAGCAAAGTAATTCAGTTTTATATATATATATATATATAATTTCAAATTATAGATATATATATAAAATTTCAAATTCTTTTCCCATATAGGTTATTACAAAATATTGAATATAGTCCCCTATGCTCTACAGTAGGTCCTTGCTGGTTATCCATTTTATATACAGTAGTGTGTATCTGCTAATTCCAACCTCCTAATTTATCCCTCCCCCAGCCTTTTGGTAACCATAAGCTTGTTTTCTATGTTTCTGTTCTATGAGTCTGTTTCTGTTTTGTAAATAAGCTCATTTGTATCATTTTTTTGATTCCACATATATGTGACATCATATGATATTTGTCTTTCTCTGTTACTCTAGACCTCTTGCTTGCTTCTCCAAATGATACAGACAACCTCAGACCTCCCGGTTAGCATCTCTCCGATTTCCCCTTGCAGATACCCACCTGTTCCAGTCACAGCAGGTAATTGCTTGCTTTTTTGCAGTTTTGAGTCCGGCCAGCAGTTGGCTTTCCCATCCCCCTGAACTTGCTCTCGGTTGGAAGAGCTGTGTCCATCCTGTGCTAAAGAGGGCAAGAGTCATCTAGAGTGGAAGCCATCCATCGCTGAAGAAACCATACAACTGACCCAAAGGAGGAAGATGTTGGAATTCTTAGAGGTAGGACTAGGCCATCTCAATAGTTCAGAAACAGCATTTGATGTCCCTTTATTGGAGGATGAATGTTGTCCACAAAAATTTTACTGCAGTGACAAATAGGAACTTGGGGGGCCATATAGTAGTCTGCACAGTTAGTATCTGTGGCCTTAGGGTGCTTAAAATTAATAAATATCTTTATTTAACAGGTGGCCCTGGATATTCTTTGCTTTGGAAAATCTCATCCTGAGAAAAACTGGTCTCTCCACAGATCATGAACATTGGGGAACCATGGCACAGAAGTGAAAGGAAGCCCCTGCTTTCAAAAATTGGTGTTTCTACGGGCTGGAAATAGAGCTTAAATTTCAGGAGTCTTGATTACCAGGGAGTCCTGTTTGATATTCCCCCAATTTTTTCTTCAAATAAATTTTCAAGGAAGCTTCCAAGTCTCACAAATCCACCTGCTTCAGGGAACTGAGCAAAGTCATTTCCATACTTGGTCCCAAATTCACGGAATAAATATTTCTCCACCTGCCAAGTGTCTGGAACTGAGCCACTCTCCTCTCCTACTACAAATCTCTCCCAGCCTTCTAAAGTGACTCTTCCCTGCACACCCAGCTCTTTCAGAGAAGGGGGCTCACAGCAGAGCTTTTGGGGCTGTGGGTGACACGGATTTCAGCTTTGCGTTTTCCTTCCTAGAACAAAAAGATGCCATGGAAGGCAGCGAGGTCAGGCCAGGGATGGTCAGTACAGGCCTGTGTGCTCCCTGCTCAAGTGCTTGGGGTTCGGCTGCAGATTTTCCCCAGGTCCAGCTTCCTCGCATCGGTCTGCACTTATGTAAGTTATGGATGTGAGCAGGGTTCCCTTCTTTCCAGGGTATCCAGGCTTCCATGCACCCTGGAGACTCTGGGTCTCCCTCAGAAGTGTGGGCAACATACTGGGAAAAGAGGTTCTGCTGGTATTTTGTGGCTTGTAAGAGACCTTTTTTCCAGACAGTGTAGTTGAGAAGAAGAACCAATTAGTGGTGCAAGCCTGTCGGCCAGACTGAGTCCTCCTGCTTTCTTTTCTTCCTCTTTTCATCTTTTTCTTTGGATCCCCTCCTGGACTCCTCCATCAGCTCGGGCCTCCCTTTCATTGAAAGGCACATTTCAGGTGACTGCCTGCATTTAAATCACTTTCAGGGTGGCAATGATGGGACTGAAATAGTCTCTGAAAGCTAATGGACATGAATTTCCATGGGCTTCCATCACTTATTATCTATAGATTGGAGGACAAGTTTGATGCTTTTCAGTTTACAAAACTGAGTCAGTGATGTTCCCTCAAGCAGGTGGTGTACGGCTTTGCGATTTAAGGCACATCTTTTCCCGACACGGGGAAGTCATTCACAAAGGGCTTAAGTTCCTCCTCCTCTTCCATTCTGCCCAGTGAACCTGTCATAAGCAGTTGGGAGTTTTGTTTGTGGAACGTCTGATGAATTCACTGCCAGCTCTTATCTGGTGACTGTCTGCCCTACATGTCCACCCTGGGCCCCTCCTCCCCACTCAGCCTGGAGCTGGTGTGGCCCCTGGAGCCCCAGGCTCTGGTCTGTCTCTCCTGCCTTGCATTGTGCATAGGCTGTTCTTTCGTCACTGGGAACTTTTCTAGTCGACTTGGACCTGAGAGTCATCATTTTCAAGCACTCAATCAAATGCCATCTTTTCCAGAAAACCTTCCAGTCCCCCGATGGGACATAGCTAACGTCTCTGTATAATCATGACACATTTCTACACCCATCTCACGCACCCATAAAGGTCTCCTCACTTGTTTTGTGGCTTGTCAAATTAAAGTTTCTTGGAGGAACTTGTCTCTTTCCCCATTACATAGTAAACTCTGTGAGATCAGAATCCTGGTCTGTTTCATCTTTATTTCTTTCACAGAAGATTGCCATGTATTCAGAAGACTCACTGCAAATGGTTTTTAGTAAATTGATTCATTTATTAAAATATAAAGTCCTTGCCCACACAGTCTCCCAAGATCTTTTGCCATTTTATATCCTTAAAAGTCCATCTTTATTGATAAAACTTCTTCTCTAGCCTCGAGCTAGCCATTTTAAAATAAATTATGGGATCCTCAAACCAGTAGTTATTTAAAATGATAAAGCTATTTTATTTATTACATGGAAAGCCTTGCATTCGAAGAGAGAAAGTAGATTAGTAAAGGCAGAGAATTATTATACACGTATAAGCATATACGCCTGGAAGAATATAAACTAATACATGAATGGTGGTTCTTTCTAGAAAATGGAATTCTATGTTACTTTTTTTCCCCATGTCTGTTTACCTGCATTTCCTATTCTCTTACAATGACTATATTACTTTAATTTATTGAAAAAAATGAAAACAATGAAATACCACAGCTAAAGTAAAAAAAAAAAAATAGGAATGCCATAATTTGGGGGAATTATCTGTTTTTCAAGGTGTAAGGAGCTGCTGCCATGTGGTGCTCAGTGAGCCTCAGATACAGAGTGGCTGGACGTCCCTAACAGAAACCCTGCCAGACTTTTCTCAGTTGAAAGAATGCTCCGAAAGGAAGGGTAAAGTCTGCCTACATGCTGCAGCAACATATAAAGAAAAATACCAACACCAATCATAGCACATTTAACATTGTAAGCAAGGAAAACTCTGACCTTTGAAAATCTAGAGAAGCTGACAATTTATGAGCCAATGTGTTTTCAGTATAGAAGAAAGGTGGCAGAAGACATAAAGTAGGGTTACATTTTCCAAGCAGAAAATATGCAGGTAACTGCCGAAACGTTGCTCACCTGAAAGCCACTTTTGGGAATTCTTTTTCATTCTACTGCTGTCTCTGACTTTCCCTTTCTCCTTCTACGGGGACTTGGCGGATGGAGCTACCGTTGCCCTTTGTGCTCTGCGGGTCAGACACCAGAGACACTTTCACACAGTTTTTCTCCCCTGTTATTTAGAGTCGTGGGAGATCACGATTTAGCAGCCACATAGAAATACTTGGTTTTAATTAAAGGCTGTGTTCAGGATTCTCTTAGTTCTTACTTCTCCAAATGTAAGTAGGCGCTTTGGAATCCTCACCAGAAGGACCGCTGGGGGAGGCCAGTGCTCCCATTCATTGATTTCACTAGAAAAGGGTGAGTGTACAAACATCTTCCAGCCTTGAAATGTGTAAAATGCCTCACTGTTTGCTACGCCCTTTTAGGTTCTGAATTAGAAGATAAATGCTCATTTCTCCTGTAATCCTTTTTATTCCTATAATTCTTCTTCTTCAGCTTGATGATGGGGAACATTCGTGTAGCAGTGCCACTCTGTTCTAATGCCTGGCTCACAGATGAGGAAATTAGAGCAGGAGGTGGCGGTGTGGTACCCCATCACTCAGCTCTTTATCCATCAGGGAGATGCCAGTGGAGGCTTTTCACCTCACCTGACCTTTCATCTCCACACCCCAGCAACCCTGGCAGTAGGTCTCCCCTCAAATGACCTAAATTTCCAAATGACCTATTACTCTTGAAGAGTCACATTATTTTAAAAAATATATTATTTCATTTTATGGTGGTAAAAACACTTAACATAAGATATATGATGAATGACACTGACTGACTTTCGAATTTGAACCAGCTTGCATTCTAGGGATAAAACACACTTATTCATGATATATGACAATTTTTACATATTGTGGGATTTTATTTGTGAGGGCTTATTAAAGATGTATGCATTCATGTTTGTAAGCGATATTATTCTGTGGTTTTCTTTATTTGTACCATCTTTGCCTGGTTTTGGTATCAGAGTAAGGCTTGCATCACAAAATGTATTCTCCTTTTTGTATTCAGGATGAGTTTGTGTAGTTTCCGTATTATTTCTTTCTTAAGTGTTAAAGTTGAACAGTGAAGACATCATCTCCTGACGTTTTCTGTGCTGGAAGATTATTAACTGTCAATTTAATTTCTGTAATAGAGATAGGACAATTCGGATTATCATTTTGTAAACACAATACCCTCTAAGCCCATCCATGTTGTTGCAAATAGCGAGATTTTATTTTTTAAATTAAAATCTAATTTAATATTTCATCACCTATATATATATATATATATATATATATTTCTTTATCCATTCATCTACCCATCTAAGTGGATACCTATTTACTTCCACGTCTTGACTATTGTAAATAGTGCTGCAATGAACATAGGGGTGCGTATATCTTTTTGATTTAGTGTTTTTGTTTTCTTCGGAAAAATACCCAGAAGTAGAATTGCTGGATCATATGGTTGTTCTACTTTTAATTTTTTGAGGAATCTCCATACTGTTTTCCACAGTGGCTGAAGCAATCTACATTTCCATCAGCAGTGAATGAGTGTCCTTTTTCTCCACATCCTTGCCAACACTTGTTATTTCTTGTCTTTTCGATGATAGTCATTTTGACAGGTGTGAGGTGACATCTCATTGTGGTTTTGATTTGTATTTCCCTGATGATTAGTGATGTTGAGCATCTTTTCATATGTCTGTTGGCCATCTGTATGTCTTCTTTGGAAAAATGCCTATTTAGGTCCCCTGCCCACTTTCTAAATCAACGTTGTTTGTCCTCATTTTGCCAATCTCTCTGTGTTGTTTCTTCGTATTAGGTATTTCAGCTACATGTCCTGGTCTTGAAGAGGTGGCCTTATGTAGAAGGTGTCCTATTGGGTCCAGTGGCACAGTCCCCCTGTCTCCAGAGCCGGGTGCCCCAGGGTTATCCCCCAGGTGGGCTCCTGTCATGGTTGGGCTGTGACTGCTGTGAGCAACCTGGGGGGCGATTCTGGCCCCCCTGGTGGGAGGCACTTTAGTGGGGCACCTGCTCCAGTCGGGGGAGGGCAGTAGCTGCTTTGGAGGGGCAGGCTGGGGTGGGTGGGTTGGGCAGGGCAAGTCCTCATGGGAACAACAAGGCAGGGTGCACAGGGTGAGCTAGTTTTATGGAGAGCGACAGAAATGATACCCAACAGAGACAGGCCAGCAAGGTGGAAGGAGAATTAAAAAAAAACAGCAGACCTGCCAGTGCTTGCTTCCATCCCCAAGAAAGTTCCAAAGGTTCCGAGAGATCCCTGTCCCCCTGGCACACTCCTTAAAATTAGTCAATGTATCTCCTCCTCCTAAGACCCAGGTGCTTTTCAAGCTGCTGCCTCTGCTCTGGAACTCGGAAGGAGGGGGGTCATCTGGAAGCCCTTCAAGAGCGCGGTCGGCTTCCTGCAGCCCTTAGGCTCGCCTGGACGTAAGCCTGGCTGGTTTCCAAAGTCAGACTTATGGCGGGGCTCATTCTCCTGGTGTAGGTGCCCCAGCTAGGGAGCCTGAAGTGGGGCTTGGACCCCTGTTCCTCAGGGGGGCCTCTGTGGTGGTGATATTCCCCCGACTTGTGAGTCACTGCCCTGAGCGTGCTGGTTCCGACTGGACCGTATCTCTGCTCCTCTTCTCCATCTCCATGTGGCCTTTTCTTCATATCCTTAGTTGTAGAAAACCTGTCCTGCAGGTCTTCAGGTCATTCTCAGAGATAGTTACTGTATATGTAGTCATAGTTGTTGTTTTTTGTTTTTTTTTTTACATCTTTATTGGAGTATAATTGCTTTACAATGGTGTGTTAGTTTCTGCTTTATAACAAAATGAATCAGTTATACATATACATATGTCCCCATATCTCTTCCCTCTTGCGTCTCCCTCCTTCCCACCCTCCCTATCCCACCCCTCTAGGTGGTCACAAAGCACAGAGCTGATCTCCCTGTGCTATGCGGCTGCTTCCCACTAGCTATCTACCTTACGTTTGATAGTGTATATATGCCCATGCCACTCTCTCACTTTGTCACAGCTTACCCTTCCCCCTCCCCATATCCTTAAGTCCATTCTCTATTAGGTCTGTGTCTTTATTCCTGTCTTACCCCTAGGTTCTTCATGACATTTTTTTTTCTTAAATTCCATATATATGTGTTAGCATACGGTATTTGTCTTTCTCTTTCTGACTTACTTCACTCTGTATGACAGACTCTGGGTCCATCCACCTCACTACAAATAGCTCAATTTCGTTTCTTTTATGGCTGAGTAATAGTCCATTGTATATATGTGCCACATCTTCTTTATCCATTCATCTGATGATGGACACTTAGGTTGTTTCCATCTCTGGGTTATTGTAAATAGAGCTGCAATGAACATTTTGGTACATGACTCTTTTTGAATTATGGTTTTCTCAGGGTGTATGCCCAGTAGTGGGATTGCTGGGTCATATGGGAGGGGGTGAGCTCAGGGTCTTCTTTCTCTGCAGTCTTGATCAGACCCTACTTGGAGATTCTTCTGTTCAGTTTTATATTCGTACTATCATGTCTCAATTTTTATGAACACTTTACTCTTTGCTGAATGTAATACATACAACAGAAATGTATGCCATATATATGTCAAATACATACATATATTGGATTGCATACAGTTCTTATTTATTAACAATTAGCTATGATTATATGATTAATTATATACATTATGTATATAAGATAGATGTCATATATTTATCACATATATCTCTTAATTATATATAATTACTTACTTCATTTATGGGGTAGTTCTTTTCTTCCTCTGAGCATGTTAACTTTTGTTGTGTTTTAGTTTTCTCCACCCTGCATGGTCTTTATTGCCTCTAAGTTGGTTTTTTGTCTGTTCCTATTATTTCAGGAAGTCTCTCTTTTCCCTGATAGGAGCTTTCTTCAGATACGTGATAATACATGGCTGCTGTCTCATAATTAAGAGTCTGAGGGCTGAAAAGCTGATCAGAGGCTCTGAAATGTATGAGGCTTGTTAGTTTTGACCCCATCTGCAGGGGAGCTGTTGTGGGGTAACCACTAATATTTCATCTCTAGGTCCTTCCTGTTGGGTTCGCTGAATTAGCCAGAGAAGAGCCTTTCCACCGTGGGGTGAGAGCCATCCTTCCATCATCACTGGGGAGCTTGGTGTGGGGAGTGGGGGGTGGATGCTCTGTCCCCAGCAGGACCCTGCCCTGTCCCTGAACTCTCCTTTAATGGTGAGTATGTACCTGTACTCTCAGGTGAGCTTTGAATACCCTAAGGCATTTCCAGGCTTCTGGCTGCTGCCTAGCCATGTACAGTGGAAGTCATCTTAGGGCAGCATTGTTTCTCTTCTTGCTGTCACTCAATACTCTTTTTTAAAGAAATGTCCAAAGGTTACTTTTTATTCTAAATAAAACATCTTTTATAAAGTTTAAGGATACTCTCGAAGATGTAGATCTTTCCCTGGGTTAATTAAGAAATGGAAGGGAGGGCTTCCCTGGTGGCGCAGTGGTTGAGAGTCCGCCTGGCGATGCAGGGGACATACGTTCGTGCCCCGGTCCGGGAAGATCCAACATGCCGCGGGGCGGCTGGGCCCGTGAGCCATGGCCGCTGAGCCTGTGCTGAACCACATGCAGGCCTTGTGCTTCCACTTCCGAGTGCAATGAACAAATACACAAACATAGCAAAGCTGCACGCAAGGCTGGAGACTCACAGGAACAGATTTTTAAAAAAATTTATTTTGTTTCAAGTATAGTTGATTTACAATGTTTTGTTAATTTCTGCTGTACAGCAAAGTGACTTAGTAATACACACATATAAATTGTTTTTTATATTCTTTCCCATTATTGTTTATCACAGGATATTGAATATAGTTCCCTGTGCTACACAGTAGGACCTTGTTGTTTATCCATCCTATATATAACAGTTTGCACCTGCTAATCCCAGACTCTCAATCCTTGCCTCTCCTAAGCCTCCTCCCCCTTGGCAACTGCAAGTCTGTTCTCTATGTCTGCAAGTGGGTTTCTGTTCCATAGATACATTTGTGTCGTATTTTGGATTCCACATATAAGTGATATCATATGGTATTTGTCTTTCTCTGTCTGACTTACTTCATTTAGTGTGATAACCTCTAGTTCCATCCATGTTGCTGCAAATGGCATTATTCCATTCTTTTTTATGGCTGAGTAATACTCCATTGTATATATGTACTTCATCTTCTTTATCCATTCCTCTGTTGATGGACATTTATTTGCTTCCATCTCTTGGCTAATGTAAATAGAGCTTCTATGAACATTGGGGTGCATGTATCTTTTTGGATTATAGTTTTATCTGGATATATGCCCAGGAGTGGGATTGCTGTATCATATGGTAACTCTATTTTTAGTTTTTTGAGGAACCTCCATACTGTTCTCCATAGTGACTGCACCAAGTTACATTCCCACCAACAATGCAGGAGGCTTCCTCACAAGAAGGAATTTTTTTTTTTTTTACATCTTTATTAGAGTATAATTGCTTTACAATGGTATGTTATGGAAGTCATTTGGTTCCTTGAGTTGTTTGCCGAAGCTACTCTCCCTAAATATTCTCTCATTTGTTCATTTGTACATTACATGAATATTTCTGTGCTTTGCTTAGTGTATCCACCTTTAGGTCCATAAATGGAATGTTGTTTTGAATATTAAATTGATGAAAAATACTGAAGTTCTACATGACATTGCAGGGAGAAAAAAGGCTTAAAATGTGAATAGAAAGAATTTGTATGTTACAGAACACTAGCCAGTAACCAGTGACTCACTGTGTTTCTATAAATGCTGAAAATACTTTAAAATCTGAAATAAAATATTCATCTATGTTCAGTATTAGCAACCGTTATAAATCCTCTGTAACTCTCCTTAATTGTATGTTGGCACCAATCTTGACCAGAATCTCATAAAACACATGAGCTCACAAGTTTCACACATATTACATTATCTAATAGATTTTTGGCAAATACTTTAAAAATGCGGGTTAACTTGATTTTTGCTTCATGTTTTATAAGTAAGCTAATGAAGTGGACGTATGATATGAAAATGCTAAAAGCACTCCAAGATATATATTTATCCTAGTTTTTCCTGAGAAATACTGAAATACATACTTAGAAGTAAAAGACTATCTGGTCTCAAAAAAAATCCCTTTAAAAAAGAGCTCTGAATTGCATCTGCCAATTTCTGAAGCATGCGAGCTTGTGACTGCCAAACAGAAAGGTACTTTCTCCCCAGGGGCATCCCAGGCACTGGGTCCTGTACCTCCATCTGCACCCTGTTGTTGCCAAAGCACAGTTGCTGCAGATAGCCAGCAGCGTTGGTCCGACTTGATGACTCCAGGCAACTGGGGATCAAGGCAGACGGGCAACCTCCCTGGGGTCTTCCTGAATGCTGTCCATTGCTGGGGCTCGTGCGGTGCCATCGTCCGATGCTGTGCGCTGAGACTTGTCACAGTTGCTCTCTTGCATTCAATTATATTGGTGGGTTGGGCTCCATGTAAGTATCTGTTGTTCACAAAGCATAACTGTTTCTTCCACGTGTAAGGGTACTTCACCCTTTGCACATGTCCAACACATACTGTGCCTGTTTGCTGCAATGCTGCCTGTGATGCTTGGAACTCCATAGTTCGTGGTCTGGGCTGTGGTACCCTGGGCTGTACTAGGTCCTCCTCTCATCCCCAGGAGTGATGAGCAAGTTGGGGGACACAGCTGAAGAAGGGCTTGAGCAAGCTGGTCTTGCTGCCCAGCATAGGGAGTCCACAAGCGTGTCAGGTTGTCTGGCCCAGGTGGACACATCATACCACTGCTCCACGCTGTGACTAGTCCTTTGCAGTGAAGGTCCCTGATGCTGTGACATGCTAGTCATACTTGAGCCTTTGGGGACCATGACCCCACCTGGCCTTGGGATGGGGGGCTACTGGGGTCGGTGCATCTGTCGGCTCAGCAGAGACCCCACTCTTGTTTGGTATTGAGGGGTTCTCCATTGGGACTGGAGTGACAGACACAGTCCCATGTATAGCTGTTGGGAGGCAGGTCTCTGCAGAGGACGGAGGGATGGCCCACCTCACTCCTCTGTATTTAGCCCCATCCCAACAGCAGCTCTGGATACAGAGACTGGAGTCATCAGTCATGTGTGCACTCAGGATTTTGCCCTGTCAATCATTCGGCTTCCAGCTGCTTCCCTGCTCGGGATTCACTTTGTTCAGGTCTTCTAGGTCAGCTCCCACCCCATCCATCTGTTTCGAAGCCTTGGAAATTTCCTCTTCTTATCTCCTTCCCTGTTCTCACCGTTTCTGTGGGTTTATGCCTCTTTTCAAACGAACAGTTATTTTTAAAGTGTATCTGGAAGGAGAAAATTTGGACGTCTGTGTTTAATCTTCCATTTAAATCTAGAAGCTGAATACACTCTGCCTGAATTCCTCCCCAACTTCACGATTTGCAAAGTGTATTTTGAAAATGAAGACAATGGGAGGTGACCTGTCTTATTCTTTATTACAACATACATTGTGCAGCCTGCCTGTTGTATCTAGTGATAGACCATATGAAAGACCCCTAAAAGAAAACATACACACACAAAAATCCCAACAAAACATATACATGTATAACAATGAAGAAATCCTAGATGATCAATGAAACAGAAGTTCTTCAGAATAGGTTTTAGTAGATGTATGACCTTAATATATTAACAAAGAATAATTATAAATCAACGAAGGAGAGAATAAAAAGTTGGAAATAAAATGTTAATAAATGAAATAGCTATATATATTAAAAAATCATTTTATTAAGACTTTATGTTTTTGAGCAGTTTTAGGTTTATAGCAAAATTGAGAGGAAGGGACAGAGAGTTCCCGTATAGCCTTTCCCATGTGCACAGACACAGCCTCCCTCACTGTCAACATCCACCACGAGAGGGTACATTTGTTGAAAGGGATAGACCTAAACTGACATGTCATTATCATCCAGAGTCCATAGTTTACATGACTGTTAACGCTAGATGTTGTAGATTCTGTTGGTTTGAACAAATGAATAATCACATGAACATATCATTATGGTATCAAGCAGTATTTTCACTGCCCTCAAATTCCTCTGTGCTCCACCTATTCTTTCTTCCCTCCTCCCAGCCCTAGGCAATCACTGATCTTTTTATTGTTTCCATAGTTTTGCCTTTTCCAGAATGTGATAGAGTTGGAATTATACAGTGTGTAGCCTTCCCAGATTGAATTCTTTCACTTAGTAATATGCATTTAGGGTTCCTTCACGGCTTGATTGTTCCTTTATCACTGAATTATATTCCATTGTCTGGATGGACCACAGTTTATCCACTCACCTACTGAAGGACATGTTGGTTGCTTCCGAGTTCTGGCAATTATGAATAAAGCTGCTCTAAACATCTGTGTGCAGGTTTTTGTGTGCAGTTTTCCACTGCTTTGGGCAAATACCAAGTAGTATGACTGCTGGATCATAGTAAGAGTGTGTTTAGCTTTGTAAGAAACCATCAAACTGTCTTCCAAATTGGCTGCTCCATTTTGCATCCCCACCATCAGTGAACGAGAGTTCCCATTGCTCCACATTCTTGCCAGCATTTGGTATTGTCAGTGTTCCAGATTTTTTTGGGGGGGAGTGTTATTCTAATAGGTGTGTAGTGTGGTATCTCACTGTGTTTTTCATTTGTACTTCCCTGATGACATGATGTGGAGCATCTTTTCGTATGCTTATTTTCCACCTACATATCTTTGGTGGGGTGTCTGTCAAGTCTTTGACCCCTTTTTTAATTGATTTGTTTTCTTATTGTTGCATTTTACACATTCTTTGTATGTTTTGGATAACAGTCTTTTATCAGATGTGTCTTTTGCAAATATTTTCTCCCACTCTGTGATTTGTCTTCTCATTCTCTTGAATTGTCTTTCACAGAACAAAATTCTTAAGTTTTAATGAAGTCCAGCTTGTCAATCATTTCTTTCATAGACTGTGCTTTTGGTGCTGTATCTAAGAGTCAATAACATACCCCAGGTCATGTAAGTTTTCTCCTGTGTTATCTTCTAGTATTTTATATCTTTTGTTTGTTTGATTGTTTTATGTTTAGGTCTGTGATCCATTTTGAGTTACTTTTGGTGAAGGGGGTAAAGTCTGTGTCTAGATTAATATTTTTGTGTGTGGATATCAGTTATTCCAGCACAATTTTTTGTAAAGACTGTCTTTGCTCCATTGTGCTGTCTTTGCTGGTTCATCAAAGATCAGCTGACTATATTTCTGTGGGTCTATTTCTGGACTCCTATTCTCTTCCATTGATCTATTTGTCTGCTCTTTTATCAAAACCACACGGTCTTGATTACTGTAGCTTTATAGTAAGTCTTGAAGTCAGCTAGGGTCAGTTCTCCAACTTTGTTCTCCTTCAATATTGTGTTCACTCTTCTGTGTCTTTTGCCTCTCCATGGAAATGTTAGAATCATTTTTTTCAAGATCCACAAAATAACTTGTCAGGATTTTGATTGGGAGTGCATTGAATCTATAGATCAAGTTGGGAAGAACTAACATCTCGATAATACAGAGTCTTCCCATCCATGAACATGGAAATAGTTATATTTTTTAAATAAATAATTATATATTAGAACAAGTAAATGAACAATTAGCTGATGTTGTGATGAGAAAAAAATTTTTCAGAATAAAAATCTATAGGAGGAAGTCAGGAAAAGTCAGGAAAAATATATAATTATACATAAACATTTTACATCTTCTGTACTCCCAGATATTCTCATTATACATGATTTATTATTTTTATATGTTTCTATAATTTCAAGATATTCTACTTAGCATGAAATATATAATAATAAAAATTGTCTCAACAATTTTGATAACTTAGAGACTTTAATTGCCTGAACTTTTAAATCACAAAATGAATGAAAACTAGGGTTTTATGGTTTGAAACATTAAATTTCTTATTAAGTAATTCACACTTTTTTTTTCTTTATGAATGTCCTGATTTTTCCACAAAATATTATCTGACAAGCACCGTTTTATAGATGGACTGACATGACCTGTAAATTATTTTCCTTCCAAAGCTAAGATGAGCGATGTCTACACAATTGCCACTTTAGCAGTGCTATAAAATGTCCCTTCTCTCTTAATTGTTTTCCTGTTAAGAAAAAGATAAAAGGAAGACATCAAACACAGATCATCTTTAAATACTTTAAGTGCTTGTGGGGACTAAATACTTTATTCTCATTTTTAACAGTGAGACTCCAAAATTTATTAGTAATTCACATTTATTCTAGTCACTATGATTGGTAGTAGGAATAAAGAGAAAAAAAACTGTCCTGGGGTGGTTTACATACTGAGGTGGGCTGAGGTGACAAAAAAGGTCACTAAGGCAGTAAATGCTGAATAATATGATTTGTATGGTGGCAGGTATATGGTCTCAGACGGATGGAGTGGGAGGTGAGAGCGGGTTAGGGTTAGGGTTTACTCCATGAAGTCACTCCACTGCAACAGGGGAAAACACAGTGGCCGGCAGGTCTGCTGTCAGGCTGGACTCATTTGTGAGCTAAGTGATTTGTTTCCACTTAGCCTCAATTGGGCAAACCATTCATGACCATAACTCAGCAAAACTACGTGTTTACATGACACCCATACAGTGTATGTGGATGTCGATATTCTATGTTGTTGAGTAGACCTGCTTTGCGCTAAGGCTGAGATGCAGCTAGTTCAGTCTAAGAGGCTATAACGTTGCTTTATAAGTATCATTTAACATTCTGATTGATCTCCTAGTCCGTTCTAATTGATCAGTGTCTGTTCTACAGCAGCGGTGAATGTTTTGAATTTGCCTCTGTTTACACTGTGAGGAATTTGAATATCTACAGGTGGGCTTTGACATGAGTTTGCCACTGAGAACTGGGGAAAGTTGTTAACTATTTTGCATAATAAGGTAAAAGGAAGCTAAAGTGGGGAGACAGAATGGGAAAGAGGTGGGGAGCCAGTGACATGGCCTGAGCTTCAGGTACATATGGGATGAAGCGTCCATCCCCTTGAGTGGGGAGATGGCCAAATGACCACTTAAGTTAACTTTGTTTCACTTAAATTCTTTTTTACCGATATTCAGTAGGTTCAAAGGAAATCCAAAGGCTGTAAAGTATACAGTAATCCAAACACCCAAATTTTCATCACCTGCCTCAAGAGCAGGAAGAGAACCAGCTCCCTGGGAACCTCTGTGTTTCCTTCTTACTTTCATCTTCTACCTTCCCTCCAACCTCAGTGAGAAAACCACCATCCTGGACACTGTATCTCATCATTTTTCTTTATGGTTTCATCTCAATCATCTAAATTTCACTTACTCTAGTATGTTGGAAACTTTCCATATATGTACTATTCAGTAATTTTTTTCCTTCAGTATTTTTCTCATGAGGATTATACACTGTGGCAAAATGTAACCATAGTTTTCTAGTTTTAGTCCTCCACACAATTCAGTTATATAAAAATACGAACATTCCTCATCCTGATTCTCCTGTTTTTAGACATTTTGTTTCCACTTTTTTTTTCTTAGTATCATCATCTGTAAACAATGTCTTCTGCTGCACAGATGCCAGAGGTTCTCTAAGGTATATGATTTTGTAGGAACATGCTGGATCATTTGATATACAAATCTTCAACTTCACTCAAGTACATCAAATTGTTTTCGGAATTGATTGTACCAGATACCAGTGGTGGGTATCAGCCCTCTTTGTTCTGTTGCCCCCCACCCCAAAATTACAGATTCAATCATGGTTTAATGGATATTTACTTCAAATGAAGATGAGTATACGTTTATGTATTTGTCATTCATGTTTTTGCTTCCGAGAAATAGCTATTTAAGTAGCTTGCTTATTTTCTCTTAGATTGGTTTTCAAATTGTTACTGAATTGTAAGCCTTCTTGGCATGCTTTTTACATTGTCCTTTGTTGATTACATACGTGGCAATATCTTTACCAAATTTCATTTTTCATTCTTTATGGAAGTTTGTTTAACAGAAGCTCTTAATTTTAATGTGGTCAGTATAGGAACAAACCTTTTTCTAACTTTTTATTTGAAATCATTTTAGATTCATAGGAAGCTGTAAATATAGTGCAGGTAGGTTCCATGTACCTTTCACACAGTTTTCCGATGGTTGCATTTTACTTAACTATAGTCAAATATCAAAAGCAGGAACTAAAACAGGTGCAGTGTGTGTGGTTGTCTGCATTCTATCCCACGAGTAGCTTTATGTAACACCACGGTCAAGATACAGAATTGATTCATAACCACGTGGATAGTCCTCCTGCCACCTTGTTCGAATTGCCCAACAGCCAACTCCCCTGACACTAACCCTAACCTTGACAATGTAACTGCAGAACCAGCCCAAACTGGCCCTATTCTGTTTCTAACAAGGTATTGAGTTGTGTTTTAGAGGTAACACAACAAAACTGCAAGTCATGCAGCTGAAGCATGAGCAAAGGAAAAATAATGTTGCAATGATTGTTTTTGAAATCATTATTTAGGGTATATATGCACATATTTCTGCTTGGATACATACCTAAGCATGGAATTTCTGCATGATATGATATATGTAGAGTCAATTGTAGAAGAGTTTTATCTGTTTTAAAACATTTTCTAACATGTTGGTACTGTGTGGTTATGGTTAGTTAGCACTTGTATGTTGATGGTATATCTAGCATTCTTGCTATACTCCTTTATGAATTTTTTCATAAGTAAACATACAATCTGTACATAAAGGCTATTTTATTTTTTTTTTGATTCCGATCTTGATAGTTTTTCATCTCTTTTCTTGTCTTACTGCACTGAGTAGCAATACTCGTTCATGGTACAAAATTCGTGATTAGTGTCCTTGCATTTTTTTCTTCACTTATAATGCAAGCATTTATGACTGTGGATTTTCCTTTAAAGCTCCTAGGGTATGTATTAATGTTCATTATTATGCAAATATAAATATTTTCAAATTGTATTTCTTCTTTGACCCTGAGTGTTTAACACGGTTTTTAAAATTTTCAAATGTATGGACTTTTTGTTTGTTATTGATTTCTACATAATTGTATCTTCTTGAGAAAAAAATTGTCTCTGATTCAAAGCTTTGTAATGTGTTGAGGTGACTGAAAAAGATTGAGCATTCTTCTATGGTTTGATTTGTTCATTAGGTCAAGGTGGTCTTTATTACTCAAATCTTCTATAGTCTTATGTGTTTCATGTATGTTGTTTATTTTTGTGCACTTGATCTATCAATTACAGAGAGGGTAGGTACACTAAAATATTTTATGAAGATCATCCTTATTGTTTTTTCTTATTGAAGTTCAGTCTACTTCTTACCCCATAGTTTTAGTATAAATATTTTCAAATGTACAGGAAGATTGAAAGCATTTTACAGTGGAGTCTTATAAAACCGCCACCTAAATACTGCAATTAACATTTCACTGTGCTTGGCTTTTCACATATCTCTCCATTTGTCAATCCAACATTTCTTTTGATGCATTTCAAAGTAAAATTTAGTATACCTTCCTACCTTTCTAATATTTCAGCATGCATAACACTGAGAAGAATTCAATATTTGTTTACACCTTAAAAAAAACATTGAGATAAAATTTACTTGTTTAAGTGTATCTTTGGTAAGTGCAAACGGCTGTACAAACCTGTGCAACCAAAATCTCTGTTGTTATGTAGGACATGACTTTTGCCATAATAACTCTTCCTAGTAAATCCTTGCTTAACCCAGGCAACTATTCCTCTGATATTTTTCCTACCATAGGTTAGTTTTTCCTGTTTTTGAACTTTATATAAATGCAATTATACAGCATCCTTTTTTAAAAAATTCTTTATTGCAGTATAGTTGATTACAATGTTGGATTAATTTCTGGTGTCCAGAAAAGGGACTCAGTTATATATATTCTTTTTCATATTCTTTTCCATTATGGTTTATTACAGGATATTGAGTAGAGTTCCCTGTGCTATACAGTAGGACCTTGTTGTTTATCTATTTTATATATAGTAGTTTGTATCTGCTAATCCCAACTCCTAATTTATCCTGTCTCCACCCCCTTTCCCCTTTGGTAACTATAAATTTGTTTTCTATGTCTGTGATCTATATTTCTGTCTCATAAATAATTTCATTTGTATCATATTTTAGATTCCACATATAAGTGATATGATATTTGTCTCTTTCTGACTTACTTCACTTCCTATGATAATCTCTAGGTCCATCCATGTTGCTGCAAATGGAATTATTTCATTCTTTTTTATGACTGAGTAATATTACACTGTATATATGTGCCACATCTTCTTTATCCATTCCTCTGTTGATGGACATTTAGGTTGCTTCCATGTCTTGGCTATTGTAAACAGTGCTGCAATGAATATTGGGATGCACGTATCCTTTCAGAACATATTTTTCTCCAGATATATGCCCAGGAATGGGATTGCAGGATCAGATGGTAGTTCTATTTTTACTTTTTTTAAAGGGATCTCATACTGTTCTCCAGAGTGGCTGTACCAATTTACATTCCTGCCAATAGTGTAGGAGGGTTCCCTTCTCTCTACACCCTCTCCAGCACTTATTGTTTGTGAATTTTTTGATGATAGACATTCTGACTGGTGTGAGGTGATATCTCACTGCAGTTTTGATTTGCATTTCTCTAATAATTAGCGATGTCGAACATCTTTTCATGTGCCTCTTGACAATCTGTATGTCTTCTGTGATTTATCCCAGGGATGCAAGGATTTTTCAATATCTGCAAATAAATCAGTGTGATACACCATATCAACAAACTGAAGAATAGAAACCATGTGATCATCTCAATAGACGCAGAAAAAGCTTTTGACAACATTCAACACCCACGTATGATAAAAACTCTCCAGAAAGTAGGCACAGAGGGAACATACATCAACATAATAAAGGCCATATATGACAAACCCACAGTAAACATCATTCTCAATGGTGAAAAATGGTAAGTGTTTCCTCTAAGATCAGGAACGAGACAAGGATGTCCACTCTCACTATTTTTATTCAACATAGTTTTGGAAGCCCTAGCTACAGCAATCAGGAAGAAAAAGAAAAAAAAGGAATCCAAACTAGAAAAGAAGAGTAAAACTGTCATTGTTAGCAGATGACATGATACTATACATAGAAAATCCTAAAGATGCTGCCAGAAAACTACCAGAGCTCATCAATAAATTTGGTAAAATTACAGGATACAAAAGTAATGCACAGAAATCGGTTGCATTTCTATACATTAACAACAAAAGTTCAGTAAGAGAAATTCAAGAAACAATCCCATTCACCATCACACCAAAAAGAATAAAATACCTAGGAATAAACTTACCTAAGGAGACAAAAGACCTGTATTCCGAAAGCTATAAGACACTGATGAAAGAAATCAAAGACAACACAAACAGATGGAAAGATACACCATGTTCTTGGATTGAAAGAATCAATATTGTCAAAATGACTATACTACCCAAGGCAATCTACAGATTCAGTGCAATCCCTATCAAATAACCAATGACATTTTTCACAGCACTAGAACAAAAAAATCTTAAAATTTGTATGGAGACACAAAAGACCCCGAATAGCCAAACAATCTTGAGAAAGAAAAACGGAGCTGGAGGAATCAGGTTCCCTGACTTCAGACTATACTACAAAGGTATAGTCATCAAAACAGTATGGTACCAGCACAAAACCAGAATATATATAGATGAAGGGAACAGGATAGAAAGCCCAGAAATAAACCCATGCATCTATGGTCACCTAATCTATGATAAAGGAGGCAAGAAAATACAATGGAGAGAAGAGAGTCTCTTCAATAAATGGTGCTGGGAAAACGGGATAGCTACATGTAAAAAAATGAAATTAGAATATTCTTTAACACCATACACAAAAATAAACTCAAAATAGGTTAAAGACCTAAATGTGAGACCGGACACCGTAAAACTCTTAGAAGAAAACATAGGCAGAACACTCTATGACATGAATTGCAGCAATATCTTTTTCAATCTGTCTCCCAGAGTAATGGAAATAAAAACAAAAATAAACAAATGGGACCTAATTAAACTCAAAAGGTTTTGCACAGCAAAGGAAACCATAAATAAAATGAAAAGACAACCCACAGAATGGGAGAAAAAATTTGCAAATGATGTGACTGATAAGGGATTAGTCTCCAAAATTTACAAACAGCTCATGCAGCTTAATAGCATCAAAACAGACAACCCAATCAAAAAATAGCCAGAAGACCTAAATAGACATTTCTCTACAGCATCTTCTTTAAAGACTTTTTTTTCACACAGTATAGTGATTTTGAGATTTATCCATGCTGTTGTTTCCTCCTTTTTATTTCTGAACAGGAGTCCAGTATATCTATAGTTGTCCCACCATTGTTTTATTTATTTTTCTATTGATGGACTCATGGGCTGTTTCTAGTTTTTGGGTTATTATGAATTAAAACTATTAAGTTCATACTAGTGTAATCCTTTCTTGTGGACATACCCAGGAGTAGAATTGTTGGATCATATGGTAGATGTATATTTAGTTTTATAAAATATCTAGTATATTTTATAAAAACTGGGGTCAGTCTTGTTTTCAGAGGAGTTGCACCATTTTGCCTTCCAGTCAGCAATAGAAGAGAATTCTAGTGTTCTACACCCTTGCCAACATTAGATGCTTTTCAGTTATTAAAATTTTAGCAATTGTGGTAGAGGTATAGTGATGAATAATTTTAGTTTTAATTATTGTTTCCTTGATGACCAGCGATGGTGAGCAATTTTTCATGTGCATATTGGACATTCATGTATTTTTCTTTGTGAAATGACTGCTCAAAGCTTTTGCCCATTTTTTATCAGAAATTTCATTTTTATTATTGAGTTTTAAGATTACTTTATAAAGCAAGTTCACTAGTCCTTAACAAATATATATTTTGCTAATATTTTCTCCAGCTAATATTTTCTCATAGGCTCTGACTCTGTCTATTCTTTTTTTAATTATATTTTTTGATGAGCAGAATTTTTAAATTTTGGTGAAGTTTATGTTTTCAATCTTTTTCTCTTATTGGTTAAGCCTACTTTGGGTTTTATATAATGTGAGGCTATAATATTAGGCTAAAATATTCACAATTGAGTATTTTATTATTCTTGATGAATTGTACTGTTGAGTTAGAAAGTAGTAATCTCTGTCTCTAGAAATGTTCTTTACCAAAAGACCATTTTCCCATCTACTAATATAACAGCATCACTTTTCCTTTGGTTATTATATCTAGCAATCACTCTCCACATTAGAATTTCAATCTTTCTGGGATTTTTAATTTTGCATGCAAATCTATCATTTATCAATAAACTCTAATTCTTTTATGTTTACTTTAATTTTGATATATTTGAATTTGTTTCTCTTCATTTTATTTTGTGCCTACTATTTGTCCTTTGGACTGGATCTTTGTCTTTTTTTTTGGATTGATTATGTAATACTAATCAGTCCTTTTATTTATTTTTTAAAAAGTAATAATTTATTTATTTATTTATGGATGCATTGGGTCTTTGTTGCTGCACACAGGCTTTCTCTAGTTGCAGTGAGCAGGGGAGACTCTTCGTTGCAGTGCGCAGGCTTCTCATTGTGGTGGCTTCTCTTGTTGCGGAGCACAGGCTCTAGGCATGTGGGCTTCAGTAGTTGTGGCATGTGGACTCAGTAGCTGTGGCTTACAGGATCTAGAGCGCAGGCTCAGTAGTTTGTGGCGCATAGGTCTAGTTGCTCCGAGGCATGTGGGATCTTCCAGGATCAGGGATCGAAGCCATGTCTTCTGCATTGGCAGGAGGATTCTTAACCACTGCACCACCAGGGAAGCCCTAATCAGTCCTTTTATGATCTTCATGAACAAGACAGGACCTCTGAGTGCTTTAACTTATTTTCTTTCCAACTGTTATACTACTTTTGTTCAGTACCTTGGTTTCATCCTGTTTTGTTAACAGTAATATTAATGGTCTAAAGAGTAGATTATGTTACTAAAAATTTACTAAGTTGGTTAGTCAACCTATTTGCTTCTCTGACTTTTCAGTTTAGATTATTAATCTCTACTGAAAATATAGTCTGTAGAATTTAGTAACGTGTTTGTTGGTGGAAAATAATCTCTCACTTCTTTTTCAGTAAAATATCATTATTTCTGTAGTTGATTTTTGGTTTCACTGTGATTCTGGTTTAGAGGATTAGTTTTTTAACCAGTCTGAAAAATGCAGAACTGTATTCCTAACAAATTTTGCCTCTTGCTTAATCCTTCTATAATCTCTTACTTGAATTCTTATTAATAATCTTCTATGTATGTTAACCTCTTCTTTATATTTTAAAAATACTTTGTTTTTCTTTTCTCTGTGCTGTATTCTGAATAATATTTCATAATCCATATTCATGTTTACTAATTTTATTTTTATCTGTATCTAAACTTCTCTTTAATCTATTTAATGAATCCCCAATTTTAATAATTTTTTCTCAGTTTTGAGAAGTTTATTATTTATTTCCCAAATCTTCCTGGTCCCTTGCTCATTGCTTATATTTCAAAGTACTGCTTTCATTTTGGGACAAATATTAATTTATAATCTGTCTCTATTCATTCTGATATCTGCACTGTGTATTTTTCTTTGTTTGTTTGCCTTTGTTCAAAGTGCCTCATTTCCTTGCATGTTCTATGACTTTCTTTTCTCTTTCTTCTTATTTAGAAAACGCTTTTGGAAATTTATCTGTAAGTTGAAATGATATTCCTTCAGAGACTTGTTTCTGTCTGTTGCCTCTAATACCACCAACCCAAGACTATATTAAGTTAAATCCTTCATCTGAGGTTTTTCAGGCAACTCTGGTAGCACAGATTCTGTCTACAAGCTCTGGTTAGGTTTGGTGAGGGAGATAAAAAAAAAAAGTCTTCACCCACACTTTAGCTATAAACAACTATGTTTCCTGTTGCTTCCTTCTGCTTTTCAGATTGTTTTTTTTTTTTTTTATCCACACTTAACCTGAGGGTGTGATATCCATATCCCATCACTAAACACAAGTCACCATTCAGACTCCTGACACTGGGTCTGCCCAAGGTTTCAATACCTGTTCCTTACAGGAGTTCTTTTAAGAATAAGACCATGAATTTCTTCATGTTGATAAGATATAAACCCTTCTGCCCTTCCTAAGAAGTTTTCAATAAAGTTGATTTTGCAGCTACTTAAATTTGTTTTGTGCCCACGTGTAACCCGAGATTCTTTTTATCAATATAAGACAAATGGAGAGGACATTTGTAGAATTTCTGGGCAATTGATTGGTTAATCATTTCAGTGGAAACAGTAGTTCAGAGTCAGAGATAACCCTAATAGTGTAAAATCTCAGAGAAATTGTCGAATACATTGTGAAGTTTTCATTGCTATAGGTTGTGGATTACATACTATAAAACTATATATTTTTTCAAGATATGGGGACCCCATCAAATTTTTACCAAAAACAAATCATTTATCAATGTAGATTTTAATTTATCTCCTTTATTTGAATTTGTGTCCCAGTCAAATATCTATTGCAAATTTTATAGTCTTTTCTAGGCTATACAATTTCTGCCCTCTTCTCCTCTATTGATCTATTGAAACCAACTGCAATACTTTGGAAGACAATTGTTTTTCTATAGACCATTATTTTCATTTATGTAATGGCCATCGCAGTTTATGATAATAATCAACACATGGAAAACCTAAGCAGTGATTGTTGGATTGATTGAAATGGAGTTGAATCATACAAGTTATCTTTGGTTTTCTGTGAATTTGAACAATGGGGTCCTCTTTACACAATTCAGCATAATCGTACTGCAACATCATTTTTTGAATGTGAGTATGTAAAATGGACAGTGATTCTTATGGTAAAGAATAATTAGGAAACAACTACTTTTAAAGAAAGAAAAAGTAATCTAGTGTTAAATAGTTCATGTTTTAACATTTATTTAGATCTTTGCAAATAGTAAAGTGTTACATAAATGTTCAATTTTTTTTAATTGATACTAATTTGGCCTTTTTACCAAGCCTGCTTTTAATTGCTTTAGAAGTACCAAATGCCTGCGATCAAAAATAAAATACAAGCAATCAGACCCTCTATGAGCATAGCAGGTGCAGGAAACAAAAAGTAGTGGATGATGCCTATCCACAAATTCCTCTTCTAGAAAGAGATTTCAGAGTTCAGTTTGTGATCCTGCAAATAGCACATGGATTTGCTTTGGCGCTTGAGTATCTAGTCTGGGAGCTGATTTGCTTAACTGAGATGATGCATCTATTGTCTTAAAATACCCATCTGGAGAAAGTGCTAATTTTACAGGCAAATAATATAATGTATGTGAAAAAGATTTTAAAACCAATAAATCATGATACAAATGGAGACTATCCTTATAACTATTCCTTTGAATGCTTTTTTGGTTCTTGAGCTCTATCTGCAGATGTTTTTTCTTAATATTCAAGTTTAAATCTCAACTATTGAAATTTAAAGCTTTAACCTTGTTATAGTTTCTGAGTAATGGCCACACCCACAATTTTTTTGTTCAAATTTTTATGGCAGTAAAATGATCATGTATAATAATAATAGTTATTTTTTAACATCTTTATTGGAGTATAATTGCTTTACAATGGTGTATTAGTTTCTGCTTTATAACAAAGTGAATCAGTTATACATATACATATCTTCCCATATCTCTTCCCTCTTGCATCTCCCTCCCTCCCACCCTCCTTATCCCACCCCTCTAGGTGGTCACAAAGCACTGAGCTGATCTCCCTGTGCTTTGCGGCTGCTTCCCACTAGCTATCTATTTTGCATTTGGTAGTGTGTATATGTCCAGGCCACTCTCTCACTTTTTCACAGCTTTCCCTTCCCCCTCTCCATATCCTCAAGTCCATTCTCTAGTAGGTCTGTGTCTTTATTCCAGTCTTGCCCCTAGGTTCTTCATGACCTTTTTTTTTTTTCTTAGATTCCATATATATGTGTTAGCATACAGTATTTGTCTTTCTCTTTCTGACTTCACTCTGTACGACAGACTCTAGGTCCATCCCTCTCAATACAAACAACTCAATTTCGTTTCTTTTTATGGCTAAGTAATATTTCATTGTATATATGTGCCACATCTTCTTTATACATTCATCTGTTGATGTACACTTAGGTTGCTTCCATGTCCTAGCTATTGTAAATAGAGCTGCAATGAACATTTTGGTACATGACTCTTTGTGAATTATGGTTTTCTCGCAGTATATGCCCAGTAGTGGGATTGCTGGGTCATATGGTAGATCTATTTGTAGTTTTTTAAGGAACCTCCATACTGTTCTCCATAGTAGCTGTATCAATTTACATTCCCACCAAGAGTGCAAGAGGGTTCCCTTTTCTCCACAACCTCTCCAGCATTTATTGTTTCTAGATTTTTTGATGATGGCCATTCTGACTGGTGTGAGATGATATCTCATTGTAGTTTTGATTTGCATTTCTCTAATGATTAATAATGTTGAGCATTCTTTCATATGTTTGTTGGCAATCTGTATATCTTTTTGGAGAAATGTCTATTTAGGTCTTCTGCCCATTTTTAGAGTGGGTTGTATGTTTTTTTGATATTGAGCTGCATGAGCTGCTTGTATATTTTGGAGATTAATCCTTTGTCAGTTGCTTCATTTGCGAATATTTTCTCCCATTCTGAGGGTTGTCTTTTGGACTTGTTTATGGTTTCCTTTGCTGTGCAAAAGCTTTAAGTTTCATTAAGACCCATTTGTTTATTTTTGTTTTTATTTCCATTTCTCTAGGAGGTGAGTCAAAAAGGATCTTCCTGTGATTTATGTCATAGAGTGTTCTGCCTATGTTTTTCTCTAAGAGTTTGACAGTGTCTGGACTTACCTTTAGGTCTTTATCCGTTTTGAGTTTATTTTTGTGTATGGTGTTAGGGAGTGTTCGAATTTCATACTTTTAAATATACCTCTCCATTTTTCCCAGCACCACTTATTGAAGAGACTGTCTTTTCTCCAATGTATATCCTTGCCTCCTTTATCAAAGTTAAGGTGACCATACGTGTGTGGGTTTATCTCTGGGCTTTCTCTCCTGTTCCATTGATCTATATTTCTTTTTTTGTGCTGGTACCATACTGTCTTGATTACTGTAGCTTTGTAGTATAGTCAGATGTCAGGGAACCTGATTCCTCCAGCTCCATTTTTTGTTCTCAAGATTGCTTTGGCTATTTGGGGTCTTTTGTGTTTCCATACAAATTGTGAAATTTTTTGTTTTAGTTCTGTGAATAATGCCATTGGTAGTTTGATAGGGATTGCATTAAATCTGTAGATTGCTTTGGGTAGTAGAGTCATTTTCACAATGCTGATTCTTCCAATCCAAGAACACAGTATATCTCTCCATCTGTTTCTATCATCTTTAATTTCTTTCATCAGAGTCTTATAATTTTCTGCATACAAGTCTTTTGTCTCTTTAGGTAGGTTTATTCATATATATATATATATATATATATATATATATATATATATATGTATTTTTTTTTTTTTTTTTTTTTTTTTGCAGTACGCAGGCCTCTCACTGTTGTGGCCTCTCCCATTGCAGAGCACAGACTCCAGATG
This sequence comes from Orcinus orca, assembly GCF_937001465.1. Classification (NCBI taxonomy): domain Eukaryota; kingdom Metazoa; phylum Chordata; class Mammalia; order Artiodactyla; family Delphinidae; genus Orcinus; species Orcinus orca. The sequence continues at coordinate 103,922,881 of NC_064567.1, forward strand.
CGCTGGCTCAGCGGCCATGGCTCATGGGCCCAGCCACTCCGCGGCATGTGGGATCTTCCTGGACTGGGGCATGAACCTGTGTCCCCTGCCTCGGCAGGTGGACTCTCAACCACTGCACCACCAGGAAAGCCTGATATTTTATTCTTTTTGTTGCAATGGTAAATGGGAGTGTTTTCTTAATTTCACTTTCAGATTTTTCATCATTAGTGTATAGGAATGCCAGAGATTTCTGTGCATTAATTGTGTATCCTGCTACTTTACCAACTTCCTTGCTTAGCTCTAGTAGTTTTCTGGTAGCATCTTTAGGACTCTCTATGTACAGTATTATGTCATCTGCAAACAGTGACAGCTGTACTTCTCCTTTTCCGATTTGGATTCCATTTATTTCATTTTCTTCTCTGATTGCTGTGGATAAAACTTCCAAAACTATGTTGAATAAGAGTGGTGAGAGTGGGCAACCTTGTCTTGTTCTTGATCTTAGTGGAAATGCTTTCAGTTTTTCACAGCTGAGGATGATGTTGGCTGTGGGTTTGTCATATATGACCTTTATTATGTTGAGGAAAGTTCCCTCTATGCCTACTTTCTGGAGGGTTTTATCATAAATGGGTGTTAAATTTTGTCGAAAACATTCTCTGCATCTGTTGAGATGACCATATGTTTTTTCTCCTTCAATTAGTTAACATGATGTATCACATTGATTGATTTGCGTATATTGAAGAAACTTTGCATTCCTGGAATAATCCCCAGTTGATCATAGTGTATGATCCTTTTAATATGCTGTTGGATTCTGTTTCCTATTATTTTGTTGAGGATTTTTGCATCTACGTTCATCAGTGATATTGGCCTGTAGTTTTCTTTCTTTGTGACATCCTTGTCTCGTTTTGGTATCAGAGTGATGGTGGCCTCGTAGAATGAGTTTGGGAGTGTTCCTCCCTCTGCTACATTTTGGAAGAGTTTGAGAAGGATAGGTGTTAGCTCTTCTCTAAATGTTTGATATAATTCGCCTGTGAAGGCATCTGGTCCTGGGCTTTTGTTTGTTGGAAGATTTTTAATCACCATTTCAATTTCACTGCTTGTGATTGGTCTGTTCATATTTTCTATTTCTTCCTGATTCAGTCTTGGCAGGTTGTGCATTTCTAAGAATTTGTCCATTTCTTCCAGGTTGTCCATTTTATTGGCATAGAGTTGCTTGTAGTAATCTCTCATGATCTTTTGTATTTCTGCAGCATCAGTTGTTACTTCTCCTTTTTCATTTCTAACTCTATTGATTTGAGTCTTTTCCCTTTTTTCTTGATCAGTCTGGCTAATGGTTTATCAATTTTATTTATCTTCTCAAAGAACCAGCTTTTAGTTTTATTGATCTTTGCTATCGTTTCCTTCATTTCTTTTTCATTTATTTCTGATCTGATCTTTATGATTTCTTTCCTTCTGCTAACTTTGGGTTTTTTTTGTTCTTTCTCTCATTGCTTTAGGTGCAAGGTTAGATTGTTTATTCGAGATGTTTCTTATTTCTTAAGGTAGGATTTTATTGCTATAAACTTCCCTCTTAGAACTGCTTTTGTTGCATCCCATAGGTTTTGGATTGTCGTGTCTCCATTGTCATTTGTTTCTAGGTATGTTTTGATTTCTTCTTTGATTTCTTCAGTGATCACTTTGTTATTAAATAGTGTACTGTTTAGCCTCCATGTGTTTGTATTTTTCACAGATCTTTTCCTGTAATTGATATCTTGTCTTATAGTGTTGTGGTCGGAAAAGATACTTGATACAATTTCAATTTTCTTAAATTTACCAAGGCTTGATTTGTGACCCAAGATATGGTCTATCCTGGAGAATGTTCCATGAGCACTTGAGAAATATGTGTATTCTGTTGTTTTTGGATGGAATGTCCTATAAATATCAATTAGTCCACCTTGTTTAATGTATCATTTAAAGCTTGTGTTTTCTTATTCATTTTTATTTCGGATGATCTGTCCATTGGTGGAAGTGGGGTGTTAAAGTCCCCTACTATGAATGTGTTACTGTCAATTTCCCCTTTTATGGCTGTTTGTATTTACCTTATGTGTTGAGCTGCTCCTATGTTAGGTGCATAAATATTTACAATTGTTATATCTTCTTCTTGGATCGATCCCTTGATCATTATGTAGTGTCCTTCTTTGTCTCTTCTAATAGTCTTTATTTTATATCTATGTTGTCTGATATAAGAATTGCTACTCCAGCTTTCTTTTGGTTTCCATTTGCATGGAATATCTTTTTCCATCCCCTCACTTTCAGTGTGTATGTGTCCCTAGGTCTGAAGTGAGTCTCTTGTAGACAGCATATATATGGGTCTTGTGTTTTTATCCAAGCAGCCAGTCTGTGTCTTTTCGTGGGAACATTTAATCCATTTACATTTAAGGTAATTATTGATATGTATGTTTCTATTCCCATTTTCTTAATTGTTTTGGGTTTGTTATTGTAGGTCTTTTCCTTCTCTTGTGTTTTTGCCTAGAGAAGATCCTTTAGCATTTTTTGTAAAGCTGGTTTGGTGGTGCTGAACTCTCAGCTTTTGTCTGTCTGTAAAGTTTTTAATTTCTCCATCAAATCTGAATGAGATCCTTGCTGGGTAGAATAATCTTGGTTGAAGGTTTTTCTCCTTCATCACTTTCAATATGTCCTGCAACTCCCTTCTGGCTTGCAGAGTTTCTGCTGAAAGATCAGCTGTTAACCTTATGAGGATTGCCTTTTTTGTTATTTGTTGTTTTTCCCTTGCTGCTTTTAATATGTTTTCTTTGTATTTAATTTTTGACAGTTTGATTAATATGTGTTTTGGTGTTTTTCTCCTTAGATTTATCCAGTATGGGACTCTCTGTGCTTCCTGGACTTGATTAACTATTTCCTTTCCCATATTAGGGAAGTTTTCAACTATAATCTCTTCAAATATTTTCTCAGTCTCTTTCTTTTTCTCTTCTTCTTCTGGAACCCCTATAATTCGAATATTGGTGTGTTTAATGTTGTCCCAGAGGTCTCTGAGGCTGTCCTCAGTTCTTTTCATTCTTTTTTCTTTATTCTGCTCTGCAGTAATTATTTCCACTATTTTATCTTCCAGGTCACTTATCCATTCTTCTGCCTCAGTTATTCTGCTATTGATCCCTTCTAGAGCATTTTTAATTTAACTTATTGTGTTGTTCATTGTTGCTTGTTTCATCTTTAGTTCTTCTAGGTCCTTGTTAAATATTTCTTGCATTTTCTCTATTCTATTTCCAAGATTTTGGATCATTTTTACTATCATTATTATGAATGTTTTTTCAGGTAGACTGCCTATTTCCTCTTCATTTGTTAGGTCTGGTGGGTTTTCATCTTGCTCCTTCATCTGCTGTGTGTTTTTCTGTCTTCTCATTTTTCTTATCTTACTGTGTTTGGGGTCTCCTTTTTACAGCCTGCAGTTTCATAGTTCCCACTGTTTTTGGTGTCTGTCCCCAGTGGCTAAAGTTGGTTCAGTGGGTTGTGTAGGCTTCCTGGTGGAGTGGACTAGTGCCTGTGTTCTGGTGGATGAGGCTGGATCTTGTCTTTCTGGTGGGCAGGTCAACGTCTGGTGGTTTTGGGGTGTCTGTGGACTTATTATGATTTTAGGCAGCCTCTCTGCTAATGGGTGGGGTTGTGTTCCTGTCTTGCTAGTTGTTTGGCATAGGGTGTCCAGCACTGGAGCTTTCCAGTTGTTGAGTGGAGCTGGGTGCTGGTGTTGAGATGGAGATCTCTGGGAGATTTTCACTGTTTGATATTACGTGGAGCTGGGAGGTCTCCTGTGGACCAGTGTCCTGAAGTTGTCTCTCCCACCTCAGAGGCACAGCACTGACTCCTGGCTGGAGCATCAAGAGCCTTTCATTCACACGGCTCAGAATAAAAGGGAGAAAAAGTAGAAAGAAAGAAATAAAGAGGATAAAAGAAAATAAAATAAAGTAAGGAAAAATAAAATAAAGTTATTAAAATAAAAAAATAATTATTAAGAAAAAAGTTTTTTAAAATGTGAAAAAACAAAAACCCCAAAACGGGCGGATAGAACCCTAGGACAAATGGTGAAAGCAAAGCTATACAGACAAACTCTCACACAGAAGCATACACATACACACTCACAAAAAGAGGAAAAGGGGATAAAATAATAAATCTTGCTCCCAAAGTCCCCCTCCTCAATTTGGGATGATTCGTTGTCTATTCAGGTATTCCACAGATGCAGTGTCCAGCAAGTTGTCTGTGGGGATTTAATTCGCTACTCCTGAGGCTGCTGGGAGTGGTTTCTCTTTCTCTTCTTTGTTTGCACAGCTCCCGGGGTTCAGTTTTGGATTTGGCCCCGCCTCTGTGTGTCGGTCGCCGGAGGGCGTCTGTTCTTCGCTCAGATAGGACGGGGTTAAAGGAGCAGCTGCTCCGGGGACTCTGGCTCACTCAGGCCGGGGTGTGGGAGGAGTACGAAGTGCGGGGCAAGCCTGCAGCAGCAGAGGCCGGCGTGACGTTGCAGCAGCCCGAAGCGCACCTTGTGTTCTCCCGGGGAAGTTGTCCCTGGATCCCGGGACCCTGGCAGTGGCGGGCTGCACAGGCTCCCTGGAGGGGAGGTGTGGAGAGTGACCTGTGCTCGCACACAGGCTTTTTGGTGGCGGCAGCAGTAGCCTTAGCGTCTCATGCCCGTCTCTGGGGTCCACGCTTTTAGCTGCAGCTCGTGCCCGTCTCTGCAGCTCCTTTAAGCAGCACTCTTAATCTCCTCTCCTCGCGCACCAGGAAACAAAGAGGGGAGAAAAAGTCTCTTGCCTCTTTGGCATGTCTAGACTTTTCCCCGGACTCTCTCCTGGCTAGCCGTGGTGCACTAACCCTCTGCAGGCTGTGTTCACGCCGCCAACCCCAGTCCTCTCCCGGTGCTCCGACCGAAGCCCGAGCCTCAGCTCACAGCCCCACGCGCCATGGTGGGTGAGCAGACAAGCCTCTTGGGCTGGTGAGTGCCAGTCGGCACCGATCCTCTGTGCGGGAATCTCTCCGCTTTGCCCTCCGCACCCCTGTTGCTGTGCTCTCCTCCGCGACTCCGAAGCGTTCCACCTCCGCCACCTGCAGTCTCTGCACGTGAAGGAGCTTCCTAGTGTGTGGAAACCTCTCCTCCTTCACAGCTCCCTCCCACTGGTGCAGGTCCCGTCCCTATACTTTTGCCTCTGTTTATTCTTTTTTTCTTTTGCCCTATCCAGGTACGTGGGGAGTTTCTTGCCTTTTGGGAGGTCTGAGTTCTTCTGCCAGCGTTCAGTAGGTGTTCTGTAGGAGTTGTTCCACATGTAGATGTATTTCTGATGTATCTGTGGGGAGGAGGTGATCTCTGCATCTTACTGTTCTGCCACCTTGAAGCTCCCCCTCTAATAGTTATTTTTTAATTGAGGTATAAATGACATTTTACATTATATTAGTTTCTGGGTGTACAGTGTAAGGATTCAATATTTGTATGTACTGTGAAATGACCACAGTAAGTCTAGTTAACATCTATCACCATACATAGTCATAAAAATATTTTTGGTTTAAATTTTCATGGTAATAGAATTATCACATACAGCAATAATAATTATTTTTAACTGGAGAAAAATTCTTTCATTATTCTCTGGTCTGTTCTAAAATCCAAGTTCCAGATAGTATTGAAAATCAGCCCTTCCTTTGGTTCCTTTCTGTGATCCAAAGCACAGACTGGGTTCTGTACTCAGCTTCTACTTGGTAGTAGATTATGGGAAAACGATAAGACACATAGAGAAACGTTTGTGTCAAAGGTTTGTGGGTAAATATATTCATGGGTAAAAATAAATTGGTGTATCACAAAACTGTTTATAACAGCAGCATATTAAAAGCAACTTTTTATCCAGTTTATATGATTAAATAAAAGTTGATATATCCATATGGTAGAATATTATATCACGGTCCAAATATTTATGAGGAATTTTTATGAGATTATATACATGATGTAATTTTCAGTGAAAAAGCAATAGTCAGGATCTTTCATACATTCGAATTTGTTTTGTATAAAAGTTTGTCAAAAATACTGGATGGAATACATTAAATGACTTTTCTCTTTTGCCTACTTTTTTTTTTTTTTTGGCAGACACACTCAGCATGTGGCATCTTAGTTCCCGACCAGGGATTGAACCTGGGGCCCCTGCAGTGTAAGCACCGAGTCCTAGCTACTGGATATCCAGGGAATTCCCTATTTTGCCTAAATTTTGAACAGTAAGCACATTTTTATTGTTGTCAGGACAAAGAAATAAAATGTTATTTAAAAAGGTAAAGGCTCAGGGCTTCCCTGGTGGCGCAGTGGTTGAGAGTCTGCCTGTCGATGCAGGGGACACGGGTTCGTGCCCCGGTCCGGGAAGATCCCACATGCCGCGGAGCGGCTGGGCCCGTGAGCCATGGCCGCTGAACCTGCGCGTCTGGAGCCTGTACTCCGCAACGGGAGAGGCCACAACAATGAGAGGCCCACGTACCGCAAAAAAAAAAAAAATTAAAAATTAAAAAATATAAATAAAAATGTAAAGACTCTTTGCTAAGACACACATGGGCCAACTACAGGCAAATCGAGCTGGAAACCTGAATTTAAAAGTGAAATTTGATTGAAACACAGCTGCACCAATTTGTTTATGTGTTGTTTGATGCTTTGTGTTCAACAACTGCAGTGAATAGCTGCAACAGAGACTATATGGCCCACAAAACCTAAAGTATTTATTTTCTAGACCTTTACAGGCAAAAGTTTGCTGATTGCAATTCTAGGCTATCATCCTACTGTTAGTGCCTTCCTAGTGATACTTTAAAAAAAAATGATTTCAATTTTATTGAAGTATAGATTTTTGTTTGTTTGTTCTGATTTTGCTTGTTCTTTCTTCTTTTTCTTTTTAGTGTTATTCTTTTTTAACATCTTTATTGGAGTAGAATTGCTTTACAATGGTGTGTTAGTTTCTGCTTTATAACAAAGTGAATCAGCTATATATATACATATATCACCATATCTCCTCCCTCTTGCATCTCGCCCCCTCCCTCCCTATCCCACTCCTCTAGGTGGTCACAAAGCACTGAGCTGATCTCCCTGTGCTATGCAGCTACTTCCCACTAGCTATCTATTTTACATTTGGTAATGTATATATGTCCATGCCACTCTCTCACTTCGCCCCAGGTTACCCTTCCCCCTCCCTGTGTCCTAGAGTCCATTCTCTACGTCTGTGTCTTTGTTCCTGTCCTGCCTCTAGGTTCTTCAGAACCTTTTTTTTTTTTTAATTCCATATATATGTGTTAGCATACCATATTTGTTTTTCACTTTCTGACTTACTTCACTCTGTATGACAGACTCTAGGTCCATCCACCTCACTACAAATAACTCAATTTCATTTCTTTTTATGGCTGAGTAATATTCCATTGTATATATGTGCCACATCTTCTTTATCCATTCATCTGTTGATGGACACTTAGGTTGCTTCCATGTCCTGACTATTGTAAATAGAGCTGCAATGAAGATTGTGTACATGATTCTTTTTGAATTAAGTTTTCTCAGGGTATATGCCCAGTAGTGGGATTGCTGGGTCATATCATAGTTCTACTTTTAGTTTTTTAAGGAACCTCTGTATTGCACTCCATAGTGGCTGTAACAGTTTACGTTCCCAGCAACAATGCAAGAGGGTTCCCTTTTCTCCACACCCTCTCCAGCATTTATCGCTTGTAGATTTTTAGATGATGGCCATTCTGATCAGTGTGAGGTGATACCTCATTGTAGTTTTTTTTTATATGTATATATATATTTTTAACGTTTTTATTGGAGTATAATTGCTTTACAATGGTGTGTTAGTTTCTGCTTTATAACGAAGTGAATCAGTTATACATATACATATAACCCCATATCTCTTCTGTCTTGTGTCTCCCTCCCTCCCACTCTCCCTATCTCACCCTTATAGCTGGTTACAAAACACTGAGCTGATCTCCCTGTGCTATGCAGCTGCTTCCCACTAGCTATTCATTCTACATTTGGTAGTGTATATATGTCCATATATACACTACCACTCTGTCACTTTGTCCCAGCTTACCCTTCCGCCTCCCTGTGTGCTCAAGTACATTTTCTGGTAGGTCTGCATCTTTACTACTGTCTTGCCCCTAGGTTTTTCACGACCTTTTTTTTTTTTTTTTTTTTTTTAGTTTCCATATATATGTGTTAGCATATGGTATTTGTTTTTCTCTTTCTAACTTGCTTCACTCTGTTTGACAGACTCTAGGTCGATCCACCTCACTACAAATAGCTCAATTTCCTTCCTTTTTATGTCTGATTAATATTCCATTGTATATATGTGCCACATCTTCTTTATCCATTCATTTGTCGATGGACACTTAGGTTGTTTCCATGTCCTGGCTATTGTAAATAGTGCTTCAATGAACATGGTGGTACATGACTCTTTTTGAATTATGGTTTTCTCAGGGTATATGCCCAGTAGTGGGATTGCTGGGCCATGTGGTAGTTCTATTTTTAGTTTTTAAGGTACCTCCATACTGTTCTCCATAGTCACTGTACCAATTTACATTCCCACTAGCAGCTTATGAGAGTTCCCTTTTCTCCACACCCTCTTCAGCATTTATTGTTTCTAGAATTTTGTTGATGGCCATTCTGACCGGTGTGAGATGATATCACATTATAGTTTTGATTTGCATTTCTCTAATGATTAATGATGTTGAGCATTCTGTCATGTGTTTGTTGGCAATCTGTATATCTTCTTTGGAGAAATGTCTATTTAGGTCTTCTGCCCATTTTGGGAGTGGGTTGCTTGTTTTTTTGACATTGAGCTCCATGAGCTGCTTATAAATTTTGGAGATTAATCCTTTGTCAGTAGCTTCATTTGCAAATATATTCTCCCATTCTGAGGGTTGCCTTTTCATTTGGTTTATGGTTTCCTTTGCTATGCAAAAGCTTTTAAGTTTAATTATGTCCCATTTGTTTATTTTTGTTTTTATATCAATTTTTCTAGGAGATGGGTCAAAAAGGATCTTGCTGTGATTTATGTCATAGAGTGTTCTGCCTATGTTTTCCTCTAAGATTTTGATAGTGTCTGGCCTTACATTTAGGTCTTTAATCCATTTTGAGTTTATTTTTGTGTACGGTTTTAGGGAGTGTTCTAATTTCATTCTTTTATGTGTAGCTGTCCAGTTTTCCCAGCACCACTTATTGAAGAGGCTGTCTTTTCTCTACTGTATATTCTTGCCTCCTTTATCAAAGTTAAGGTGACCATATATGCATGGGTTTATCTCTGGGCTTTCTATCCTGTTCCATTGATCTATATTTCTGTTTTTGTGCCAGTACCATATTGTCTTGATTTCTGTAGCTTTGCAGTATAGTCTGAAGTCAGGGAGCCTGATTCCTCCAGCTCCGTTTTTCTTTCTCAAGATTGCTTTTGCTATTTGGGATCTTTTGTGTTTCCAAACCAATTGTGAAATTTTTTGTTCTAGTTCTGTGAAAAATGCCAGTGGTAGTTTGATAGAGATTGCCTTGAATCTGTAGATTGCTTTGCGTAGTAGAGTCATTTTCACAATGTTGATTCATCCAATCCAAAAACATGGTATATCTATCTACCTATTTGTATCATCTTTAATTTCTTTCACCAGTGTCTTATAATTTTCTGCATACAGGTCTTTTTTCTCCTTAGGTAGGTTTATTCCTAGGTATTTTATTCTTTTTGTTGCAGTGGTAATGGGAGTGTTTTTTAAATTCACTTTCAGAGTTTTCATCATTAGTGTATAGGAATGCAAGAGATTTCTGTGCATTAATTTTGTATCCTGCTACTTTACCAAATTCATTGATTAGCTCTAGTAGTTTTCTGGTAGCCTCTTTAGGATTCTCTATGTATAGTATCATGTCATCTTCAAAGAGTGACAGCTTTACTTCTTCTCTTCTGACTTGGATTCCTTTCATTTCTTTTTCTTCTCTGATTGTTGTGGCTAAAACTTCCAAAACTATGTTGGATAATAGTGGTGAGAGTGGGCAACCTTGTCTTATTCTTGATCTTAGTTTCAGTTTTTCACCATTGAGGATGATGTTGGCTGTGGGTTTGTCATACATGACCTTTATTATGTTGAGGAAAGTTCCCTCTATGCCTACTTTCTGCAGGGTTTTTATTATAAATGGGTGTTGAATTTTGTCAAAAGCTTTCTCTGCATCTATTGAGATGATCGTATGGTTTTTCTCCTTCAATTTGTTAATATGGTGTATTACACTGACTGATTTGCATATATTGAAGAATCCTTGCATTCCTGGGATAAACCCCACTTGATCGTGGTGTATGATCCTTTTAATGTGCTGTTGGATTCTGTTTGCTAGTTTTGTTGAGGATTTTTGCATCTATGTTCATCAGTGATATTGGCCTGTAGTTTTATTTCTTTGAGACATCTTTGTCTGGTTTTGGTATCAGGGTGATGGTGGCCTTGTAGAATGAGTTTGGGAGTGTTCCTCCCTCTGCTGTATTTTGTAATAGTTTGAGAAGGATAGGTGTTAACTCTTCTCTAAATGTTTGACAGAATTTACCTGTGAAGCCATCTGGTCCTGGACTTTTGTTTGTTGGAAGATTTTTAATCACAGTCTCAATTTCAGTGCTTGTGACTTGTCTGCTTATATTTTCTATTTCTTCCTGGTTTAGTCTCCGAAGATTGTGCCTTTCTAAGAACTTGTCCATTTCCTCCAGGTTGTGCATTCTATTGGCATAGAGGTGCTTGTAGTAATCTCTCATGATCCTTTGTATTTCTGCAGTGTCAGTTGTTACTTCTCCTTTCTCATTTCTAATTCTGTTGATTTGAGTCTTCTCCCTTTTTTTCTTATGAGTCTGGCTAATGGTTTATCAATTTTGTTTATCTTCTCAAAGAACCAGCTTTTAGTTTTATTGATCTTTGCTATTTTTTTCTTGTTTTTATTGGGGTATAGTTGATTTACAATGCTGTGTTAGTTTCAGGTGTACAGAAAAGTGATTCAGTTTTTGTGTATATATTAGCTTTCAGATTCTTTTCCTTTATAGGTTATTACAAAACTTTGAATATATTTCCCCGTGCTATGCAGTAAGTCCTTGTTGTTTGTCTATTTTATATTTAGTAGTGTGTATATCTGTTAATCCCAAACTCCTAATTTACTCCCCCCCCACCCCCAACTATACCCTTTGGTAACCCTAAGTTTATTTTCTAAGTCTGTGAGTCTGATTCTGTTTTGTAAATAAGTTCCTGTGCACCATTTTTTAGGTTCCACATATAAGTGATATCATATGATGTTTGTCTTTCTCTGTCTGACTTACTTCACTTAATATGAGAATCTCTAGGCCCACCTATGTTGCTGTAAATGGCATCATGTCACTGTTTCTGATGGCCAAGCAGTATTCCATGGTATAACTCTACCACATTCTGATGACTGCATCTGAGCAGTCCTCAGCCACTCTGCTCCTTTTAATCCCTTCCTTACCCAGAGCAGGACTTCTCCACAGAACCCCTCACTGTCTACTTTCCAGGAGCTCAGATCTCATGCTGCTCTGTCAGCTATGTCCAGGAGATTTCTGAAAGCATGGACACCAGTGGGGCTCTGCTTGGAGCCATCATCACCTGAGGATGCCCCTTTGACCACTTCCTGTCCAACGTTGTTCCTGGAAGCCCTGTAGGTGCTCTTGCTGTTTCAGAGGCTGAGGCTGACCCAGTACCTTCCCCTGGTTACCATCTCCAGGGTGGCAGCCTATGTGCTGACTGTCCTGAGTCCTGATGCGCTCTTTGAGCCTCTTCATTTCTATAGAAACACTTCCTCACTCTTTTTGGAGCTCAGTTGATCTCAGTAAACCCCATGTGTGTGTCTTTGGCTGCCCCTCTCAGTCCCTAATGAGGTCTCGGTGCTATGGGCTAAACCTTGTCCACGCACCAGACCAGTGGAAGACACTCGACCCTCCCTGCTCACTGGCAGCGGGGAAAGAAAATTGATTTTCCCATTCATGAGGAAGGCAATAGGCATTAACTGTCCTTCATGTAAAAAAAAAAAAAAAAGAAAGAAAGAAAGAAAAGAAAGGCAAAAAATAAAAGCAATAAATCCACAAACCAAAACACCAACATTGTGTGGTCTGCTGGTCTGACTCACCTGTGTCATTCAGGTACATTTCAAGTACTTTCTATCCATTATTCCTTTTAATCTTTCTAAGGACTCTAGTAAGTATTATGCTATGTTATGGTGTACTATGGATTTTCTGGGTTGCTAGTAGTAAATCAAATCTTTGAATGTTAATGTCATGAAGTCAGGAACTCCCAGGTCTGCTGACGTAAATATTCATGTCTTACATGTATGGGCTGTGCACTGTAGCCTCCCTCTAAGGCCCCCTCTTGGTGCACCTTCCTGCCTAACAGGCTTCCCTATCTGAATCTCTGTAGCAGATCTCCAGGTTTTCTGTGTGATGCTAGCTCAGTCCTTAACACCTGGGAATTCCGACCTTTGTTCTTCAAGTTATGCAAACGTATATTTTGTTTGAGTAACTCTCACTTCGTTTGAATAGACTTCTTTGGTCTGTTGCAGCCAGGAGTCCCCATTATTCAGTTTTTCCTACATCACACTTGAATAATCTCCTTCCAGTTGAATATTTTGGATATTGACCCACTGGTTAGTGTCTGATGAGGTCACCACTCTTTCTCCGACTTGATATTGGAATGTCTTGCCTGCTCTCTCTCCCTCATTTGCCTGGGGACAGAGGTTATTGTTCTAGCCTTCATTTTCACTCCTGTGCATCAGTTCTTGAGGGTTCATCTTTTAAAAGAAGTTTCTCGCACCAATACACAATTCAATTAGAATTTTGTTCATGTCCTCATGGTTCTATAGGATATTACACTATAGTTATTTCCCAACAGATAAAATGGAGCTGAGCAAATATTTTGAACTCTGTCAATATTATCAGAAGAAAGTGCAGAGGAAAATAGAAAATGTTCAGAGAAGTCCAATATCACCCCATCAGGCAGTGTCACAAATGCACCTGCCCAAGTTAATGTCTCTGTCCAGATGTGATGCCAAGCCTCGAGGCCTTTTGTGGTGTGTGGTACTTCCACACAGCCTTTTAGATATCCAGGATACTTTCTTTCCAAGAACAAGTAGACTTTTAAAGCATCCAAACCACACCCAACTTGATCACAGATCTCCCTTGGGAAGGAGAATAGAAACACTGCTGAATACGTATTTTATTTCCTACAATTCACTCACCGACCCTCCTAGCCCATTAATCACCTTTACGAGATTTTTTTTTTTTTTGCAAGAAGGGATGTGGTGGCTGCATCCGTCATTTGAAGTCAGCCTTCATAGCCTTCATCAGTCTGAACACAGACATCATGTTCAGAAGCGAGCATCTTGGCTCATGTGCAGAGTGTAGGTGTCATTTAGCTGGAGTTGGGGAGCACGATTCCCAGATGTTCGCTGCTTCTGCAGTGGGTGGGACTAGAAGATACGTCCTCTAGCCTTGAGTTTAAGTCATGTTTTTGTCACATCAGTCTCTACTCATTTAGGTCATTTTCTGACCACACACTTCTGCGCATTGCCCTCTTTAAGCAGGAACTCCAGGGTCTCTTTGGGCTGCTCCATCCAGAGCTGTGTCTGCACTCACTTCTTTTGCAGTGCGTACTAACCAAGAGTCCCGTTCTGAGGTCCAGGTCAGGAGATGCTCGTGTGGTCCACTCAGCCTCAGAAGGAAAAGATGCAGGAGTGTAACCCCTGGCAAAAACCTGGTAATTCCATGTGGGGAGGTTCCTTCCCCAAGAGGAGGTGGAATTGGGTGACCTTTGATACTTTCTACTTTATCATTTTAAGCTTTTTGTAAGAGAAATATTCAGTAGGACTCTGGACTTTTTAAGGAAGGTGGTGTGGCTGACCCCCAGCAAGGAAGGCTGGCTGAAATGGCATATTGTGTACAGGATAGGATAGAGCACTGGGAGTCTTCACTGAGCCTAGGGATTGGCCTTTAAGCCCTGCCCACTGGTCACTCAATATTGTCAGAATCATAAAACTGACTGAGCTTGAGGGATGTTGACTAGTGTTCACTAAACTCCTGAGGAAAACATTTGTATACAGCAGATATTCAGGTTATTCATCTGAAATACCCAGGGGATTGCATTTCCGTTGGAATGTGTTGTTGCTCCCTTCACCTTGGAGACAGAGGGAGAAACTTTGTGTCATCAGGAGGTTGTTTTCAGAGTTCAGAACTGACTGAGCTGAGTTTATTGGCCAGAGGTTGAATCAATCACCAATGGACAATAATTTAATCTATTGTGCATATATAATGAAGCCTCCATAAAAACCCAAAAAGGACAGGGTTCAGAGAGCTTCTGTGTTGATGAACAAGAACGCATCCACATGCCACTGTGCAGGGCCCCAAACTCCACAAGGACAGAGGTGCCTTTGTTTGGAACGTCACCCTTTGTATCTCTTCACCTGGTTGTATCCTTTAGCACCCTTTGCAATACATGGGTAATCTAGTAAGTAAATCAGCTTCCTGAGTTCTGTGAGCTTCTCTGAAAAATTAATCGAACCCCAGGAGGGGGTCCTGGGAAGCTCTGATTTATATCCAATTAGTCAAAAGTACAGGTAACAACCTGGTCTTGCGATGGGCATCTGCCTGAAGTTTTGGGCAGTTTTGTGGGACTGAGCACTTTATCTGTGGGATCTGACGCTGTCTCTAGGCAGATGGTGTCAGAACTGAGTTGAATTGTGGGATCCCCAGCTGGTATGTGGAGCATTTCTTACTGTTTTGTGTGTGTGTGGGGGGGGGGGGGGCGGGAACACCCTTCCTGCTCCCCCAAACAGTGGAATTGGGTACTGGACCCTAAATAGTGTCCCATGCAGTTCCACAGGACCCCCTCTTGGAAGGTCCCCATGCTTGGTTTAGGGCTCTGCTCTCATCCTAGTGAGTAAGAGACCCTACCATTTCACTTGGCACCGGGTCCAAAAGACTATGTGACCAGACGCACATGGAAACACATGGAATTGCTTGCTGTGCAATGTAGAGAAGGCTCTGCCCTTGACAAGGTTGCCTGCCAGGGGTTCTGGACGTGGGATGGGATGTTCTCTCAGATGTGTAGAAAGAAGGGCAGTCTGGAGGATCACAAAGGAGAGGAGCCGTCCTAGTGATGGGAGGTGCTGGACAGCGTCAAAACCCAGGAGGTGAGCTCAGATTGCAAACGAGACAGCCCATTACAAAGTTAGAAGCTGGGAAAAGTGGCCATTCCTTGTTGAGAAGTCGGTGGTTTGCTCCTAGACCACAAAGAATGCAGGGTATTGGAGCCCCAGGGCTGGTGGTGCCTAAATGCCTTAAATGACCCATCCGGATTCTCATGTTTTGTGTTGGACTGTTTTCCTTACTAGAAACACTATAGTTTGAAAGACCTGTTTTCCTTTCCTATATAGTAATGCTGTTACTGGTTCATCTCAGTAACTGGACAATTTCTTCATTTTGTAGCCCAGTTGTCATAGATACCCTGAAAGAATGTACCTATGCCAAGAATATTCAAATAAAATAATTCAATCTTTTGCAACTGATCCATGGATAGCAGTTAAAAAGCCAGCACTGCTACCATCTGAAGAGGCTGTCCATGTCATCTTCGTCCATTGGCTTTTGAAGGATGTTTCTCTCCAGAATATTATAAGGCCTATTAATTCTCAATGGGGGAAACAAATCCAAATTAATCTTTGTGTCTAATTTATAATGAAAATAATTGCCAACATTTATATGAGGGATACTATGTTTCAAGTACTATACTAACCATAGATATCTCTAGTTATCCTCATACAAACACAATAAGGTAGGAAGATCAGTATGTTCATTTCACTGTTGAGAAAACTGGGGCTTAGAACATAGAGAACAGACTTGTGGTTATCAAAGGGGAGGTGGGGTGGGGAGGGATGGACTGGAAGTTTGCGGTTAGCAGATGCAAACAAGGTCCTACTGTATAGCACAGGGAACTATACTCAATATCCTGTGATAAACCATAAAGGAAAAGAATATGAAAAAGAATATATATATATATATATATATATATATATATATATAAAACTGAGTCGCTTTCCTGTACAGCAGAAATTAACAACATTGTAAATCAGCTATATTTCAATAAAATAAATTAAAAAAAAACTGGGGCTTAGAGAGTATAGATAATTTGTCAAAGGTTACAGAGATAGTAAATGTTGCAGCTGAGATTCTCGCCTAGGCAATCTGCCTCAGAGAAGTCCCTTAACTTCCTTACTGAATGTGAAACATAATTCTGACCCCTCTAATGTGCCTATTTATATTGAATTAACCTAAGAAGGCTGATACTATTGCAGTAATTTCTTGTCTAACAACAACTCTTTCTTTTAACCCCTGACCCAATATGTGGGGAACTCAGACACTTCCCCCTCTGCGTCCACATTGCTCTAGAAAATACCCCACTAGTACAGTACTTAGGACGTGAGGTTTGATCATTGGCTAGCTGACCTGCCCTCTCCACCAGTTCTGGGTCTCTAGAAAAAATGATGCTCTGTGTCTGAAATCAGCATCTAGAATAGTGTCCAACATCTAATATCTCCTAACCCATATCAACTGAAGGGGTAGACAAAGGGCTGTGGATAATTCCAGACCAGAGTTTAGGAGGTTTCAGGGGGAACACACTGTCACGCTGCTCTCCTGAAGGTTGGCCTCTGCCCATCTCATCTTCCACGCGCTCTCTGCTTCCTTAGTCACGATGAGCCTCCTCTTCTTAAAACTCTCGCCTTTTCAAATGGTTGGCTATTTTGGTTTTTATGAACATGACTAAAGGGAGATTCTTGTCTTCCTTTAGATTTTTTCTTCTTTGTTTTTCTCTTCTCGACAACTCTTCCAGAAATTGAGGACTCCACAGAGAGGATTTAGGGAATGTCCAAAGCCTTTCCAGCCAGCAGAGCCATCCCATACTTCTCAAGACATTTTGACTTCTATCTTCAGGGAAGCCTGGGATTTGGAGGGTTGAGTAGAGATTCTTTGTTGGCTCTGCAGGAACCTAGAAGTTTGGTAATTCTTCTGTGTTCCCGTCCCTGCTACAGAGGAAAGCTTTTGTTTTTCATATTTCACCTCCTAACTCCTGCCAAGTTACCATTTTCTTGACTTCACAATAGTCAGGAACCAGGAAGAGGCACCCATTTTACTTAGGGGTGTAATATTTTATGGCTATCTCCAAAGCTGTTTTTTTTTTTTTTTTTTACAGCTTTTGCTTTTCTCATTCTCCTCCAGTCAAGCTACCGGCAGGAGATAATTCCATAGAAACTGCTGCCTTATTTGCCTTCCTTTCTGACTCATAGGGTAATGTGCTTAGTCACCAGAGAAAAACGCTAAACTGAATCAAATTCATCTTCTGATTGTGCACAATCATTACTCATGTACAAAGGTTATCAAGTAGTTTTGGGAGGTGAAGCAAAATAAAAGTGTGATTACTCTTGTTAAACCCCAGCCCTGACATTCTCTAGATACAGAATCTTGCAAAAGATCTGTTTTCTCTCTGAATTGCATTTCTCTTTTCTATAAAATAGAGTCGCTATGGAGTTGTGTCAATATTTAATTTAAAAAGAAGCTTATGTAAAGCATCCATAATAGTGTCTGGCAAGTAGTAGGTGTACAACACATGTTAATGTCCTTTCCAAGTTTCTGTGCTAGAAACTGGATATCAAACATTCATGTAATATAAGCAGGTAGCAGGTATCCAAATCAATCAACTGTCCAGTCTCTACTTGGAAACTCTGGTGGTAACTCACTGCTCTCCATGGAGTTCATTTTTGTTTAATTAATTAATTTATTTATTTATTTTTGGCTGCGTTGGGTCTTAGTTGCTGCATGCCGGCTTTCTCTAGTTGCGGTGAGTGGGGGTTACTCTTCATTGCCGTGCACGGGCTTCTCATTGCGGTGGCTTCTCTTGTGGTTGTGGAGCATGGACACGCAGGCTTCAGTAGTTGTGGCGTGTGGGCTCTAGAGCACAGGCTCAGTAGTTGTGGCACACGGACTTAGTTATTCAGCGGCATGTGGGATCTTCCTGGACCAGGGATTGAGCTTGTGTCCCCTGCATTGGCAGGAGGATTCTTAACCACTGCGCCACCAGGGAAGTCCCCATGGAATGCATTCTTAGTCCTAATAGTAGAGAGATCTCTCTTAGAATGAGTGGAAGAGACAGAGCAGAATTGGGCAGGGTGGCATGCGATTTTGGATTTTGCTTGACTGTCTGTGGTAGTATTTCCTTTTCCCATCCCCCAAGTAAGGAGGCCAGGTGGCCGACAGACTCTGGGATAGCTCCCAATGAGCCCACCTCCTGGGTCTCATGCCCATTGGTACTCTTCACCCTTCAGTTTGGGGAGGGTCTGTGACTTACTTTTCTCCAAAAGGATATGGGTGATGATGTCACATCCACGATTACATTTGGCAAGATTGCAACGTGTGTCTTTCAAAAAGACTCTAGAGTACTCAAATGAATGTTTGTACTCATTCAACATCACAGAATGATTTTTACCATCTCTGCTCAGTGTTGTAGGAGCTTCTCAAACATGGGATGCTGAGTTCACAAGCTTGGCCCTCAACCAACCATGGTTCCCTGCCACCTGCCCCAAGCTCTGGATCAGAGATCCCTCTCCTCTCATTAATTTTGTCCCTGTCTCTAGCTTTGGCATCACAGTTTACTGATGCTTTTGAAGTTGACCTTGCTTTACCAAATACTCCAGGTGTGCATCTTGACTCGTGGTTTGGACTCTCTGGAGAATAGACCTCCGTGGCTTGACCTCCTCATGGGCAGCCTCAGTGGACCTTACCTGGCAATGTCTGTCTCCATTCCTCTTCTTGGTTTCTGTATTCATGGATAGATGAGAGAAACATTATAGGTTTTTCAACTAGGTGCAAGGAAAAAACCAAAATAAAACAGTTCCTTCTCCCTTACCCAAACTAGCGCAGGGAATTTCATCCTTGTTAATTTTGATCACATTGGCTTTGCCACTGCCTATTAAGTTCATTTGAGATGCTGGCATCCAATAAATGTTCTAATTATCCTGGCTATTGTCCACTCCAAAAAATGATGAATGCACTGCCCAAATATTCAACTACATCCACAATACATTTGTAGGACAAATTTGGAGAAAATATAGAGTCTTATTCTCCAAAGTAAGTTTTAAAAACCCAGATATTTCCTTCCCATAGGGTAGGACACAACCAGACACAACCAGAAGAGTTGCTCAGACACTTAATGGAAATCTTGAGAGAAATTTAAGACTCTTGTGTTTAAGAGATTAAATCTAAATATTGAAATACATGTTTCCTTTATGTTTCATGGCGATTAGGTGTTTCATGCTTTTGTTCTTTGGAAGGAATGGAAAAGCAGACACAACCTGCAAATGTATGTGATGGACACTTCGTCAAATGTGGGCCACATTACTACCATGGACTCGCTTTTAGCACCATATGAACCCAATGCCCAGAGTTTACATAAACTTTTGGTGTTACGGAGGGACATTCCTAGCTTGCTCTGTTAAAAGAAGGGAGTGAAACAGAGAAGTCCACGTGTCAAGCTCTCCTTGCTCCTGCTGTTGGAGATGCCGTGGACCACACATCAATATGCTCAGTGGATCCTTCATCCATCTCAGCATTTCTGAGGAGTGCCCGAAATTAAAGACATTCATTTTACTGGACCAGACACTTGTCTCTGCAGCCCTTGATGGAGACTCCCATCTTTACTGCAGGCCATCGGGCCATAATAACATTTAGTCTTCAGAGTGCAGACCTAGATTCAAACTGAGCAAGAAAATGAAAATGCTGTAGCTTGTTTTTTCAAACCTATCCCTTGACTCATGGATTCTTAAGCAACAGAAGAATTTTCCTCCTGATTTTTGTATTTTCAAAAGGGTTGGCCACGGCTCATCCTCATCTGGAGAAGGCTTTGATGGGTTGTAACCATGTGTCCACTTTTAAATGAGTGGTACCATCTAAGCATCATCATCATGTGCCCCATTTACTGAAGGCCTTGTGCTAGGCTTGAGGCTGGTTACGCATTTTCTTTAACGCTCAATTTCCTTCTAATGTAGGTATTAGTATTTTTCTTTTGAAAACAAGGAAACTTAGGCTCAGAAAAGTTAAATGCTCAGATGTGTGACTTCAAAATCCCAAAACACGAAGATAATTTCTGTTTCAAACGGGCATGTTCACGCATATTTTGGTAAAAGGAGGATGCTCAGGGACTTCCCTGGCGGTACAGTGGTTAAGACTCCATGCTTCCACTGCAGGGGGTATGGGTTCCATCCCTGGTCGGGGAACTAATGTCCTACATGCCACCTGTAGGTAAAGTCTGTAATGGCTTTACCATGCCACCTGTCACAGCCCAAACAAAAAGGAGGGTGCTCAAATGGTGGGTAAAGCTGGGAAAGGGCTGTAAAAATACTCATGTCAATTTAAAGACACAATGACAGGACTACACACATTTATTGAATGGAAATGTATATACTGAATAAAAATTACGTGGTAACTTAAATAGTTGTCTATTCAACAAAGGTATAAAAATACATTTATAAAGATATAAATATGTTGCTTAATTTTGAGTGGGTTTGAAATCTGATCCCAGTTCTTTTTTGGCTTCTTTGTCTTTGAACAAGTGTCTATGAAAACTACAGGAAAATGCATACACTCATGTGTTTACAGGAGTCTGATGGGACAAACCCTCAGTACTAGATCACAGAAGCCATCTGAGTGAATTAAGCATGAGTATTCCATCCATCCTTCTCACACGGAGTAGAATCTCTCTCTCCAGTTCCACACATTTTTCAGGAAAGGGAAAAAGTTATTCCCTTAACCAAGCATCCCCCAAACTGGTTTCTTCTTCCAAAGTTTTTTTTTTCTCTGTAAAACAAAACTGTTTCAAACTAGCAAATAGAAGCTCGAATGGTTCCTCAGAAGCTTCTTGCGAAGTCAAATTCCTTTAAATGCTGCGATTGATTGATTGATTGGCCCCAGTTCCTCACACCTCAGTGTATCCACACACTGTGCGTTTTCACTCTGGTATCCCTCCCATAAAGGCAAAGTCCACTTCCCTCCCCCTCGGCTTTGGGCTGTGCCTTGTGACTGGTTTTGGCCGTTGGGGTCGCAGCTGACTGGACTCAGGCAGGGGCTTGCGTTGTGGCTGCACAGCTGGGAGGGCTCTCAGAGCGGCTGCTGGTGCCCCAGAAAGAACATGGTCTGGTAGCCTGCTGGTCCTGCATGGAGGATGAAAGATACATGGACAAAGGTTACCCCAGCTGATCCACTAACATGTGAGCAAGAAATAAACGCTTACATGTGTGTGCCATTGAGAGTCTGAGCTTGTTTGTTATGCAGCGAGGGTTGACCATTACAGACTTCACTGCACTTTACAGGACCTAGTCCCTCCTAATTCTTTTGCTTCACCTCCCAACTTGTTCCCTGGAGATTTTTCCCCAAATGACTTTTGTAGGCTGGTATCTCCTTGAGCACACCTTGTTAGTTCACTTTGTTTTCCTGCTCGCCTGTGTGCTTGGAGTGATTTTCTTTAGACTTTTGTCTGCCTACTCCTCCAAGAGAAGGTGATAAGCATAGGGATTAACAGAACGGCTTTGGGAGTCAAATGGCCCTGCATGGTAGGCACAGACCAGGTCACTTAAGCTTGAGTGCACATACCTGCTCTGACCTCAGTATTCCCATCTGAAAAATGTGGACCACAATATCTCATAAGGTTTTTATGAATAGTACACACGTGTAAATCATTTGTTATGTAAGTTTAACCTGCTCAGTGAGATTGGCTAATGGTATTTGTGATTACTGAATGTAATTAGCTAATTTGCTATTTTTCAAGTGTAAAATCTATATACAGGCCATTTTTATTTTGGGAATAGTTTATTCCCATCCTCCCATTTTCCATCCCCCTGTTTCCCCCAAATGAAACTCACTGTACTGAATTGGAATTAAGGAAACTTTAACCTCTCTGCTGGGGGCAGGGGGTAAATAGTTTTCGTCCAATGCTGGTTGGTACATCGTAGGGTCACGTTTTTCTTGTAATGAACTTAACCCTCCTCCTGGATTATTGCCTCTTACTGCTCCGTCTACAAACCCAGACTTCCTGGGGCAAACTCCATTATCTGTGTTCCATTTTCAAACCCCTCCCTCCTTGTTCTGACTGTGCTTTCTGTTTACTTCTTAGAACAAGGGACATTGATCATTCTTGCGTGTTTCCTTCCCCTGGAACATGATGGGCATGATTATTCATATGTAGGAGTAAACAAATTCAGCTTGTTTTCTTCTGGGAACCAATTAACCTAGAAGCTATTAATTTAGACCGGAGAAGAGGATTTTAAAAAGCTTTTCCCTTTTTAGTGATGCATTCCTTGTAATTTTATTGTATTACATTTGGGAAATAACACGAGAGTCCTCTTGTGGTTAATTTAACACCTGTTCTAGAATCGAAAGGTCTTTTTTTTTTTCTTCTTTAACCATCAGTGCATTAATTATATTACTTTTCTAAAGAAAAAAATATTAAATATATTTTGCAACAATTAACAAAAACCAAATTAAATGTTGGTTCTAGGTATACTGCACTATTCAAACATTTTCAGGAATATTAGATTCAGAAGACAACGAACATAATCATTCCTACACATTGTGTTTAATTCTGACAATTTTTGCAATCCTTTGGTGCCTATTTCTTTGTACGAGTTATGAGGACGTCACAACTTTGCTTTACGTAAGTTTTTGATAATTTTGAAACAAAAAATGAAGTGTTAAGGATTTGAACTACTAAAGAACAAAGCATAATGCATATAGTAGGAAAGAGTTGCCATTTTGAAGTCAGAGAAATGTGAATTTGGACAACTTACTTCTTCACTGTGTAAAATTTTAAAATATCCTTTCTGCATCTCAGTTTTCTTAACCATAAAGTGGAAATAATAGAGACAGCACAAACTTATTGTGGGGTTAAATATACAGCCTCCAAAATATATTGGGTCCTTTCATTTGAATAACATTTGTTGGGTTAAACACATGATAGAACTTGTTTCTCTGTCATTGTAAGATGCTGCTGGGGTTACCCTCTTCAGCTTGGATCCTTTCCTCATTTGCTGTGTTACCCTGAGAAGGTCACCTGCCCTCTATGCTGAAGCCTCAGGTTCCTCAGCTACAGAGAGGAGCTATTGTTAAACCAATTCTGTAAGTTTATTTGAGTAGGAAAATATGTCAGAGGGTATGATTATCATTTGACAATGGCATTTCCCTTTCTCTTTCTTTCTTTCTTTCTTTCTTTCTTTCTTTCTTTCTTTCTTTCTTCTTTCTTTCTTTCTTTCTCTTTGTTTCTTTCTTTCTTTCTGAAGATTCACGGAGATATAATTTACATATCATAGAGCTCACCACTTAAAGTGTATAATGCTTCTTAGTACACTTATTCAGAAATCAGCCACAATCTAATTTTAGAACATTGTCATTAACCCCCAAAGAAACTTCGACCTACCAGTGGAGAGGGGGGAGGGGCAATATAGGGGTGGGAGAAGAGGAGGTACAAACACTAGAGTGTAAGACAGGCTCAAGGATGTATTGTACAACACAGGGAATATAGCCAATATTTTGTAATAACTGAAAAGGAAAATAACCTTTAAAATTATATAAAATTAAAAAATTATAAAAAAATTAAAAAAAAATTTAATGTGTAAGGCTTCCCAGAGTCACATTATAACATAATAATAAATTTAAAATTAGCCTGAAAATGTGAATAGAATAGAAAATAAACATACACATAATTTTTAGTGAGAATATTCCATTTCTGGCACACATCTATTCCAACATAATAGTTGCAATGTTAAGTTCAGATTAAAAACTCTGAACACTGAAAATATGGGTTTGATATAATTTTTTTAAATGTAAAAACTGCAGCTTTGGTTTTGTGTACATCTAGGTTGCTGTTAAAGGCACTCCAATGGCAATTGAAACTGGGAACCTCATGTTATATTGTATATTATTAAAATGAAATAAAAGATGGAATGAAAATAACCCTTTGACCTAGTATCAGTGACCCCCCCATTTCTACCCCTGACTGCCCCCCAGCTCCTTGACCCACAGCCTTAGGCAACACTAATCTACTCTTAGATTCACCCATTATGGATGTTTCATATGATGGAACCATAAATACGTGTTGTTTTGGAGACTGGCTTCTTTCAACTGGCATAATGGTTTTCTTTTTCTTCTAGAAGTATAGTTGATTTACAAAGTTGTATCAGTTTCAGGTGTACAGCACAGTGATTCAGTTGTACATCTATATATATTCTTTTTCAGATTCTTTTCTTTTACAGGTTATTACAAGATATTGCCTATAGTTCCCTGTGCTATACAGTAGGTCCTTATTGTTTATATGTTTTATGTATAGTAGTGTTTATATGTTAATCCTAAACTCCTAATTTATATCCCCTTATCCTCTTTGGTTACCATAAGTTTGTCTTCTATGTCTGTGAGTCTGTTTCTGTTTTGTATCTTTTTTTTAGATTCAACATATAAGTTATATCATGATATTTGTCATTCTCTGTCTCACGTTCTCTGGCATAATGTTTTTGAGAAGCATCCATGCTACCACATGTATCTTACGTTTCCATCAGTAAAGTATCAAAGTTCTAATTCCTCTGCATCTTTGCCAACATTTATTATTCTCTTGTCTTTTTTATTTCAGCCATTCTAGTGGATGTGGGGAGATATTGTATTGTGTTTTTGAGTTGAATTTCCCTAATGACTTGTGGTGTTGAGCATCATTTTTTAAAATTTATTATTTTAACATCTTTATTGGGGTATAATTGCTTTACAATTGTGTGTTAGTTTCTGCTTTATAACAAAGTGAATCAGCTATACATTTACATATATCTCCATAACTCCTCCCTCTTGCTGCTCCCTCCCATCCTCCCTACCCCAGCCCTCTAGGTGGTCACAAAGCACTGAGCTGATCTCCCTGTGCTATGCAGCTGCTTCCCACTAGCTATCTATTTTACATTCGGTAGTGTAAATATGTCCATGCCACTCTCTCACTTCATCCCAACTTCCCCTTCCCCTTTCCTGTGTCAAGTCCATTCTCTATGTCTTCATCTTTATTCCTGTCCTGCTCTAGGTTCTTCAGAACCACTTTTTTTTGTTTTTAGATTCCATATATATGTGTTAGCAGATGGTATTTGTTTTTCTCTTTCTGACTTACTTCACTCTGTATGACAGACTGTAGGTCCATCCACCTCACTACAAATAACTCAATTTTGTTTCTTTTTATGGCTGAGTAATATTCCATTGTATATATGTGTCACATCTTCTTTATCCATTCACCTGTTGATGGACACTTAGGTTGCTTCCATGGCCTGGCTATTGTAAATAGAGTTGCAATAAACATTGTGGTACCTGACTCTTTTTGAATGAGCCTCTTTTCATGTGCTTATTGCCCATGTGTATATCTTCACTGGAGAAATTTCTATTCAGATCTTTGCCCATCTTAAAATTGGATTATTCATCTTTATTATCGAGTTATAAGAATTATTTATGTATTCTGGATACATGTCCTTTATAAGATTATGATTTGTAAAGATTTTCCCCTATTTATTTATGTATTTATTTATGTATGTATTTATTATGTATGTGTGTATTTATTCATGAATGATACCAGAGGGGTAAAAGCAAGACAGCTTCTATTTCTGCAAGATAATAGGGGTCATTTACTAATATAGTAAAACCTAAAAATAAGCACCTATTTCCTGAATTCTGCTCTGCTCTGCTGTCCCCCCTTTGCACAACCTGTGAAATGACATTTAGCACAGATAATCAGACCTACCTCTCTCAGGTAGACTGTAGTTTGGTGAGATAGAAAGAATGTGGATTGGGAGTAAAGAAAACATGTATTGTTCCTCTGTTGTTTTCAAATCACCTCCCTTTTCTGAGTTTCAGTTTCTGTTTCTGTCAACATGGATAATACTGTCCTACATAGATAATCAGATCAGCTGAGATGGTCTGTATAAAGCACAAGACAAACAGGGAGTGGATATAAATACATGGTTGCTTTTACCCTCTGTTACTTGGGTCATAGGGTGTGGATAGAGACGAAACAGATTCATTACTGGGTAGCTTCCAGCCCCCTCCTACTCTGCCCAATCTTGTGTGCCCACACAGTGGGCACCGGACAGAGCCTCAGGCAGTGCTGGATGGGGCAGGTGTCCCCATGCTCCTCCCGTATGAGGTGGGACTTGTTCAGTGCAGTCAACATTTTGGTTGTAAGTTCAAACAGGAAATAAATGCAAACCCATACGACACATATTGGGAGAAGCATGGTGGTCCTGGCTGAAGCTGGAATCCAGAAAGGTCAGGCAGGATCTGGCTGGGGCCCCACCACTGCCATGACCGTGACTATGCACATGCTCTCTGGCTATGCTGGGCTCTGCACCCGGTCCCCACAGCCCCACAGGACCACATTGTCGGAGCCCAGAGGGTGGCCCTGTTCCCCTCCCCCTCCCGGCTGCCTCCAGGTGGGAGAGGGGTTACTGGCTCTGGGGTGGCCTCTACAAAGAGAGGATCCTGCCTCCTCCAAGAGCAAGCAACAAAAGTGCCCCCAAATAGGAAGGGGGTTCAGTTCCCCGGAGGCCCACGTGGATCAATATCCAGCAGAGACTCCTAGGGTTGGGGGGTTGGGAGTGTGACAGGTGGACGGGTGAGGACATGAGTAAAGGGATTGTGATCCCGTAGGGATCATGCCAGAAAGAAATATCCGTTACGTAAAGGCCATTGGCTGCTGTAGGTTTGTACACTTAATAGCATAAACCTGACATTTTATACACCTTCTGACTGTTGTGGCATACATTCTTGGGGGTTCATTGTACAGTGAAATTTTAGCGACTGAGGGAAGAGATCCTTTTGTAGACCTGAAATCTGTCCTTGGCACAGAATCTTGTTTTCTAGGTGATGATGAACTAGGGAGATGGCCTCAGATGCTCCCCTGGGCTACATTGTCACCTATCCTGTCACCTACTATCCTGATCATCTCCTAGCTGCTTTGGTCGTCCTTGGGTCTGTCTGTCCACTCTCAATATAGTGGCCACAATGGCCTGCATATCCCATTGCCCCCAGGACCCCTTTGTCATTTCTTCCTGGTAAATTCCTACTTAACTATCCAGAACCCTGTTCAAATGTCACCTCCTCTCTGAAGCTTCTCCTGATTGCTCTTATCCACATATCTATTGTAGCTCTTCATTCACCTGCATGTGTAGGGGATCTGCTCTTAGATCATGAATGTTTCAAAAGTTGAAAGTAACTCATTAGTACTTGTCTTTCTCATGGTCACATTCTTCCTACCAATCACCTGCAGAGAGTTTGGTTCTTAATCCACATTCAGTTCAAGTATATTGAATCTGATAATTAATTACTACCAAGCGCAGCCTTCATAACTGCTGGGCACCTTGCCGTCTCCCAGGGCCAGCTGTTGAGATTTCCACCCGCCCTCTCTGAGGATTTGAGGCTGTTCCAGGCTCTCACTAGCCCCGCCAGTCACTCTGTCTCTTTTAGATTTTAGACTCCTCAAGCAGCAGATTAATTTGGTGGCCCAAGGACAATTTCCCACCAAAGAGTCCTGTCATTCTTCCTTTCTTCTTTCATGTAAACATTTGCACTTGCTGACACAATTTCTACTTAGCATTTCTTTCTCTTTTTACCAAATGAGGTAGTTACTGTCTCTTGCATACAAGACTAGGGACTTGAGAAGTGTCCACAAATCACAATAATTAACACTTCCATATCACCTATCTACAAAGCAATTTAAATGTATTAACTAAGTCAGCTAATTGGTAAACAAATATAAACTGTGGCCACTGTTCTCGAGAGAACAGGGCTGAGATGTGGAGGTTCTAAGTGATTTGTCTGAGCACTTCAGCAAATGCAGTGCAGAGAGAGAGTCTGCACCGGGCATTGCTGGCTCTCAGCCTTGCATCAGGCTGCTGGCACAGGTCAGGGAGGGTGATTAGCCATGCAAATCAGGCCATTACATCCTACAAATGCTTCCCCCCACACCAAGTCTGCTGGCTGGGGAAAGCCCAGGGAGAGCCAGGTCTTGAAGGGCTATATTAACCAGCTCAGCAGGGCTGTGCTCAATCTCAATGGGAAAAGAAACTCCCATCCACTGGATCTCCTCTGCCACTGGGTTGTGGAAAGAACCTCTAAGTCCTCAAATTCAGGATTGTGGGAACTTCCATTTGTAAATGAAAGGCGCTTTGAGAAAAGTTAGTTAATCACTTAATAGGTACTTTGAGAAAAGTTAATCACTTAATAGGTACTTTAAACAAAACACTAGCTAAGCTGACCCATGATGGGCACTTGGGAAAAAAGGTAAAAACAAAAGACACAGTCTCCTTCCTTAAGAGAAGGATCAAGAGGGCTGTTGTGTTCCAGATGCCTTTATGTGTGTGGAACTCTTTTACTTTCCCAGGAAATCTCTGGGAGGTGTGATTATTTGTATTTCTAAATGGAAGCCAGGATAGATTAAGAAACTTGCCCAAACGTAGGAGTGAACATCTGGGGTTATAGACTCAGGTGTGTGTGATCTCAAATCTCATATATTTTTAGCGAGTATGCCATAAACACAGAAAAGTGTTCAAACCAAAAGTGATACATTTTCAGAAAATAATCTGAAAAAGAATATATATATGTGTATATATATACACACATATATATATATATATGCATATATATAACTGAACCACTTTGCTGTACAGCTGAAGCTAACAACATTGTAAATTATACTTCAATAAAAAATCGTTATTAAAAAAACGCTAAAAAAAGTGATACATTTTCACAAAGTGAAAACACTTAAGTATCCAACACTGGATAAAAATCACTCGTCAACAATTAGCGTGACCGTTTTCAGGCACTTGTACAAGATAGTCACTGTTCTGGAGACCATATCCATTTTTTTTTTTTTTTAATTGAAGTGTAGTTGATTCACAATGCCGTGCCAATCTCTGCTTAACAACAATGTGACTCAGCTTTACACATATATATGTATATATATATATTTTTTTTTCACATTCTTTTCCATTATGGTTTATCCCAGGAGATTGGATATAGTTCCCTGTGCTGTACAGTAGGACCTTCTTGTTTATCCATCCTATTGATACAAAACAGAAACAGACTCACAGACAGAGACTGGGCTTGTGGTTGCCAAGGGGGAGAAGGGGAGGGAGAGGGATGGATTGGTAATTTGGGGTTGGTGGATGCAAACTAGTATATATATTCAATACTAATGACCCGCTGAGTATAGCTGGGCATCTCCAAAAGTACAGAACAGTAGAAAGGAAAAGAGAAGTGCATCAGAAGACATGAGTGGTGACCTAGCCAGAGACACATGCTTATCTCTGCTCCTTTAAATAGGAGCTTTGTTCTCCTCTCTGCCTGCATGTCCTCATTATAAAATGATGATTAAGAGGATATGGTCTCAAATACCATATGATATCAGTTATATGTGGAATCTAAAATATGGCACAAATGAACCTATTTATTTTGGTTTTGTGCTGGTCTTCTTAGATACTCCAGAAGGTCAGCTACTTACTCTCCCATGATGGACACATCTAGGGAAAAAAGTCACGCTGTCTGTGGGCGATCTGGACACTGTGAAGGTCCTTGCTGGGGTGAGGTGCCTGGTGTCAAGACACAAGACTTGGAATGAGATGTAAGCTCACAAGTACATAGACTGATAGGGAGTTGGGGAACTGAGAGAGAAACTGAAGTTAAACTATAGACAGAAGTGTTCCATTGTGCTTCTTATGTCAGATGCAGGCTGGGGAAAGTGGGGTGCGGCCTTCCAGTTAGTGTGGTGCACCTCCACGATTCAGCTAGTTTTAAGTTGGGGAAAGCATCGCGGCAAATGCGGACACGTCCCAGTGCCTGGTCTTTTAGTAGCCTTGCCTGGGTGCCAGTCTCCTCAACCAAACAACTAGACTTTTGATAAGATGATCTCTACCTTGACTTGCAGCCCTAAAGATACTGTAATCTTGTCTTGCTTTGAGAGGATGAGTGGTGAGCATGGCAGGGACCGTGGATGCAGCTGGGGGGTCAGGACACAGATTCCGGCCATTCCCACTTGTGCACATATCCTTCTCTGCAATTTTCTGGCCCTGTGTTTGGGGCCCAGTTATTTTGACTTTCTGTTTCTATGTTACTTCATCTATAAAGATAGGGACAGTGGTAGTAACTTCCATACAGTATTTTTTGTGCATTAAAAGAATCAATACAGTAAGTCCCCTACATACGAACCTTCAAGTTGCAAACTTTCAAAGATGCGAATGTGCATTTGCATGTCCAGAACCTTTGCCATCAGCGTCAGGTGTGAACGAAATTGCAGCTTGCCCTCCGTCTCCTGTTGCTGACAACCCTTCAGCTCTACCATCTCCCACCTCCTCTCCCTCCTCCAGCCAGTAACTCTTGCCTGTTCACTCAGTGCCAGCCCCCGGATGCCAGCTGTTGTACTGTACTACTGTACTTTTCAAGGTACTGTACTATAAGACTAAAAATGTTTAATTTATTTTTTGTGTTTGTTTTTTATGTATTATTTGTGAGAAAAGTATTATAAACCTATGACAGTATAGTACTATGTAGCTGATTGTGTTGTTTGGTTGTCTAAGCTAACTTTGTTGGACTTACTAATGCACTCTCAGAATGGAACTCGTTCGTATGTAGGGGACTTGCTGTATAGGGGAAACATCTAGAGCAATGCTAGGCATCTAATGTGGTCTCTGCAAGTCTGTGTTATCGTGTCCTCCAAGTCCCCTGGGGGTAGGGCTGTGACGTCCTGTTGCGCCCGCCTTCCCAGGGCCGGCATGTGGCTGGTACTTGCCATGCCCTGGATGAAGGGCAGGAGGGTTGATGGAAGGAATGATACAGAGACGAGGCTTCATCTCAGGGCTCTGTTGATGCTTCAACCATGACCCCATCATATCCTTTGTTTATTCCTTTGAGCTTAGTTTATAGAAGCACTTGCCTTTTTCTGCATCTTCCCTTAACCTGAGAGTAACAGCTGTTCTTCCATGCAGCACAGGCCGGACCTCTTGGTAAGTAGAGTCCTGAACAGAATTAGAATGGGATCTACTTTTTTAAGCTTCTGTGGATGTGTTCCCTTGTCCTACCCAGCATTTCCCGCAATTGCCCTGTGGAATGGGAAGGGGGTTGGGGAAGGGGGTTGAGGGGATCAAAGGATGCAGAGCTGTTAAGAAGGGATCGCACTGACCAGGCAGGATGGAGGTGTGTCTTGTAGACCTGAGCATCCATTTGCAATATTTGCTTTTGTTGTGGCCATTACATCTGTCGTCCCAAAAAGGGATGTGGGGGCATTGGCGTAAAAGGGAAATTTAGAGGCTGCTTTTCAGCATTGCCGGTAGTAGCTGCTCTGTCTCGATGACACCTGGAGTGAAAGTGTTGGGTGTCCTAGGAATGAGGATAAAATCATAAAGTCAAGAGAGCAATCACACCGAAATAAAACAACAGCTACCCAGGAAGAACTATAAGGATGCAAATGTTACTCTAGGTAAGAACATCAGACCACTTCCTCTCTCACCATGGATGGACAACGGACCAGCTCCTTTGATATTTGCTTTGCAGATTAATATTTTGTTATTAAGAAGAGTACACAATCAACACTTCAATCTGGGTGACGCTGAAAACAGCTGATTAAGTTAAAATGGAAGAGCCACACTCAAATGAACTCACCCTGCAAGGAGAGGCCATGTATCATGAAGAAAGAATCAGATTAAAATGGGCAAGCTTTGTAATAAGACTAAAGCGCCAGGCATCTGGGAATTCAGGCAGGGAGGTGCTGGTGGCTCCCGGTTTTCCAGAGAAAAAAATAAGATTAGAGAGTGTCCTGTAATAGGCGTTTCTGTTAGGGAGGGTTCTACTGGCTGATAAGAATGAAATTTCTTAAAGAAGGAGACATATTTGTATTTACCTGTAAAGGTTTAAATTTATTATGATGTATACACATGGAGCTTGTCTGTTAATTTTTCTGCAGTACTATTTACGTGATGGAGGCTTGATAGAACTGAATAGCACAGTCTAAAAGTGTGACAGATGATAAATAATATTGTATTAACAAGTCATGACAGAACCAATATTATGGGTGTCATCTTGAATATTTTAAGTATTAGCGTTAGGTTGTTTTTTGCTTTTTCACTAAATATAACATGTATTACTCATATAAAGCCACTTTGAGAGGCTGTACATATGACAAACTCTCTGGAATCTGTTGATAGTATATCCTGTAATTTAAAAACTAATATGGATTCCTCCTTTCCACTATTAAAATATATCCATTATGCCACAGATGGGCACTTCTAATATTTTCATGTTTTCCTTTGTCTTCACCACCCCTATATGCACTGGTTTTGTTTATTTGTTTCATGTAAATATAATCATATTATAAACAGACTTTTACTTCAAAACATACCAATTTGATATAGAGAATTAGTAAGTTCCATGACACTATGAATTTTGAATACCTTTGTCTTTGTTGCAGTAACTGAGTAATAAACCTTCAATTAATTAACGATTCCTCTGCTATTGGATTTTCCCCCTAATTTTCTCTCCCATAAATCAATATCTTCTCACCAGTGTTCAAGTCTATTGTGGTAGATGAGCTTTACTTTGGAACCAGCCAGAAGACTTTCCTACCCATGTGTGGTTTATAAAGGGTCTTTACAATCTTAGCAAATTCTTTCCATATTACTGGCAGTCGAGTAGATGACCTTCTCCTGCAGATACATCATGGTACTGCTGTCTGACTGCAGCCTCTCCCATGGAAGTTTCTAGAGTCAGCTTCTTGGATCAGGTTCAGTTAGAATGTTGTAACATAAGAGCAAAGGGGTCAGGGCTGGGAAGCTTTGCAGAAAGTGGAGACTTGGTGGTGGTGAGGGAATGGGGAAGTTTTATTTGCCTTCTCCAAATCCACGCCACCCCTCTTCTTGTGTGTGGCAATCATGTGTTCTTAGGTGGGTAGACCTCACTTCCGACTAAGGAGGGCCAATCAGGGTAACACAGTGATTGGTTGGAGGTAGGCTCATAGCTTGAGATGCTCCCCAAGTAGTGAAGCTGAAGACATTTTATAATCACTATGGGAAGAGACAGAGTCTCCCTAGATGTGAAGAACGAAGCCCCGGTAATAGTGACAGCCATCTTTCAGGGGGCAAAGGCAGCACATTCAGGAGCTTAGAGCTCAAGAAATCACAGAGGAATAGCTGTTGCACTAATAGTGTCAAGAAGACTGAGCATGAAACCTAGGAACCTCCAAACTTTCCAATCACTGAGCTGATAAAACTCCTTCCTGACCTAGGATATGTGAGGGGGCTTTTTGTTCCTTCTCACTGAA
This sequence comes from Orcinus orca, assembly GCF_937001465.1. Classification (NCBI taxonomy): domain Eukaryota; kingdom Metazoa; phylum Chordata; class Mammalia; order Artiodactyla; family Delphinidae; genus Orcinus; species Orcinus orca. The sequence continues at coordinate 103,956,271 of NC_064567.1, forward strand.
AAGATCCTAATGAAACAGGAATGCTGGGTTAGGCTGGGATGAGGAAAAGAAGAGGTTATTTTAAGGTAAATAATGGTGAGGAGAGGTAGCCAAGAAAAAGACCAAGAGTATAAGTCACACTAAAGCAGACAGGATCCATGCAAGATAGGAAAACAGAAGAAGTAAGAACATTCCATGGGGCTGGTGTTGCTAGCCCTTGTAAGAAACTGAAGCTCAAATAAATTAATTTTCAAATCTGATTTAGACCATTAAGATTAAGTAATGAAGCCAGGAATTGAGTTCAGATCTGGCTGGTTCCCTGCTGTTTTGCTTTTTCTACTATATTTTCACCTCGTCACCTTTCACAGGAAGCCCACATGTCTGGCTATAAGGGAAGGTATAGAAGATGCCTCAGCAATGGGTGGGTTTACAATAAAATATTCTTTCAAGACTGTCTCTTCCATTGACAACACTGGGAAATTTGTAACCAGAAACAAACAAAAGTTGAACTTGACCTGTTCAGAGGTCTGATTCCACTAGACGATCTGGACTTTGTACATGTGTGTAAACATGGGAGCTGGCATGTCCATCTGCATGGACCTGGGCTTGTCTTTTGAGCTATGATAATATAAGTGGCCTCCTAAGGATGAACACAGTGGACAAGTGTTGCATCTAATGCAAAGCCAAGTTGGCAAACACTTTATGGGTAGAAAACTCATGATTTTACATTCTCCTTTCATTAAACGCACTGGAAACTCTAGGGTGAGCTCTCTCTGTCACACTGACATCAGTGGGATAGAAGATTTTGAATGTGGGCTTAATTCTGGAAATAAATGATACCTTGTCATCTGCATCCCGAGGATTCTGGTAGCAGGTGCTCTGTAAAATTCTTGGTGAGCGAGGAAACAAGGGAATTCTTAGGAGGAAAACTGCCCTCGCTCTGCTGACTTCTACCTGTCTCAGGCTTCGCTCTAGGGGCTAAAACTCAAATGCGTGTTTCTGGGAGAAAAAAACCCTGATCACACCTTTCTGTTGTACTATTTTTCTTGTCATATAATCATCGATTTGGATTGGCTCATTAAGGAGAATTGAGATGTTTTTGCTGCTGTAAACTTCAACCTCTCCTTAAATGATCAGTTACACAAGAGTCACGGGGACACAAAGACATATGCGTGGTGACTCTCTGAATAGCAGGGGGGTTAGCTACATAAACTTGAAATATTTGTATGGATGATTAAGAGGCAAGAAAGGGAACCATGACCAATTTAACATTTGTGATGTGCCAGTCACAGTGCAATAGGATTTATAGGCGTTACATCATTTTCTCCTCACAGTAACCTCATGAAGAAAGCAATGTAACCGCCATTTTTCAGATGAGGAAAATGAGCTTTTGGGAGGACCAACCATACAGCTATAAGGAGTGGCTGCCCTGGACTGAAACTCCTATCTCTGAATACAAAGCCACTGCTCATTTCTCTTACAGCAGGCAGACCTAGGACATAAATCTAGTTCATGAGATTCCAAAACTTGTACTCTTCAATTAAGAAATAGAAATTTTAAAAAATACAATAGAAGAGACTGATGTATTAATGCAATATAGTTTGGGAAAGCAGAGTGTATATTAATATTAAAATATTTATGGTATTAAATGCATAACTTTTTAAAAATTGATTCCTGATTTAGACTAGATAAAAAAAGACAAAACATTCAGAATGAAGGTGGGAATTTGGGCATGTGAGTACAAATATTTGAGTATTTTAATTTTTCATTTGTAAAGTAGGAACCATTTATCTGCTTTTAAACAGATTTAACATAAAGACCTAGTACATTCCTGCTCCATAGTATGTTTTCAAAAATATTGAATGTTATACTATCTGAGCTGTGATGTGGCTTAATTAAGCAAGATGTTAAACTAAAACGAAAAGTTGGAGATAGTTCCCATGAAATAAACGTGCACAAATGTCAAAAGCTAACTACAAAACAATCATTTTATTTTAGTAATGCATTTTAATTCTTGTTCCTTTTCAATAAGCAGTAGGTCTTCAGACTAGAGTTTAGAAAACTCAGCTAAGGGAAATTCTAAAATAAAAATCACTAGTAGGTAAAACTCAGAAATAAAATAATAAAAATGATTTTAGTGTTAATCTGAATATAAACCTACTTATTCTCGAATCCTACACCTAACTGGAGGCTACACCGAGGGTCAAGGGCAGACCCAAGCCACTGAACCTGCCTCACACTCTCCGCGGGAGCTTAGGCGGCCTCCTGGTGACCCCAGAGCGGCAGGTGTCGTGGGCTGCGTGTGGGATGACTTGTTCACTCCTATCATCACTACTGAGGAGTTGCGCTGGGCTCCGGGCGGAAACGGAGCATCCTTCATCGTCCACTTAGTGTTCGGCGTGGCGTCTGCGGATGCCTGGAGCAGGCACACTGCTTCCCCTCAGAGGCAGCATCTCTGCACCGCTGCGGAGATGGAGCTCCGTGGAGCTCAGCCACGGAGCAAGCCGTGTGGATTTATACTCACTCGTACTCCCAGCTGCATAGATCCTGAACCATTTGAGAAAGGACTCAGGATGAAGACGGGAATTAAAATATCAGAGTGACTAGTCCAGCTGTGTTGTTGAAAATGGCAAGGTTTGGAGGTACAAACGGGCTTTCCTCTGAGTCCCTTGAAATGACAGCCAGAGTCCTTCCAGGCAACCTCCACAGAATCAGTCCTCTCCCTCCTTGTTCACTGCAGAGACAGGGGAGTGAGGGGAAGGGCAGCTCCTGCCCGCAGGGAGCTTCCAAATGCAGAGCAGGACTCCGGGCCAGGTGCCCTGTCACAGGAGAACGCGATTAAAATGGTAGACGGAGGGCACTCAGATGTGAGTTTAACATAGTGTTGCTTAGAGAGAAAAGCAATGTAGTGCCGCTCAGAGGAAGGAGTAGAAAAGCCCGCAGGACACATTCAGAGAGCTTGTCTCCTAGAAGATACAAGGAGCCCCATCTTGCACCTGGCAGCCCTCAGGGCTTGGCCACTGTTGGAATCACCTGAACAGAGCTGGAAGCAACTGACTCCTGGGCCCTGCCTCCAGACAGTCCGACTGAATTTACCTGAGGTGGACAATATTTTAGCATCTTCAAAATTCTCCCCAGGTGATTCTAATATGAAGCCAAGGTTAAAAAGTCCAACAGGACCCTCAAAATGATACCAATTCTATTTGATGTACTGAAATTCTACTTAATTAGATAAAATCATCTGGACCTCACAAAGGCACAAGGCAGTGGATAGATACACAGAAAGGAAATGACCTGCTCTGGGGCTGGTGGTTATGGTCAAGTTCAACACTGAATAGGTCACCAGACTGTCATTCAGCCCCCTGGGAAAGGCCATCCTCAGTGGGAACTTGAGTTAGAAACCAAATGGTCGGTAATGAGAGTAGACCACACCTGTCAGGGGAGCTGTTCCAGAAGAATAATTGCTGATCGTGACATTTACTAAATAGTATCAAATGCTTATGTCATAAAATGTGACTCAGGTACTGAAGAAAACGGAAGAGAACAATTTCCCGGCATTGGATGTATTTAGTAGCAGACATTTAAGTTGCTTATTGGCAGAGTGAAGCCTCCCTCACAAGGCTTTTGATCAGGAGAGAACATGATAGAGTATGAATGTGTCAACAAGTAGAGCTGAAGATCAGCACTGTGATGTAAGTGTGGTTCGAACTGGCGTACGGTTATATCATTTTGGACACAGGAAAGTATGGAATAAAAAAAGGAAAATTCAGAAAGAATTCAGGTCTGGCAATAACTGAAGCTATTTTAAAAACCACATAACCTAAAGGGTATCAATAATTTTGGATAGAAATTGCATTACATCTGTAGATTGCTTTGAGTAGTATGGCCATTTTAATGACGTTAATTCTTCCAGTCCAAGAGCACGAGAGTTTTAACTCTGCATCCATCCAGGAGGAAAGGCTATTTTATTCAGTTTTCCTTGTCATGTGCCAGTGTTCTAGCGAGATCTTGGGTTTACTGGGAAGTAGTGGTTACAGTGAGCCCTCCCCTCTTTAACCACAGCAGCTCTGTTTTGCATTTTGCACCATTCAATATTCAGGGGTTTTGAATCCGATTTTTCCTTTTTTAGGGAAAAAAGTGTTTGGTGCTTAAAAAGAAGCTGTTAAGGAGACTATCTTAATGGTAAATGTATTGTACATTGTTATCATTCCAAAGAGTGAGCCCAAAGATTCTAAACAAATCCTTTACTTGTCACCATCTATTAAATCACAGGGACATGCACAGGGACTATTAACTCCCAGGGCTGTTGCTCTAGATGGAGAAGTGGGCTGGGTGAGCCTGCCCTGGTTGCAGGGCTCCAAGGGCAAAACAAGTTACAGAGAGAGACGTTGGATGTAGTTTTTTTCTGGTCAAGTATGCTTCCTGCTCTCCATCAACGTTTTTTTACGACTCATATTGAATCCACATTCAACAGTTGTTTAGTAAACTAAACATTTAGGCACCAAAATAAAAGCAAAAAACATTAACATAAGCCTTTTCATTCCTGGGTGTGAACGAAATCAGATGCACACGCCCAGCCCTCCGCTCCCATAGGAAGACATGCGAGTTAAATGAATGTGTTTATATATTCAATCAGAGACAGATGATTGCAGCTCTGTTTGAATAAAGAGTAAGATGTTCAAATTTCTTCTTGTACTGCATCAACTTTTCTAAATTCGTAGGTATTCTGCACTTAGGCGAGAAAACAGGACTGGAAACTTCTAAACAATGCTGATGGGTTTAATAGCACTGAGCATGTGAATGAGAACACGGGTGAAGGAGACAGAAAGCACATCTGAAGAAGCATGCATCTGCGTGTGCCTGGCTCACATGTGTGCGTACACACATCCGGGTTCCCTGGTTTGACAACAGGAGATATTCGTCGTGAAGGTTGGATCATGAGCCCTTGGTGGACAGGTCTCGTACATCCAGTTCATTCTCTTTAATGACTGGGATTTAATAGCTCATCTAATTTAATATCTCATGCCATGTTTCACCAAAGCTTGAGACTGGGAGACCCGCACTGTATCTGGTATCTGACCTCCAGCGGAGCTACTATTCCAGGTGGGACCACTGACTTCACCTTCCTGCTATGCCCACTGTCTGTGCTGGACCCTGTCTGTTTTTTAAAAATTGTCTCTAAACAATAATGGTTTTATCCCTCATAGATGATCCCCAGTTGGTTGAAAAAGGATCATTTTCATACCATGTCTGTGAATCTGGGTTAATTCATCTGAAGTGGTCTCAAGGATCTGATTAACATTTTTGGTGTGTAAGCAGGTTTGGAAGCATAGCTTTCTGATATTCATAGCTGGGTTGAAAATTTAGGAGGTTGTGATATTTTATCCTAATTTTATTCTACATAATATGCTCCACAGGGGATTCCTCAAAGCCTAATGAGCCAGCACAAACAAGTTATTTCCTGTAGGTCAGGGCTGCAAGGGTCCAGCATCACTCCTCCTCCTAGCCCTTAATTTGAATCTCTGCTGTCATTTTATTAATTCAAATATTTTTGTTGCTTTTTATCACTGCTCTTTCACAAAATGTCTTCATGTTGCCTTGTGCTAAAGCATATGTATATCTAATTATGGAATCACTGTTTCACAAAGAACAGGTTTAGTGAAACCAGGTTAAGCAAAAAAGGAAATCTAAAGTGATAATTGGCAAACTTGCTGATCCCAGCATCAGAAAAGCAGGCTTGGGCTCGTGGAGGTCTGACAGCTCAGACCATGCTGCTCTCACTCCATTACCCTGGGAGCCTGCACTTTCTCTCCTGGCCTTCATCCTTCAGCCCGATCCCGCTCTCCCTTCTCTGCTTTCTCTCTTACCCTTTATTTCTCTCTCGCTTTTTCTTGTCTTCATAAACCAGGATGCCCCAGACCTAGATTTAAGGCCTCCATTTAAATGGTTAATGGACTAACTTTACGTTTCATGTCCTGATTCCAAACTGCAGAAGGAAGAAATGACTTTCCCAGCTTGCAAGCAAGGTCCATTCCTGTTGTGGTCATTGGCACCCTGGCCCAGCCTGTCTGGAGGGTGGGGTGTGGGGGTCATTTGTAGCCACCAGACCTGATTCTCTAACTGGAGATGTGAGCAGAACCATGAATGACAGGTTGTGCCCACAGAAAAGGACAGAGGCCAGGCCAACACTGTAGGTAAGTTCTGCATAGAATTTTTCATAGGGTCTAGTTTTGAACAATATTTACTTGTAATAAAAGAGTAGTATAGGAAAGATGGTAAGAGAAGACAAAGCGTGAACCTTTGGGTAGGAAGGTAAAAATTATTGAGAAAAAAGAAGAAACAAGATGTAACAATGGAAAAAAAGACCAACATCTTTTGTGACACCAGAGATACTTCACCAAGTAGATATTTTTCATCCTGAAAATATTATATAGATATAGTGTGGCTATCTATCTATCTATCTGGAGGATGGTACTGTTAAAGAAGGCCTCTCCCACCCACACTGACTCAGGGTCTCATTGGGTTGAAAGGACCTGAGAAAAGCAGACAACTTCCTTTGTCATCAACCATCTCAAGAGACAAACAGAAAATAGATGCACGTAAGACATAGGAAAGGTAGTTTGGCAGGTTCTTTTATGAGTCTTGAGGCTACTGTTACATTTTAGGAAAGTATAACTCCAGTGTTAGTGAAATGTATCTGTGGGGTACACTATTCCAGTTGACTTACATGCTGCAACTTAAGTTTAAAATAGTAAATATCAAAAAAAAGTTCTAACTTCCTTACCTGGTATGCAAAATTTGGTTTACACAAATCTCTAAGGTCAGAGAGACTAGAAGAGACTAGGTCTTATGTAAGATCTCTGCTCTTTTGTATATGCTTTGCATCCAAATGAGCATGTGAGTGAGAATGGGTAACTCTATCAGATGGGCAGTTAAAAACAAACTCCAAAATTTAGTGAATAGTTGCCTGTATGAGGAAAGGCCACAAAACAAGAAAAAATTCAAAAAAATCAAGGAAGAGACAGCATGACATAGGAAGAAATTAGGCATGAGCTGAGAGAAATATAATAAAACCGTTATAGAAATAAAAACAAGTAAAGGGCAGGATGGACACCATGGAAAACATAGTAGGGGACATAGAGGAAAGAAACAAAAAAAGTAAACAAAATAAAAGAAAAATTAAAACGTGTTAAAAGTGAAAAAGAGAGAGAAAATAAAACACAAGGAAAGGTGATTCAACATATGCATAATTGGCATCTACCAATCAAAACAGTATGACGGAAAAAAAATTTAAAGATAAACTTGAAGAAGTAAAATTAAGATTCCAGTTTATATCTAGAAAGATTATACCATATGCCAAGCAAGACCTTTCCTAAAATGGTTAACACTGAGGCATAGAATGGTGAAGTTATTGGAATTCACACATAAATCCAGACACACCTCCTTTTATAGTATTTTGCTTTATTGTGCTTCACAGATATTGCATTTTTTACAACTTGAAGGTTTGTTGCATCCCTGTGTCCAGTAAATCTATGGGCATCATTTTTCCAACAACATTTGCTCACTTCATGTCTCTGTGTTACATTTTGGTAATTCTTGCAATATTTTAAACTTTTTCATTATTATTGTATTTGTTGTGTTGATCTGTGGTCAGTGATCTCTGATGTTACTACTACAACTTGCAAAAGGCTCCTATGATGCTTATCTTTTTTTAGCAGTAAAGTTTTTTTTTTTAGAGCATTTTTAAGCTTCATTAACTTCAGAATTATAAACGCTATAAGCTTACAAAAACTAATTAGAGTGCTTATTTATATTTTATATACCCATTTACTGTTGTAAATTTTATTTATTTAGTATTTTTTAATTGACATATAGTTGCTGTACAATATTATATAAGTATACAATATAGCGATTCACAATTTTTAAAGGTTATACTCTATTTATAGTTATTATAAAATATTGGCTATATTCCCCATGTTGTGCAATATATATTTGTAGCTTATTTTATACCTAATAATTTGTACCTCTTACTCCCCTACTTCCCTTCTGCCTTCCCTCTCCACACTGGTAACCACTAGTTTGTTCTCTATATCTGTGAGTCTGTTTCTTTTTTGTTATATTCACTAGTTTGTTGTATATTTTAGATTCCACATAGAAGTGATATCATACAGTATTTGTCTTTCTCTGTCTGACATATTTCACTTAGCATAATGCCCTCCAAGTCCATCTATGTGGCTGAATAGTACCACATTGTGTATGTGTGTGCGTGTATATACATATATACATGTGTATACATGTGTATGTATATATATATATCTCCTTTATCCATTCATCTGTTGATGGAAACTAAGGTTGATTCCTTTTCTTGGCAATTGTAAATTGTGCTGCTATGAACATTGAGGTGCATGTATCTCTTCGAATTAATGTTTTTGTTTTTGTTTTTTTTTGGATATATACCCAGGAATGGAATTGCTGTGTCATAAGGTAACTCTGTTTTTATTTTTTTCAGAAACCTCCATACTGTTCTCCATAGTGGCTGTACCATTTTGCATTCCCACCAACAGTGTAGGAAGGTTCCTTTTTTTCCACACCCTCTCCAGCATCTATTATTTGTAGATTCTTTTGTGATGGCCATTCTGACAGGTGTGAGGTGATAGCTCATTGTGGTTTTCATTTGCATTTCCCTGATGATTAGTGATGTTGAACATCTTTTCATGTGCCTGTTGGCCATTTGTATTTCCTCCTTGAAAAAATGTCTATTCAGTTCTTCTGCCCATTTTTAAATTGGGTAATTTATTTTTTGATGTTGAGGTGTATGAGCTGTTTATATATGTTGGCTATTAACCTGTTATCAGTCAGGTCATATCATTTGCAAGTATTTTCTCCCATTCAGTAGGTTTTTCATTTTGTTGATGGTTTCCTTTGTTGTGCAAAAGCTTTTAAGTTTAATTAGGTCCCATTTGTTTATTTTTGCTTTTATTTCCTTTGCTTTAGGAGACAGATCCAAAAAAATATTGTTATGATTTACATCAAAGAGTTTTCTGCCTATGTTTTCCTCTAGGAGTTTTATGGTATCTGATCTTACATGAAAGGTATAAGGTTATATCAAAAAAGGAACAATAACAAAAACACTAGAAGGAGCAGATCAATGCAGGTAGATTGGTTCTAACAGATATGAAACACTTTTATAGAACCTTTCTAATTAAAATAGCATCATGTAGACTAATGGAAAGATAGTTAAAAAGACCTATACTTACAGATATTTAGTATAAACTAAAGTTGGTATCTCAAATAAGTGGAGGAAAATATGGACTGTGCAATAAATATTATTGAGAAAATGAGGCTAGCCATCTGGAAAGAAATAATTTGGATCCACCTCCCAGTGAACAGCTGGAAAAACTCTATGTAGGTCAAAGATTTAAATGTAATTAATGAAAATTGGAATTTATTTATAACCTAACAGTGGAAAAGAACTTTCTAACCATAACTTAAAATCCAAAACCCATAAAAAACAGTCTGACAAGTTGACTACTTTAGGGGCAGTCATCAAAACCACAAAACATATACTTGGTCAAAACAAACAAACATAAATTGAGCATAGTCACAATTCAAATGATTGAAGAAATGTTTCAATTTGTATCACATAAGGGACTGATTTTCTTACTAAATAAAGCGATACATCAGATTATGTGATTGAGTTTCCTCAACTCTTTCAGATGGGCAAATTCAAAATTTGTTAATATTCTCTATTAGTAAGGCTGTGGGGATCAGGGACTCACATATACTGGAAATGTGTAAATATAAACTACATGAGAGCAATTTATCAATATTGATCAAAATTATCAATGCATACCCTTTGGCCTATCAATTCTACTTTTAGGAATGTGTCCTATGAATATATTCACATATTTAAAAATAACATATATACTGTATAATTCATTGCAACATTATTTTTGACAGCAAAAAATTTCACTAATATGGGTTGGTGAATTCCGGTCCTTTTCTTTTGTCTATAAACTACTACTATGAAACAATTTTAAAAAATAAGGGAATCCACTATGTAGTATAATAGAAATATCTCTGGTGTATATAGTTAGTTGAATAAACCAAGATGCAGCCCACTTTGGGTCACATGCTACCACTTGTGTTAAAAAGTTGGAAGATGAGACAATATTATAAGTTTTGCCTATGTGGTCATAAAGTATGTCTGAAGGATACACAAGAAAGTAATAATAGTAGTTACCTGGTTGGAGGTGAGATGGATGGTAATTGTGCAGATGGGAAACAGAAGTGCCAGGGAGATCTCTCACTCTATTCTTTTACTTTTTATTTTGAATCACATGAATGTATTATCTTTTCAAAAATTCAGTAACTACTGTGAATATAAAAGTTATAATACTCCCTTGTATGTGTATGGGGGAGAATAATTCTGAACGAAACTAAGTGAGATTCATTGACACCTTTGAAATATATTCTAGATCTTTTGACTTTTTTTTTTTTTTTTTGCTATGGAAATTTCCATTTGCTTCATTCTAACTATATATGTAAAGGATATTATTACTTTTTCCTACAAGCATTTTGACAGTTTTTGCCTGACATGTCCATTATTCTGGGATGTGCATTTTTTCCTTTATACAGTAACTTATTAACTAATTATGTTTGAGACCTCGATATCAATGGTTTTAATAGTTCTAATGTCAGTGGAAATTGCTCTTTTAAGTGATATGATAAGAAATGTGTTGTAACTGCATATTATTTATACTGTTTATAAGTGGAATAAAATATGTTGTCAACATAGTCATGGGTTGACTATAGACATATGAAATTTTAGAGACAAATTTATTTTTTGAGTCCACAGCTGAGTTGACATTATTTGGAGCAATGCCTAACCTAGTAGAGAGTCTTCTTATGGCTGAGCTGAGGTTTTGTAGCAGCACCTGGAATAATGAGATAGGAAATGGCAGACATACAGTCACACAGCTGGCCAACTACTGGTCCAGGGGAGACACAGGTGTGGTCAACCAATCACCATTTCATCAACCTATGTGGAATTATCACTTCAGTCTAGGAAGCATTTTCTAATTTCCCTTTGTTCTTTTTTATTTTTTTTTGATCGATTGGTTATTTAAGATGTGTTATATAGTATGCACGTTTGAGAATTTCCCAAATTTCCTGTTATTGATTTCTGAGTTCCATTGCAGTTGGAGAACATACTTTGTATGATTTCTGTACTTTCAAATTTACTGAGGCTTGTTTTGTATACACTGTGACAACAAAGAATCTAGCATTTCAAAGATATTTCTAAAATAAGTAGCTACGTATGACTGAATCTTATCAAATTGTAAATCATTTAAAGGCCAAACTGAAAATATTGAGTCTGGAAATATGGTATAAAATGGAAATCACTCTACCTAAATTTAGGAGCATCTGAAAACATGAATGTAAGGAAGCTCCCATCCTTACTGGACGGGTGTCTTCATGGACTGTTCGTTTCCCTGTTAGGTAAAATAATGAGAAGCACCATAGCTTCACATGTTCCATTGTTTTATTCCCCCCCACCACCATGAGTCTTTTCTGTATGAAATAGTGCAGATCAGCTACTTTTGGTTGATTTATTCTCATATCACAGATGATTGCTGTTATCTTTCCTCAGGTATTTGTGACTTTTATGACAGAGAATTCTACATGGAGAGATGGACTCTGTAGTGTTTGTAGCAGGGACATGATATATTCACAAAACCCCCCTCTCTTTCTTCCTGGGCTGACTTCTAGACCAGTAGTTCTATAACTTTTGGTCTCAGGGTTGCTTTACACGTTGAAATCTTGTTGGTGACCTTAAAAATGCTTTTATTAGTGCGTATTCTGTGTATTTATATTTACTCTATAAGAAATTAAACTGATAAATTTAAAAATCTTTGTTAATTTATGTAAAAAACAATAATAAATCTACCACATTACAAAAAATAGTTAGAAAAATGGTATTTTGTATGTATCTACAAAACAGAAACAGACTCATGGACATAGAGTACAGACCTGTGGTCACCAAGGGGGATGGGGGAGGGAGGGGGAGGGATTGGGAGTTTAGGGTTAGTAGATGCAAACTATTATATATAGAATGGATATACAATGTTTCTACTGTATAGCACAGGGAACTATATTCAATATCCTGTGATAAAGCATAATGGAAAATATTATAGAAAAAAATGTATATATATGTATAACTGAGGCACTTTGCTGTACCGCAGAAACTAACAAAACATTGTAACTCAACTATACTTCAATTAAAAAAAGAAATAAAATCTAAAAATCCAGAAAAAAAAGAAAATTATATTATGTGTTTGCAAATGTCTTTGAGGTCTAACAGGACGATGCTGGATTCACACATCTGTTTTTAAATTCAATCTGTTGCAATATATTGTTTTGATTGAAGTATATAAGAAAGAAATATGACCTCACACATACCTGTATGTAGTTGGAAAATGGACTAGCATTTTGAGTAATCTCATTGTAGATATTAACTGCAGTTATAATTATAGACTTTCTTCTTTGATTCTCTACAAAAACTGGGTGAGAAGTAATTTCTTTTTGGGGAGGGCCACACCATGCAGTTTGCTGGGTCTCATTTCCCCAACCAGGGATTGAATCCGGGCCACAGCATTGAAAGCTCAGAATCCTAATCACTAGGCCGCCAGGGAATTTCCAAGAATTCTTAAAGTTAGTTGCAAAGAACTTTACATACACTGTTGCATTTATCTAGCTTGGACTCTGAATGTATCTTTTACCCATGCATGATTTTTGTAACATGAAGTGTCAGTCATTTGGAAAATATGGGTTCACTGGCTTGTGCAAATCTGCCTTCAACTGTTAGAAATGTTAAAGCATGAGGCACTTACATTCTCACAAACTATGAGTCAACCATGGAAACTGGGCAGCCAGGAAAGAAAGCAAAGTCTAGAATGACAAGTCAGATGTGGCCCTACAGGGTAAAAGAAAGGGGGAAACTCTAAATTGGTGGAGCCATGGGACGTGAAGAATAATGGACCATGGAGATCCTTCTCCAGAACAATATCAGAGCTAATCAGGGGAATCCTCCTAACCCATCAGGACCTGGGAAAGCTCTGGACCTGTGAGAGCTCTTTATCCAGGTTCTGAGGGAGGGTGGATAGAGGTTGTCCCTTCCCTGCCCTCCTGGTACACACAGCATGTGTGTGTGTCGATCACATGACCATATTTGTTGACAGGTCACCAGCCCAAGAAGAGCCCATCTGTACCTGAAGGTGAACACCATGTATGATGCAGATGCTTTGAAATTTCAGCTGGTTTTGGTATTTAGGTAGGAATTAAAGTATTGGGTTGGCCAAAAAGTTCCTTTGGGCTTTTCCAAAGGAACTTTTCAGCCAACCCAATACTTTCCTTGGGGTAAGAGCAAGTGTCCCTTTGTTTGAGAGAAAGAATGAAATGGATGTTTGGGCACAAGAAGAGAAGACTAGGGCAGAGACCCCCAGGGGTTCCTCACCATCTCATTTCCCCTGAGTGCAGAGCTGGGCTCCACTTCTGTGGTTAAGTGGGGCTAAAGTGCTGACCACCTGGCAGTGTTGTCATGCAAACAGAGTCATTAATACTGGCTTAACTGAGTGAAAATGCTATTGTCGTGTTAAATAACAGATTTATCTATTGTTACCATTGTTGTAACACTAGCCTTATTCAGCTACTGTTGTTAACACAATGGATTCCACTTTTAAAGCTTACAATCTACTTATTTCATACATGAAATAATTTCTGTGAGCCAGTCAGTGGCTGAGTTAAGAGCAGTTCAGTGAAAAATATCATGTGGAAGTGGCATTTTACATCAAATTTAATAATTAATGCATAGTCAGTCATCTGAAATCACCAATTGAATAATATTTAGGGTTGTGATGAAAATCTTTCATTTGAAAATATTTCAGAAGATAAAATAAGGTGATTGATAGTGATTTTTATCTATTCTCAATTTGACTAGAGAGTCTTTTATGTGTCAAACAAATAGGTAGAAACAAAGAGAAAGTATTGAAAGGAAGGCCTTAATTAACCAAGTAAATTGGATTTGGAAGCAATTAAAGAGTAGAATTTAGCTTGCAGAAAAGTTAATTAGTGATAATTAAGATAAAATTAAGAAACACGGTGGATCAAAACAATTTTAGAAAATATAATGAAATAGAAAATAGTTTAATGTAGCTTCATCTAAGAAAGAAAGGAACTCCTGATGAAAACAGAGAAAACAAATGAAAATATTTTATGAAAGTTAAACTAGAAAAAATTTTTATTTATCCATAAGTAAAGAAATAAGCAAGCCTCTAGAATTACCTAATAAGAGAATGGATCAATTTTCGCAACAAATGCAAAAAATTATATATAATTAAGAAGCATGACGTTTAAACAGTAAAATGGATAAAGGAACTGTGATATGTCCATGGAATGGAAAATCATTAAGTGGTAAATAAAGAATGAATTGTTCTCCAAGTATCACTGAGGGAAAGAAGCCAGACATAAAGAAATATTTATAATTTTATTTACATGAAGACATATTTATGACCAGAGAATTTCTTTATTTTTCCATTTTTATATGTGAGTACATTTTACCATTTCTAATACTAGTGCCCTCAATCAATGGCCTGTGCTAATACTGTTGCCTAGTATCAAAACATCATTACTGGTTTGATTTATTTCTCCTTCTGAACTTCTCAAAAGAGATGTAGCACAATGAAAGCACTGAAGCTGTCAGGAGGATTTAGGTACTAGACCTCCCTCTGCTACCCTAGCAAGGTATAATCTTAGGGAAATCATGTAGTTTCTTTGGGGATCAATTTACACACCAGAGAGTGGTTTATGGACTAGAAGCAAGGGCATCTGACTCTTACATCAACATAACTGCAGTGATATAATTTTACCTAAACAACAATGACACCATTTTCTTCCCTAATTAGAAAGACAATACCCAGGCATTTCACTACATGAGTATAACTGCTTGAAAACTTTGGATACGTGGAAAATATTCTCTGGAGCACATTATGATGTAACCACACTCTATCAATAACAAGAGAATGTAAGCATTGAGCAGGTAGTTCCAATAGCACACATTTGTAAATAGAAACCAGAGTTAACTTTATGCATGATGGTCTTTTCCATAATAAAATGTACATATTACTAAAGCAAATAGGAACTGTAACAGCTGCAAACTCGGAGCTTGCCAATTTGGCAGTTGTCTGGAGACAGTGCAAATTATTAGCACTTGTACTGTGCTTGGAAGCCATTTCTGCAAAAAAAAAAAGGAAGCAATTTTATCCTAACATGGATTTTAAAGCAAGTACATTGTCTTGGAGGGCACAAAGGGCAGAGATTTACATCAAACTGACACTTTGGACAAAAAGCATTTTGCGGTAATTGGGTGTCACTTGCCTCTTGTAACTGTGACCACGCTTTGACCTTGAAGAGGCAAAAGGAAATTTTCTCTCCTAACAAAATTGAGTACATAATTGTGTGGGTTGGATAAGCAAAAACTCAAAAAGAGAGAATTCCTCTAGCATTGGATGAATTATGTGGTTCTTGTATACAAGTTTGAAACTGTAGAAGTTACAAAGAAAAAAATGCCAACTAAATTCCCCTTTCTTAGAGATAAAGAGTTACGATTTATTTTTATAAGATTGAAATCATTTAGCATATTAATTCTCCATCCTGCTTGCCTTTCACTTAACATTCTATCATATGAATTACTCTACATCATTACTTGCTTTTAAAAATAAAGTTAATTCCATTTTGTGACTGTAATTTATGGGTCTACTATACTGTATTTAACCATTATTTTATATTAGAGATTCCCCCTTTTTGCTCTTATTTATAGAAGTGTGGTGACTATATAAATCTCTGCCTGTATTTCTGATAATTTGTTGAACATTTTTGCTAGAAGCAGATGAAACTATTGGTCCACAGGGTGTCTTAATTTTAATGTCTTGAAACATAATTTGAAACGGCTTTCCAGAAAATATTTTACGAATTTTGTGTTCACAGCAGATGATGTGAATTTTTAACTTTATTCAAATTAAATCAGTATGGATTCATACCACTGATTGATTGTAAGGTTCTTTAACACTCTGACCTTAACACAGGCTGGTGGGAATTCTTTCTTGTCTTCAGATTTCCCTTGACTACCTGAGGAGGAAGCACTCACGGGTGTGTCTGAGGATAAACAGGGTTTACTAGTCAAAGCAACTTAGAACAGGGAGTTGCTGGAAGTAATGGAAACTGTTTCTTGGGAGAGCAGATAATTAGAATCTATTTGTCTACATGGTAAAATATTTATTTCTCCAGAGATATTTCAAAGAAAGCAACGGACACCTTTTTCTGGTGAGTTCATAATGCACGCTCCTCACGGTAGAGGGATATACCATATAATGCTTAAAGTACCAATAACATGATTACATGAGAGTAAGAGAGAAATCCTTTCCTTCCTTCTGCAGGCCCTCCTCTGGGTTTGTCATATGACCTGGTTTCTGTTTCATATGGTAGTTATTTCTGTAAGGATTTTTGTCTTCTCTAATTGACTGTGTCCTCCTATAAGTCTAGCATCTGGACCCATGTATGGAACATTGGAAACACTAACAGAAGGAATGAATACATCAGCTGAATGCTTATAAGAGTTTTACCAGTGAGAATGTAGCTACCAGATTTAGTTCCAGGACTGTTAAGCAGTTTATTAAGTCCTAGGTTCCCTTCTCTCAAGCTATTTGAAGAGTTGAGCACTATCTAATTCATATTCTATTTTTTTTCCAACCATATTTGGTGTCAAATTGATGAAGACATCAACCTATAAATCTATAAAGTGGTTTCAAAGCTTGGGATTCAAAGACTAATGTCAAAACAAATAAAGTAGAAACACAATCATAAGGCTGATAACTTTTAAATTTTATAAAAATATAATTATAATAAATCAATATACACTGTCACTTTTATTTCATAGAAATCATTTTAGCATCCCCAAATAGGAAGGGTTTATCTATTCTTCCTCATATGTTTTCTTTCTACCTAAGAGTCATCACTCTGAACCCTTTGTTTCATATTCTTCTTGGAGTTGATTCTATATCTGACAAGTATTTATTTATTGATTGATTTTTGTTTGTTTTTTTGTTTGCTTTAAAAAATGTTTATTTTTCCAGTGGCAAAAGCCAGTTGGAAGCCTAGTTATTCTTTAACTCCAATTTTGTTTTCTTTAAATTAAGAAGCAACTTACTAATTTACTATTTTAAACAGCCTTCCTACCTTCTCCATTAAATATTTTCCATCAACACCTGCTGTATCTTGCCAAGGAGATTGTTCCAATGTGTATCTCCAGGACCTTGCTCTGCTCATTTTACCCAAAAATGCAAAACATAATTCCACTGTGCATCCTAAGGTCTCCAATTTTCAAAAATAGGGAAGAAAATCTTCAGGATAGCTAGTTACGTTGAATTTAAAAATTCATGCAAACACAGTTTGGTTGGGGCAGGAATCCACTCCTACGGTCCATGAATCCTTGTAATTCATCCTCCTTCTCATCTTCACATTATGATGAAAGACATTCATTCTAACTGAAAAATAACTTCATGATATTGATACAATATCCTTTGTTCTCACTGGGCTGAGGACCATCCATGCATTGGCGTTGGGTGGCTTCTGGGCACTGGAGACAGGAATAGGTGCTTCTCGGGCTGAGATTCTTCACAAGCATCTGTGCTGTGTGTCCTCAGACAATGGGGGAATTACTGTTACATCGAACTGGTAGAGCTTGAGCCTGTG
Source organism: Orcinus orca (assembly GCF_937001465.1). Classification (NCBI taxonomy): domain Eukaryota; kingdom Metazoa; phylum Chordata; class Mammalia; order Artiodactyla; family Delphinidae; genus Orcinus; species Orcinus orca. The sequence continues at coordinate 103,974,058 of NC_064567.1, forward strand.
TCTGCTTGTTCTGCAACTGTTTACTGAGAAATTTCTGAAATATCTTTCTGTAATTCTGAAATTCCAAATAATCTTTCACAGGTTTATAAAAAAAAAAAACAGATGCTACAGTTTATAATACAGAGTCATGGTCTGTTTCCCTCTTCCTTCCCAAATGCTTTCTTTCAACGAGAGGGTCATAATTTTGAACCCATTTTAACTTTGATTGACTGCTTGAGTGAGTTTGCACACATAGAGTGAAATAGAAAAGGCTCTCCTTCCTACCGAGCAAGCAGGCTGGTGCCAGAGTGCATAGCTTAGTAAGGGAAGGTGGGCTGGCATTCAGCCCCAATCGGCCCCACTGGGTGACCCTCTTTGTTCAGATCACAATCACAGCAACTGCAGGTCAACCTCGCTCAGACTGTGACAGATGAGGAACGGGCCTTCCTCTCACCAGCCCTCTGGTCCTCGTCTGAGCTTATTTCTGACTGTCCCTCCCAGGCGTGGGTCTGCTGAGCCTTGGTGACCTTTGTCCACCCACCTGCTGTATAAGTCTTCCTGCCAGGATTAGGAGAAACCAGTCCTTCGAGAGAATTTCAACATAACGCGTCCCCTATTTTTGATCTTGGAATATCCAAGCCACACTGACAACTCAAAGAAACGCTAACACGTGCAAGAGGTGAGTCCAGAGCCCTCCTGGCATATGACTTCCAGGAAGTACTTTGTACTGAATCGAACTCTGCTCTATGTCAGGCTAGCCATCTGATTAACGGATCTTGTCAGGTTTATGGTCTGGGTGTCAGAATTAAACTCTTTTCCGTTGTTGCTCAAGCTTAATTTACAACTCGTGACCTGAGGCTGCTGCATTGGGTGAGTGCCTATTAGCAAGAGACGAGCAGCCTTAAAAATAATCCATCCTTGTGAAGTATGAAACTTTCTCTGATCTGGCCCCAAACCTAATTATGCAGAGTAATATGATTAACAGTTGAAGGGAGTGAAACACCGAAACTGGGATGTGGTTGGAGATCAATGGATCCTGAAAACAACCTTTACAAGTATGTGATTAGTTTAAATAGGAAGACGCTTACCATTCACAATTCTGTAAGTTTCAGGCAGTGAGGAAACACAATGTACTGTGTAATTTTCCATAGTCTTTGCTTGGGTGGCCTCAGAGTGTTTATTTTACAACAACCACCTCATGGATGCCCCAAATAATGGGGCCATTTGCTGTGCACTGATTTGCCAGGTGCTCTTCTAAAGCTTGTATGTGTATTGGCTCACTGAAGAAATTCAGTTCAGCCAGGACCCTGGAAAATTGAGATCTGAGGCCTTTCTTTCTATCTTTCAGGATCTTCATGATGATATGTCTCATCTCTGCTTCTCCCTATTCCCAGAAAACTGGAAAATGAGAATCTGAAGCCCCCTCTTTTGTAACTTTCAGGGGCAGTGTGGTGTCTGTCACATCTGCCCCTCAGTAACCCTCCTCCTGCCCCCTTTCCTCTATTTGCACGTGGTCAGGATGACCTGCTGGGACTTAACGTCTAGGAGATTTCAGCTCATCTGACCTGAGGCAGCAGTCTGGCCGACTTGGCTCTCCCTACGGATTGGCCTTTCTGAGTCAGACGTTGTCCCTGAGTGCCGGTGGCTGTGGCGATATAGGATATAGACCTGGATCATGAGTACAGACATTACCAGACATCATCCCAAAATGATTTCAGGCTTTGGGAATGGGCTGCCAGGTGCTCTAAACCACAACATGACCTGCTGAAGGACTGGAACAGGGAGGTGGGCCTGACCAGGTGTCCCAGTTTGTCCAGGACTTTCTCAGTTTCAGCACTGATAGGACCTAGAAAACCCATCATTCCTGGGCAAACCCGGACTTCTGGTCATCCTCAGTTGCTCTATAGGTTTTCCATGGCAGGGGCTCTGTCTCCTTCATCTTGAATGTTCATGAGGAGCAAGGCACTAGGGCAGAGGACATGCTCAGTAAATGTTTACTGAATGAAGGAATGAATGGATTAACTGCAAAAGGATGAACATCAGCCAGGAACAAACAAACACAAACAAGATTCAAGCTGCTGATTATAGCGGGGGTTTCCCTGCAGCTCTCCCGGAGCTGAAGCTTTAACCTAGAAGCTTGCATCCCAGTGCTAATGACTAGATGGCCGTACCCAATTCCCAGGGAAGAGAGAAGTAATGCTGAGTAAGCTGCCCACTTTGTATCTATTGCATTTTAAGTAGGCAGCAGAGACCAGAGCAGGAGGCTCCGAGGACACAGCTAAACCAGCTTCTAGCTCTGAGCTGGCTCTATTACTCACTTCTTGCCTTGCTATTGATTTCATTTATTTTACTCCCAGATTTGTGGTGGTATAATTTCCACAGAGAGTTTACTATTCAGCAATGGTCCTTGTAACCATAAAAATCTCGTCAGTCTTCCCAGCGTTCCAGCTTGGGCTGTGGATCTGATGACATGGAGTATTATGCGGGGGCGGGGGGGGGGCATTGAGAGGGGTTCTTTATGATGCTTGGACCCATCTGCACACAAGTTGTTTCATTTCAACCATTTGCCAGATGAACAAACATCTACTTGGCCCTGTTCTGCTAAAATGGAGAGATTTTTTCCAGCTTGGGAGGTTTTTACAGAACAGTCTTTTCCAGCTTGGGAAGTCTTTACAGAGCAGTCCATGGAGAGGTAATAATTGGACCAGTGGTTTCCCACTTGGCTTTCATGGGTGGAACTTTTAGATATTAAAGATGCCTGTCTCCACCTCAGAGCTACTGCTCTGGGGGGGTCATGGGCCATGAACCAGGACTGGGGGGACTCAGATGCCCTTCAGGAGTGCAAACATGGGTTGGAACACAGGGAGAAGAGGGCAGGAGGGTCCAGGCAGAGGGTTCCAGTGGGAATTCAAGGACATCCGTGGCCGATGGCTAGTGTTTGGTGTGGGTGCACACAAGGGGAAGTTATAGAGAAGAAGGTAGCATACGTTGGGGCCACACTGTGATCACTCGGAAGGCTGTGCAAAGGGGTGTGAGTGACTGTTCATGGGCTTTGATCAGGAAGCTAAGATGTTAGATCTCAACTTTGGAAAGTCTCACCTGGAAGAAGAGAGCCCGTGTCTAGAGGCTACAGAAACATTAGAGGTGAGGCATGAAGACAGCTTTAGTTAGCGGGCTCATGGTGGGATGGGAGCAGGGGAAAGGCATCTCTCTGTAAAGACAGTTTGATGCTCTTACTTGGTCATTCCTGTGTGCTCAGCCCACAGCAAGCACTAGGCTGGAGGCTGAGGTGTATACACAAATTACCATGTATGTGGTAGCTTAAAACACACAAATGTCTTTTCTTGTATTTGTGGAGGTTAGGAGTCTGAAATAGTTCTTACCTGGTTAAAATCAAGGCGTTGCAGGGCTGGTTTTTTCTGGGGGTTCTAGGGAAGCATTTGTAGCCTTACTTCTCCAGCTTCGAGAGGCTGACTCTATCTTCAAGCCAGCGATGGCAGGGTGAGTCCTTCTCACTCTGCATGACTCTGACACTGACCCTTCTGTCTATCCCCTTCCCATTTCAAGGATCCTTGAGATTACATTGGCCCTTCCAGGATAATATGGGATCATCTCCTCATCCTAAAGTCAGCTGATAGGCAACATTAATTCCATCTGTGATCTTACTTCATCCTTTGCCATGTAACATCACATATTCACAGGTTCTGGGCATTAGGAAGCAGTCATCTTTGGGGGGGCATGATTCTGCCTCCCAAGTACTCGACTGAATGGAACCAGATAGACAGAGAAACAAATAAGTGACATGCATGCATGTCTGTGTATGTGCATCTGTACACATGCATAGTTGCACATAGAGGAATGTGACCATTGACAGTAGCATGGAAAATGCTGTGACGGAGGAAATAAATGGGAGACACAGAGACAGTGTAGTGGAAGAGGAGACCTCCATGCCCAGTACTGGGTTGGAGCAGGACCTTCACCCTCACATCAACTCATGGAGCACAGCTCGGCAACCAGCTCTTTCTGGGTGAGACCTTTGGAGAAACAACTTAGACTCTTTGCTCCTCCAGTTTCTCATATCTCGGGAAAGAGAATAATGATTTATCTTTAATGACTGTTTTGAAGATTGAATGATGTAACAATTTTTACAAAACATCTAGTGACACTGTTAATTCCTCAAGCCTAGAAGTTCTGTACAGAGAAGGTCCTCAATACATTCTTTTCGAAAGAAAGAATTCATAATGATTTTTGTCCTGGTTCAACAGGGCTATTATTTTTGGAATATGATGGATTTTCGTATTCTGCTTTTTTTTTTTTTGGCCCTGGGGATGTCACACCCATTAAAACAACGTTTCAGAGAGATAGAAGACACACCTGTTCAATCAATACACTCGTTTCTCCACTCGTAGACTTTTTGTTTATTTGAGCCGATACCAAGATAATAAGGTTTTTAAGTCAGGCTTCGTGGGGACATACCCACAAAGAGCTGTGTTAAAAGCAGGAGGGAGAAAGAGGGAGAATTTCTTGGGGCTTTTTATCATACCAAGACTCTGCAATATTACTCTGTAATAACCTAAATGGGAGAAGAATTTGAAAAAGAATAGATACATGTATGCGTATAACTGAATCACTTTGCTGTACATCTGAAACTAACACAACATTGTTAACTATACTCCAATATAAAATAAAAATTAAAAAAAAAAATAAAAACAAAACAAAACAAAAAAAAGAATCAAAGCTGGAGGATGTGTGTTGCAGTGCCCCTTCCAGAAATGAAGAATGGATGCTTTGTGCCCATGCTTGCAGGAATGAGCCTTGCTGCCTTAGAGGAGGAGGAGGAGGATGCAGTACAGACGAGGGGACCCTCCAAGCCAGCCCCTTCAAGCCTTGAAAGACGGTGGAGGGAAAGAAGATGGAAGTCACTTCTGAAAGCCTAGTTTCCTCGACTGTCTCATTAGGAGTTTAGCCAACTTTGATTCGAGTGCACTTTGCACATTTAAGGCAGTGGTTCTCAAACTTTCATGTACATCAGAATCTCCCTGAACAGGCTCCAAAGTCTTTAAAACACTGATCACTATGCCCCACATAGAGTTTCTTTTTTTTTTTTTTTTTTTTTGCGGTACATGGGCCTCTCACTGTTGTGGCCTCTCCCGTTGCGGAGCACAGGCTCCGGGTGCGCAGGCTCAGCGGCCATGGCTCACGGGCCTAGCCGCTCCGTGGCATGTGGGATCTTCCTGGACCGGGGCACGAACCCATGTCCCCTGCATCGGCGGGCGGACTCTTAACCACTGCGCCACCAGGGAAGCCCCCACATAGAGTTTCTGACTTGATGGGTCTGGGTTGGGCACAGGAACTTGCTCTTATGACAGTATCTCAGGTGGCACTAGTGCTGGTGGTCTGGTGACCACACTTTGAGAACCATTGCTCTGGGGGCAACTGCTGCCCCTGTGAGTCAAGGTCCATTAGCAGCTGTGGCAGCAGGTGACAAAGGATTCTGTGGCATCACTTCAGATACCCTTGGATTTCTGTGTCTGGCAAAGCACCTGGAAAGTCCCAGGTGCTCAATTAGAAATGATGAGAATACAGTGGACCAGCCAACCTTGGGTGTAGAGTTCAGATGACTCTGCAGGGAAAGAGTTTGAGGATGGATAATTCAGGCAGACCTTCCAAGAATGAACACTGCTCCGTTGAAGGAGCAAGAATCTAAGCGATGGGATATTTTGATATTTTAACTAAAAATTCCAAGATTTAGCTAAGAAAAGTGTTTCCATTTTGTAAATTAGCCTAGGTTTTCTGGTAGGTAGTTAAATTTATTGTACTCTATATTTTACTTACACTTTTGTAGATAGGAAATTATGTGGACAATGGATTATAAATTAAATTTAGAAACTGAGATATTTTTCTCTGCACCTAATTTGAGTAGAATATGTATAAATTGGGGATCTTGCTGCTTTTGTTCACTTGTTCATTATCTGCTTCTGCTCCTTTGATTGTAAGCTCTTTGAGGACAGGGTCCATGTTTGTCTTGCTCATCTTAGTGATTTGCCATGATTGGTGCTATGTGCTCAGCAGATATTTGATAAATGAATAAATAAATCAAAGAAGGATCAAAGTGTGAAAGCAATAGCCGACAATTATATGAAGGGTTATAAAGAACTAGTACACAGACATTAAATTATTTTCCAGTATATTCAAAGTTGTATAGACATGTTTATATTTTAATGTTAACGGTAAAATTCAGAATTTGATGTTTCCACTATGCAAAGGAACTAATCTGAGAAGGAGATCCATGGGTCATGTTTATTTTCTTCTTTACCCTTCTCTGCTTTTACTAAATTCACCTATTTAGTGTTGGCACCGGCTCTTGGATGACAAAAAAGCCCTATGCAAGTAAGCATACATGAATATTAGCCAACATGCCCATATTAAAGAAACAGTATTGTAAAATGAAATTTATGTCTTTAAGGAAAGTGGCCATGAGAGCTGCAATGATCAGAGCACGGGGAAGTGGGGATGTAATTTAAAGGACCTAGCAAACTGTGGCTGCATAATACAAGCAAATGCTAGTGCTGGGAAATAAGAGTTCCAAGTGCTGCTCCTGTCACCCAAAGAGCCCTGCTTGCTACAGCCCTGGCCTGGCAAGAGTTAGGAAGCTGATGACAAAGGTGGATGTCCAGGGTAATGGGAGAAGATTGCCTCATCAAAGGTCATGATGTTTCCATTTCAAACACAGCAGATGTTCTCTCTACAGATGGTGCAGAGGAAAATGGAAAATGGAAGCTCTTTAGGAACATGGTCCTGCTATCCTCTCTTTTATCACATAGGCCATGGGTATGTTGGGGATATAAATATGGATGTAGACATAGATATAGATGTACAAGGAGATGCTGTTGTAGAAATATAGATGGGGAAGGGGTGGGGATGGGGATGGGGATGGGGGTGAGGATGGAAATGAGATGAGGATGGAGGTGAGGTGGGGATGGAGATGGAAATGGGGATGGAGATGGGGATGTGGATGGGGATGGGGATGGGGATGGGGGATGGGGATAGGGATGGGGGTGGGGATGGGAGCGGGGATGGGGATGAAGATGGAGATGGGGATGAGATGGAGATGGGGACGTGGATGAGGATGGGGATACAAATGGCAGTGAGGATGTGGATGGAGATGAGATGGAGGTGAAGATGTAGGTGTAGGTGTGGATGTGGATGTTGATGTAGATACAAATACAGATGTACTGTAGATGCGTATAAAGATAGATAACTCAGAACCTATCTTGTACCCCTTTCTCCAGCCTACTGTTTTGTGCATATATTTATGCTGCTTCACATCCCCTGGCCTTTTCTTATGTTGTTTCCTCCATCTGGAAAACTCCTCTCTTCCTCTACATACCAACTTCAAGAATTAGCCCAGGAGTCACACTTTAGGGAAACTTTTCTATACTCATAGGGCAGATGGTCTGTGCCCTGTACAAATCTCAGCCCCTGCATTTTTCTCTGCCTTGGCATTTATCACACAGCGGGAATTATTGCCTTTTTGGTTAGGACTGGGGTTGGTGGGAGGAGGGTGAGCATAATATAACAGTTTTAAAATTGGGTCCAGATTTCTCTGGGAGATTGCTAGCTTACACCTGATCATAGCCGGGAGATTTTAGTGCCAACATATGGGTTTGTGCTCATAATTGCGTTGGTGCCAAGGATTGTTTCTTTCACTGTCACTGGCTAATGGGAGAGTACTAGGGTGAATTAACTGATGAGAGATGTGCTTTCATCTAGAGGAGGCCAGATGGCACCATGGCACAAGTGCTAATGAAGTTTCACAGTCGCTCAAATAGAGGCAAATGGTGGGAGACATGAGTCATTACAGACGTGGGGCCCGCAGACTCAGGGATGCAATTCACTGCTGTGAAACTGCGTCCTCTATCTCGTTCACTTATTATTCTATTTAAATTATATTGGTTTTGTGGTTTGTATGTTATTTGTAGGTGTTTTCCATATTTGCGTGAGAGCTAAAGGAATTTATATTTGTACTTGCTGTCTTTAGATGGTCAATATTACAACAAAATGAGTTGTGAGGAGGCTGTTTGAGCCCTTCCCCTCCCCCATAAAAGAAGTTTTGGAAACACAGCACAAATTCCTCCTTCTTCACCTGCTGTACAGGTGACCTTGGGAAAATTTCTTAAACTTTAAACCTCAGTGTTTTCTTTGGAAAATGGGGATAATACTGGTTCCTACTTTATATAGTTTTAAAAATAAGATTAAATGAGATAATATAAAATGTTTAGTACAGTGAGTTACATGGTTATGAACTAAATCCATGTTAATGTTAATATTATTAGGCAATGTGAAAGCTAGTGCTAAGTCTTAGGCAACTCTGTCCCTGAAGAAAGTCATGTGCTTGGGATATACATAGTGTAAAAATGTTCATTAAAATAAATTCCTTTTCTCTTCTGTAGTTTTGCAAAACTAGGCTTCTTGCACAAAGGTTTAGTGGTTCTTAAGTCAGTCCTGAATGAATCAGAAAATATGTTGATGGCTCTGTCTTTCAACAATTGGTCTTTTAATGAGGCTACCAGCCCCACCTGGAATAGGTAGCCTATGACTCCTGGAACCCCAAAAGGATTTCAGAATTCCTTTCACTGTCAAGCAAACCAGGGTCCTTTTGTTATATAAAGTGATTCTTTCACTTTATTTTTTTTTACTTTTTGTTTTTCTTTAATTTTTTATTTTATATTACAGTTAATTAACAATGTTGTGTTAGTTTCACTTAGGTGTACAGCTAAGTGATTCAGTTATACATATATATATTCTTTTTCAGATTCTTTCCCATATAGGTTATTATAGAGTATTAAGTAGAATTCCCTGTGCTATACAGTAGGTCTTTGTTGTTTATCTATTTTATATATAGCAGTGTGTATATGTCAATCCCAGCCTCCTAATTTGTCCCTTTCCCTCTCTCCCTCCCCCTTGGCAACCATAAGTCCATTCTCTATGTCTGTAAGTCTGTTTCTGTTTTGTAGATAAGTTTATTTGTGTCATATTTTAGATTCCACATAAAAGTGATATCATATGATATTTGTCTTTCTCTGTCTGACTTACTTCACTCAGTATGATCACCTCTAGGTCCATCACTGTTGCTGCCAATGGCATAGAAATGGGAACCCAGTGTCTCTCTAAATCCTAGGTGGACTTACACCCATCCCCACCCCACTTCTTTGTGTCAACTCAATGGTTTTCAATTGTACAGACATTTGTGTTACTCCTCATGTCCATCCACCAGGCCCGCAAGCTCCTACTCACAGTGGGCCCTCCTCCAGGGGAGCTTTCCTAACTTTATCCTGGTTCAGTGGACAGATATCCAGGAGAGGAACATATTCCCACAAGACCCTTTGTTATGTTCTGATGCTTGGATCCCCTCTACTGTGTCCCCTTTCGCCTGAATGACAGTTGGACTGGTTCAGACCTGGAGGTTCTACACTCCCTGGGGATTTCTGAGGTTTTCATTAGACCCTGATCAGACATCTAAAATATATCCTCATTCCAGGGCACCTCTTGGGTCAGACTCTAATTTCCCCTTCTCTTCAGCTGCCTGAAGTTGCCTTTAATGTGAAAATAACTTGCCCTAAAGTCGTAAAAGAGTAAAGCTCCTCACAGACCAGGGCAGTGTGGGCAATCACACAGGGTTAGGAGCCTGGAAGTGGCCCTATTCTTTCAGGGGGGGACACAGAGGCAATGTCTCTGTGACAGGCTCATTACCAGCACGGACGATCGATAGAAAGGAGGCACAGACCTGAACAGACATCTTAAAAAATAAAAACGTGTATGCAGTAAACCCACACAGAGATGTTTAACAGCATGACTGAAGAGGGAGGTGAAAATAAGGACCTGATGAGGCCGTTATGCAGCCCCATTCTCTAGGCACAGAAAAGCCACAGATGCCAACTCTGGAGAAGATGTAGAACCACAAGGCTCTCGTCCACTGCTGCTGGATGGAATCTTGGTGCAATGTCTCTGGGAAACTGGTGGGCCTTCTTTCCTAAAGTAAAATATTGGCACACTTTGTAACTATTGCAGTTTCACTTGTTGGAGCATACTTGAGAGAAACATTTACAGAAGAAAGCCAGGAATGTTCATTGCATCCCTGCTCAGAATGGCAAACTTGACTGGAAAATGGACTGGTCAGCTCTGTGTATTCCCACAATGGAATACTTGCTGCTATTCAAACAAGCAAATGCCAGCAGCATGTGAAACTAAGGGTGAATCCTGCAACATCATATTAACTGAAGAATACCCCCAGATTATATACGACCTGATACCAGGTGTACAAAATTTAAATAATATAGGTTAATATTGTTTGTGTGTACATATATATGGGTGTATATATATCTATATATATACACAGATCTTCCTGAACTTACGATGGGGTTATGTCTGACCAACCCATCATAAATTGAAAATATTGTAAGTTGAAAATGCCTTTAATACAGCTAACCTACCAAACATCCTAGCTTAGCCTAATCTACCTTAAACATGCTTAGAATACTTACATAAGCCTACATTGGGCAAAATCATCTAACACAAGCTTATTTTACAAGAAAGTGTTGGATATCTCATGTAGTTTATTTAAGATTAGGCTGAAAGTGGAAAACAGCGTGGTTGTCTGGGTCCAGCATGGTTGCAAATGTCTGGGTTGTAAGTGGATCTTGTTTCTGGAGAGTGTCTTGAGGGTAACAGAGTTCCAACCGGCAGACCAAGCACAGCCATTAGGGGGCCAGGGACCAGCAGGGAGGTCTGGCTTCAAGTAGGATGGCATGAGCTTGGGGACAGGACTCCTGTCATAGGACTGAAGGGGGCAGGTCTGCAGTGGGCAGCACAGGACCCAGCAGTGGAGTCTAGGCAATGGTCAAGAGGGGAGCCTAGGGCAGGAGCAGTGGTCATACTTCACATGAACTCATGAGAAACAAGGAAAGGTTGAAGGTCCAGTCATGCAAAGGAGGGGAGGAGGGGGCCGGACTGGGTGTGAGAGGGTGTGAGCAGGGGACATGGAACTCACTGGGAGCTGGATGCACTGCCTTCGAGTCCAGGACCTGAGGTCTAACCCCTGTTCTACTAGTTACACTGTGTGGCCTACAGTGAATAAATTAACCTCTGTGTCCCACCATTTCCCTTCCTAGAAGATATATAACATAAAATAAGATATATGTATAATATGATATATGACAGACAATATAATTTATATATTTTAAATAAAGTAACACAACACCATAGAAATTCCCTCTTTGGATTACCATGAACATTGCAAGAATTACCACTTGCAAAGCATTTACACAGCACCTGCATTAAACACAGAAAGTGCTGAATAAATGTTAGAAATTCTTTTTAAACATTTTAAATTGTTTTATTTAAGTATATTTGATGTACAATGTTTTGTTAGTTTCTGGTGTACAGCAAAGTGACCCACTTATATATACATATACATTCTTTTTCATATTCTTTTCCATTATGGTTTATCACAGGATATTGAATATAGTTCCCTGTGCTATACATATATAGTAGTTCCTTGTTGTTTATCTATATTATATATAGTGGTGTGTTTATGTTAACGTTAGAATTACTATAAACTCTAAGTCATTCTTTGAAGTCATGTCCTTCCAGCAGGTCAGGTCGTGTATTTACAGGCACAGGAGAAGATCAAGCCCCAGGGAAGCCCAAGGCCAAGGTTTTACAGGATGGTGGTGGGTGTCCCCCCTTCCTCTGCTGCCATACTGGGATGCTGTTGAGAGCCTGATGTTGGAGTTATCAAGACTTGTGCTCAAACCCAAGCTCTACCACTTGGTTGCCCTGTGACCTCTGACAGGTTACTTCACTACCCCGAGCTTTAGTTTCCATCTTCGTATCAGAAATAAGCCAATCTTCTTTAAGACTTACTGTGAAGATTAGATTAGATAGTCCAGGCAGTGCTCCCTGAGCACAGTGAGAACAGGAAAGTAAAAATGATGGGGCCTGGAGGGGTGGGATAGGGAGGGTGGGAGGGAGGGAGACGCAAGAGGGAAGACATATGGGAACATATGTTTATGTATGACTGATTCACTTTGTTATAAAGCAGAAACTAACACACCATTGTAAAGCAATTATACCCCAATAAAGATGTTAAAAAAAAAAAAAAAAAAAAGATGGGGCAGCCCGGAACCAAGCACAGCAATCAGTAATGCGTGGGAAAATCACCATTGTTCATGGTATCTGAAAATTTTTGTTAAAACACTAAAAACTCTGTCGTTGGTTCTAAATGTATAGGAAAATTAAAAAATAGTAAAATTGATATTATTTAGTACACTGTAATTTAAAGCATTAGAAGCATTGAGAAGAAAACTGTTCTACTTCTTTGTTAAAAACTTATTAAGAGGGGAGGTGCCCAACTTGGCAGAGTAGGAAGACCATATATATGTAACCCATATATATGCATGCATGGACTATTAGCCATAAAAATGAAATTTCACCATTTGCAACAATATGGATGGACTTAGAGTGTTAAGCTAAGTGAAATAAGTCAGAAAAAGACAAATACCTTATGATTTCCCTTATATGTGCAATCTAAAAAAATAAATGAGCAAACATAACAAACATAAACCAACATAACAAAGCGTAAACAAACGTGAAGAAACAAAAACCAAGTTACAGATACAGAGAACAAACAGGTGGATACCAGAGGGAAGGGAGGTGGAGAGAGGAGAGAAATAGGTGAGGGAGAGTAAGAGGTGCAAACTTCCAGTTGCAAAGTAAATGAGTCCCAGGGATGAAATGTCCAGTTGTGGGGAATACAGTCAATAACTGTGTAATAACTTTGTATGGTGACTTATCAAAACTAAACCTATCCTGGAGATTGGTTTGAAATATGGAAGTATTGAATCACTGTGTTGTATAAGAGGAACTAACATACTGTTGTAGATCAATTATACTTCAAAAACAAACTCCTAGAAAAAGAGATTAGATTTGTGGTTAGCAGAGGTAAGAGTGCAGGGAGAGGGAGAACTGGGTGAAAATAGTCAAAAGTACGAACTCCCAATTATAAGATAAATAAGTACTGGGGATGTAATATACCACATGATAAATATAATTAATACTGCTATATGTTATATATGAACGTTGAAGACAATAAATCTTAAGACGTGTCATCACAAGGAAAATTTGTTTTCTCTTTGTTTAATTTTGTATTTATATAAGATGATGTTTCATTCATCAGTTTAGTTTACCAAACTTATTGTGATAATCATTTCATAATGTATGTATGTCAAATCATTATGTTGTACTCAAACTTATACAGTGCTGTATGTCAATTATATCTCAATAAAACTGGGAGAAAAAAAGTCATCAAGACAGGGTGGGACAGAGTTTGCCTCTTCTTCTCATTGTATAACCGAGGAAACGGAGCAGCATCATTTCTGTCCTTAGCACATGGCCATGCTCCTTTCTAAGTCTGGATCAGCTTCCAACATTCTGTCCTTTGTGTTTCCATGTTGTGAAATATCTCTGTGAGCTCCTGTAAAGGGATCTCTTTGCCAGCCTCACTTGCTCCAAGACACCGAGATCCTTTCCATCACAACCATGTTCTTCATTCACATCTGCAAGTCACCTTCTTTGAGTTCCTCTGGGTGCACACCTGGAATGTTCGAATGACAGTGTCCTTGTACTCTCCATGAGCTATATCTTCCATAACTCAATTTACATTTGATTCAAATTTCACTTCCAGTATTATCACTTTTCATTTCCTTGCCGCTCTTTCATCTTTACTGGCCAATTCTCTCTCTTGATTACCGATTTTGGTAAAATGGCATGCAAGTTTATCACGGAAGACAACGAGGCCACACAGCTACATGCATTTCTGTCTGTGCATTGAGGACTTTGGCTCCACCAAACTTCCCAATGATTTTCAGGCCCAGTCACAGACAGTTGCAAAAGCTCTACGTGGCAGAACTCACAGGGGAAGCTGCCCTCCCCGTGTTGGACTTGGGGTTCAGCCAGCACCGCAGTCTCTAAGCAGAGTTTCAGTCAAGGACTCCAGCTCCCTGGCAGCCATGCTCTTGCGCACATCTGCATTCCTAGCCCAGGTATCTTCATTCCTAGGTCCCTTTGTCTGAGGCCTTGGGTAGAGGTCCCCTTCAGAGCCTCTGCTGAGGTTTCTACATGGGGATGACGAGCAGGGGGAACCCTGAAGGCACTTTCTGACAGAGTATTCGCTACCCTTTCACTTCTAGACCTTCCCCCTTTCTCCCTCAGCCCCTGGGTCCATAGAACTGTAGGAACCTTTTGTTTGGGGTTTTCTCAGCAGTGAGATGACCTGTGTCTGTGCTGATCTACCTGATCCTCCTCGGGGGAAAGTGGAACAGGGGACGTCAGCCCTTTGTGGGTTTGGTCTCTTCTTACACCATGGCTGTGACTGCAGGCTTGTTTACCAGTTCTGTCTGGGCTTGCTGCCTTGTGTGGCTGCCCTGACATCGGGCAGCTCAGCTGTCTCTGCGGGAGACTGAGCTCCTGACCTTCATGGACCAAATGCAGAGGCACAGGGGCCGGTCACTGGCAGACTGTCCAGGAAGTTATGTGGAGGCCACGGATCATGCTGCGTGTCTCGTATTTACGTGGTGATTTGTGGACTTGAGCTGTAGCCACATTTGGACTTCACACAATTACTCATACTTAATATACTGTGATCCTTAATATGCTTTGAATATAGCTGAAATGAAAATTGTGTTACTGAAGGGACAAGTATTTTTTAAATTACAGTGAATGAATTTGTGTATGTCAGGACGATACAAGGCAAGGACTGCCTTTTACCATAATTTGTTTTATGTTAACACTAAGCACATGGAAGATAATCGATACAATCCTGCTCTCTCCCTTCCCCAATCACAGGGCACGCCCTGCCCTTTCTGCAGTGAGGCTCCATGTAGGCTGCCTGCCTGGGGGGCCATGTGACAGCCCTTGAGCAAGGCTGTCCCCAGTTCAGGGCAGAGCCCTAAACAGGCCTTCACAGTCAGCTCTGCAATATGTCTCCACTCTCATGTCCAGGCATCAGTTTTAACTAGTTTGGTCCAGCTCCAAACTGCTGACTCTCAGATCCAGGTCCCTTGAGGTGTGACGCTGTCCTGCGATACCCAGCCAAACACCTGGGTGAGTTGAAACTTGGGTGAAGAGCTGTCCCCCCTCACCTGCCACTCTCGCCTTTCATCATCTGTCTCTGCGCTGAGGTTCAAGTGTGGTTCTATTGATTGATTGAGTGAGCTGAGTAATTGATCAATTTACTCATGCTTTCATTTTGAAATATTTATTAAGTACCTAATGTGTGTCTGCCATGTGCTAAAGCAGACTTTGGGAAGTTTCTCTGTCTTCCCCAGACTGTTGTGAAGGGAAGCGCTAGGCACAGATCCTGGCACTGCAGACTCCCTGACCCACATCTGCCTATAGGGACCTCCATTCTTACATTCCTCTGTGAGGTCCATTTAAGATTCCTAGGGCTTGCTGTGTTTGAGGTGAGCAGAACTGACCACAAACCTTGAATCTGAAGGAGATATTTAAAAATTGCAACTGAAATCATCGTTGATGTCTCACCCTGGAAAGCATCTGAAGCATGTTCTTCCTGTGTTCTGAGCAGACAAGGACATCCTTCTCTTTCTCCTGATCCTCCTGGGCCCCCTGCCCTCCATGTGAATCAGTCTCCGAGGCCAGGGAGGCACAGACCATTTGCTCCAATTAAGGCAAACAGAGTGTGGGCTGTGCGGGAAACCTGAGAGCCTTGAAAGGGATCCTTCTGAGAGCTCTTCAGGGCAGCCTGCCCAGAATCTGGGGGGCATCTTCGCAGGAGGCCTGGATGGATGCCACCCTCTAAGGGGGTGGCCACTCCAGCACTGCAGTTCGGGGGAAATGAGCCTGCACCTCCTCCACTTGTGACCACCACACAAGTCCCTTCAGAAGCCAAAGCGAGTCTGCATGAGTCCCCTGGAGTTTCCTGAAGGTGGACTACAAGGGCTGCATGTGAACCTGCCCAGAACCCTGAATGGGAACATGTCTGACACATGGAGAGCACCCGGAGCCCCTTGTTTGGGAAAGAGACAGATTCCTTCCCTGGTGCCTTGGAATCTTCTCCCTAGATTTTCAAGTTGTTCAACAAGCAAGACAAACACTTTGTCCAGAAAAACCTTGGTGTCAGGAAAAGAGGGATGACGGGGGAGATGGTACAGGCTCTTCACAATGTCAGAACAGGAGGAAACAAAGAAAACATTTATCTTGGTGTCTCCATTTTAGAGATGAGCAAATTGTGGGCATAGAAATTCTGGGCATCTAAGAACCTAGCACAGGGCCTGGAACAGCATCACACGAGGTTAACCACAGACACTTTTTGTCACTGATGTTTGTTTGCTGACAGCCTCCTATAGAGGTGAATTATGTCGGAGGCAAAGTTAAAATCTGGTGCTTGAAACCAAGTGCGGGGACCCTGTGCTGCAAACGCCTAGAGAGGTTTCTTTCCTGCAAACAGATGCACAGTTTAACTCTTGGAGAAAGGATCAGAAAGGATGGATTATGTGTCATTTCATAAACTTCCTTACCAGGGAATTTTCCTCCAAAGCCACCCATTCTGGAAAAACTCGAAGTGAAGTCTCAAGTCTCAGACATTGACCTGCACCCTGACTCAGTGTTTACTGGTTGACCATAACTTTGCTTCCAAGACAAATGCCTTTACTCTCTAGCTCTTGTTTTTCCTTTTCTTTGTTTTATATCTTTTTGGTAAAATGAACATAAAATAACTAATTCTGAGTTGTTTTTGAGGAGAATTAATTTTTTTATTTTTTTATGGAGCAGGTTCTTATTATTTATCCATTTTATACATATTAGTGTATACATGTCAATCCCAATCTCCCAGTTTATCACACCACTCCCCCCACCCCCCACCACTTTCCCCCCTTGGTGTCCATACGTTTGTTCTCTATATCTGTGTCTCTATTTCTGCCCTGCAAATCAGTTCATCTGTATCATTTTTCTAGGTTCCATATATATATGTTAATATACGATATTTGTTTTTCTATTTCTGACTTACTTCACTCTGTATGACAGTCTCTAGATGCATCCACGTCTCTACAAATGACCTAATTTTGTTCCTTTACATGGCTGAACAATATTCCTTTGTATATATGTACCATATCTTCTTTTTTTTTTTAACATCTTTATTGGAGTATAATTGCTTTACAATGGTATGTTAGTTTCTGCTTCACAACAAAGTGAATCAGCTATACACATACATACATCTCCATATCTCCTCCCTCCTGCATCTCCCTCTCTCCCACCCTCCCTATCCCACCCCTCTAGGTGGTCCCAAAGCACCAAGCTGATCACCCTGTGTTATGTGGCTGTTTCCCACTAGCTATCTATTTTACGTTTGGTAGTGTATATATGTCCCTGCCACTCTCTCACTTTGTCCCAGCTTACCCTTCCCTGTCCCCGTATCCTCAAGTCCATTCTCTAGTAGGTCTGCATCTTTATTCCCATCTTGCCGATAGGTTATCATTTCTTTTTCTTTTTTTTTCTTTAGATTCCATATATATGTGTTAGCATACGGTATTTGTTTTTTATCTTTGTGACTTACTTCACTCTGTATGACAGTCTCTATGTCCATCCACTTAACTACAAATAACTCAGTTTTGTTTCTTTTTATGGCTGAGTAAAATTCTATTGTATATATGTGCCACATCTTTATCCATTCATCAGTTGATGGACATTTAGGTTGCTTCCATGTCCTGGCTATTGTAAAAAGTGCTGCAATGAACATTTGTGGTACATGACATTTTTTGAATTATGGTTTTCTCAGGGTATATGCCCAGTAGTGTCAATGCTGGGTTGTATGGTAGTTCTATTTGTAGTTTTTAAGGAACCTCCGTACTGCTCTCCATAGTGGCTTTATCAATTTACACTCCCACCAACAGTGCAAGACGGTTCCCTTTTTTCCACACCCTCTCCAGCATTTATTGTTAGTAGATTTTTTGATGATGGCCATTCTGACTGGTGTGAAATGATATCTCATTTTAGTTTTGATTTGCATTTCTCTAATGATTAATGATGTTGAGCAGTCTTTCATGTGTTTGTTGGCAAGCTGTATATCTTCTTTGGAGAAATGTCTATTTATGTCTTTGGCCCAATTTTGGATTAGATTGTTTGTTTTGTTGATATTGAGTTGTGTGAGCTGCTTGTAAATTTTGGAGGTTAATCCTTTGTCAGTTGCTTCATTTGCAAATATTTTCTCCCATTCTGCGGGTTGTCTTTTGGTCTTGTTTATGGTTTCCTTTGCTGTGCAAAAGCTTTGAAGTTTCATTAGGTCCCATTTACTTATTTTTGTTTTTATTTCCATTTCTCTAGGAGGTGGGTCAAAAAGGATCTTGCTGTGATTTATGTGATAGAGGGTTCTGCCTATGTTTTCCTCTAGGAGTTTTCTAGTGTCTGGCCTTACATTTAGGTCTTTAATCCATTTTGAGTTTATTTTTCTGTATGGTGTTAGGGAGTGTTCTAATTTCATTCTTTTACATGTAGCTGTCCAGTTTTCCCAGCACCACTTATTGAAGAGGCTGTCTTTTCTCCACTGTATATTCTTGCCTCCTTTATCAAAGATAAGGTGACCATATGTGCGTGGGTTTATCTCTGGGCTTTCCATCCTGTTCCATTGATCTATATTTTTGTTTTTGTGCCAGTACTATACTGTCTTGATTACAATAGCTTTGTAGTTTAGTCTGAAGTCAGGGAGCCTGATTCCTCCAGCTCCATTTTTCTTTCTTAAGATTGCTTTGACTATTCAGGGTTTTTTGTGTTTCCATACAAATTGTGAAATATTTTGCTCTAATTCTGTGATAAATGCCATTGATAGTTTGACAGGGATTGCATTGAATCTGTAGATTGCTCTGGGTAGTATAATCATTTTCACAATGTTGATTCTTCCAATCCAAGAACATGGTATATCACTCCATTTGTTTGTATCATCTTTAAATTCTTTCATCAGTGTCTTATAGTTTTCTGCATACAGGTCCTTTGTCTCCTTAGGTAGGTTTATTCCTAGATATTTTATTCTTTTGGTTGCAAAGGTAAATGCAAGTGTTTTATTAATTTCACTTTCAGAATTTTCATCATTAGTGTATAGGAATGCAAGAGATTTCTGTGCATTAATTTTGTATCCTGCAACTTTACCAAATTCACTGATTAGCTCTAGTAGTTTTCTGGTGGCATATTTAGGATTCTCTATGTATAGTATCATGGCATCTGCAAACAGTGACAGCTCTACTTCTTCTTTTCTGATTTGGATTCCTTTTGTTTCTTTTTCTTCTCTGATTGCTGTGGGTAGGACTTCCAAAACTATGTTGAATAATAGTAGTGAGAGTGGGCAATGTTGTCTTGTTCCTGATCTTAGTGGAAGTGGATTCAGTTTTTCACCATTAAGGATGATGTTGGCTGTGGGTTTGTCATATATGGCCTTTATTATGTTGAGGAAAGTTCCCTCTATGCCTACTTTCTGCAGTGTTTTTATCATAAATGGGTGTTGAATTTTGTCGAAAGCTTTCTCTGCATCTATTGAGATGATCATATGGTTTTACTCCTTCAATTTGTTAATATGGTGTATCACGTTGATTGATTTGCGTATATTGAAAAATCCTTGGATTCCTGGGATAAACCCCACTTGATCATAGTGTATGATCCTTTTAATGTGCTGTTGGATTCTGTTTGATAGTATTTTGTTGAGGATTTTTGCATCAATGTTCATCAATAATGTAGTTTTCTTTCTTTTTGTCATCTTTGTCTGGTTGTGGTATCAGAGTGATGGTTTCCTCGTAGAAGGAGTTTGGGAGTGTTCCTCCCTCTGCTATATTTTGGAAGAGTTTGAGAAGGATAGGTTTTAGCTCTTCTCTAAATGTTTGATAGAATTCACCTGTGAAGCCCTCTGGTCCTGGGCTTTTGTT
Source organism: Orcinus orca (assembly GCF_937001465.1). NCBI lineage: Eukaryota > Metazoa > Chordata > Mammalia > Artiodactyla > Delphinidae > Orcinus > Orcinus orca. The sequence continues at coordinate 103,994,019 of NC_064567.1, forward strand.
TGTTGGAAGATTTTTTTTTTTTTTTTTTTGCGGTACTTGGGCCTCTCACTGTTGTGGCCTCTCCTGTTGCAGAGCACAGGCTCCGGTGCACAGGCTCAGTGGCCATGGCTCATGGGCCCAGCCACTCTGCAGCATGTGGGATCTTCCCAGACCAGGCAATGAACCCGAGTCCCCTGCACTGGCAGGCGGACTCTCAACCACTGTGCCACCAGTTTGAGATTGGAAGATTTTTAATCACAGTTTCAATTTCAGTGCTTGTGATTGGTCTGTTCATATTTTCTATTTCCTCCTGGTTTAGTCTCAGAAGGTTGTGCATTTCTAAGAATTTGTCCATTTCTCCAGGTTGTCCATTTTATTGGCATAGAGTTGCTTGTAGTAATCTCTCACGACCTTTTGTATTTCTTCAGTGTCAGTTGTTACTTCTTTTTCGTTTCTAATTCTATTGATTTGAGTCTTCTCCCTTTTGTTCTTGATGAGTCTGGCTAATGGTTTATCAATTTTGTTTATCTTCTCAAAGAACCAGCTTTTAGTTTTATTGATCTATGCTATCATTTCCTTCATTTCTTTTTCATTTATTTCTGATCTGATCTTTATGATTTCTTTCCTTCTGCTAACTTTATGGTTTTTTTGTTCTTGTTTCTCTAATTGTTTTAGGTGTAAGTTTAGGTTGTTTATTTGAGAAGTTTCTTGTTTCTTAAGGTAGGCTTTTATAGCTCTAAACTTCCCTCTTAGAACTGATTTTGTTGCATTTCATAGGTTTGGGTCATTGTGTTTTTGTTGTCATTTGTTTCTAGGCATTTTTTTATTTCCTCTTTGATTTCTTCAGTGCTCTCTTGGTTATTATGTAGTGTGTTGTTTAGCCTCCATGTGTTTGTATTTCTTACATATATATATTCCTGTAATTGATATCTAGTCTCATAGCATTGTGGTAGGAAAAGATACTTGATATGGTTTCAATTTTCTTAAATTTACCAAGGCTTGATTTGTGATCCAAGATATGATCTATCCCAGAGAATGATCAATGAACACTTGAGAAGAATGTGTATTTTGTTTTTTCTGGATGGAATGTCCTATAACTATCAATTAAGTCCGTCTTGTTTAATGTATCATTTAAAGCTAGTGTTTTCTTATTTATTTTCATTTTGGATGATCTGTTCATTGGTGAAAGTGGGGTGTTAAAGTCCCCTACTGTGATTGTGTTACTGTCGATTTCCCATCTTATGGCTGTTAGTATTTGCTTTATGTATTGAGGTGCTCCTTGTTGGGTGCATAAATATTTACAATTGTTATAACTTCTTCTTTGATTGATCCCATCATCATTAGGTATTGTCCTTCTTTGTCTCTTGTAATAGTCTTTGTTTTTAGGTCTATTTTGTCTGATATGAGAATTGCTACTCCAGCTTTCTTTTGATTTCCATTTGCATGGAATATCTTTTTCCATCCCCTCACTTTCAGTCTGTATATGACCCTAGGTCTGAAATGAGTCTCTTGTAGACAGCATACATAAGGGTCTTGCTTTTTGATCCATTCAGCCAGACTATGTCTTTAGGTTGGAGCATCTAATCCATTTACATTTAAGGTAATTATCAATATATATGATCCTATTACCATTTTCCTAATTGTTTTGTGTTTATTATTGTAGGTCATTTCCTTCTCTTGTGTTTCCTGCCTAGAGAAGTTCCTTTAGCATTTGTTGTAAAGCTGTTTTGGTGGTGCTGAATTCTCTTAGCCTTTGCTTGTCTGTAAAGCTTTTACTTTCTCTGTCAAATGTGAATGAGATCCTAGCTGGGTAGAATAATCTTGGTTCTAGGTTTTTCTCTTTCATCACTTTAAATATGTCCTGCCAGTCCCTTCTGGCTTGCAGAGTTTCTGCTGAAAGATCAACTTAACCTTATGGGGATCCTCTTATGTCTTACTTGTTGTTTTTCCCTTGCTGCTTTTAATATTTATTCTTTGTATTTAATTTTTGATAGTTTGATTAATGTGTGTCTTGGCATTTTTCTCCTTGGATTTATCCTGTATGGGACTCTCTGTGCTTCCTGGACTTGATTAACTATTTCTTTCCCATATTAGGGAAGTTTTCAACTATAATCTCTTCAAATATTTTCTCAGTCCCTTTCTTTTTCCCTTCTTCTTCTGGGATGCCTATAATTCGAATGTTGGTGCGTTTAATGTTGTCCCAGAAGTCTCTGAGACTGTCCTCAATTCTTTTCATTCTTTTTTCTTTATTCTGCTCTGCAGTAATTATTTCCACTATTTTATCTTCCAGGTCACTTATCCATTCTTCTGTCTCAGCTATTCTCCCACTGATCCCTTCTAGAGAATTTTTAATTTCATTTATTTTGTTGTTCATCTTTGTTTACTCTTTAGTTCTTCTAAGCCCTTGTTAAATGTTTCTTGTATTTTCTCCATTCTATTTCCAAGATTTTGGATCATGTTTACTATTATTATTCTGAATGCTTTTTCAGGTAGACTGCCTATTTCCTCTTCATTTGTTAGGTCTGGTGGGTATTTATCTTGCTCCTTCATCTGCTGTGTGTTTCTCTGTCTTCTCATTTTGCTTAACTTACTGTATATGGGGTCTCCTTTTTGCAGGCTGCAGGTTCGTAGTTTCCATTGTTTTTGGTGTCTGCCCCCAGTGGCCAAGGTTGGTTCAGTGTGTTGTGTCGGCTTCCTGGTGAGGGGACTAGTGCCTGTGTTCTGGTGGATGAGGCTGGATCTTGTCTTTCTGATGGGCAGGTCCATGTCTGGTGGTGTGTTTTGGGGTGTCTGTGGCCTTATTATGATTTTAGGCAGCATCTGTGCTAATGGATAGGGTTGTGTTCCTGTCTTGTTAGTTTTTTGGCATAGGGTGTCCAGCACTGTAGCTTGCTGGTCATTGAGTGGGGCTGGGTCTTTGTGTTGAGATGGAGATTTCTGGGAGATTTTCACCGTTTGATATTATGTGGAGCTGGGAGGTCTCTTGTGGCCCAGTGTCCTGAACTTGACTCTCCCACATCAGTGGCCCAACCCTCATGCCTGGCTGGAGCACCGAGAGCCTGTCCTCCACATGGCTCAGAATAAGACGGAGAAAAGAAGGAAAGAAAGAAGATGAAATAAAATAAAAAATAAAAAAAATTTTTAAGAAAAATTTTTTTTAAGTAATTAAAAAAAAAAGACAGAACCCTAGGATAAATGGTAAAAGCAAAGCTATACAGACAAAATCACATACAGAAGCATACACATACACACTCACAAAAAGAGGAAAATGGAAAAAAATATATATATATATATCGTTGCTCCCAAAGTCCACCTCCTCAATTTGGGATGATTCGTTGTCTATTCAGGTATTCCACAGATGCAGGGTACATCACGTTGATTGTGGAGATTTAATCCGCTGCTCCTGAGGCTACTGGGAGAGATTTCCCTTTCTCTTCTTTGTTCCCACAGTGCCTGGGTCTCAGCTTTGGATTTGGACCCGCCTCTGCATGTAGGTCGCCTGAGGGCATCTGTCCTTCACTCAGACAGGACGGAGTTAAAGGAGTGGCTCACTCGGTGGTTCTGGCTCGTTCAGGCTGGCAGAGGGAGGGGTAAGGTGTGTGGGGCAAGACTGTGGGAGCAGAGGTCGGTGTGACATTGCACCAGCCTGTGCCGCACCGTGCATTCTCCCGGGGAAGTTGTCCCTGGATCACTGGACACTGGCAGTGGTGGGCTGCACAGGCTCCCGGGAGGGGAGATGTGGAGAGTGACATGTGCTTGCATACAGGCTTCTTGGTGGCAGCAGCAGCAGCCTTAGCGTCTCATGCCCGTCTCTGGGGTCTGCACTGTTAGCCGCGCCTCACGCCCGTCTCTGGAGCTCCTTAAAGCAGTGCTGTTAATCCCCTCTCCTCACGCACTAAGAAACAAAGCGGCAAGAAAAAGTCTCTTGTCTCTTCGGCAGCTCCAGACATTTTCCCGGACTCCCTCCCAGCTTGCTGTGGTGCACTAGTCCCCTTCAGGCTGTGATCACACAGCCAACACCAGTCCTCTCCCTGGGATCCGAGCTCCGAAGCCTCAGCCTCAGCTATCAGCCCCCGCCCATTCCGGCAGGTGAGCAGACAAGGCTCTCGGGCTGGTGAGCGTTGGTCGGCACTGATCCTCTGTGCGGGAATCTCTCTGCTTTGCCCTCCGCACGCCTGTGGCTGCGCTTTCCTCCGCAGCTCCAAAGCTCCCTCCTCCACCACCCGTAGTCTTCGCCCATGAAGGGGTTTCCTAGTGTGTGGAAAGCTTTCTTCCTTCACGACTCCCTCCCACTGGTTCAGGTCCATCCCTATTCTTTTGTCTCTGTTTTTTCTTTTGCCCTACCCAGGTACGTGGGGAGTTTCTTGCATTTTGGGAGGTCTGAGGTCGTCTGCCAGCGTTCAGTAGGTGTTCTGTAGCAGTTGTTCCACATGTAGATGTATTTCTGGTGTATCTGTGGGGAGGAAGGAGATCTCTGCATCTTACTCTTGTGCCATCTTGAAGCTCCTCCAGTACCATATCTTCTTTAACCATTTGTCTGTTGATGGGCATTTAGGTTGCTTCCATGACCTGGCTATTGTAAATAGAGCTGCAATGAACACTGTGGTACATGATTCTTTTTGAATTATGGTTCTCTCTGGGTATATGCCCAGTAGTGGCATTGCTGGGTCATATGGTAATTCTATTATTAGTTTTTTAAGGAACCTCCATACTGTTCTCCATAGTGACTGCACCAATTTACATTCCCAAAAACAGTGCAAGAGGGTTCCCTTTTCTCCACACCCTTTCCAGAATTTGTTGTTTGTAGATTTTCTGATGACGCCCATTCTAATTGGCGTGAGGTGATACCTCATTTTAATTTTGATTTGCATTTATCTAATAATTAGTGATGTTGAGCAGCTTTTCATGTGTTTATTGGCCATCTGTATGTCTTCTTTGGAGAAATGTCTCTTTAACTCTTCTGCCCATTTTTTAATTGGGTTGTTTGTTTTTTTAGTATTGAGTTGCATGAGCTCTTTATATATTTTGGAGATTAATCCTTTGTTGATTTGTTGATTTGTTTGCAAATATATTCTCCCATTCTCTGGGTTATCTTTTCGTCTTGTTTATGGTTTTATTTGCTATTCAAAAGCTTTTAAGTTTCATTAGGTCCCATTTTTTTTTCCATTATTCTAAGAGGTGGGTCAAAAAAGATCTTACTGTGATTTATGTCAAAGAGTGTTCTTCCTATGTTTTCCTCTAAGAGTTTTATACTGTCCAGTTTTACATTTAGGTCTCTAATCCATTTTGAGATTATTTTTGTAAATGGTGTTAGGGTGTGTTCTAATTTCATTCTTTTACATGTAGCTGTCCAGTTTTCCCCAGCACCACTTATTGAAGAGACTGTCTTTTTCTCCATTGTATATCCTTGACTAATTTGCCATAGATTAGTTGACCATAGGTGTGTGAGTTTATCTCTGGGCTTTCTATCCTGTTCCATTCATCTATATTTCTGGTTTTGTGCCAGTACCATACTGTCTTGATTATTGTAGCTTTGTAGTATATTCTGAAATCAGGGAGTCTGATTCCTCCAGCTCCGTTTTCTTTTCCCTCAAGACTGCTTTGGCTATTCACAGTCTTTTGTGTCGCTACACAAATTTTAAGGTTTTTAGTTCTAGTTCTGTAAAAAATGCCATTGGTAACTTTATAGGGATTGCATTGAATCTGTAGATTGCTTTGGGTATTATAGTCATTTTCACAATATTGCTTCTTTCATTCCAGGAACATGGTATTTCTGTCCATCTGTTTGTATCATCTTTAATATATTTCATCAGTGTCTTATAGTTTTCTACATACAGGTCTTCTGTCTTCCTAGGTAGTTTTATTCCTAGGTATTTTATTCTTTTTGTTGCAGTGGTAAATGGGAGTGTTTCCCTAATTTCTCTTTCAGATTTTTCATCATTAGTGTATAGGAATGCAAGATATTTCTGTGCCTTAATTTTGTATCCTCCAACTTTACCAAATTCATTATCTCTAGTAGTTTTCTGATGGCATCTTTAGGATTATCTATGTATAGTATCATGTCATCTGCAAACAGTGACAGTTTTACTTCTTCTTTTCCAATTTGTATTCCTTTTATTTCTTTTTCTTCTCTGATTGCTGTGGGTAGGACTTCCAAAAATATGTTGAATAACAGTAGTGAGAGTGGACATCCTTGTCTTGTTCCTGATCTTAGAGGAAATGCTTTCAGTTTTTCACTGTTGAGGATGATGTTTGCTGTGCATTTGTTGTATAAGACTTTTATTATATTCAGGTAGGTTCCCTCTATGCCCACTTTTTGGAGAGTTTTTATCATAAATGGGTGTTGAATTTTGTCAGAAGCTTTTTCTGCATCTATTGAGATGATCATGTGGTTTTTATTCTTCAGTTTGTTGATATGGTGTATCACATTAATTGATTTGCGTGTATTGAAGAATCCTTGCATCCCTGGGATAAATCCCATTTGATCATGATGTATGATCCTTTTAATGTGTTGTTGGGTTCTGTTTGCTAGTATTTTCTTGAGGATTTTTGCATCTACCTTCATCAGTGATATTGGTCTGTAATTTTCTATTTTTTAGTATCTCTGTCTGGTTTTGGTATCAGGGTGATGGTGGCCTCATGGAATGAGTTTGGGAGTGTTCTTTTCCCTGCAGTTTTTGGGAAGAGTTTGAGAAGGATGGGCTGTTCTCTAAATGTTTGATAGAATTTACCTGTGAAGACATCTGGTCCTGGACTTTTGTTTTTTGGAAGACTTTTAATCACAGTTTCAATTTTATTACTTGTGATTGGTCTGTTTATATTTTCTATTTTTTCCTATTTCAGTCTTGGAAGGTTATAACTTTCCAAGAATTTGTCCATTTCTTCCAGGTTGCCCACTTTATCGGCATAGAGTTGCTTGTAGTAGTCTCTTAGGATGCTTTGTATTTCTGTGGTGTCTGTTGTAACTTCTTTTTCATTTCTAATTTTATTGATTTGAGTCCTCTCTCTCTTTTTTCTTGATGAGTCTGACTAATGTTTTATCAATTTTTTATCTTCTCAAATAACCAGCTTTTAGTTTTATTGATCTTTATTATTGTTTTCTTTGTTTCTATTTCATTTATTTCTGCTCTGATTTTTATGATTTCTTTCCTTCTACTAACTTTGGGTTTTGTTTGTTCTTCTTTCTCTAGTTCCTTTGGGTGTAAGGTTAGATTGTTTATTTGATAGTTTTCTCTTTTTCTTGAGGTAGGCTTGTATTGCTCTAAACTTCCCTCTTAGAACTGCTTTTGCTGCATCCCATAGGTTTTTGATCATTGTATTTTCGTTGTCATTGTCTGTAGGTATTTTTTGATTTCCTCTTTGATTTCTTCAGTGATCTCTTGGTTATTTAGTAACGTATTGTTGAGCCTCCATGTGTTTGTGTTTTTTATGTTTTTTTCCCTGTAATTGATTTGTAGTCTCATAGCATTGTGGTCAGAAAAGTTGCTTGATATGATTTCAGTTTTGTTAAATTTACTGAAGCTTGATTTTTGACCCAAGATTTGATCTATCCTGGAGAATGTTCCATGTGCACTTAACAAGAAAGTGTAATCTGCTGTTTTTGGATGGAATATCCTATAAATATCAATTACATCTATCTGATCTATTGTGTCATTTAAAGCTTGTATTTCCTTATTAATTTTCATTTTGGATGAGCTGACCATTGGTGTAAATGAGCTGTTAAAGTCCCCCACTATTACTGTGTTACTGTCGATTTCCTCTTTTATAGCTGTTAGCAGGTGCCTTATGTACTGTGGTGTTCTTATGTTTGGTGCATATATATTTATAATTGTTACATCTTTTTCATGGATTGGTACCTTGATTGTTATTTTAGTGTCCTTCCTTGTCTCTTGTAACATTCTTTATTTTAAAGTCTACTTTATCTGATAGGAGTTTCCTATTCCAACCTTCTTTTGATTTGCATTTGCATGGAATATCTTTTTCCATTCCCTCACTTTCAGTCTGTATGTGTTCCTAGGTCTGAAGTGGGTCTCTTGTAGACAGCATATATACGCATCTTGTTTTTATATACGTTAAGTGACCCTGTGTCTTTTGGTTGGAGAATTTAATCCATTTATGTTTAAGGTAATTATCAATATGTATATTCCTGTTACCAGTTTCTTAATTGTTTTGGGTTTGTTTTTGTAGGTCCTTGGCTTCTCTTGTGTTTCCCACTTAGAGAAGATCCTTTAGCATTTGTTGTAAAGCTGGTTTGGTGGTGCTGAATTCTCTTAGCTTTTGCTTGTCTGTAAAGCTTTTGATTTCTCCCTCAAATCTGAATGAGATCCTTGCTGGGTAGAGTAATTTTGGTTGTAGATACTTCCCTTTCATCACTTTAAATATGTCATGCCACTCCCTTCTGGCTTGTAGAGTTTCTGCTGAGAAATCAGCTGTTAACCTTATGGGACTTCCCTTGTATGTTGTTTGTCATTTGTCCCTTGCTGCTTTCAATAATTTTTCATTGTCTTTAATTTTTGCCAATTTGATTACTATGTGTCTCAGCATGTTTCTCCGTGGGTTTATTCTGTATGGGACTCTCTGCGTTTCCTGGACTTGGGGGGCTATTTCCTTTCCCATGTTAGGGATGTTTTCAACTATAATCTCTTCAAGTATTTTCTGGGGTCCTTCCTCTCTCTGTTCTCCTTCTGGGACCCCTGTAATGTGAATGTCATTGAGTTTAATGTTGTCCCAGAGGTCTCTTATGCTGTCTTCATTTCTTTTCATTCTTTTTTCTTTATTCTGTTCCACAGCAGTGAATTCCACTATTCTGTCTTCCAGATCACTTATCCGTTCTTCTGCCTCAGTTATTCTGCTATTGATTCCTTCTAGTGTATTTTTCATTTCAGTTATTGTATTATTCACTTCTGTTTGTTTGTTCTTTAATTCTTCTAGGTCTTTGTTAAATGTTTCTTGCATCTTCTCAATCTTTGCCTCCATTCTTTTTCCAAGGTCCTAGATCATCTTCACTATCATTATTCTGAATTCTTTTTCTGGAAGGTTGCCTATCTCCACTTCATTTAGTTGTTTATCTGGGGTTTTATCTTGTTCCTTCATGTGGTACATAGCCCTCTGCCTTTTCATCTTGTCTATCTTTCTGTGAGTGTGGTGTTTGTTCCACAGGCTGCAGGATTGTAGTTCTTCTTGCTTCTGCTGTCTGCCCTTTGCTGGATGAGGCTATCTTGAGAATTAATTTTTAAAAAGTGTTTTAAAAAGGGGCAAAAGCAATTCAATGGAGGAAGGTTAGTTCTTCCAACAAATCGTGCCGAAAGAAAAACAAAACAGTGAATCTAGACAAAGAGCTTATATTTCTCACAAAAACTAACTTAACATAGAACATAGATCTAAATGTAAGATGAAAACTATAAAACTCCCAGAAGGTAACAGGAAAATTCCAGGAGATATTAGATTTGGAGATGACTTTTTTTTTTTTTTTTTTTGCGGTACGCGGGGCCTCTCACTGTTGTGGCCTCTCCTGCTGTGGAGCACAGGCTCCGGACACGCAGGCCCAGTGGCCATGGCTCACGGGCCCAGCCACTCCACGGCATGTGGGATTTTCCCAGACCAGGGCACGAACCCATGTCCCCTGCATCGGCAGGCGGACTCTCAACCACTGCGCCACCAGGGAGGCCCTGGAGATGACTTCTTACATATAACACCAAAAGCATGATCAATGAAATAAGAGTTGGTAAGTTTGACTTCATTAATAGTAAAACGTCTGTTCTGTGAAAGACACTGTTAAAAGAATGCAAATACAAGCCACAGGATGGGAGAAAATATTTTCAAAACACCTATCTGATGGAGTACTGGTATCCAAAATATATTTTAAAAGTCTTAAACCTCAACAGTAAAAAAAATAACAACAACAACAAAAATTAATAAAAGGGAAAAGTTTGAACAGACACCGCACAAAGAGGATACACAGATGGCAAATGCACATATGAAAAGATATTCCACATCATTTGTTATCAGGGAAATGCAAATTAGAACAACAGTGAGATTCCACTATACACCTGTCAGAATGGCCAAAATCCAGATCACTGACATCACCAAATGCTGCTGAGAATGTGGAGCAATGGGAACTCTCATTCACTGCTGGTGGTGATAAAAAATGGTGCAGCTACTTTGGAAGACAGTTTGCAGTTTCTCACAAAACTAAACTTACTATTTTCATAAGATCCAACAATCTCTCTCTATGGTATTTACCCAAAGAAACTGAAAACTATGCACACAAAAGAAACTGCACACAGATGTTTGTAGCAGTTTTATGCATAACTGCCAAAACTTGGAAACAACCACAATGTCCTTCAGCAGATGACAGATAGATAAACTATGGTCCATCCAGACAATGGAATATTATTTAGTGCTAAAAAGAAATGAGCTATCAAGCCACAGAAATACACAATGAGGAGCATTAAATGCATATTATTAAGGGGAGGAAGCAATCTGAAAGGTTACATATTTTATGATTCTAATAACATGACATCTGCAAAAAGCAAAACTATGAAGATAATAAAAATATTAGTGGTTGCCAGGAGTTGGGAGAGGGATAAACATGCAGATCACAGAGGAGTTTTTAGGGCAGTAAAACTATTCTGTAAGATACTGTAATGGTGGATACATGTTATTATCCCTTTGTCAAAACTCATAGAAAGTGTGAGCTCTAATGTAAAGTATGGACTTTAGTTAATGTTATTGACTCACCACTTGTAGCAAATGTACCACAGGAATGTAAGATGTTACTGGGAGAAACTGTGTATGAGGGGTGAGTGTGAGGTATAAGCAAACCCTCTGGACATTCTGTACTTTCCCCTAAATTTTTCTGCAAACTTAAACCTGCCTTAAAAACTAAATTTTATTCACTAAAACCCAAAAGAAAACAAGACAGTGTGTAATGCGTGTCGTATGTTGGCAAGTGCCCAATAATGTGGCTCCTTTAGATGAATAAAGTGATGCCCTCGCCAGCGTCTGATGCTCTCACCTGGCACAGGTGAGTTCTCTATGTGCTGCCCCCATCTGCTTGGCTGCGTGCAGCTCTGCCTCAGGGACTCCTAGGAGAGCCTTACACCAAAAAGAGAGAGACAGAAAGGTGTCAGCCACTTGTAGGGAGTCCTGAAATGTGGAAGGTGTCTGAGCTGCAGGCACCACACAGTTGCGTGTGAATCATCTAGTGACAATTGACCAGTTCGCCTTTTCTGATTTCTCAGGTGCACACGTTCTGTCTACACTGGGAACTTTACTATTCAGCTTTCCATTATGAAAAGCCCCGGCTCACAGGGCTCTATCACTTTGACTCGTATCACTGGTTTCTGTCTAATAAAAATGGTGCTGATAAAGGTGACAGATTCTGCTTTCATCTGAAATGTACTGTTTTGTCACCCAGCAGAGGGAAAGATAAGGACATCATTAAAGGCAGCAAGGAGGATCCAGCTTCAGTGTGGCACACTGAACACACACTCCAACTGCTCCTCCCTCCAAGAGCCTGGAGAAAAGACCCAAGAAAAAATGTGATGTTAAAGCACCCTTGGCAGTGCTACGGAACAGAAAACGGTACCATCCCTGGGCTATACGTTTTGCAAATTTCTGTCGTTTTTGATTCTGTTGGGAGCTGGCATGAGATCTGGTTGCCAGATCAGGTTCCCACCAACCAGAGATTCAGGGTGTCAAGATCTGGGGATAATTTGAGAGACGAAGACAATCTCGAGGCTCAGATAAAGCTAAGAGCAGTCTGGGACATGGAGACGGGCTCCCCATGCCCCCCTTCCTTTTTCAGACATGCACCCCTGCATGAGAACAGTGGATGGGGTCTCGAGGCCAGAGACACAGTGGGAGGGGGAGTCCTGAAGCACCTCCGGGCAGTCCCTAGAATGTTGTGTGTCTATAAGACATTCTCCACGAGCTAGGCCTCGAGATTCTGGGCTTCTTTGCTTTGTGTCACACTTTAGCTGGGCAATAGGAGCATCCTGCTATGGACACAGTTGCCAAGGAGACTGGTCTGGACAACCCGCTCCTTTCTCTTCCTTTCTCAGGGGTCTTCATGCCCAAAGGGTTGAATGGATCACAGGCCATCTGCTTTAACATATCACTCCCTGGTGGGATGTGTGGATGGAAAAACTGCCCAGGGCTGAGCTCTCAGAATAAGCCAACAAGGCTGCCTGCTAACCCACCCTGGAAACGTGAGGTTTGGACCAGCTTCTCTGATGGCGGCCAGAAAATCCCTCAAAATCAGGCCACAAGGAGTGGGCCTCACGTGGTAAGTTAAGAATACAGAGATGGATACTGTGATGGACTGAATTGGGTCCCCCTTAAATTCAATTAAATGTTGAATCCCTAACCCACAATGAGGTGGTATTTGGAGCTGAGGTCTTTGGGGGTTAATCAGGTTTAGATGAAGTCATGAGGGTGAGACCCTCATAATGGGTTTAGTGTCTTTATGTGAAGGGCACTAAAGACTCCAGAGAGTTTCCTCATTCTCTCTCTCTCTCTCTATTTCACAAGGACACAGCAGGAAGGTGGCTCTCAGCATCCCAGGAGGAGAGCTCTCACCAGGGAACCAAACTGTGGCATCTTGATCTTGGACTCTGGCCTCCAGAACTACACGCAGTGAATTCCTACTGCTTCCTCCACCCAGTCTGTGGTGTTTTGTAGCCCACAGACTAACACAGGGATGAGTTGGCAGCCCAGGAGCAGCTCTCACACCCATATTTCACTTTCTTGCTAAATGCTGTGGGCTTAGAGGCATGAACCAGACAGCCATACACGGAGGATCCCCCTCCTGGCCAACTTCAGGCCAGTGGTTGGAAAATCAGCTCAAAGGCTGAATTATCTAAACAGCTCTACCTCCAAGGCAACGCAATGCCTTCCCTGCATCCCAGGAGGAACAGCCCCTTCTCCCTTCCCCTATATTCCCGAGAGTCACCAGCTGGGGCTGGACACCTGGGCTCAGAGGTCAGTGACCAGGGAGCAGTGCTAGGTCTCTGAATGGCATTCACACCCTGCACACAGAGGTGGTGCTGGCCTTCTGGGGTCACTTAATGGGCAGGAGGCTGCATGCACCGATGGGGGCTCTGAGGCCAGAGGATGTGCAGGGGGGACCCAATGGTGGCCACCAGCAGGGGACTCTGACCAAGCCATACCTCATCATGCATTCACCTAGAAAGGGAATCTGTCATCCCTGGAGGAGAATCAGCATCTCAACAGAAGCAGGCCAGGCTCACCAGATGGAAAGATTTCACCCAGGAAATAGAAAAGAATGTAGAAAATTGTTACCTTTGGTGAGATTCAGAGAAGATGACATCTAAATAACAATAGGTAGTTATAAGGAAAGAATAAACTAGAAAATTGGTAAATGTCATGTTGGTGGAGATGATGTATTGTGAAAATTTCCGACGGGCATGTCCCCTATCTGGGCAATGCATCACCAAATGCTGGCCAGTTAAAACTAATTTATTGTAAAAGTCAACCTTGCTCCCTATGTATAAATGGGGTGGTAAGATTGGGAATGGTTGCAGTTAACAAACATTTTCCTGTGGAAGGCTTCGTCTGTGTCAGTAATTAGCTGTATACATTTACTTACATTGCCTTATTTATACTTTAAAACAACTCCATGATGTAAATATTACTACTTGAATTTTGTCAGTTAGAATATAAAGGCATGACAAATGAACTTATTTACAAAACAGAAACAGACTTGTAGACATAGAAAACAAACGTATGGTTACCAAAGGGAAAAGGGGATGGAGGGATAAATTAAGAGTTTGGGATTAACAGATATACACCACTATATATAAAAGAGATAAGCAACAAAGTCCTACTGTATAGAACAGGGAACTATATTCAATATTTTGTAATAACCTATAAAGGAAAAGAATGTGAAAAAGAACTGAATCACTTTGCTGTACACCTGAAACTAACACAACATTGTAAATCAACTATCCTTCAATTAAAAAAAAGGAGCAACAACAACAACAAAAGAACATAAAGGCACAAGACTTCTCCCTCTCTCTAACTTTCCCAAGGCCACAAACCTTCAAACATTGAGGAAGAAAAGTTTTGGATACTGGCCTTGATTCTATTCCAACATGTGGATACAGCCTTGAGTGGAACATGGGATTTCTTTGCTCCAAATTCTTACCTGGGAACACAGTCTGAAACTCCCTGCCAGGTATTTCTTATCTCACAGTGAGAGTAAGCATCCACATTCACAGAGGATGGTTTAACATTCCCTACACCTGTTCCTCCAGCTGCTCCCGGATGACGTTTGGCTTCAGTCAGAGAAGCAGAGGACTCATGAGATATATGACCCTCTGTCAAACTGCACCGTCCTACCTGCAGGTTTGCTTGCATCATACAATGGCCTTGCAGCTCATGTAAGTAAGGAACTGCCTGGAACTTGCTGCTATTTTCACAGCTGCAGTATTGTTGAGGATGTTGTTTACTACCGCATATAGGTGCAGTGTAGGAGCTGCAAGCAGACAGGTGGAGGTCAGGGTCTAGAAGTCAGCGGTATGCAGAGAGATGGGGAAGCATGGAGACTTGGGGGAAGTGGCAGTGGGGGGACGTGGGGCCATGACTCTAAAGAAAGGTGGTCATTGGAGAGAAATCCAGGGATGCAATCAGTCATGGAGGGAACTAGAAAGGCTTGGGCCCTGCAATTGGTGCAAACTTGAAGTGGTAAAAAAATGCATGGGTTTTTAAATCTGAAAGCCTGAGTTCAACCCCAGTGCCTTGAATTTTCTGAGCTTCAGCTTTCGTCTATCACAGGGGGATAAAATGCCAACACACAGGATTGTCTTGAGGATTAAATAAGATGATGCAGGGGAGACACCTCGGATGATGATGGGTACATAGCTAGAGCTCAAAAACAAGGTGAAAACTACAAGCACCACCACCTAGAAGTCTGGGTACTGGAGCAGAAACTCTCAAAGTACACCTGCTTTCACAGATTCTCCTGAAGTTATTTTCTCTTGGCATGTGGGGATGTATAGAGCCTGACATGCATAGCAGGGTCAGAAGGTGGTTCCAGGTGGGGAGAAATGGGCTGTAGGACCAGCACTCACACACCTTCCCCTAGTGCTTCATTCTCCCTGCCATCCCCTTACATGGGATCAATTTGGAACAACAGGTGTAGAGCCCCATCTTTTAGATAGCAAAGCAGGCAAGTCCCCTGAGAAACATCTGTGCCTAATAAAATACCGCCCTGGAAACAAACAAACAAACAAACAAAAAGAAAAAAGTATTTGGAGATATGAGGTATCTCCTGATGACAGTAACATTTCATTGGGGTTCTTTTATTTAGCAAATTTCTTCCTCTGCTTGGATTCTTGCTACCATTTTTGCTTTACCTAAATCTTCTCCTTTCATAAGCCAGGATCTGGAAAGAGGCATTCTTTTAAATAATGGAGCTCCTCTGCTGTGGCACTGTTTCCATTTATTGCTTTGGAAATGTGGCTCTACTAATTCTCCTCCAAAATAAAAATGATTAGTTGGTATGATTTTCTTTAATTATGAGAGCTCTGGTTTTAAAAAGAGATCATGCACTAAAGAACATTGTGTTTGAGGAGTGAGAGTGAATTTTACTATTCTTATTCCTTTGTGTCCCCAAGGAAGGAAGGAAGGAGATTTTAGTTTAATATTTGCCTGCTCTGTAGTAGGAAGTGTGTAGGTAATTTCACACACATGATCTCAATTTTGGGTCACAGTCCCTCTGAAGCAGTTATTATTGTCTCCATTCTCTAGATGAGGAAACAGGCTCACAAAAGCCAAAGTATTAGGATGTGGAGGAACTAGGGTTTGAAGACCAATCTGTTTGACTTACAAACATGCTCGTTTCTATTTAGCGCTGTCAAAACCAAATGAAAACAAGGTCTTGTGACGTTATGAAAATTTTGATTCAAACACATCTCTGTGAAGCATGTGTTAATTGTGGGGCTCTATGGGGTTTGCAAAAAGTGAAAACTTGACTCTCTGCCTTCCGGATACTGTTTTTATTGATTGCATTCATTTTCATGTGTTCAGCAGAATACTGGGCCCAGTGATAGGTTTTATGAAACTCCATAATCACTTCGGAGATCTGAGATGCTGGGGTTTGAGTTTCCTATCTTCCTAGATGTTGGGACGAGAGGGTTGAGGGCCAGGGGCCGAGCAGAGTGGAGGAGGGACAGTCTCCCATGGGAGAGCTTGCCCACCCTGACTACATTGTATGTAAGAAAGGAGGTCTGCATATATGTATATACATATATGTACGTATATATGTATATATGAAAGGTCCACTCTGTTTGTGAGATGCCCAGAGGCTTTCAAAAGCAAAGTAGGGGCCCCATCAAAATTTTGTGTGGGGAGGATCAAAATTCAACTTTGGGGAAAACTGGCTGAATATAGACCATCACAATTATTCCTTCTCATTTCATATCAAGAGACAGATTCCCCCAGATCCTTTGTTGCGAACTTGCTCCTTTTTGCATAGAGGGTCAGAGAGGTTCTTTACCTTCAAACTCAAGGGTTTTAACTCAGAACTCTTGCTGGTGCCTTCCACTGTGCCCAGTGCTTTGTCCTTGGAGACCTGTCTGGTCTGAAGCGCTTTGTCCTTGGAGGCCTGTCTGGTCTCAGACACAGAGCTGAGGGTGTCAAGACAGAAACCCAAGCCCAGCCCTCCTGAAGACTCCTGGAGTGGTTGTTCATGGCAGCGTGGTTGGTGCTCTGGGTAACTTCTCTGTCCAGGGAGGGATGAGCAAGGGAGGAGGACAGGGGGTGTTTGAGTCACGCTTGCTGCCCGGGACCATGATGTGAGGTCCTTCTCCCACACGTCAAGTTGCTGACTGCTGGGAGTGCAAAGAAGAGGCACTGAATGGGTGCAAAGAAAACACACAAAGATCCAGCACGCTGGGAGCTGAAGGTGTGCCCGTGGAGGGCAGCCGGGCCTTGGGCCTGCCCCAGGGACCCAGAGCCCTTGTCATTGGAAGCAGGATTAACTCAAGAGCCATTTCTGACTCAGGCCCTGGGCAAGGGGACTTGCCAGTGACGGGTACATCAGGCCCTTCACTGAGATGGCCTGAGACTGCTGGTAAGTTTTGGAAAAGTTTCATTAAGCCCAAGGAAGGGTTTGCTGTTGGAATACCTGGAGGAGGTGAACTCTGGTGTCTCTTCCTTCCCTCCTGGAGAAGGTTGGAGTTCTCTGGGATGGATTTCTCTGCCACCAGCCCTCCATCTGTCTCACTGGTCCTCGGTCATCTTCCCAACTCCTATTCTCTCTCCCTGACTCTTTCCTCTGACTCTGGGTTTTCTGCATTTTTCCGGCTGTCCCATCTGTCTCCCTCCTGCTGCCAGCCGCTTCCTTGCCTCTGGACTGATTCCCATTTCCCCTCTCTCGTGACCTCAGACAGGCCTGCAATTCGGATTGGAAGAGTTTGAGTTTTTAGGGTTTTTTCTTTTAAATTCTGGTGAGGAAACAAGCATGCACATATGCAGAACTGAGTTATTTCCTGCAAACTTGTGCGATTAGAAAACAGCTGCAAGGATGATACCAGGGTTTGTAATAACCACACGCATTTGGAGGGACAGAGAGATGTCATTCTGATGTGAGTCCTGAGCGCCAGGCTGGATGTCCAAGTGCTGATTATAGTCCTACCACCTCCTGGGGACAGCTGAGGGCATTTAACCACTTTCTCTTCTGGCGGCTCTTCTTGGGAGTGAGGGGAGGCCGTGGTTCCCCTCCAGTGGTGTGTTGGGCGAAGCGTGATTTCACTCTTCTTTTTTGGGGGCCTGTATTTATTTCAGCCACTGTGTCTGATGTATTGCTTTCCCCAAACCCTCTTAACTCTGCCCTCAGGTCATTGGACAAAGAGATGGTCAAAACACTGGTTCCTGCTGTGTTTATCTGTGCCTTTGTTGGAGATGCTGATTAAATGCCTCTGAGTCTTTCCTCCTCTAACCCTACCAGACATCCAAAATGGATGAACTCCAAGGTCACCATGTGACTTGGGAATATCACTTTGCGGGTCACTGGTCTTCATCTTTTCAGTTAAAGAGACTGAGACCTCAATCTGCAGGCCTCTAACAAGTTCTCAACCACAAAGTACAAAGGGTTTTCCTATAATTAAGCTTGGATTCTGAGTCTCTTATCTTGACTCCTAATCTGGAAGCACGTGGCTGCTTCTTCCTGTCTCTGTTGCCTGCAGCTCCAGGACACTTGGGCACCACTGGGGCTGCCGGGCTCCCTGCCCCTTTGTTTTAGCTTTAGTATGGGTGATCCGAGGCCCTTCCATCCACACACACTCCCAGTCTTATACTCAGTACCAATGACACTCTTTCTTCCCCTAAAACTAATTTCATTCCTATTCCCCTACTCAAGGAAGCTGCAAGCTCTCCCAACAACTAAAATCTCACTTAATTCAGGATGCAGGTGCTAAGGTGTAGAGTTCCTACTCGCTAATGTTAAAAGCAGTGGGGTCCATGGAGGTCAAGGAGCTCTATAACATAACAAGTTGAACCTTACTCCGTTTGTGTCAGGGGAGAAAAAAAAAACAGAATGAAAAGAGAAACCCATTATTATGGACTGAATTTCATCTCTTCATAATTCTTCTGTTGAAGCCCTAACTTCTAATGGGGGTGTATTTGGAGATTGGGGTTTTAAATACATAATTAAGGTTAAATTAGGTCATAAGGGTAGGATTCTGATCCAATAGGACTGGTGTCCTTATAGGAAGAGGAAGTGACCAGAGGTGTCCACACTGAGAAAAGGCCAGGTGAGGACACAGTGAGAAGGTGGCTGTCCAAGGGATTTCGGAGGGTAACTGGTACAGAGACAACACTGAGGATGGAGAGGACAGTGGCTGGATGAGCCCTCACTCCTGGTCCAAAATCTCCTCCTTCATCCTCAAGTTCTCAGCTGCAACCGCAGGACTCGCCTCATCGCTATGGGGCAAATGTAACTTCTGTCCCAGCACATCCTCTCACATCTGGGTGGGGGATGAACGGTGATACTTACTATCTCAAAATAGGGAAAGAAGGCTTTCCTCTGGGTAAATGAGACAAGGCAGGGCACCACTCAGCACCTTGAACAGTGGAGCAAAGGGCGACCCTTGTGCTTTAGTCAACACTGCTGCATTTGACACTTGGTCCCTGTTTTTCCTGGACTGCTCTTTATCTCACCTCTTACGTAAAGAAAATGAAATTAAACTGAAAGAGAAGGAGAAAAGAGAAGATAATGAAAGAAAAGGGAGCACAGGACCCCTTGGTGTTTTCCAGAACAGCCGGCACAGTTGGGGGCAGCAGGTCTGAGCAGGGCTTTGCTCTGGGGTCAGCCTCTGCTCCGGAGCCTCTGGGAGGATGCAGTTACTTCACAGGCAGTTTGTGGGTGGTGATGGGTGACGGTGCGGGGGAAAGGCAGCCACGGGAGGCCTGCTTCCACCAACTTCCCCGAGTCTCTTCTCTGAATTCCATTAAACAAGTCTCAAAAGTATCTCTGAAAGTCAGCAAATTCTTTGCCTGTTTCAGTTGAGTCCTAGATCCAATAACGTCTGAAACTGATTAAAACACCCCAAAGACGTGGAGGGGCTCTGCTCTCCTCTGGGGAAATGGGAAACGGCACAGGTGACTTCTCCAGAGTCCACTGCAAGCACTGGGACCCTGCACTTTCTTTGAAAGCACCCAGAGCAGGGTCATTTTCTGCAGGTGTAGGAGATCTTGCCCAAATCAAAGGCAGGAGGCCTGACATTTTATAAATGCATCAAATCACTCTATAACATTCTGTGAACTTCTTTTTTGCATTTTCTGATTGGCTAGTTACAGCTCCTAAATTAACCACCCAAGAGCTAGGCTCCCCATTCCTGAGTTGCTGAAGGCATTCAATCTCATTATGTCTAATTATAACAACATAAAGTCCGTCTGTGAATGAGATTAATCATATAGAATGTATCAAAGTCATGTCCAAGGACTGCAGGGCATATTAATTTGCTTCCATGAGTTTTAACTTGGCAGTTCCTATTAACATTAATGGGATTATTAAGTTAAATTCAGTGCCATGAAGAAAGAACAGTCATCAAAGAGACACAAACAATTCATATAAGAAAAAAGTTTCCATAATAATACCCATTAAATGTATATATTAGACTAGAATTGCCATGAAGAGAAATCTTGTTATTCAAGAACTTGCTCATAAGTCTAAATCTATGCAGGGCCATTGCTGGTCACATAAGCCATGTGATTGTGACAAAGTGAGCCTATAGCCTTTGCTGGTGATTATTACTGTGAGGAAGACACTTTCTGTTCCAAGGACAGATCATTAACAATAACATCTGTTATGCCTATATTATCAAAATGAAACCTTTGTTTTCAGAAGATGAAACTCCAAGCAGGATGATACTACAATAGGTGCAATTTGTGTGCAAGCTAAATTATTTCTAGACAAATCAGCCACTGACAAAAATTATCTTGGCAATCTATCAGTAAGAATTATTTGTGCAGTTAGGAGCAAAATGTAAAAATAACTTCTAATAATATACTCTTCCCTGAGTGCCTACCTTATATTATTTTTCAAAACATAATTGGAACTGCAGAATGAGGGTCCAGAGGATTTGAAATGTCTCTCTTATTTGCATGAGCTCTTTCTCTGTTAGGTTGCTAAGGTTGCCATCACCCAACACCACAGATTGGTTGGCTTAAATAACAGAAATTTATTTTCTCATGATTCTGAAAGCCAGAAGCCCAAGATCAAGGTGAGGGCAGATTTTATCTCTCCTGAGGCTTTTCTCGTCTTGCAGACAGTAGCCGTTTTGCTGTGTCCTTACCTGGTCTTTCCTCTACGCCTGCCCATCCTTGGCCCCTTTGTGTGTCCAGTCTCTTCTTATAAGGGCAACAATCAGATTGGATTAGGACCTCATTTCAACTTAATCACCTCTTTAAAGGGCCTGTCTTCAAATACAGACAATATTCTGAGGTAGTGGGAGTTAGGACTTCAACTTGTTAATTTGGGGAGCACACAATTCAGCCCAGAACTCTATCATTCATCTGTATATCTATCCATGTATTTATTTATCTATCAATCATCTATCTCTCTATCTATTCAGTTTTTAAACCTAACATTTAAAAAGTTGGGTTGCTATAAAATTGAGAAGATTTGAAAATATAAAATGAACATATATATGTATTTGTTTTGAGGTTCTGAGTTTTCACTGTGATCCTTCCTCCTTCTAGGAGTGGTCCCTTCCCATCTGTCATAGGGAGTCATCAGTTTCTGCTTCAGGAGATTATTGTATTTACTAATTTAATGCATGTGAAAACACCTAGTCCTAATTAGGCATTCATCAATACTTTCTACATCTTTTACTTTCGTATCTGCTATTCCTCTAGATTAAAACAAATGGGAAAAAAATCCCTCAGTTTTCAAATACAAGTTTAAATGTACATTGTGTGGGCAAATTTTCCAGATGAACGCTAACATGAGACAAACAATTTGAACTCTGCTAGGTCCTACTTGGCCTATTTCTCTTAAGTAAAACTTTAAATCATCTTGAACTAACAATTTTTTCTTTCTAAAACAAAAATAAATTTATAATATATAATATTAAAATGATATATATTCATTTCAAAATTTTAAAATTTTACCAAAATATAAGAAATAGAGGGGCTTCCCTGGTGGCGCAGTGGTTGAGAGTCCGCCTGCCGATGCAGGGGACACGGGTTCGTGCCCCGGTCCGGGAAGATCCCACATGCCGCGGAGTGGCTGGGCCCGTGAGCCATGGCCGCTGAGCCTGCGCGTCCAGAGCCTGTGCTCCGCAACGGGAGAGGCCACAACAGTGAGAGGCCCGCATACCGAAAAAAAAAAAAAGAAAGAAATAGAGAAATCTACCATAAATTCTATAACACAAAATTAACAACCGTTAGCATTCTTGAGAATCTCTCTCATTTTATTTATTTGTGCACATGTAAAAACCACACATTTCCAATAAATGGAATCATTCAGTCATATTAGATTATCTAATGATTTTAAATGTTTTAGGTTATTTTACTAGTAGAGTTGTTATAATGGATGCTCTTCATGAGTTCTGGGATTGATATCCTGCACTGGTGTTACTTTTAAAGAGAAACACACACAAGTTTACTCAAATAATAAAACATTCAGTAATAAACATTTATTAAGCATTAGTATACTTTAGGAGCCGAAGATAAAAGAAGCATGAACGGGACTTGGTGCCATGGGGTCAGAGGAGGTGATAGCTCTGAACTGGGAGCTGGCTTTCATAAACTGGATGGGATCCCTGGCAAAGAGCGTGAACCCCAGTGTTGCTGGAGTGAAAATGCCATGGCTGGGGTTGAGCCTGCAGACATGGCCAGGATCTGGCCAGGATGGTAAAGGATGCCCACACCGCACAGTCAGGAGGTTGGTGTCATGTGAGGGGGCAGCTCAGACAGGTCAGAGAGATTGAATCAAGGCACATTTCCTTTGAGATGAAAGAAAGGAGAAATTCAGGGATGGCTCATAGGTTTCCAGTAGTGGGGCCTGAGAAAATCAGCAGGGCCATCACTGAGATGAAAACGCAGAGAACTTTTGGAACGTGCAGACACTTCTGCTGTCACCCAGAACGGAAGCTGAGAGAAAGATGCATGTTATCATCACAAAGACACAGGCCCACTGGAGAAAGGGGCTGGGGAAAAGATGTATCATTTATTGTTGGAAACTGGACTTTTTAGATAAAATATCACAGCAATCTGGGTACTGCTTGCTATTATGTGTTTGATATTGACTGGCTGAGTTACTCTTGTGAAATTAATTTCCCCCGTGGTGGGAACCCTCTATTGCTGCTTCCCAGGAGGCTTGCCCTTGGGCTTATACACAGTCACCTGGGATGGCAGTGGATTTAGCAGGTTCACTCTGTCTTTTTCCATGACTCCCTGTCTTCTAGCGTGGCATTTCCACCTTATGCGTGAGCCAGGGTGAGGGTGACTGGAATCCCAGGAGTCTCAGTGCTACCTGCCCAGGGTAGATCGTCAGCCCACAAGTGGGAGTCAGGTGGGAGAATGCATTTCTGATTTCTCAGCTGCAGTTACCCAGAACATGGCCTTTGCAACAAGTAGCTGGGAGACAGGAATGTGGATGTCCTGCTCCTCCTGGGAAGATGTCTTAGCCCTTGACTTGTAGCTGGAAACAGGAGCCAGCAGTTCTCACCTGCACTCTTCTACAGGGGGCCCTCTTTTGCTCTGAGACCAGAGGGCAAGGGAGGCCATGGTTCAAATGCAAGGCTCACTGTTCTTATCGAGTTCTGGGAGATTTTCTCAAATACTTGTTTCATCAATCATTGTGTGGCCTCAGGGCCACTTCTAGAAACATTAAATGATTATACATTTTAAAATACTTTTCACAAGTTTTACTGGAGATTTGGTCTGCCAAAATCCTAATGTTATCATTCTGGAAGTGTAACTCACCTACCCTCCTTTGAAAAAAAATTTGTCCCTATTTTCCCTAACTTTGCCAAAGATTGCCTTAACTGTTTTTGTCTTCACTTCACCTGCATTTGATGTGGTTGAGTCTTCCCTGGACATGAGGGTCTTTGGATTGAGATGGCCATCAGACCCTTCTATCACCAGGTGGATTTGGTTCATTTAGCTGCTGGGTTTGTTATCTATTGCTAGATACCAAAGTGTCACAGACTTGGTGGCTGAAATCAACATATATATTTTTTTCTTTTTGTTGCTGTAAATATAATTTTTTTTTATATCTTTCTTGGAATATAATTGCTTAACAACGTTGTGTTAGTTTCGGCTGTATAACAAAGTGAATCAGCTATACGTATACATATATCCCCATATCCCCTCCCTGTTGCATGTCCCTCCCACCCTCCCTATCCCACCCCTCTAGGTGGTCACAAAGCACCAAGCTGATCTCCCTGTGCTATGCAGCTGCTTCCCACTAGCTGTCTGTTTTACATTTGGTAGTGTATATATGTCCATGCCACTCTCTCACTTCGTTCCAGCTTACCCTGCCCCCTCTCTGTTTCCTCAAGTCCATTTTCTACGTTTGTGTCTTTATTCCTGTCCTGTCCCTAGGTACTTCAGAGCCATTTTTTTTTTTTTTTAGATTCCATATATATGTTAGCATACGGTATTTATTTTTCTCTTTCTGACTTACTTCACTGTATGACAGACTACAGGTCCATCCAGCTCACCACAAATAACTCAATTTCATTTCTTTTTATGGCTGGGTAATGTTGCATTGTATATACGTGCCACATCTTCTTTATCCATTCATCTGTCGATGGACACTTAGGTTGCTTCCATGCCCTGGCTATTGGAAATAGTGCTGCAGTGAACATTGTGGTATATGACTCTTTGAATTATGGTTTTCTCAGGGTATATGCCCAGTAGTGGGATTATTGGGTGGTATGGTAGTTCTATTTTTGCTCTTTAAGGAACTTCCATAATGTCTGTATCAATTTACATTCCCACCAACAGTGCAAGAGGGTTCACTTTTCTCCACAGCTTCTCCAACATTTATTGTGTGTAGATTTTTTGATGATGCCTATTCTGACTGGTGTGAGGTTATACCTCATTGTAGTTTTGATTTGCATTTCTCTAATGATTAGTGTTATTGAGCATCCTTTCATGTGTTTGTTGGCAATCTGTATATCTTCTTTGGAGAAATGTCTAGGTTTTGTGAGGTTTTCCGTCCATTATTGGATTGTGTTGTTTGTTTTTTTGATATTGAGCTGCATGAACTGCTTGTACATTTTGGAGATTAATCCTTTGTCGGTTGCTTTGTATGCAAATCTTTCTCCCATTCTGAGGGTTGTCTTTTCGTCTTGTTTATGGTTTCCTTTGCTGTGCAAAAGCTTTTAAGTTTAATTAGGTGCCATTTGTTTATTTTTGTTTTTATTTCCATTCCTCTAGAAGGTGGGTCAAAAAGGATGTTGCTGTGATTTATGTCATAGAGTGTTCTGCCTATGTTTTCCTTTAAGAGTTTTACAGTATCTGACCTTACATTTAGGTCTTTAATCCATTTTGAGTTTATTTTTTTGTATGGTGTGAGGAAGTGTTCTAATTTCATTCTTTTACGTGTAGCTATCTAGTTTTCCCAGCACCACTTACTGAAGAGGCTGTCTTTTCTCCATTGTTATTCTTGCCTCCTTTATCAAAAATAAGGTGACCATAGGTTCAAGGGTTTATCTCTGGGCTTTCTATCCTGTTCCATTGATCTATATTTCTGTTTTTGTGCCAGTACCATACTGTCTTGATTACTGTAGCTTTGTAGTATAGTCTGAAGTCAGGGAGCCTGATTCCTCCAACTCTGTTTTTCTTTCTCAAGATTGCTTTGGCTATTCAGGACATTTTGTGTTTCCATACAAATTGTAAAATTTTTTGTTAGTTCCATGAAAAATGCCATTGGTAGTTTGAAAGGGATTGCATTGAATCTGTAGACTGCTTTGGGTAGTATAGTCATTTTCACAATGTTGATTCTTCCAATCCAAGAATATGGTATATCTCTCCATCTGTTTGTATCGTCTTTCATTTCTTTCATCAGTGTCTTATATTTTTCTGCATACAGGTCTTTGTCTTTTGTCTCCTTAGGTAGGTTTATTCCTAGGTATTTTATTCTTTTTGTTGCAGTGGTAAATGGGAGTGTTTCCTTAATTTCTCTTTCACATTTTTTGTCATTAGTGTATAGGAATGCAAGAGATTTCTGTGCATTAATTTTGTATCCTGCTATTTTACCAAATTCATTGATTGGCTCTAGTAGGTTTCTTGTAGCATCTTTACAATTCTCTATATATAGTATCATGTCATCTGCAAACAGTGACAATTTTACTTCTTCTTTTCCAATTTATAGTCCCATTATTTGTTTCCTTCTCTGATTTCTGTGGCTAAAACTTCCAAAATTATGTTGAATAATAGTGGTGAGAGTGGGCACCCTTGTCTTATTCCTGATCTTAGAGGAAATGGTTTAAGTTTTTCACCTTTGAGAATGATGTTGGCTGTGTGTTTGTCATATATGGCCTTTATTATGTTGAGGTAGGTTCCCTCTATGCCCACTTTCTGGAGAGTTTTTATCATAATTGGGTGTTGAATTTTGTTGAAAGCTTTTTCTGCATCTAAGATTATCATATGTTTTATTTCCTTTAATTTGTTAATATGGTGTATCACATTGATTGATTTGCATATACTGAAGAATCCTTGGATTCCTGGGATAAACCCTTGATCATGGCATGTGATTCTTTTAATGTGCTGTTGGATTCTGTTTGCTAGTATTTTATGATTTTTTTTGCATCTATGTTCATCAGTGATATTGGTGTGTAGTTTTCTTTCTTTGTGACATCTTTGTCTGGTTTTGGTATCAGGGTGATCGTGGCCTTGTACAATGAGTTTGGGAGTGTTCCTCCCTCTGCTATGTTTTGGAAGAGTTTGAGAAGGATGGGTGTTAGCTCTTCTCTAAATGTTCGATAGAATTCACCTTTGAAGCCATCTGGTCCTGGGCTTAAAAATTTTCTTGTTGGAAGATTTTTAACCACAGTTTCAATTTCAGTGCTTGTGACTGGCCTGTTCATATTTTCTATTTCTCCTGCTTCAGTCTTGGGAGGTTGTACTTTTCTAAGCGTTTGTCCATTTCTTCCAGATTGTCCATTTTATTGGCATATAGTGTCTTGTAGTAGTCTCTCATGATCCTTTTTTTTTTTTTTTGCAGTGTCAGTTGTTTCTTCTCCCTTTTCATTTCTAATTCTGTTGATTTGAGTCTTCTCCTTTTTTTTCCTGATGAGTCTGGCTAATGGTTTATCAATTTTGTTTATCATCTTGAAGAACCAGCCTTTAGGTTTATTGATCCTTGCAATTGTTTCCTTCATTTCTTTTTTATTTATTTCTGATTTGATCTTTATGATTTCTTTCCTTCTGCTAACTTTGGGGTTATTTTGTTCTTGTTTCTCTAATTGCTTTAGGTGTAAGGTTAGGTTGTTTATTTGAGATTGCTGGATTGTATGCTGTAAACTTCCCTCTTAGAGCTGTTTTTGCTGTCCCGTAGGTTTTGGTTTGTCGTGGTTTCATTGTCATTTGTTTCTAGGTATTTTTTTTTATTTTCTCTTTGATTTCTTCAGTGATCTCTTGGTTATTTAGTAGAATATTGTTTAGCCCCCATGTGTTTTCATTTTTTTACAGCTTTTTTTTCCATAATTGATATCTAATCTCATAGCATTGTGATCAGAAAAGATACTTGATACAATTTCAATTTTCTTAAATTTACTGAGGCTTGATTTGTGTCCCAAGGCATGATCTATCCTGGAGAATGTCCCATGTGCACTTGAGAAGAAAGTGTATTCTGTTGTTTTTGGATGGAATGTCCTATAATTATCAATTAAGTCCATCCTATTTAAAGTATCATTTAAAGCTTGTGCTTCCTTATTTATTTTCATTTTGGATGATCTGTCTATTGGTGTAAGTGGGGTGTTAAAGTCCCTTATTATTACCGTGTTACTGTCGATTTCCCCTTTTATGGCTATTAGCATTTGCCTTATGTATTGAGGTGCTCCCATGTTGGGTGCATAAATATTTACAATTGTTATATCTTCTTCTTGGTTTGATCCCTTGATCATTACATAGTGTCCTTCTTTGTCTCTTGTAATAGTCTTTATTTTAAAGTCTATTTTACCTGATATGAGTATTGCTACTCCAGCTTTCTTTTGATTTCCATTTGCATGGAAAATCTTGTAGACAGCATATATATAGGTTTTGTTTTTGTATCCATTCAGCCAGTCTGTGTCTTTTAGTTGGAGTATTTAATCCATTTACATTTAAGGTAATTATCAATATGTATGTTCCTGTTACCATTTTCTTATTGTTTTGAGTTTGTTTTTTGTAGGTCTTTCCCTTCTCTTGTGTTTCCTTCCTAGAGATGTTCCCTTAGCATTTGTTGTAAAGTTGGTTTGGTGATGCTGAATTCTCTCAGCTTTTGCTTGTCTGTAAAGGTTTTATTTTCTCCGTCGAATCTGAATGAGGCCTTGCTGGGTAGAGTAATCTTGGTTGTAGGATTTTCCCTTTCATCATTTTAAATATGTCCCACCACTCCCTTCTGGCTTGCAGAGTTTCTGATGAAAGATCAGCTGTTAACTTTAATGGGATTCCCTTGTATGTTATTTGTTGCTTTTCCCTTGTTGCTTTTAATATTTTTTATTTGTATTTAATTTTTGATAGTTTGATGAATATGTGTCTTGACATGTTTCTCCTTGGATTTATCCAGTATGGGACTTTCTGCACTTCCTGGACTTGATTAACTATTTCCTTTCCCATATTAGGGAAGTTTTCAATTAAAATCTCTTCAAATATTTTCTCAGTCCCTTTCTTTTTCTCTTCTTCTTCTGAGACCCCTATAATTCAAATGTTGGTGTGTTTAATGTTGTCCCAGAGTCTCTGAGACTGTCCTCAATTCTTTTCATTCTTTCTCTTTATTTTGCTCCATGGTAGTTATTTCCACTATTTTATCTTCCAGGTCACTTATCCGTTCTTCTGCCTCAGTTATTCTGCTATTGATTCCTTCTAGGGAATTTTTAATTTCATTTATTGTGTTGTTCATCGTTTGTTTGTTCTTTTTTCTTTTAGGTCCTTGTTAAATATTTCTTGCATTTTCTCCATTCTGTTTCTGAGATTTTGGGTCATATTTACTATCATTATTCTGAATTCTTTTTCAGGGATACTGCCTATTTCCTCTTCATTTGTTTGGTCTGGTGGGTTTTTACCTTGCTCCTTCATCTGCTGCACATTTATCCGTCTTCTCATTTTGCTTAACTTACTGTGTTTGGGTTTTGTTTTTTGCAGGGATTTGTGCCTGTGTTCTTCTGGTGGATGATGCTGGATCTTGTCTTTCTGGTGGGCAAGACTGCGTCTTGTGGTGTGTTTTGGGGTGTCTGTGAACTTAGTTTGATTTTAGGCAGCCTATCTGCTAGTGGTGGGGTTGTGTTCCTGTCTTCCTAGTTGTTTGGCATTGGGTGTCCAGCACTGGAGCCTGCTGGTCCTTGGGTGGAGTTGGGTCTTAGTTTTGAGGCAGAAATCTCTGAGAGAGCTTTCATTGATTAATATTCTATGAGACCAGGAGGTCTCTGGTGGTCCAATGTCCTGGGCTCGGCTTTCCCACCTTGAAGGCTCAGGCCCGACACCTGGCTGGTGCACCAAGACCTTGCCAGCCACACAACATGGAAGAAAAGGAAGAAAAAAAAAAGAAAACCAAACAAAAATAACAAGAAATTTTTAAAAAGAACATATAGAACCCCAAAACAAATGGTGATAGCAAAACTAAACAGACAAAATTACATAAACACACACAGTCACAAAAAGAGAAAAAAAAAAGAAAAAGAAAAGGAAGAGAGCAACCAAATCAATAAACAAACCCATTAATGAAAACAAACACTAAAAACTGAACTAAGATAAAGAAAACCTAAAAAAAATTAAAAGCCAAAAGCAAACCCCAAATCCACAGTTTCCCCCAAAGTCCACTGCCTCAACTTTGGGAACATTCATTGTCTATTCAGGTATTCCACAGAGGCAGGGTTTACCTAGCCAGTTGTAGGTATTTAATCCACTGCTTCTGAGGCTGCTGGGAGAGGTTTCCCTTTCTCTTTGTTCGCACAGCTCCTGGGCTCACCTTTGGTTTTGGCCCCACCTCTGTGTGTAGGTCACCTGAGGGTGTCAGTTCCCCACCCAGACAGGAGGGGGTTAAAGCAGTGGCTGATTAGGGGACTCTTGCTCACTCAGGCTCGGGAGAGGGAGGGGTACAGTAGTCATAATTGGGATGCCAGGAGTGCCTGCAGTGACAGAGGCTGGCATGTAGTTGCAACAGCCTGAGGTGTGCTGTGTGTTCTCCCAGGGAATTTGGCCCTGGATCACGGGACGCTGGCAGTGGTGAGCTGCACAGGCTCCTGGGAGGGTGTGAGTTGTGACCTGCCTTTGCATACAGGAACCTTGGTGGCAGCAGCAGCAGTGGTAGTGGTCCATGTCCACCTCTGGGGTCCGAGATGATAGCCGTGGCTTGCGCCTGTCTCTGGAGCTTGCTTAGGTGGTGCTCTGCCATCTGTGGGCACATGGAGCAGGAAGCCCCTTTCCTCACGCACCCTGAAGCAATGGTCTCTTGCCTTTTCAGAAGGTCCAGACTTTTTCCCGGACTCCCTCCCAGCTAGCTGTGGTGCACTAGCCCCCTTCAGGCTGTGTTCACCCAACCAACTCCAGTCCACTCCCTGGGATTTGATCTCCAAAGCTGAAGCCTCAGCTCTCAGCCCTCACCCACCCTGGTGGGTGAGCAGACAAGACTATCAGGCTGGTGAGTGCTGGTCACCACTGATCCTCCATGTGGGACTCTCTCTGCTTTGCCCTCTGCACCCCTGTTGCTGTGCTCTCTTCCGTGGCTCTGAAGCTTCCCCCCCACCATCCCCCGTCTCAACCAGCGAAGGGGCTTCCTAGTGTGTGGAAATTTTTCCTCTGTCACAGCTCCCTTTCAGAGGTGCAGGTCCTAACCTCATTCTTTTGTCTGTGTTTTTCTTTTGCCCTACCCAGGTATGTGGGGAGTTTCTTGCCTTTTGGGAAGTCTGAGATCTTCTGCCAGCATTCAGTAGGTGTTCTGTAGGAGTTGTTCCACATGTAGCTGTAGTTTTGATGCATTTGTGGGGAGGAAGGTGATCTCCACATCTGCCTCCTCTGCCATGTTGAAGGTCTCCTGATGTTTTGACTTCTTTATGACGGTGTGAAAGTGAGTCAGGCTGGGACCTGGGACCTGGGATCCTTTGCTGAATTTCTCACACTTGGACAAATGTCTCCTCCAGCAACAGAATATAAAGAAACTATAAAGGACTAAAAATAAGTGCATGCACAGGCAGTTAGGACAAATTCTAAGCACCAAGACAGAGAAGACCAAAAACCCTGCTGCCACTTCTGAGGTGCCAGGGGAAAAAGCAGGGCACCTACTGCGTGTGATCCCTGCACATGGCACCACCCAACATACATTGATTATTGCATGGTTCCTGAGTGCCAGGTCCATGAATGACGTAGCTGGATCCTTGGCTTAATTAATTATCCCTCACAAAACTGAAAGCAACATGTTGGTCAGGGCTGTGGTTTCATCTCAAAGTTCAGCTGTGAAGGATCCACTTCTGAGCTCATGTAGAGTTGACCCTTAACAGTTCCTTGTCAGTTGTAAGCCTAAGGCTTGAGTTTCTGCTTGGCCATTGGCTGGTCCATCCTCTGTTCCTTCTTATGTGGGCCCCTCCATTGGGAATCTTTACAAAATGCTTTTTTCAATTTATTGAGATGACCAAAAAAAAAAAAAAAAAATCGAGACTTACATGGTTAGTGTTGATAATATTAGCTGATTTTTTAAAATGTCAAATCCATATACATTTCTGGAACACATCTGATTTGATCATGATGCATCTTCGATTTTATACATTGTTCTGTTCGGTTTAATATCAGGTAGAGAATTTTGCATCCATCAGTGATATTGACCTTTCTTAAGCTGTACTTTGATTATACTATTTACCTGCCCTGATTTCCAACTTAGACTTCTAAAAATAAGTCCAGTGCAGATAAATGTAAATTACTAAAAAGTACTCATGACTTTTATTAATTTGAGTGATGTATAGACATGAGAGGAGTATTTTAGTATTTTAATGCACTGCTTGCAGTGAGGATGCTGGCATAAGTACAAGCATATTTCTTGAACTAGTGAATATAATTTGAATTCTGACTTTCTTGGTCTGGGAAAGGCCTGAACAAAATTGCTACCCTTTTATTAAAATCATCATTGATCTCTGCTGCTATAGGAGAAGCTTGGATGGCCTTTCTTACTAATAGTCAGGCTAAAGGAGTTAGCTAATTCACCCATCTATATTTTAAGTGCACTGCAGAGAGATACACAAGACAGTTAAGCTATCAGCAGGATAAAATAGCCTCCTACTAGTGAGGAGGAAATTGGGTATTATCTTTCATCCCACATTTGTTATACTGTTAATGTTTTCCCCCAATTAACAGTCAATCTTTCAGATTAATTTTTTCTTTCTAGGAAAATACTAGGAAAAATTGTACAGTCTCAAAGCCACAAAGCTATAAGTATTCAGAAGTCAACTGGCTAAATCTTTCATTTATTCACTCATTCACTTGTTTCTTCCTATGTCCACTGAGCACCTAAGACATCATGGGATGTAGACAACAGTTGAGTATATACATGTGCATTCAACCTCCCTCTTTTCACTGTGGTACTTCATTCTTGCCTTCAGCTCTGACCAGTGCCTGCTTCCTAAGTAGCTCTTGTTTAGTCTCTTCAGGGAGTCAAGCTTATTCTGTGTTTTTTTTTTTTTTACCTTTTTACTTTATATTGGAGTATAGCTGATTAACAATGTTGTAATAGCTTCAGGTGCACAGCAAAGCGACTCAGCCATACATATACAGGTATCCATTCTCCCCCAAATTCCCCTCCCATCCAGGCTGCCACATAACATCGAGGAGAGTTCCTTGTGCTATACAGTAGGTCCTTGTTTGTTATCCATTTTAAATAGAGCAGTGTGTTTTTATTCTCTAGGTCAGGGTAGCTGTGTTCATGCTTATAGTGTAGAGTGTATCCGAGTATCTAACTGTTCCTTAGATAGACTTTCCAGCCATCCTCCTGTGTTCATCCACATCATTGTCCATCAGAGGACTTGGGCCTCCCACTTCCCATGTCATCCCAGCATCCTGAGGAGTCATCAGTGCCCTTGTACTTGTTCACCCAGTACCACCACATCTCAAGGACCAGCCATCCCCAAACTCATCTTTCAACATCCTCTGCTTCTCTCACACCTTGTCCTGCATCCGTCTGTTTTTTATCTTCTCTTTTATAACATCTCTAATTGTGACCCTCTCTCAAAATCTCTTTGTTCTTTCCACAGGATCTTATATTTCTTAGCGATTATTTCATCATCTTTTGTATGTGTAAAATCTAAAAATTTTACAAAGAAGAGCCTTCCCTTCAATTTCCATTACCACCATTGATGATCTTTAAGCAGGAGAGAGAACTGATTTAATCTGCATTTTAAAATACTTCTCCAGGTGGTATGTAGAATGTATGGGAGCTGGAGTGAAAGTATAGCAGTGTGGAATCAGTTAGGGGACGATTATAATATTCCAGGCAAGACAAGGAACTGGCTTCTCCTTTTTTGGAAATATTTGATGTTTGAAAGAAGTTTAGAAAATTTTTGGTTTCAGCTCCAACATGTAAAGATCTTGGAAATAGTCATTCTTGTCCTTATAAGAAGGAAAAGCTAATCAAATTGAAAGTCAAAGATTTTTCTAGGACCCATAGAAGAACATAAGTTGCAGGGCAAACTCCCATCCCCAAATCTCAGGAGACAGGTAAATCCAGAGACTCACAGTTGAAATGTGCTTACTGGGAGTCATAAACTCATAGAAATGCTAAATCATTATTTTTGACAAGATGATGGAGGCTGAGTGTGGACTAACATAAGGGTGAGGAACTCCTGTGACCCTGATATCATGGGTATAACCTCTAGAAACCTCACTGCATTCTCACAGCTAAGACCCAGAAAGGTCCACTGTGGCTCTGGCAGAGGGAGGCCAAGAGTATATTGTGAAATATCCCCAGAGCATGCTTCTCAACAGAGACTCAGGCTTTAGGGAAAAAGACTGGAAGGAGGGCATTTCTCCTGCTTCAGCCCCCGACCCCTTCCTTCTCAATTAATAGGGCAAACAAAAAAACTAGGAAACCCTTGTGATGGTCAGAGCCCAGAGCCACAGACACACCATGATACTGAGATGTCATCCTAAGATGATAGAGCTTTTCCATCCCCCACCCCTTACTTCCATACTCTTTACTTCCAAGCCTCCAACATCAAGGCATGGGCTACATGGGAAAGGGCTGAAACAAGCACATTCTACCCAAGCAGGAATTCTTAGGGAAAGCCAAAGCCAGCAGAGGAGACACAGGCATGGATGCTAAATGAATTGGAAGTTTCTGACATCTACAGTGACAGCAAACGTTAAACACAGCCTGACTCCTCACCAGATTAACATACATCTAAATGCTACAGGCACCCCAATTCCTCTTATGGGATGCAACATGTTCCACTTCTAACAAAAACTACAAGGCATGACAAAGGCAAAAACACAATCTGAAGAGACAAAGCAAGCATCAGAAACAGACTCAGATATGACACAGATGTTGGAATAATTAGACAGGGAATTGGAAATAATTATTGTTAGTATGTAGAGGACTCTAGTGAAGAAAGCAGACAATGTGTAAGAACAGAAGGGGGATGGAAGCTGAGAGGAAAATTCTAAGAAAGAACTAAAAGGAAATGCTGAAAATCCAAAAATCTGTAACAGTAGTGAAGAATGCCTTTGACGAGTTTATCAGTAGATTATCCACTGAACTACAAATAGAAAAAAGAGTGAAAAAAATAACAGAACTTCTGAAAATTATAGTATGCTTCCTAAAGATGTTCCATACATTTAATTGGGATATGAGAGAAGTAAGAGAAAACAGAGAGGAAGAGATTTGGCCAAGAATTTTCCAGAACTAATGATAGACACTAAAACAAGGATCCAGGAAGCTCAGGGAACACCAAACTGGATAGATAACAAAATATCTACACCAACGCATGTCATATTTAAAGTTAAAAAAAATACCTAAAAATAAACAACAGACTAATGAAAATCTTGAAAGAAAGCAGAATGTGTGTGTGTGGCGGTGGGGGTGGGGTGGGGCACATTGCTTATGGAGGAACAAAGGTAAGAATTATCATTAATTCTCATCAGAAACCATGCAAGCAAGAGACAAATGGGGTAAATATTAAATTGTTGAAAGAAGAAAAGTACTACCAGCCCAGAATTGTATACCTAGTGAAAGTGAAGGGAAAATAAAGACTTTCTCAGATAATCAAACTGACAGAATTCATCACCAGCAGACCTGTTTCATAACATATGTTAAAAACTTCTTCAGTGAGAAGGAAAATTATATAGATCAGAAACTCAAACTACAGAAAAAAAGGAAGATCATAGGAGAAGGAATAAAGATAAAATAAAACATTTATTTTTCATTTTCTTAATTAATCTAAAAGATAACTTTAAAGTAATAATAGTAACAATATATTGGGAGCTCGTAGCACATGGATAATTGGGAATACTTTGTTATAAGTTAACAACACTATATGTGGTGTGATATAGTATTATTTAATGGATTTAGATTAGTTAAAAACGTATATTGCAAGCTCTAGGGCAACCACTAAAAAAGTCAGAATAAACCTACATGATAGGCTAACCAAGGAGATAAAACAGAGTCATATTAAAAACTGAATTACAACCACAGAAAGCTGAAAAAAAGGGTAGGGAAAAGGAATAATAATTGCAATGAATAGAAAAGACCTGGAAACATGGTAGATATTAATACAACTGTATCAATAACCACTTTATATGTAGATGTTTTAAACACACAATTAAAAACAGTACACATTAAAAGAGAACAAACAAGATGGAACTACATGTTAATACAAAAAATGTTAAATATTAAGACTCAGATAGGTTAAAAGTAAAGTGATGGTGGAAAATACACCTTTATAATAGAAATGAAAAAAAAAAACTGGAGTAGCTATATTAATTTCAAACCAAGCACCTTTCAAAAGAATGAAAATTAACAGGGATAAACATGGCATTTTATTATGATTAAGGAAACCAATTGTCTAAGAAATACCAATTCTAAATGTGTATGCACCTGACAATAGAGCATGAGGTAATATCTGATAGAACTAGAAGGAAAAATAGACAAATCCAGAATTATCATCACAGATGTCAATGCCCTTTCTTTAGTAATTGATGGATCAAATGGAGAGAAAATCAATAAGGTTAGAGTTGACCTGATCAGTACATCAATTGACTAGATATAATTGATATTTAAAGAGTACTCCATCCAAACACAGCAGATACATGCTTTTTCAAGCTTTCATGAATTAGTGACAAAAATAGTCCAAACTCTGGGCCATAAAACACACCCTAACAACTTAAAAGAATGGAAATCATAGAAACTATGTTCTCAGACCACAATGGAATGAAATTTGAAATCAATAACATAACAATAACTGAAATATCTTCAATTAATTGGAAATTAAACAACACTTCTAAATAACACATGGGTCAAAAAAGAAGTCTCAAGAGAAATTAAAAAATACTATGAACTAAATGAAATTGAATATACCACTTATCAGAATTTATGCCACAATGAAAGCAGTGATTTGATTAGAGAGAAATTTATAGGATTAAGTGCATGTATCAGAAAAGAAGAAATACATAAAATCAATAATTTAAGTTTCCATTTTAGGAAAGTAGGGAACAAGAAGAGCAATTTAAAGGAAAAAATGAAAAAGAAAATATAAATTAAAACAGAAATCAAAGACATTAAAAACAGGAAAACGTTTGAGAAAATCGGTGAAACCAAAGGCTGTTTCTTTGAAAAGATCAATAAAATTGATAAACTTCTAGTCAATCTAACCAAGAAAAAGAGAGAGACTGCACAAATTTTTAATATCAGAACTGAAAGAGATATCATCACTACTGATCCCATGGACATTAAAAGGATAATAAAGGAATACTATAAATAACACCATGCCAACAAATTTTATTGCTTAGATGAAATGGGACTGCTCCTTGCAATATACAAATTTCCAAAACTCACAGACAGAGAAATAATCAGAATAGGGCTAAATCTATTAAAATGTTTAGATCAGTAATTACTCACCTTCCAAAAGAGAAATGACCAGGCCCAGATAGTTTCACTGGTGAATTCCACAAAACTTTTAAAATTATGTGACATCAATTTTCTACAATTTATTTCAGAAAATAGAAGCATGGGGTCACTTCTTAACTCATTATACAAGGCCAGCATTACACTAATACTAAAACCAAAGAAAGACATTATGAAAAACCTATAGATGAATATACCTCATGAAAATCAATCCAAAATTCCTTAGTCAATCAAATCTAATAAAGTATAAAAAGAATCATACATTAATTATACCAAGTAGGAATTACTCCAGTTATGTAAGTCTGGTCCAATATTTGAAATGCAGTCAATTTCACCAACCATGTCAAAAGGTGAAACAGAAAATATGATTATATCAACAGATGAAGAAAAAACATTTGACAAAATCCAGTATCTAATTATCATAAAAACTCTCAGCCAAACAGGAATTGAGGAGAAACTTTATCACTTGATAAAGAATATCTACAAAAATATACAGCTAACATCATAATGAATGGAGGGAAATGAGATTCTTTGTCATTAAGATAAAGAACAAGGCAAGGATGGTCCCTCATCACTCCAATTTAAGATGGTACTGGAAGCCCTAGAATAGTGTAAAAAGACAAGAAAAAGAACTAAACTGCACACAAATTGGGGACGAAGAAATAAAACTGCCTTTGTTTAGATGACATACTTGTCTATGCAGAAAATTCCAAACATTAGAGAGAAAACTTCCTGGAACTAATAATCAAGGATTAAAAAAAAGTCATGGGATACAAGGTTATTATACAAATGTCAGTTGCTTGCCTATATATCAACAAGGGACAATTAGAATTTGAAATTTAAAAATAACTTCATTTAAAATAACACCAAAACATGAAATAGTTATAAGTATCACAAATTATGTATGGGATCTATATGGGGAAAATGAAAAAATTCTGACAAATTAAAGAAGATCTGCAGATTCAATGCAAGCCCTATCAAACTACCAATGGCATTTTTCACAGAACGAGAACAAAAAAATTCACAATTTGTATGGAAACACAAAAGACCCAAACAGCCAAAGCAATCTTGAGAGAGAAAAACGGAGCTGGAGAAGTCATACTCCCAGACTTCAGACTATACTACAAAGCTACAGTAACCAAGGCAGTATGGTACTGGCACAAAAACAGAAATATAGATCAATGGAACAGGATAGAAAGCCCAGAGATAAACCCATGCACATATGGTCATCTTATCTTTGACAAGGGAGGCAAGAATATACAATGGAGAAAAGACAGCCTCTTCAGTAAGTGGTGCTGGGAAAACTGGACAGCTACAGGTAAAAGAATGAAATTAGAACACTCCCTAACACCATACACAAAAATAAACTCAAAATGGATTAAAGACCTAAATGTAAGGCCAGACACTATAAAAACTCTTAGAGGAAAACATAGGTGGAACACTCCATGACATAAATCACAGCAAGATCCTTTTTGACCCACCTCCTAGAGAAATGGAAATAAAAACAAAAATAAACAAATGGCACCTAATTAAACTTAAAAGCTTTTGCACAGCAAAGGAAACCATAAATAAGATGAAAAGACAGTCCTCCCAATGGGAGAAAGATTTGCAAACAAAGCAACTGACAAAGGATTAATCTCTAAAATATACAAGCAGCTCATGCAGCTCAATAGAAAAAAAACAAACAACCCAATCTAAAAATGGGTGGAAGGCCTAAATAGACATTTCTCCAAAGAAGATATACAGATTGCCAACAAACACTTGAAAGGATGCTCAACAACACTAATCATTAGAAAAATGCAAATCAAAACTACAATGAGGTATCACCTCACACAGATCAGAATGGCCATCATAAAAAAAATCTACAAACAATAAATGCTGGAGAGAGCATGGAGAAAAGGGAACCCTCTTGCACTGTTGCTGGGAATGTAAATTGATACAGCCACTATGGAGAACAGTATGGAGGTTCCTTAAAAATCTAAAAATAGAACTACTGTATGACCCAGCAATCCCAATACTGGGAATATACCCTGAGAAAACCATAATTCAAAAAGAGTCAAGTACCACAATGTTAATTGCAACACTATTTACAATAGCCAGGGCATGGAAGCAACCTAAGTGTCCGTCGACAGATGAATGGATAAAGAAGATGTGGCACATATATACAATGGAATATTACTCAGCCATAAAGGCAACGAAATTGAGTTATTTGTAGTGAGGTTGGTGGACCTAGAGTCTGTCATACAGAGTGAAGTAAATCAGAAAGAGAAAAACAAATACTGTGTGCTAACACATATATATGGAATCTAAGGAAAAAAATGGTTCTGAAGAACCTAGGGGCAGGGCAGAAATAAAAATGCAGATGTAGAGAATGGACTTGAGGACACGGGGAGGGGGAAGGGGAAGCTGGGACCAAGGGAGAGAGTGGCATGGACATATATACACTACCAAATGTAAAATAGATAGCTAGTGGGAAGCAGCCGCATAGCACAGGGAGATCAGCTGGGTGCTTTGTGACCACCTAGAGGAGTGGGATAGGGAGGGTGGGAGGGAGGCTCAAGCAGGAGGGGATATAGGGATATAGGTATATGTATAACTGATTCACTTTGTTATACAGCAGAAACTAACACAACAATGTAAAGCAATTATACTCCAATAAAGATGTTAAAAAATCTAAATAAATGGAAGATATCCTGTGTTCATAGGTTAGAATAGTTAATATTAGTAATTTGTTAATTTTTCCTAATTTAAACTACAGATTCAATGCAATCAATCCCAAATAAAATCTCCAAAACCTATTTTGAAGCTATTGACACACTGATTCTAAAGTTTATATGGAAAGACAAATGACCTGGAAGAGCCAGCATAATACTGAAGAAGAACAAATTTGAAGGATTTACCCATTTTGTAAACTTACTTTAAAGCTACAGTAATTAACCAGCATGATAATGGAGGAAGAATAGACTCGTAGATAAATGCAACAAGACTGAGAGCCCTGAAGTAGACCCACACGCGTATTAACAGTGGAAGAAGGACAGTTGAATGGAGAAAGGATATTCTTTTCATCAAGTGGTGCTGACAAAATTGGGCATCTACATGCAAAAAAAAAAAGAACCTATACACAGACCTTACCATGTTCACAAAAATTAACTAAAAATCAGTCATAGACGTAAATGTAAAATGCAAAACTCTGAAAGTTCTGGTAGAAAAAGTTATAGAGAACCTAAGTGACCTTGGATTTGGCAATACGATTTTAGCTACAACACCAAAAGCACAATCCAATGAAGAAAAGTGATTGTTGTATTTTATTAAAATTACAAACTTCTGCTCTCTGAACGACCCTGTTAAGAGAATAAAAAGACAAGAAACAGGGAGAAAGTATTTTGTAAAGACATATCTAATAAATGACTTGTGTCCAAAATATATAAAACATCCTGAAAATTCAACAATAAGAAAGCGAACCAATTGAAAAGTGAATAAAAACAAATGGTGGGGCAGGAGCTCCCAGCTTCTGTCCCCCACCCCCGCTCTCTGCAGAAACAGCAACTGACTATCCAGCAACAAAAAATAGCTCTGCAAGAGGGCTAGAGTCCACTTAAGAGGCTGTAGCAAAACTGTGGAGCAAAAAGCCTGAAAATACCCACATAAAAAGGTAGGAAGAAGGCTTCCCTGGTAGCGCAGTGGTTGACAGTCCACCTGCCGATGCAGGGGACGCGGGTTCGTGCCCCGGTCCGGGAAGATCCCACATGCCACGGAGCGGCTGGACCCGTGAGCCATGGCCGCTGAGCCTGCGCGTCCGGAGCCTGTGCTCCGCAACAGGAGAGGCCACAACAGTGAGAGGCCCGCGTATTGCGAAAAAAAAAGAAGGTAGGAAGAATAGTTCCACTTTGCCTGCATCATCCCAGGCCCCAGAGCAGCACTGACAAGAGCCTAGAGTGAGCTCCCTAGTCCAGGAGTCCCCCTGAGGGAAAAGGAGAGCAGGGTGAGTGACCAGCCTCCCCAAACTTTCAGGCCACTCGGCTTTACCCACCTGGATGGCTGGGGAGGTCAGCATAGCTGAGCTGTCTGGATATAGCTAAGAACGAAGAGGGGCAGGGGCTACCAGCAACAGTCACACAGCAGGGGTGCCTGTGGTCCCCAGGGGCCTGCCCTGCAGAGGAGCCCAGAAGTCTTCACCGCTGAGAACCTCATAGCCTTGGGGATGCCAGCAGCTTTCACCGTTGAGGACCCTGCAGTGCTCACCACCTTGGACCCCAGTGGCTGCTACACAGAGGACTATCACAACTAAAATCAATAGCCAGCAAACCATCGTGGCCCCCGTGAGGTCCTGCAGGATTTTGCATTTGCAGACTCCAGCTGCCCGGGTCCATCCCCCGCTGCAGCCACAGCTGTGCACACCACCAGCTCCTGCCCCTGCAGCTGCCTGTGTGTTCCCAGTTGACCCCAGCCCCTGCCGCTGATCCCGGCACTCACCACCTGCACATGTCTGCAGCCAAGCATGTGCCCACCACGGGCCCTGGTTGCCATGGCTACCTTCCCTGGTCCCCTGCTACTGGACCCAGAGGCGTCACTGGGTCCCCCAATGGTTCTTGCTGCCACTGTGGGCACCACAGCTCTCACCGCCAAGGAGCACACAGCTGTCATGGTTTTGGACCCCCATCTCCTGAGCCCACGAGACACTGTGCCCCCAACCCCACTCCTGGAGCCACGACACGAATGCACATCCAGGGTCCTGAGCCACTAGACCCAGGGCCGCAGCTCACTCCCCGGTGCCCAAGCAACAGGGGCAGGTCTTATTGACGCCAAATCCGTAAAATCCAGGAGAGGTGACTGCTTCTTCAAACGGAAACAATCAACAAAATGAAAAGGCAACTTGTGGAATGAGAGAAAATATTTACAAACCACATATCTGATAATACCCAAAAATACCCAGGGAACTCATACAACTCAATAGCAAAGAAACAAACTACACATTTAAAAAAATGGGCCAAAGACCTGAATAGATGTTCTTCCAAGAAACGTACACAAATGGCCTACAGGTACATGAAAAGGTGCTCAGCATCACTAATCATCAGGAAAATAGAAATCAAAAGCATAATAAGATACGACCTCACACCCGTTGGAATGACTATTATCAAAAAGACAAGAGTTGACAAGTGCTGGTGAGGATGTGGAGAAAAGGGAACCTCTGTACGCTGTTGGCAGGAATGTAAAATGGTGCAACCAGTATGGAGAACAGTATGGAGGTTCATCAAAAAATGAAAAATGAAGCTGTTATATCATCCGGTATGGTAATCCCACTTCTGTGTATGTATCCGGAGTCACATCTGGACATTCAGCAGTTCACGTCCTGATTTACACAGAGAA
The DNA here is from genome assembly GCF_937001465.1 of Orcinus orca. Lineage (NCBI taxonomy): Eukaryota > Metazoa > Chordata > Mammalia > Artiodactyla > Delphinidae > Orcinus > Orcinus orca. Next base: position 104,036,146 of record NC_064567.1, read on the forward strand.
CTGGGCTTCAGGAACCTGGGTGACAGAGCACATCTTCAGAAAGCGGTACAGAGGGTTTCTGGAACATGTTTTTTGGGTCCATTATTGATCATGAAGGAAACGTTGAAACCTTCTGGAAAAATGGAAATTACCACCTTTGTCACTATGCTCTGAAAAGAGCAAAATGAGACTCTTGGTGACATGTTATTAAACACAGACTTCACCAGACTTAAGGTGCCAGGTGACTGACACTTTTCAAGACGGGATCCAAAATTCATTTTGCCTTCAATTAAGATAAACCCAGTCTTGATGTCTACTTGTAATTATGTCTTGAAGGATTCTCTAAACTTGAACTTTTCAGTTTGAGAGCTAACTGATAATTTCTGAAACTGTACTATAAATGAAGAAATACTTTTTTTTTTGATATATGGTCAACTTTTATCTATAAAGAGAAAATACGCTCAACGTCGTACACCCTAAGCACCGAGGTCTCTTGATATGCGGGGCCTGGATAGGAGGCTCTGTTTTCTTATCTGGGCTAGTCACTGCTCCATGCATTGCTTGAAATTATTCTTCCTGTCTCCCATCTTGACCTCTTCTGGTTCATTGTTCACCCTTCAGCCAGAGAGAACGTTTTAAAATGAACTTAATTATGTCACTTCCATTTGTAAAACCTTCCATGCCTTTCCAGTGCCCGCAGGCTAAAGTCCAAACGTGTTATTGTGACCTGTGACTGTGACATAGACTTGCTCTCCTTACCAGTTTCATCTCTGGCTGCTCTGTATGTGTGTATGTGTGTAAATGTACATGCCTATGTATAGGTTTATGTATACAGAATCACATATACAGTGTATTATGTATGCCATCAAACCCTAAGAAACGTGTGTAAGATCCCGATGTGCACTCTCTTGACACCCATACATGCTTCTGCTTCCTCACATAAGAGTTCTGACCCATCCTTGGATGTTTCTTCCTCCAAGAAGCCTTCCTTGATAGCAAAGTCAATACTAGATATACCTGCAGTATTTTAGCATTTTATTTTTCTTGCTCAATGTCTCATGCCCCTGGTATGAGCGTTGTTTTTTTGTTTGTTTGTTTATTTTTTTAAGGGCCGGTTACCTCCAATACGAATTATTGTGATTAGTACATTCATTCATTCATTTATATTCCAATATTTAGAAAGTACCTACCAGGCACTATTCTTCAAGTGTTCAGAGACCAGCAACCAGGCACTTGGGACAGAAAACAATTCCTGCTCTCCTGAAGTTTTTTCCCTTTTCGGAGTAGACAAGAAAAACTGAGCAAATGTAAGAAATAAATGAATTAAATAGCATTTCAGAAGGTGATGTGTGCTTGGAGAATAGGGATATAGCCGGATAAGCGAGATTGACAGAGAAGGAGTAGATAACACTTGAGATTTCCAAGCCAAGACTTGAAGGCAAATAAAAAGAGAGTTAGCCATCAGGATTGTGGGGAAAGCACCTCCCCAGTCAAGGTCTTACAGTGGGAAAGTGTCTGGGATATCATAGGAAAAGCAGGAAGGCCCGTGTGGCTGGTGCAGAGTGGGGGATGGGTAGGAGGTCACAGAGGACAGAGGACACGGTGTAAGGATCTGCCTTGCCCATTGTGGGGTCCTGCCTTCACTCCCATGAGCTGGGGGGTTGTGACCTCGTCTGACCAATGCTTTTCTCTCCTTATTCCCTTGGATACAATGACCAGGGTGGGACCAATCAGAGCCTGTGGCGAGTTTAATATAAACACTGTCCAGTATGTAAGGGATATAGAAGGGTTACTTTCTTTCTTTCTTTTAAGGATAATTTTATGGTACACGAGTCATATCTTAGTAGATTTTTAAAATTTATTTTTATTTATTTATTTTGGCCATACGGCACGGCTTGTGGGATCTTAGTTCCCCAACCAGGGATTGAACCCTGGCCCTCTGCAGTGAGAGCTCAGAGTTCTAACCGTTGGACTGCCAGGGAATCCACAAAGGGTTACTTTCTTTACTGTGAGATTCTTACTTGTGAAAGAATTGTAAGGCCAGAGTAGCCTATGGCTGTATTCTCTTCCACATGTCAAGAATTTGTGTAAGAATAAAGTCAGTGTAGAGGAAAACAATTCCATGAGAGAGACGAGGAAAAATCCCCATTGCATCGTTTGAGATCTTACATCAAGCAATGGCTGAAGCCAGCTCATATCTTGACGATTAAGGTAAAATTCACTTGTTAGAGTTAAATTTTCATCACGTGCAAACTAGCTTTCTCACTAGTGCACCTTTCAGTAGTAGTGCACTACTCCTAACTCAGGCCCTGACACTGTCCCTAACTAAGGCCCTGACACTACTCCCAACTCAGCCGCTGATACAATACCTAATGAAGACACCAATGCTACTCCTATCTCAGGCCCTGACACTGTCCCTATCTAAGGCCCTCACACAACTCCCAACTCAGGCCCTAACACTACTCCTAACTCAGACACTGACACTGTCCGTAACTAAGGCTGTGACACTGCTCCTAACTCAGGCCCTGACACTACTCCCAGCTCAGGCACTGACACTGTCCCTAACTCAGGCCCTGACACTGTCCCTAACTAAGGGACAGAGGTCACCTACTAATTTATTTTCAGGAAAATTCATTCTGGGGGCAGACAGCATTGACAGACACGGTACCGGCTTCAGCAGTTACTGACTAGTGACCCATCTTATTAAATCCGTAGCCTCGCTCACGTTACATTCTTTCCAACCACGGGAGGTAAATCACAGACATCATAGGATTTCATCTGTAAGGGTATCAGTGTGTCTCCAAACAATTAGAACTCTTTTTTAAAAACATAATCACAAAGTAGAATTCCTACGTCCAGAGTTTAGCTGAGCTACTCCATGGCATCGACGCCTCAGCACCCAGTTTGTTTGGCCACGTGGCCTTCAGGGGCCTTGAATTGACCTGAGCCCCTCTCTTCAGCACATGCCCTGGATAACAGCCCTTAGAGTCACAAGCAAATGTCAGTTCCTGAGGCGGCTTCTCCAATGGTTCTTATGATCAACCGTCTAACCTCCACCCAAGACCTATCCCTGTGAGCCCCTTAGATAAGACCCCCACAGAGCTTACCCCAAACCCAAAGGAACCCCAAAGCACTCGACTCACAGGCCCTGACAAAAGCGCATGCCCCAGGTTCTGCCAGGCTTTCCTTGCCTGCGCCCTTGACCTCTACCTTGACCTCCCTGCAGGGCCCCAGGAGGTCGGACACTGCCTCCAGGACTTGTGAGTAATAAACTTCTATCTGTCAGTTTCTCTTGTGGTCTTTTGCTGAGCCATGGCTCCTCAGCCAGCACCCTGTGTTCCACTTACATGTTAATTTAACCAAGTCATGACAACATAAAATAACAATACAAATTTTGATAGGCTGCAGACATTGAACAGACAGACTGTTTTAGGCAAGAAGGCTGGCTGCAACACGACGCCTCTCCGGCTTGAGCTCCTAAATCATGGATATTTCCCCTTTGTTCAGATTTCTTTCTGTGCTGAGATTATCTGGTGTTATTGATTTCTAGCTTCATTAAAAGTATAAAGAAAAGAAACTTCGTGATATTGATTTAAAGAAAGGAGAGGACTACAAGGTAATTCTGACTAGGTGATTTAACACCCGCTGTATTGAATGCTAGCTACTCCCTTAGAGATGTCGTAGTGTTTGCACAAATCCCAGCCAAAGAGGTTGACCAGAACAATCATTTAGAAAGTATTCTTTGTACCATTTTCCTGTTACTTCCTGTGGTTCCTCCTGCTTGAAGCCTCAGAGTATTTGTAATCAGCAATGCTTTACAAATTGCTCTGGGGATGAACAAAAACCAGAAAGGCAGTCATTAAAATCCACCAAAAGTTTCCCACTCACTACAGGGAATAACTCGATACATATGTAGGATGTGATAACAAGGCCAGTCCCCTGCCACGTTCTTCCGCTGAAGCCTCTGGTTCATCGATCTTTATATCCCTAGACAGCAAAGTGCATAGTAAATGCGCAATAAATTTTGAAGGAAGAGGAACGTTAGTTAGAAGCCTATCAGTTTCAAGTTCTCTCCTGAATTGCAATCATAAGGTCCAGGGGACAGTGTTTACTAAGATACGTTTCCCAAGACAATTGTTATAAGCAATTGGGCAATAACCTTTTTCTGCAACCCTCAAGGGTATTTCAGCACAACAACTGGCATAGCTGGGACTTGATAAACAGGCCTGACAACACGTAAAACCCCTTGATGGCCTGTTTTTCCCTCCAGAGAGTGGGGCCAGCATCACAATGTTCTCAGAGATGCTCTGTCTGGTGAGAGCTGGTGCGACACCTCCACGCAGGGTACCACGATGAATTCTTGCTGAGACATTTAAGGACTCTATGCTGAGGATATTTACTGACAAATTTCTTCAGAAAATTCTTATCTTTATTCTTCTTCAGGTAGTGGTCTCAATCAACCTTCTTTTCATTCTCATCACTCCATTCTTTAAGGAGGAAAATAAAATTTAAATTTGTTCCAGAGAAAGAAGTTAAATACCAAGAAATAACATTTTTCTTTTCACTAAAGGGTATGCTTAAGAGGACCACAGACCAGGATAATATATAAGATTTTTTTGCTCCCCAAGAACCAAGTTTCACCTCAACATCATTCCTGTTCTAAAAGAATGTTTTCTAAGTAATGTGTCTTTCTTTGCTTTCTTCAATATTTTCTTTGCCTTTGGCTTTTTAAAAGAATATTTTTAATTTAAAAATTTTAATAGTGATAAAAAACATGTAACATAAAATTTACCATCTTAACCATATTTTACTGTACAATTCAGTAGTGTTGAATTTCATGTTATCCTGGGGCAGATGCAGATCTTCTGCATCTCCCCAATTTTAGTATATATGCTGCTGAAGTGTGCATGTCACATTTGCTGTTTGAATATTTGAATCTTATGCCTGAGTATGTGTGGGTGTGTGTGTATTTGATATCTTAAAAATTCTTCGACTCAGAGTTTATGTCAGTCCATAATTTTGGAAAATTCTTGGCCATAATTTTTGAATTAGTTCTTCTGTCTTTTATCTCTCTTTCGTCACCTACTGATTTCAATTACACAAATGTTATTTCATTTGCTAAATTCCCTCAACTCTTTTTTTTTTTTTTTTTTTGTGGTACACGGGCCTCTCACTGCTGTGGCCTCTTCCGTTAAGGAGCACAGGCTCCGGACGCTCAGGCCCAGTGGGCATGGCTCACGGGCCCAGCTGCTCCGCGGCATGTGGGATCTTCCTGGTCCAGGGCACGAACCCGTGTCCCCTGCATCGGCAGGCGGATTCTCAACTACTGCGCCACCAGGGAAGCCCCTCCCTCAACTCTTAAACGTTCTGATCTTGGTGGGGGGAGAGGAAGGACAGGTTTCTACTTTTTATTTCTTTTTGCATTTCAGATTGTCCTGTCTCCAATGTGACTGATTCTTTGCTTGGGTCTACTGATGAGCCCATGAAAGGTATCCTTCTTTTCCATTCCTGTGTTTTTGGTTTCTAGCATTTTTTTTTAAATTTTATTTTACAAGCGCACTATAATCCCAACTTGAGAGAGAAATTCAAGTTAACTGAAATTCAGTTTACTCTCGTGGGAACAGTTAGGCTGAACTATGAGGAGGGACCAAATTCAAGCTCTTAATAGTGACCTAGATGGATTCTAAAATAAACCAAAACAGCTAATATTAGAATTTGGAGAAAAATATTTGTTCTATTTCTTTTTTTTTTTTGTAACATCTTTATTGGAATATGATTGTTTTACAACGGTGTGTTAGTTTCTGCTTTATAACAAAGTGAATCAGTTATACATATACATACGTTCCCATATCTCTTCCCTCTTGCGTCTCCCTCCCTCCCACCCTCCCTATCCCACCCCTCCAGGTGGTCACAAAGCACGGAGCTGATCTCCCTGTGCTATGCGGCTGCTTCCCACTAGCTATCTATTTTACATTTGGTAGTGTATGTATGTCCATGCCACTCTCTCACTTTGTCACAACTTCCCCTTCCCCCTCCCCATATCCTCAAGTCCATTCTCTAGTAGGTCTGTGTCTTTATTTCCGGCTTACCCGTAGGTTCTTCATAACTTTTTTTGTTGTTGTTGTTCTTAGATTCCATATATATGTGTTATCATATGGTATTTGTTTTTCTCTTTCTGACTTACTTCACTCTGTATGACAGATTCTAGATCCATCCATCTCACTACAAATAACTCAATTTCATTTCTTTCTATGGCTGAGTAATATTCCATTGTATGTATGTGCCACATCTTCTTTATCCATTCATCAGATGATGGACACTTAGGTTGCTTCTATCTCCTGGCTATTGTAAATAGAGCTGCAATGAACGTTTTGGTACTTGACTCCATTTTTTTTTGCGGTACGTGGGCCTCTCACTGTTGTGGCCTCCCCCGCTGTGGAGCAGAGTCTCTGGACATGCAGGCTCAGTGGCCATGGCTCATGGGCCCAGCTGCTCCATGGCATGTGGGATCCTCCCGGACCGGGGCATGAACCCGCATCCCCTGCATTGGCAGGCGGACTCTCAACCACTGTGCCACCAGGGAAGCCCAACATGACTCTTTTTGAATTATGGTTTTCTCAGGGTATATGCTCAGTAGTGGGATTGCTGGGTCATATGGTAGTTCTATTTGTAGTTTTTTAAGGAACCTCCATACTGCTCTCCATAGTGGCTGTACCAACTCACATTCCCACCTGCAGTGCAAGAATGTTCCCTTTTCTCCAAACCCCCTCCAGCATTTATTGTTTCTAGATTTTTTGATGATGGCCATTCTGACTGGTGTGAGATGATATCTCATTGTAGTTTTGATTTGCATTTCTCTAATGATTAGTGATGTTGAGCATCCTTTCATGTGTTTGTTGGCAATCTGTATATCTTCTTTGGAGAAATGTCTATTTAGATCTTCTGCCCATTTTTGGAATTGGGTTGCTTGTTTTTATTGAGCTGCATGAGCTGCTTGTAAATTTTGGAGATTAATGGACAGGTACATGTAAAATTATGAGATTAGAACACTCCCTAACACCATACAGAAAAATAATCTCAAAATGGATTAAAGACCTAAATGTAAGGCCAAAAACTATCAAACTCTTAGAGGAAAACATAGGCAGAACACTCTATGACATAAGTCACAGCAAGATCCTTTTTGACCCACCTCCTACAGAAATGGAAATAAAAACAAAAATAAAGAAATGGGACCTAATGAAACTTCAAAGCTTTTGCACAGCAGAGGAAACCATAAACAAGACCAAAAGACAACCCTCAGAATGGGAGAAAATATTTGCAAATGAAGCAACTGACAAAGGATTAATCTCCAAAATTTACTAGCATTTTCAATTGATCCTTTCTTGCAGTTTTTATCTCTCTGGTGAAATTTCCAATCTGATCTTACATATTGTTTATTGTTTCCACTAGAGCTGTATTTATCAACCTTGGCACTAATGATATTTTGGACTGGGTAATTTTTTATTGTCAGGGACTGTCCTGTGGGTTATAGGATATTCAGCAGCATCTCTGACCTCTACCCTCTAGATGCCAGTAGCACTCTTCAGACAAGACAATCAAAACGTCTGCAGACATTGTCTGATGTCCCCTGGGGGCAGTACCTCCCCTTCCCAGCTGAGAATTTTTGCATTGGAAGCTTTACCATATCAATCATAGTTATTTTAAATCCCCTGCCCCTTAGTTTCTTCAGACTGTGGGTTTTTCTTGCCTTTTTGTATGCATCATAATTTTTCATTGAAAACCAGAATGGTTAAAGCAGGAGATATTGAGATAAATGTTTTTATGCTTGAAGATGAGTACATTTCCCCTTCTGTTAGGCCTGAGTATAGGTATGTATTAATGTTAATCTCATCAGGTATTGAGTAGATTTTTAGGTTTGCTGTTGCACCATCTCATGACGGCTTCCTTGCTTACCTTCATTTGTTCCCCTTTTGCTGCTTCCTAGGGAGTCTGTCCCTGGCAGGACCCCATCTTTGTTCCACTGCTGCTTTTATTCAGGGCTGTTCAGCATCTGGGGGTGGGGTGGGGCACACTGAAGCTCTCTCTGATGTTCTAGTTGAGTCTCAGTCTTCAGCCTTGTGAAGCGTGTGTTCCTGCCCTTCCTCAAGGTGTGATGCTGGGTCTGACGTGCATGCCTTTCTGCACTGCCCTCAGGATCAGAGCTTGTTTTCTGTCCCTGTTTGTCTCCAGCTGTAGTTATTTCCACCGGTGTGCTCAGGATACTGTTTTGATGCCCTACCCCCTGCAGATTAATACTTGTCCCTGAGACGGGGTACAGGAGATGGTCTGGGGAGCTGACAGTGGTGACCCCATTCCTCTCCAACGACTGCAGTAGGGTTCCATCGCCCCACTGATCTGGATGATCTTCTCCCTGCAGATTCAGTCTTTTCTCCCACAGAGGACACAAGTCAAGGAAAAGTTCTGGCCATGGCTATGGGTTCCTTCCATGGCCTGCACCATGGGAGAGCTTTCTGACAGATCTCCCCATCTTCCCTGTGAGTTTTGGTGGAAGTCCTGGAGGAAGAACCTCCAGGTGGTTGCAAATCCCATACATCTGAGACACCCCTACCCTGGATCACGTTCACTGAAAAATGGGGTTCCCATGGACGTATCGAGGATTTGGTGGCACTTACTCCAGTAAACAAATGCTTGGTGCTTTTTTCTCTGCAAATACATGTGCTTCCCTAGATTTCAGGTTAGTTGTTTTCCCTAAGACCTCAGTTATCTGATTGGTTCAAGGAAAGTCACTGATACATGGTTTTCCAGGATTTTTCTTGTTATGAGCATGGGATTAACACACTTTCTAACTGTCTACATCTCCAAGGTGAAACTGGAGAGCTAATCATTACTTTTGAAGAATATTTTCAATAGCAATTGGACTCTGGGTTAACATTTTTTTCCTCCTTTAACAGTTTAAATGTTTTTTTGTTTTTTTTTATTGTCTTCTGACTTGCACTGTTTTAGACAAAAAAAATCTGATCATGATTCTTACCTTTGTTCCTCTGTGTATAATGTGTCTCTTTTCTTTCTGGCTTCTTTTATAGTTTTCTCTTTATCACTGGATCCCAGGAATTTGTCCATGATGTCCTTGTGGTTTTATTCTATGGTGCCTGAAGTTCACTGAGTTTCTTGGATCATCCAGTTTGGAAAATCTGTGGCCATTATTACTTTAAATAATTTGTCTGCCCCACTCTTCTATTCCCCCCTCATATTCTATTTATATGTATTATAGTTAATATTATCTCACAGCTCATTCATTGTCCTTCTTTTCTATTTCTCCATGTTTCTATTTGGAGAGCGTGTCTTCAAGTATACATTCATTTTAGGCAGTGGATCGTTTAGCTCTAGAATTAACCTTTGACTCTTTTAAGATATCTTCCAACTGTCCTATTTATGTTCATGGTTCTCTTTCAATCTTTAAATGTAATTTTAATAGCTGTTAAGCTCCCTTGTCTATTAATTCCATCATGTCTGCCATTTTTGTGCCCATTTCTGTTGAGTTATATTTCTCCTATTTATGGTTATGTTCTCCTGCTTCTTTGCGGAGCTAATAGTTTTCCACTGTTCGTTGGTCATCTTACATCCTAACATTCTAATTCTGCAGTGTTTGGATCTTTTTCGTTCAAGTGTTAATTTATTGTAAATCAGCTTTAGAGTTCCAAGGCTTAAAAAAAATTAATTGGTTCTGAGTAGCATTTAGTCCAGGGCTAAGTTAAACTTATTCTGAGGGTACAGACTTTCTGGGATCTTTTCTGAACATTTACCAAGGTGTTCAACAAGGAGTCTCCATTCTGGCTCCTTGGAACTTGAACATCTTCTTGTGCAAACTTTGATAGCTTCTCAGTTCCCAAGTCCTCCGTAGTTGTTCCTTCTCTGGTACTTTTTTCTTTCCTGACCTGTTCATACACAGCTGAATACTAAAGGAGACATGTGCAGAATTCTAAAGTCTGTGGCAAATCCCAGCTACCTCAGGAGCTCCAAACTCTGATCTGGTGGCTCAGCTCAGAAAACTTGCTGAGTCCTCTCTGGGCTCTCCTTCTTGTGCTGCCATCTGGAAAGTTTCTGCAGGCAGAGCTGAGGCAATCATGATGCCACACCCTCTATTCCCTTTCAGGGATTGCAGTCCTGCACTGTGTCTTAGTTAATATCTGAAAACAGTTATTTCATATATTTTGTCTAGTTTTCTAGGGTCTCATGGTGAAAATAGTTGCCTGTTAAATTTATTCAACAGTGTCCATATAGAAAGTGCTTGTTTGCCTCAGGCAATGCATCTGTTTGCCTGATACTCTGCTTCCTACTGACTTGCAAGCTTATTCAGATGGAAACTAATCTATTAGTTACAAAGTGTCAATTTAGTCTTCAGATCACAACTTCCATAAATTCAACATCAGCTACACTTTATCAGTTTTATGTCTACTGTTAGCATCCTTTTTTAATTGCTTTGGCTTTATCTAGCTTTCTATCAGCAAGAATTTTAGGTAGCATGACAGTTTTCTGTTATGAAAATAGAGGAGGAAATTATACTTGTGATAACTCTCTATCTTCCCCTACAGGTCTGTGTTGACCTTCCCGGGAGGATCTTTATAGCTCCCTATCAAAGCACACAATTTCTCAGAACTTCTTGTTTTGTTTCTCTGATTCTTTTCCATGTTTGAAGCCAGACAAGATATCAGGTCACCTGATGAATTTTGCAGAGCAGAGGGCAGAGAAGTGGCTCTTCTGAACCAAATTCAGAATGCTTGGAGTTGAGGAGTAAATATAAAAATTATGCTGATAGTTGAGAAAAATAAAGCATGAACAAAATAATTTGATGAGCAAGGAAAAGCCACTGCACAGTGAGTATGGCACATAGATAATAATCAAGAATTATTTGTTAAGTGACGTAAGGAAGGAAGGAACTAATGAATCTGGTACAGGGAGGTAAATGTGGATGAGAAGCTCAGAAAAGACAGTCTTAGGAAGTAGACGTTTAGGTGGGTAAAGAGATGATGGTCTAATTCCAGAGATGTGGAGCCAATTTACTCATAGTAGTTGAACTGCAAACACTAGTTCACATGTAGTGCTTAAGCCATAAGTGGTATATAGTTAAGTGCTATAACATTTTTCAAACCCTGGATGCTAAGTGCTTTACTAAGTGTAGTACATATTGTGTATTTAAGTCTTAGGAATTTTTATCATTTTTATTTTCATTATTATTGTTATTCTCTTCATTTCTTTTTTGCCGTTTCATAATACCCCATTGTGTGGATTCATCTGTTATTCACCTAGTCCCCCATTAATGGGTATTTGGCATGTTTCCAGTCTTTTGCCCCTACATATAGTGTTTCATAGAAGAAAACTTATGCAAACAGTATCTTATATATTTACAGTTTGCCTTTGAAGTACATATCCAGAAGGGGGAGACTCTCTCAATAAAAATGTGATTCACATAAAGCTTTGCTAGATAGTGCCACATTCTTTTCTGTAAGGTTAATATTTTCTATGAGGATACATGTGTAATATAATACATGGTTTAAGAACATGACTAGCATCTCAGAAGCCCTATTCAGGAAACTCCTCCACCCCAAAATGACTATTATGTTGATGTCTGTAACTCTGATTTTGAGTTATCTGTTCTTATACCACTACATGTACAAATAAAACAGAAAATACCCTTTTACTTACAGTTTTTGTTGTTGTTAGCTTTTGTTTTGTGGAGATTTATCTTTGAATTCAAATTTAATAACAGTTTGTTAATTATCATTTCCATATAGCAGTCAATTGTACAAAAGAATAATAATTTATTTATCCTATAATAGGTAATGTATCAAGTTTTTATATCATTTTTGCCTGTTACAAAGATTGTTGCTATGATAATCTCATATCTTTTCCTGAACATATGTACACATCTGCACAAGTTTTCATGAACATCTGGCATTAACTTAAAAATTACCAGATATTCTAAGATAGAGGACTATATGATCAAAATGTAGAAAAAACAAGAACTGTGTAAAAACAAATACACAGGTTATTCAGGTATTATAGTTATGAGAAAATGATCTAAAAAGACTATGGTTACAAAATAAGTAGAGTAAAAAAATTAATAAAATATCTGAAAAAATGGAGAATTTTATCATATACCTGGAAAAAAATATATATATAATCATTGAACTGAAAAAATATTCTACCAATAATTAAGAACTCAAGATGGGTTTATCAGCAAACTAAACACAGTAAAAAAGAGGATTACTAAAGTGGAATACAGATCAATCAAAACTATCCAGGCAAAACACAGAGACAAAAAAAGTGAAAAGAATGCAGTATACTGAAATCAGTAACAAAAAATATGACTTCCATTAACACTTGAATTCAGCACTGTACTGGAAGTTCTAACATAAGTGATAAGAAAAGAGAAGAAGTAGGATGTTTAAGGATTAGGAAAGAAAGAAAAACAAACCCTGTCATATATGAGATGACATAATTAAATACATAGAAAATCTAAAATAATCAAATAAACAATCAGGTTTATAAATAAATTTAGCAAAGTTGCTGGATATAATATCAACATAAAATTTTTACTATTTTCACGTACTAACAACAAATAAAAATGAACTAAGAAAATCACAATAGTTTTGGGGAATAACAAAACTAGGAATAAATGTAATAAAAGTTATATGAAACTCATACCCCCAAAACTTAAATGTAACTGAGAGAAATTTAATATCATAAATAAATGAATGTGCATCACATTTCAATAACTAAAACCTTAAAAATGGAGATAATGAAAATTTTCCTAAAACTGATTTATAGAATGCAACTAATCCCAGACAAAATCCCAGCAAATTTTTTTCTGCAGAATTGTACAAGCTAATTTAAGAATGCATGGGAATTCACAGGGCTCAAAATAGCCAAGACAATCTTGAAGACACAGAAACTTACTGTATTACATATTTTTAAAATTTGAATGTGGTAAAAAAAAAAACCCAACATATAATTTACCATCTTAATCATTTTAAGCATACAGTTCATTAGTGACTGTGTTACTGTTTCATACATCATTATGAAACAGATCTCCAGAACATTTTCATCTTGAAAATCTGAAGCTCTGTATCCATCAGACAACTTTCCTTTTCCCCCTCCCCCAGGCCCTGGTAAGCACCATACTACTATCTGTCTCCACGAGTTTGACTACTTTAAATACCTCATATAAGTGGAATCACAGGATTTGTCTTGTTATGACTGGCTTATTTCACTTAACAAATGATCTCAAGTTGTAGCATGAGATAGGATTTCCTTCTTTTCTAAGAATGCAATATTCTATTGTAGATTGTATATATTAATATATCTCATTTATTGTTGTTATGTGTTGAATGGGATTGTTACATAAGATGTGACTTCCCAGTGTAACATTGAATGAAGGTCTTGCCTATTAAAAATTTTCTTCGGGCTTCCCTGGTGGCGCAGTGGTTGAGAGTCCACCTGCCGATGCAGGGGACATGGGTTCATGCCCCTGTCCGGGAGGATCCCACATGTCGTGGAGTGGCTGGGCCCGTGAGCCATGGCTGCTGAGCCTGCGCGTCCGGAGCCTGTGTTCCGCAACGGGAGAGGCCACAACAGTGAGAGGCCCGTGTACCGCAAAAAAAAAAAAAAAAAAAAAAAAAAAAAAAAAATTTCTTCAACATAGAGATTCTAATCATATAAACCAAACCCAGTGGACCACTGACCCCACGTCCTTTCACTTCTGGATCCTTGACAAGCCTGGTGCCAGCACAGCCTTCTGGCAGAACATGCATAGTAGCATCACTGGCTGACTTGAAGATATACTTCTGGTTCATCACAGACTTCTTTCCTTTGCAATGTTCCACCAACGACCAACAATAAATGATAGTCAAGGTCACCTCAGCAAATGAGGAAAAGGGGCAGCTCCCCCTTTTGTGCTTATAAATGAAAGAGAAATGTTGTTTCTTTAACTGCCGTCTAAATGGTGCTGGGCACCGCCACATCCAGCTTCATGGTTCCTGATGCTTATATCATTTGAAGCTGTTTAAAGTCAACCAATGCAAGATTATGAATAATGTTTAGAAAAGGAAATAGATTTTCTCAAATGCCTTGTTTTTGTCGACATGAGAGAAATCTGGCCCATGTATACTTAGGAATCTAGTCTGTATCTAAAGTATGATTATGATAATTATTATTATGATTCTTACTGATTTCCTCCTCTCCTTACTTCTTGCCTATGTCTTCCTTAGTATGATTAACTAATTAATTGCTTTATTAATCAAATACTTCTGACATTCACTTGGGGCTAGGCACCGCACTGCATATACTCACAGAGAGAACATGGATTATGGACTTACTCTGTGTTTGTAGGTGACATTTCTTGAAACCCTCAGCATTGCCCTGAAGGCTATTTTGTCATCTCCACTTTGCAAGAGGGGAAACTGAGACAGGGGGTGGAAATATTTGGCCAGGGTTACATGCACAGTGACTAGCAAAGCTGCGTGTGGAGCGCTGACAGTCTTAGTCCAGAGCCCGAGTCTTGGTTCCAGGGCCCCTCTCTGGCCGGCTGGCATGGACGCTGACAGGTGGCACTGTCCCTTCCCCTCTCAGTGCTGCCAAGTCACTGAGGCCTCAAGGAGCCTGTGCTCCGGCTGAGAAAAGCACAGGACGCTATGGGAGGAGCTGGGCGTCCACCTGAATAATGAGAGATTCCCCCACTATAAGTGAAGCCCCAGTTTTTCTGTGAACCAAGCCCCAAACGTCCTTTATTTCCTGCCCATGTGGTGTGTCCAGAGCATCTTCACTTCCCAGAACAGGGAGGAGGGAGCAGCACCCTGCAGACCCGCAGCTGTGTCTCTCCCGGGACAAGAGACCCCCCTCTGCCTGGATGCATGATGCCTCCGGGCCCCAGGTGAGCGCTTATCACTGAGAACAATATCCCACATGTCGGATTTGTAGTTTGAACAGGAACTTTGATTAGAGGACACACCCGGCAGATTCATTAGCTATGATGGAAGCAAAATTCCAAATTAAACATCTTGAGTCTGCTAAAAAAATATTCTGTTTGCTATGAATACCTTTCCCAAAGGGTCTCCTTGTCTCAGGCTGGCCGGTGCATTAAAAGGACCAAAAAAGCCAGAACATAGGCCCCGAAAGCCCCTTCAACTCCAGATAGGACATCGGGGACTCAGCCATCTGCTCAGTCCTCAGTCCCCAATCCCCGGTGAGCTGGGCTCTTTGCTGTGGTGCTTAGTCCCTAGGAGGTGGCTTCTCTGAGTTGACACGTCTGGGAGGGGTTGGCAGGAGTGGGGTGAAGGGCAGGCTGCCATCAGTCTCCTATTCTCCCCTTCTCAAGCTTCCCTGAGCCCTAGAAAGTTTCTGGGATGCAGAACCCCGCCCCCTCCAGCTCCCCCGGAAACCCACCCCTGATGCTGTTTCTAACATCTGGCTGCCGCCCCTAGAATCTGGGCCCAGCGGCTAAGCTGGGGAGCACTCGGGTTCAGAGTTACATAAGCCTGCTGGGGAAGGCTGGTGCCGGGCTGCCCCTGAGCTGTTTGCTCAACTGTGAAGCAGGCAGGTAACCTCAACTGTGTTGTGAGACCCTCGTGGAAGCACAGACACAAAGCCCAGTTACGGGGGAGGTGGGGCAAATGGACCCTGGTGGGGCTCAGGAGTCTTGTCTCTTTTGGGACCAGTATCTTAGGAGGATGTTCACACTCACCCTGCACCTGCCTGTGCCCATGGCTTGGAGCAGGGGGCGCAGCACTTCTCATGGTAACTAAGCTCCACGGCATTTCTCCAGGTCCCTGCACTCACCCACCTCTCCCAGGTCAGGCTGCTCTGTCCCTGGAAAGTGTCAGAGGGACAGGTCTGTGTTGACTGCATTTTCCGCTGGTCTCCACCCATGCAATGGTGGAGATGCACATTTTATTCGTGACTGAAAATGGCTGTTTCATTCATACAGCCATGTCTCCTAAGAGCTCCTCACAGAAGTGATTCATTCTGGGGGGGCCATCAGTTTAGACCCACATCTTGAAGAGGAGAAGTTGTCTCCCAAACCAAAAATACTAGATGTACTTAGTGAACAGAAAAAAGAATCGTCTGCTTGCTGTGCACTATGGTTTACCAGAGGATGGTAAACGCCCAGGAGCTGTGGAGTGTCTTTGAAAGGAGATGATTAAATCACAGTATTCAATGCCATTATCATTACTATCATTTAACTAAATAATTCATGAGTAGACATGAGTAAATTCAGTAATTTAAGTTGACTTAATAGATTTCTGTGCTTTCTGGGGGAATATGAAAGCATGGCATTGGGAAGAACGTATATTAATAGGCTCAAAGTACAAGCAAATTACATGAGATGAACACTTAATAGCATAGATAATAAAAAATTTATAAAATTAGGAGAGATTTTTTGCTACTCGTATATTGGATGTTTAAAATATATTTGTTGAGAAAATGCATAATGAACGCAGATACAGTTTCAAAATAAGAAATTCAGTTGCATATCTACAACACACAACCAACTGGCTTGACTCATTTTTGCTTTATGTTGTTTATTTTGTTTCATCCATTGCCCCTCCCCACCAATAGTTATTTGAACATCAAAGTATAGATTTAAGAGACAATTTTTTTTTCTGGGACATCATATTATTCTTTGCTACTTACTTGATGAGTAATTATTTGTCAGCTGTATGCCCTTCCCAGACTTCAGTTACTCCCATGTAAAGCCACAATGCCACTGTTTACCATCTAAAACTACACATGGTACTGTTGTCTGTTGCTGCTGTTGATACTGTATTACAACTCCTACCCACATCACTACTGTTACAATCACTGTATCGATAAGCATAAAAAGCTTCTGGCACATACGTAGGGATCACATGAGCTGCATTGTTTTCATAAAGATGCTACCAGAAAATTCTTTAAACTCAGAATTTGGGAACAGTATGTACCCACATCAAATTTTATGATACAATTCTGTGAATTGAGGAAAATGTGTAAGCAGGCTACAACTATTATACTTCTAACAAATTTAGGCATCACATATTCCAAAATAATGAAATACGTGAAAGTATTAGTGCATGAGTCATAGTGGACATGTCTCATCTTAAGTCAGATATTTATAGATACGTTCGATTTTTCTGACTTAAATAAATATATTGGATAAAAATCAACTCTGCGGGGGCTTCCCTGGTGGCGCAGTGGTTGAGAGTCCGCCTGCTGATGCAGGGGACACGGGTTCGTGCCCCAGTCCGGGAAGATCCCACATGCCGCGGAGTGGCTGGGCCCGTGAGCCATGGCCGCTGAGCCTGTGCGTCCGGAGCCTGTGCTCCGCAACGGGAGAGGCCACAACAGAGAGAGGCCCACATACCGCAAAAAAAAAAAAAAAAAAAAAATCAACTCTGGGTTGATGATACTGTGAACGTAGGACATTTTTTCATCCTTTATACCACATAGCACTGTGATTAACACATAGAATATATGTAATTAGTTGCCAAAAGTTGATGCTATTGCTTCATTAAATTCATAGGTATTCTAATAAAAAAGCATTATAAGCCATAATTTATATAGAAACTAAAGCACAGAGCTGTCTTAGGTATGTCCAAGTTCACACATCCATCAGAAGAAAACAATGCCCTTCCCCCCAGAACTGGGGCAGGATTGTGACTATGTTTTAGGGACATTGGCCATCTTGACCCAGCTCACGTATGTCATCCTGACTGGCTCACATAATGAGCCTAATTAACAGAAGTAACAAACATCTGAGAACTGTTCTTTTTTTAAATTAATTTATTTTTATTGAAGTAGTTTCAGGTGTACAGCAAAGTGATTCAGTTATACATACATATATATTTTTTCAGATTCTTCTCCCTTATAGGTTATTACAAAATATTGAGTAGAGTTCTCCATACAGGTCTTAATCAGGAGCATGGGATTGGCTGAGTGTCCCAGGCAAGAGGCCAGGACCCTCACCTCCCAAACTTGACTGATACAGGACTTGCAAAGGCAATGGTCAAAAAGAGTTTCACAGCCCATAACCCAACACCATCCTGCAGAATCCAAATGTTGAAGAGCTGAAGCGATCAGAAGAGACAATCTTTAAAGAAAGTTGCCAGTGAGCTGGGAACCCCTTGCTCCCATCACCTCCAACTGGAGAGCAGGAAACACATTGCCTGTGTTTTAGGGGACACTGGGGACAGCTGTCAGACTTATGCCTGAAAAATGTACACAGACAAAAGGCTGTTTGAATGGGCCCACAGGAGCTATATTCTTACTATCAGAGAGTCACCGGAACAATCAGAGGATCTATGCTAATTTCACCCACGTGGCAAGGCTGGCCTAGTCTAAGGTTTGGTCTGAATAGTCAGTGGACAGAAAGAGGACGATTAACCCATGATTGCGTCTATATGTTACTGCTACACTGCCCTGGAGACCAGATATTTTTGTATTTCTCTGGCCCCTCATTTTATCTTCCCCGGGTAAGGATACTAAATTAAAGATTTAGGATTAAATCCCTTAAATGAAAGGATATTCAGAGAGTCATATCTTATCAATGATGTAAATTCAGAGACAGATCACAAATAAGCCTACGTTGGGGCCATTACCCAGCTAGGTTCATTTTGCCGAAGCCAAAACGTTCAGATGCTGAGCCTCAAAGAGTGTTTACACACAAAGCAGCCAAGTGAGGAGAGGGTAAAAACCAATCTCAAACCCACCTCCCCAAAGGGCTCAGGGATTTTATGGGATGATGGATAAAGAAGCAGGGCAGTCTGAGGCATGGGGAGCATGGGGAAAGGTGATTTAAAAAGATATGGTTCCTGAAGGAAATAAAAATATAAATAAGATATGGGAAAAGAATCTGAAAAAGAATATATATATATTTATTTATAACTGAATTACTTTGCTGTACACCTGAAACTAACACAACATTGTAAATCAACTATACTTTAATGAAAAATAAATTTTTTACAAATGTGGGGTCTTTCTTTCTCTCTCTTATCCTGAAGGAGGCAGAAGAGGGACAGGGTTAAAATTTGGGGGCTTTGGGTTATCTACCTATGTACCTAGGTATTTATGTTCCAGAGAATCTATTGACCGTCTATCCATTTATGATCTAATTACATTTTTACAATCTTTTACAATGACTTACATGTGGCAACCTTGGAAGAAGGAGATTTTGGAAAATTTAGTGCATTTTTATAATTCTGAAAAACTTTATTTTGATAATACCATCACTTGGTACATATTATATAATCTTGCGTTGTAAATTGAGTCAAATTCATGATGGAAAATAAAAGTGAGATTACTTCTTACCCTGATATTAGTGTCGTCTTCAGTTAAATATTTTAGAAATAATGTAATACGTTGATGTATTTGGGGAGTTTAGAGAACAGACTAAGTAAGACATAAAGGATGCACAGGTGAAGATGGGGTCGCTCCTCTAATTGGTACTTAAGTGGGCAGTTGAAGCAGCATCAATGATTGAGGAAGAGGCGTCAAGAAGGGGTGACAGTTATACCGGGTGTTTAAAGAAGAGCAAAGAGGCCAATGTGCCTGTGAAGCGGCTGGGAGGGAAGAAGGAGACATGACAGAGAAGTCTCTGTAGACCTCTGTATGACATGGCCAGAGAGCTGGTGCTAGAGGTTAAGCAGAGAAATGACTTGATCCAGCTCCTGCTCTGGAGGAATCACCCTCACTGTGCTGAGGATTGATGGATGGGGCTTGGAGGGACTTTGAACTGTTAAGGTCACCTGGGGAAGAGTTAGGATGTTCTGGACCAGAGTGCAAGAGCTGGAGGAGGGCGGAAGTGGTGGGAATTGGGATATATTTTGAAAATGGAGCCAACACTATTCCCCAAGCCAATGGGGTCAGGAGCAAGTGAAAAAGAGAAGGACCAGTGGTGACCCCATGGTTTTTGTCAAGATCGATGGAAGGATGGGGTTGCCACCAACTGAAATGGGGGAGGGTACAGGGGAAACGTGTTTGGGAAGAAAAATCAAGATTTCACCTATGAACGGACTGTTTTTGATATGTCTATTTTATGTCCATTGAAAATATTGAGTAATCAGATAGATCTATGAATCCAGGGTAAGGAAAAACACATAGGAGCTGCAGTGAATTATCAACATAAACAGTATTAATTTAATTATGGAAATAAAATATCAATAAAATTTATGGAAAGGTGTTTAATCATCCATATATATCTGAATGAGTTTTTGAAATTGAAAAGATGTGCAACTCTCAGAACATTATCAGAACCCAGATGTTCACCTCATGAGCCTTTTGAGTCCTACCACCCTCCCCACAAAGGTAACCACCATCCCAGCTTTTAACACCAGATATGAGATCTGCCTTTGTTTGCGTACTTTCCGTACAGAATAGACTTGTACCTGTCTGGCTGCTTTTGCCCAAAATCATATTTGCTGTAATCTGCATGTTGGAGTTGTAGCTCTTTCATTCTCAATAGTATTCTATTCTAAGACTATAACACAATTTATTTTTCCATTCTATGTTTGCTGGACATTTTGGTGATTTCTAACTTTGGATTATTATGACTAATGCTTCTATAAAAATTTAGTTCATGCTTTTTGGTGAACAGATACCCACATATGCATCTTTCATTGGAAATATGGCTAAGAGTAGAATAACTAGAGGTCACAGAATAGGGACATTGCTAACTTGAGGACATACTGCCTGTTTTCCAAAGTGGTTTTACCCATTTACAGCTGTCTGCCTTTTGAAACTCAGCTCTTCTAGTCAGAGTGCTGTGGTGCCTCATAATGGTTTTGTTTGCATTCCCTTTATAACATATGACATTGAGAATTTTGTCACCTATCATGGCCATATGGATATCCTCTTTTTTTGAAGTAACTATGTGATATTGTCCCCATTTTTATTGTATTATCTGCCATCTTCAGATTGATTTGTAAGTATTCTTTATATATTTTTTATGTAAATACATTGTCAGAAGTATTACAATTCTTTTTCTACAACACAGTGGCTTACATTTTTCTTAATGGTTTTAATGAACAGAAATTCTGGCTTTGAATGTATTCCTGTTTGTTGTCTTTTATGTAATGACTGGTGCTTTATATTTCCCGTGTAAGACATTTTTCCCACCTCAATTTCATAGAGACTGTCTTCTGTTTCTCCAAAATTGTTATCGTTTTACCTTTTACTTTTAGATTTATAAGCCCCCTGGTATGCTGTACGGTAAGGAGCGAGGTAAGATGTCAAAGAGTAATTTCTTTTGCTAAAAATATTCACTTAACTCGGCACCATTTAGATATATTTTCTTTCCTAAGCAGCAGAGTGTCACTTTTGTCATGAATCAGATCGGTGTATGTGTGCGGATATCTTTCTCTTCTGGCTCGTGGTCCATTGTCCAGCTTTGCACCAAGAAAAGTGTCTCAATCCCAGCTTTATAACACGCCTTTGTGTTTGGATCTCAGTCCTCCAGTTTGGTTTCGATTCCATAGTATCATTTCTGCTATTCTTGGCTCTTTGCCTTTTCATATGGATGTAGGATTACTTTGTGAATATTGATATTAAAAACTTCTCTCATCTTATTCAATTTTACAGCTCAAGTTGAACTTGGTGGCATCTTTATAATATTCCTTTTTCCAATTCTTAAAAGTCTTACATTTTAAAATCTACTTAACTCTTTAATTTTTGTGTGGAGGCCTTAGAGATCTTTTTATTAAATCTATTCATAAGTGTATGTAGTTTTCTAATGCTGTTAATACTCTTTAATCAACTACAGATTACAGATCAAGTATAGATAAGTAACAGAATTCAGTTACTTTACTAAATTCACTTAATCTAATAATTTTGTGGTGAATTTTTTGGGGGGAGATTTTTTTTATCCATGATAATGTCACCTGCAAATAATTACAGCTTTATTCTGAAACTTTATTCTTTCACCACTATTTCCTACCTTAATATTGCATCGGCTGACATCCAGTAAAAGGCTGAAAGGAAGTGTTCATAGTAGAACTTTTTCTTTTTCTCCAGTCCAAAAATAAAACTTTCAAAATTTCACCTTGAACAAGATGTTAGTGCCTATGTTTTTTATTTCTTTGTAAATACTTCTTAACAGATTAAGAAAGTGTTCATCTATTTCTAATTTTCTGAATTTCATTTCTAGCTTTTTCTTTTTATCAAATGCTTTATTTTGCATCTATTAAGTGGTCATATTTTTGCCTTATTTTTTAATGTGGTGAACTACCTTGAATTTTTTTTTTTAATATTAAACCAACCTTGGAATATACACCAATTATTCGTGATCTATTTATAGTTTTATACATGGCTGAACCATGGAGAGATCATCTTGGTGCTTTGAAACAACTTAGAGGGGTGGGATAGGGAGGCTGGGAGGGAGGCTCAAGAGGGAGGGGATAGGGAGATATATGTATGCATACGGCTGATTCACTTTGTTGTACAACAGAAACTAACATAGTATTGTGAAGCAATTATACTCCAATAAAGATCTATTAAAAAATATCGTATCTATGATAATGAGAGGCATTTTCCTGATTTTTTCCTTTCTTATAATGTCCTTATCCAGATTTGGTATCAAGGTTACACTAGGTTCTTGAAACAAATCAGGCTTTCTCTACTTTTACATCCTCTTGGAAGAATGTGTAGGAATTCATAAACAAAACTGCCTGAGCATGAAATTTTCTTTGTGGGAAGGTTTTAAATTAGAGACACCAAATCTTTAATAGATACTAACTATTGAAATTTTCCATCTATTCTGCATCCGATGATGATGCGATTTAAGATGTATTATTCTGGTAATGTGGTGAGATTTGAGGTTTATTTGTGGCTCTGCCAGAGCCTGGTCAAGCCTGACCTTAACCATGCAGAAAATCATTTGGCGACTTTCAATGTTCATTTATAATTAAAAAAAAAAAAAAAAAAAAAAACTGTAGAAACATGAGAATAAGAGACATTTCTTATCCTGACTTAACAATATAAATCTAGAAGAAAATGCCTACAGTAAATAGCATCATTAATGCTGAATTTTTGAAACATTCCCTTAATTTAAGGCTAAATTCAAGGCGCCTGCTCTCATTGTTTGCTCAATATTCTGCTGAAAACCTTAGTGCAATTAGGTATGAAGAAGAAACACATTTATAAGTTTTGAAAAGGTAGAAAAAATGTCACTTTTGTCTGTGATATTTAAATTTTGCTTATGATAAAAAATATCCCCCAAAGTCTAAAGATCATTATTAAGAGTAAGAAGTGAACTTAGGGAAGTTAGTCGACAAATAGTCCTTAGATAAAACAAATCATTTTTACTAGTAGAGTATAATCTTAAAACACATGTAAAATTTATATGTTTATAACATAAAGTTTACAAAAGAGGAGAAAATTATTTATCAACAAATCTACCAAAACCACACAACTATTTGTAGAAATTGTAAAATATTATTGAAAGTCATCAGACACACTACTTAATAAAAGCAGAGGTAAACCGTGCTCATTCATAGGGAAACTTGGTATTGTAAATATATCTTGCTTAAAATGAATTTATATAGACAGTTTTTAATCTTTTTGGTCTGTGTAGTCCTTTAACATCCTAAAAATTATTGAAGACTACAGAGAGCTTTTCCTTGTGTGGATTTGCATCTCTCAACATTGGTCTTCTTAGAAATGGAAGTTTAGACAATTTTAAAGTAGGCATTTTTAGTTCATTTAAAATGACAATAAGAAAATCATTAGACATTGACATAAATAGTGCATATTTTATAAAAGATAACTGTTGTTTCCAAAACAAATAATATAGTGAAGAGGGTGACCTCATTTTTCTATTTTAAATATATATATATATATATATATATATATATATATATAAAATATTTGACTTAACAAAAAACAGTTGGATTCTGGTGTCTATCTGTGTAGTCAGTCTGTTGTAACATGGGTATGAGCAGGAAAGGGGAGAAACTTGAGGATCCTCTGAAAAGGTCTTGTGATGTCTAGTGTTCTTGGACTCTACCTTGAGAACTGCTGGGCTCTGTAATCAATGCCATTCTAAAATCCCAAGAAGTTTGCATATCTACGTGTGTGTGTGTGTGTGTGTGTGTGTGTGTGTGTGTGTGTGTGTGTGTGTCAGGGGCAATGGTGGTTATTTATAAGCTGAGATTGTTTTGCTGTGTTAGGAGATCAAGGAAGGCCAAGACATTTGTGAGAAAGAACAATGAATGGGGAGCTGACCTCTCCAACAATAACATTTACTGTAAAGCAGTCATACTAAGGGAGACAGTACTGAATGGTATTTTAGTTCCTTCTTGCTGGTATAACAAATTACCTTGAACTCAGTGCCTTACAACAATGCAGATTTATGATCTCATAGCTCTGGAGGACAGAACTCTGGAGTGTTCTCACCTGGCTAACATCTAGGTGTCTGTGGGGCTACATTCCTTTCTGGAGGTGCTGAGGCAGAATTGCTTTCCTGCGTTTCCAGCTTCCACAGGTCTCCTCGGCTGGTGCCTCCCTCCCAAGTTCAAAGTCAGCAAGGGCCAGTGGAATCTTTCTGAATCCCATCACTCTGACCGAGTTTCGTTGTTCACACTTCCTTTTCTGGCTTTGACTCACCTGGCTCAGCCTTTAGCTGAGCAGGACCCTTGCAATGAGCCCTGGATAATCCTGGATAATCTCTCCAACTCAGTATCTTAATCACTGTTGTAAAGCTCACTTTGTGATATAAGAAATTCACCTGTTCTGGGGATAAGGATGCAGACATCTTTGGGGTACCATTATTCTGTCTATCACAAATGGGCACAGGGATGAAAAAAGATACAATAAGAAGTAAAAAAGGATCCAGAAACAGGTCTATGCATATAAATGTATTTGATTTGTGATTGATTATATATAGCAGGGACACGTTATGCATATTCCAATAAATAATTCTACAAAATTGGTTATTCATATAAAAAATTAATTGGATTTGTCTCACATCATACAAAACCATCAAATCCAAGTAGATTTAAAAAATTAAATGTGAAAGGCAAAAAAATTGATAAGTTCTACTACATTAAATTAAAAACTACTCTTAAGCAAATAGAATCACAAAGACAGTGAAAATATGTCAAAAGCAGAAGATATTTGTAACCACTAAATAGTATTGAAAATGCACAAAGAACTAATGATCCAGAAAGAAAAGATAAAAACAAAGCAAAAACCCCCATAAACCCAATACTAGTGGTATGCTGGTAAGCCAGCTTCCAATAAAAAATACAATAAAATAAAAGCCCCAATTTTTAGCATTGACAATTTTCCTGATGTAAACACTCCCACAGTGGTTGATTTCAAGGTATCAACTTGGTGTCATTGAATGAGTGGTATGTAAGCTATCACCTATTGCCAGCTGGTGCAAGATGGCCAAACCATACCACCTCTTTATCCAGAGACAATTGCTGTTAAACTTTGAATCTTGCTGTATGTTAATACATATTTTATTCCATAAAATGTATTTTTTGATAATTACTATTTTGTAAGTTAAAATTTTGTCTCAGCAACATATTATGTAAATATTTTTATATCAATAAGTGTTCTTGTAAAAGTTCTTTTTATTGGCTTATTGCTATTCCCTCAAGTAGATGCAAAATATATACAAGCAGTTCTCTATTTTAGATGTCTACTTTGTATTCCATATTTACCTACATAAACAACGCTATAACATCGTTTTTTAAATTTAAAATGGACCCATATCTTCAGTTATTTCCTTATCATTCATCTCCAGAGGTGGACATGCTAGATTAAATGTCTTCTTACTTCACTGTTTATTTTTACTCTTCATAAATATATTAGTTTGCTCAGGCTGCCATAACAAAATACCAAAGACTGGGTGGCTTAAACAACAGAAATTTATTTTCTCACAGGTCAGGAGGCTGGAAGTCCAAGATCAAGGCACCGGCAGGGTTGGTTTCTGGTGAGGCTTCTCCCCTTGGCAAGTAGATGACAGTCTCCTCCCTGTGCTTCACGTGGCTTTTTTCTGTGTGCACACCGAGAGAGAATTTCTGGTGCTGTGACTCTTTTTCCTCTTGTACTGAGCTGGTCCTCATAAGGGCCCCACCCCATGACCTCACTTAACCTTAATTACTTCCCTAAAGGCCCAATCTCCAAATACAGCCACATTGGGGGTCAGGCCTTCAACATGTGAATGTGGGGGTGGCAAGATTCAGTTCATAACAATAAATGTTTCTAATCTGCCCTCCAGAATATCTGCAATAGTGTTTTCTCCATAGTAACATCTATCTGATAGGGTACATTTTCCCAGCAAGTTTTAAAACTGGTCACTAAAACGAAAACAAAACTGGTATTTAAAGTGAGATAAAGTTCACATGATATAACATTAATCATTTTAACCAACTTACGATACAATTCAGTGTCAGTTGGTACATTCACAATGTGTGAAACCCTCACCACTCTCTAGTTTTACACCATTTTCATCACCCCCGAAAGGAAATTCTTGACCCATTAAGCAAGCACTCCCCATTTCTCACTAATCCCTACAGCCTCTGACAATCAACTCATCTGTTTCTGTCTTTATGGATTTTCCCATTCTGGTCATTTCATACAAATGGAATTATACAGTATGCAGCCTTTGTTTCTGGATGCTTTCACTCAGCCTGTTTTCAAGGTTTATATGTGTCATAGCATTTTATGGAGTAAATAACATTCTATTTTATGGATATTCTGCAATCTGTTTATTCATTCATACTTTGGGTTTAGGCCGTTTCCACATTTTGTCGATTTTGAATAGTGCTGCTCTGAACATATGTGCACATATACTTGTTTGCACACCTGTCTTCATTCCTCTAGGGTGTATATCCCAGAGTTGACTTGCAGGGTCATATGGTCCTTCTACGTTTAAATGTTAAGGAGCCACCAAACTGTTCTCCCCTGCAGCTGAATCATTTGCAATCTCACTAGCAAATTATGAGAACTCTAACTTCTCCTCTTCCTCCCCAACACTTGTTATAATTTTTGGATTATAGGCATCTTAGTGGGTGTGAAGTGGCACCTCTTTTCAGTGTTGATTTGCATTTCCCTAATGACTAATGATGCAGAGCAGCTTATCATGAGTTTATGGGCCATTTGTGTGTCTTCCTTGAAGAGATGTTTATTCAAGTCCTTTACTCATCTTTAATTGGTTTGCTTGTTTTTTTGTTGTTGAGTTTTAAGGGATCTTTATATCCTCTGAATACTGGACAGTTAAAAGATATATATTTGAAACCCATTCTATGGGCTGCTTTTTTCACTTTCTTTGAAATGTTACTTGAATCACAAAAATTTAATTTTGATGAAGTCCAGTTTATCTAGTTTTTCTTTAGTTGTTTACGCTTTTGATGTCACACTTAGGAAACCATTGCCTAATCCCTGTTTACAAATATTTATACCTCTGTTTCCTCCCATAACCTTATAATTTAGTTCTTACATTAACGTCTTTGATCAATTTTGATATAATTTTATATTGTTTGAGATAAGGTCCGTCTTTATCCTTTGGTATCCAGTAGTCCCAGAACCATATATTAAAGAGACTATTGTTTATTTATTGAATGGCCTTGTCACCTTGTGGAAAATCAATGGTCCATAGATGTCTGAGTTTATTTGCATTCTCAATTTTATTCCATTGATTTATCTGCCAATCTTATACCAGTACCATACTGCTTTTTTTTTTTTTTTTTGCACGGTACGTGGGCTTCTCACTGTTGTGGCCTCTCCCGTTGCGGAGCACAGGCTCCGGACGCGCAGGCTCAGCGGCCATGGCTCACAGGCCCAGCTGCTCCACGGCATGTGGGATCCTCCACGACCGGGGTACAAACCCATGTCCCCTGCATCGGCAGGTGGACTCTCAACCACTGCGCCACCAGGGAAGCCCCATACTGTTTTTATTACTATCACTTTATAGCATTCTTTCAAATTGGGAAGCGCATCTCCTTCAATTTTATTCTTCTTTGTTTTGACTTTTCAGGGCCTCTTGTAATTCCACATACATTTTAGAATCAGTTTATTCATTTGTACAAAAATAAGCCATCGGGGGCTTATTCAAATACTCTGCTCATTTTCTAGTGATCTTTCTGTAGGTTAGTATTCTATAAAGAATCCTTATCACTCAACTATTTTGGAAATATGTTTCAGACTTTTTTGTACATCTTAAAAATTTTGCTTATGGCGAACATTTAAAATACAAAGTTGTAACTATTACTCATTTTTCTTCTGTGGTATTTGTCTATAGTGTTATGATGCTTAGAATGTCCTTCTCTTCCCCACCAATAGCTTATATCACTTTTTACTTTTCTATTTTCAAATTTTGTATAAGAACTTCAACCCAATTGTAAATTAATTTTGTATATCATATGATATTAATCTAAGTTAATAGTTTTCATTTAATTAGCTACTTACAAGTCTGAATCCTACGTTCTAAAAAAAAAAAAAAAAAAACAAAACCCAAAAAACAAAACCCAAAAAACAAGGTTGATAAACCATGTAGAATATTACCTTTATTGTGTAGTAGCATTTTAGTAGTTGGATCTATTCTGAACAATTGATTCCATTATAATAATGGTTAAGTTTCACACCATTTATATCTTTATAATGCATTTAAATATCTCTAATACCTGCCCTATTCCAAACCTTAATATTCTTTACAAAAATTGTCTTGGCCTTAAGAATGGATTTATTCTTCCATATCCTTTTGTCTACACAAAATATATATTTGTCAGTTTAAACTAGAGACTTTTCATAGTGACTGAAATATAACTATAATGATTCATAGATAAGCATATATTCATAATAGAAAAATAAACAATTCATTTTTGTTTAGAAATTAAGTACCATTTTAAATGATCTTTAACAAGCAAAATCAGGAAAATCTGGGAACTTCCTATGCCTCAAGCATTCCTAGAAAATACGGAAGTGAGCCCAGTGAGCTGGGAGCCTGAATCTGTAGATGTGAGTTTATACTTTGCTACTCAGTAAGATCTAATTGTTTAAGATACGTGGGGTTCAGTCTTCTCAAATGCAGGTACAGTGTCTCAACTGGTAAATGTAGGCAATAATAATTTTTCTTTTCCATTGTAGTTTATTACAAGATGTTGAATATAGTTCCCTGTGCTCTATAGTAGGTCGTTGTTGTTTATCTATCTTAAATATAGTATGTGTATTATGCTAATCCCAAACTCCTAATTTATCCCTCCCCCACCCTGTTCCCCTTTGGTAACCATTAGTTTATTTTCTATGTCTGTGAGTCTACTTTTGTTTTATGAATATGTTCATTTGTGTCATATTTTATATTCCACCTATAATTAATATCAAATGGTATTTGTCTTTCTCTGACTTACTTCACTTAGTATGTTGCTGCAAATGGCATTCTTTTGTTTATTTTTATGGCTGAGTAATATTCCATTTTTATATATGTACCACATCTTCCTTATCCATTCATCTGTCAATGGACATTTAGGTTGTTTCCATGTCTTTATTACTGTGAATAGTGCTACTATAAAAATAAGGGTGCATGTATCTTTTTGAATTATAGTCTTGTCTGGATAAATGCACAGGAGTGGGATTGCTGGATCATATGATAATTCTATTTTTAGTTTTCTGAGGAACCTCCATACTGCTCTCCATAGTGGCTGCACCAACTTACATCCCCACCAACAGTGTAAGAGGTGTCCCTTTTCTCGGCACCTTCTGCAGCATTTATTATTTGTAGCCTCTTTTGTGATGGCCATTCTGGCAGCTGTGAGTTGATACCACATTGTAGTTTGGATTTGTGTTTCTCTAATAATTAGTGATGCTGAGCAGATTTTCATGTGCCTCTTGGCCATCTGTATGTTTTGTTTGGAGAAATGTCTGTTTAGGTCTTCTGCCCTTTTTTTTTTTTTTTTTTTTTGCGCGGTACACAGGCCTCTCAGTGTTGTGGCCTCTCCTGTTGTGGAGCACAGGCTCCAGACGCGCAGGCTCAGCAGCCATGGCTCACGGGCCCAGCTGCTCCACGGCATGTGGGATCTTCTCGGACTGGGACACGAACCCGTGTCCCCTGCATTGGCAGGCAGACTCTCAACCACTGTGCCACCAGGGAAGCCCTGCCCATTTTTTGATTGGGATGTTTGATTTTTTGTTATTGAGTTGTATGAGTTGTTTGTATATTTTAGAAATTAAACCCTTGTAGGTCTCATTGTCTGAAAATATTTTCTCCCATTCTGTAGGTTGTCTTTTCCTTCTGTTTATGGTTTCTTTTGTTGTGCAAATGCTTATAAGTTTGACTAGGTCTCATTTGTTTATTTATGCTTTATTTCTATTGTCTTGGGAGACTGATCCAAGAAAATATTGCTATGATTTATGTCAGAGAATGTTTTATGCAACCATAGTTTTATCAATGAATTTTCATAGGAAATGTTGTGTAAACTTGTTTGGTAAAATAAAATATGCTATGCAAGTATAAGGCAATTCCAGACTTCCACCAATAAATTTAAGATCCTATCCTATCATATTTACTTGATGTAGGTTTAATGTATAACGATATACTGTTTTTGAGGGTAAAGCACGAGGAAAGCCTTCTTTCCCCACTACAGCCTCCAATGAGGGGATGAATTCTCTAGACACAGTCAGGACTTAGCAGACTTTTGCAGAAGAGAAAAGCCAAGGAAGCTATTTTCCTTTTGGTCCTTCAAATATACTACTGCTACTGGCTGTTGTGTTTGTTGTTTCTGCTCCCCTTGGAATGGCAATGTGGGGTCAGATCTGTACTTTAACTGAAACTTTCACAATAGGCAAAGAATAAACACATAAAAAAAATTTAAATGTACTTGATAAGGTGTAGGTATAGTGATGATTATTAAAAATAACATTGATGTTATATTATTCAGGCAATAAACTGTTAGATATATAATAGTCGTATGTTCATTCTAACCTGGCTTTGTATAACATTTTAACTGTAACTTTTTGAAAAATATTTTGTGTCATATTTACATTAAGGTAAGAAATTCAGTTTTCTTTCTCCATAACGACTACTTGTATATAAAGCATTGCTGGTCTTTTACCTCCTTTTCAAATATTCCTATTCGCGGTTATATTTTCATTTTCTTGTTTTGGAATAATAAGTCACAACAGTAATCAAGACACGCAGGCAGATTTCTGGAAGCTTGAGGATTCAAATATCCATATTTACCAGAATTAAGAGTTTTTAATAAAGTTGGGCCTTGAAACTTTAGTTTCTATGGAAACAAAATTTAATGATAGCAACCCAAATGCTGAATCATTTACTTGAAAATGTAAAACTATAGAAGATAAGCAATACACATTTTACTATTAATTTTATTATTTGAAATAGATATAGAAGGTGTCATTTCTCCCATTGCTTTTCCGTGTTTCTTAATAACTACAAATGAATAGGAATCAAGTGAGAATAGACTTGCATCTTTGATTCAAATGAAAACATTCTGATTTTTTTTTTGGTCTTTTTTTTTTTGTAGAGTACTTACACACCTTGAATCAAGGTTTACATGAAAATAAAAAAGAGACTGAGAAATAACCCCATGTAGTGAACTCCCTGCTTCCCATGGATTAGGACACCACAGAAACGGCACCTACTTCCTGCCAACTAGCAAAAAGGTCAAAATCCCCGTAGTGAACAGGCAGGTGCTCTGAAGATTTTCTCGGGCCAGCGAGACCTGTGAGTAACGCTCCCTGACAGAGCAGGCTGATCCGCTAAGCAGGACCCCATAAGAACAGAATTGCTTTTGAAGCCGAATCTGGCCTCTGTACCCCGACACCAAATTAATTCTCAGAGACAGAGTTTTGGGTAAAGTGGAAAAGAATAGCTTTATTGCTTTGCCAGGCAAAGGGGGCCACAGTGGGCTAATACCCTGAAAACTGTTTGTCTGACCTGGAGGGGGTAGTGAGCAGTTTTAACACAATGGTTCAAAGAGAGCATGATAAGCTGGTGGACATTCTTCTGATGGGTCAGTGGGGAGGTAAGTGGGAGTCGGCATCATCAACCTCCTGGTTCCACCCAGTCTGGGGTCTACGTGCTTGTGGGCAGCATGCAGTGAAATTCTCCCACCTGGTGGGGGCTTCAGCCTCTGCAGAACAGCTCAGAGATATTGTGATGTGTATCCCTTGAGGGGGAACCAGGACCCTGCCCCCAGGCTGCACTATTATTTCTTTATTTTTTTTTAACATCTCTATAGGAGTATAATTGCTTTACACTGTTGTGTTAGTTGCTGCTGTACAACAAAGTGAATCGGCTATGTGTATACATATATCCCCATATCCCCTCCCTCTTGAGCCTCCCTCCCACTCTTCCTCTTGTTACTTGACTGCTCCTCCCTTGTCTCTGCATCCCCTCCCTTCCCTGATTAGCAACTGTTTGACCTGCCCTTTGGAACTCAGGGAAGGGCATGGAGGCTGAATAAACCTATTTCCTGTAATCAAGAAATGGGGGACACAGAAAGGTTTTTGTGCTCAGAAGCCCCACGGCACCCTGCTTGGTATCATTTTCCTCTCAAACCCAAAGATCATCAGTGCTCATTTGAGACTAACGTGGAAAACAGGTTGGAATGGTCCCCCTAGTATCTAACTTAATGTTACTCTTTTAATCACCATGTTGTTTAAAACTGGATTTTTCCACTGATATATAATTGTGTTCCACCCTGTAACCCATTTTCCTTGGTCATGGTGGTTCTGTTTTCTTTCTTTTAAACAACAAGAATACACAGGTCTAAGGGTGCTGAGGCCCTGGTGGGACATGCCACACACACCCTCATATACACCCGCATTTAAGAAAAAAATTAACCTGGAAATACTCTGAATTTCATTTGTTATTATATCTATACAGATCTCTAACACGTATAGACTCTACAGAATATAACACTTTCATCTGAAGAAAAATGAAGGTAATTGTGACTGTAGATACAGGTGCAGAACCTACCAGGTGCCAGGGTGCTGGGCACAGGAAATGGTGCCTCGGTCACTATGTCCCCCCAGACACTCTGCAAAGGGAGAAACAAGGCAAAAACTTGTGCCCAGCCACCATTAATTAGTGGAGAACTGGGTGTGCATTTTGTCTGATTCCAAAGTTTATCCTCTATTCATTGGAGTGCATCCTTCCCTTAAAGTTTTCACTATTTTATTTCTTTAATCTTCAGAAGAGCTCTCTATCATCCTGACTTTTTATATTAGCAAATTGAGTCTAAGAGCATTATGTATAATGCCTAAGACTGGTACTTTTTAAGTCTCTTGATTCTAGATCTTTAGTTCGTTGTACTACACCATACATGGAACAAATGTTTTTAAAAATTAAAAAAAATTATAACTGTTAAAAGATATACTGGGGAGTATTAACATTTTTAAGGGTTTATTTGAGCAAAATTCAATTTGAATTGGGCAGCTTCCAAGCTAGCAGATAGGAAGGAACCCCGAGCTGCTGCACAAACTGAAAGACGTTTTAGGCAGAAGGGGCAGAAACAAGGAAGTTATACTTGGCAAAAAAGTGGGTTGGTTCTGGCAAGGTAGCCATCCTTTATGGGAGAGCAGGGGCTGTGAGGCAGGTGAACTCACCTGTGCTGATGGGGTGATTCCTGATTGGCTGGTTTAAGATGTATATGTGTGACTGAGTTGCTTTGCTGTGCACCTGGAACTATCACAATATTGTTAATTGGCTCTACTCCAATATAAAATAAAAAGTTAAAAAAAAAAGATGCCATTCCTGGGAGTGCCAAACTGCAATTAAGTCTCAGTTTGGTGACTTGGGGCTTAGCATAAGTGATTCTATTGGGGGCCCATTGTCTTGTTTTATAACAGTACAAAGATACTAATAAAAATGAAAAGAAAAATGACCAACACCCGCCCCCCAAAAAAGCCCCCACAAAACCAAGTTAATAAGAATCAAAAACAATCACAGAATTAGTGAGGCCATAAGGACCAGTGCATCCTTGCATAGTGTTTGGTACAGAGGAGATTCTCAAAAAAATTCATTAAAAATATGAGTATGAATTTTTGATGTGAATTTTATTAAAAAACAACCTTTAGATATAGCCAGCCAAGTTACTTACCATAAATAAATTAACTTTTCCAGGTCAGGATCCTCCAGGTTATACACAAAGGTAGAAAAATTAAGTTGATGACTCAGCTGTCACATCTTTGAGTAGAAAACATACGCTGCATTTGGAGTTTGGAGAGGAATAATTGTATCAGGTTAATTTAGGAAAATCTCACAAGACAATTCCCCACTTAACATCTTCCAGGGAATCAGGCTTTGTTTTTTAATATTCTCTACATAAAATGCACATACTTTACAATACATCAAAATTCAGGAAGTATAATTTGAAATATAGAGTTACTTCTCTACAACCCAACCAGTTTTTAAAAAAAACTATGCAGAGGGAAAAATCATCTCACATTCCATTCCAAATACAAGAATTAATTCATCATAATCAAGGGTAATGTTTTGAAATTTGTTAACCATGTATCTGTCTCCTGATTGATGTCAGCGCTGGGAGGTCCCGTTACCGGATAAAAAGTGACTGAATATAAACAGCCATATTAATGATTTGATAATTCTGAAGAGAAGATTCTTAAGTCTTTTACCTTTTAAACATTACATTTACATTTATATTCATTTTAACATGATAGTTTGTTTATACAGCGCTTTTACTTTTTGTTAGGAAACAGGTTGGGGATGTTTGATTGCCATGCAAAACATTAAATTTTTTTTTCACAATTAATCAGAAATGGGCTTAAGTTTAGTGGTTTGTGCTGTATGGCTGATAGTAAGAGGAAATACTTGTATGGGTTGGCCAAAAAGTTTGTTCGAGACCCAATATAACTGAAGCAGCTTGAGATGCTAAAATTAAAAAGTTGACAAGATGAAAACATTCAAAAATTATTCTGTTAGTTTTTCCTTCTGAAGTGCAGGCTTAATTGTAATGTAACATATTTAGATGTTAAAGACTGAGTCCAAAGCAATGATTCAAAAATTGAAATATTTATATTCTAGGAAGACTGCCATGACCACATTCGCAACAGTTAAGTATGTGACTTTAAGTCTTTCATTTATAACTCTGATAATAAAATTGAATGAAATATCAACTACTATATCTAAGACTTAATATGTAAGATAAAATGTTAATGATGCCTCAGCAGAATTTAGGATGATAGAAAGAAAGAAGGAGTAAGTAAATATTTTTGCTCATATAATTGGGTCATAATAATTATTTTATCATTCATAAATTTGAAAATGAGTTAAATAGAACCATAAGATGGTTTAAAACTTAGAATGAAGACACAATATATACAAAAGCATCATTATAGCTTATGAGGTATACCATAAGATGACATGTAAGAATAAATGTTTCATTAATAACAGTTATCATAAAATAAAGTTATATGCAATGCGTTGCTAAAAGTAAATAAAATATCCAACAGAACTGAGTTTGGCTCTCTTTCTTAAAGGAAATATATGGCAAGAAATATGAGAGAAGAACATTTATTTATTGAATTCTTATTAAAGATGGTGACTTGAGCCAACATATTTTCCTTTTCTTTTTCAAGACCTCACTAAATTATAATTAGAAAGTGTACTAATTATACAACAAAATAGAATAAGGGACTATGCAGGGGAGTTGGAAAGGGGAAAGGAAGCGAAAGAGGGAAAAGGGGGTGGAGGACAGTGAAAATCCAGTGAAATCAGGCTCCCGGACCACATTCTGTGTGTCAGTAGACAAGGCTGCAATGAGTTCAAAACTCTTGTGATTTGTTAATTGTTCTTTTTCTTGCAAAATATGTGTTCCATAAAGCTAAGAAACAAACCAAGGACAGGTGAGAATTAAGATTTGAGGAATCAATGAATCCATCTGAGGCAAGTATTCAAGGCCCCTTACAGAGGCTGGTTTGTGCAGCAGCCCTGTAGAAAGGTCGGCCCAGATTATGGAAGCGGAGACTAGGGGAATGGAGAGGAAGTTGCCCAGAAAGTAAAAACTGTTCAAATGTCTCTTACGGTGGAGTCCTGAAAATGGTACAGTTACTGGTTTGGAGACTTCAGCAATGTCAGTGGGACAGAAAAAAGAGAAAAGGGGAGGAGGAGGAACTTACAGAAGATTCTAGATCAAAGGAGACCAGAAAGATCTGACAGTTAAGAACAAGGTGTAATCCTTGTTTGGATTCTGCGTTTGGGGAAAAAAAGCTAAAAAGTTGTTATTATGACAATGGGGTAAACCCAGATATGGCTTATATATTAAATTAGAATGTTGTATGAACCTTAGGAACTGTGAGATCAAAGTAAGATAATTGGATTGTAGTTATATGGGAAGACTTCATTGTTCTTAGGAGTTACATGTTGAAGTATTTAGGGGTGAAGTGATTTCACAATACACACCACTATGCAGTGTGTGTACATGTGTGTGTAAAAGAAAGGTAGTTGGAGAAAGGGAGAAGACAAGCTTGGCAAAATGTTAAACATTTCTGATAGAAGTGAGAGAATATACGTGCTTACTGTGTTATACTTGCAGATTTTATGAAAGTGTAGTAAGTTCCAAACAATCAGAATAAAAATACAAAAAGGATCAGGTGGTGTAAGGGAAAAAAAAAAGATGAAAAAAAAAGGAACTCAAAGAAAATAAAATGTCTATGCCAGAAAATATATATATATACATATATAAGCTGGGTAAACTATTTGACTCTTTAGTAAATACATTTAAATAGTTGTCATAAGCATTGTTTATTGATTAAATTCTACTGGAAAGGTAAGTGTGGAGTAGGCATTGCAATAAAGTTAAATTTTATCTTTCAAATTGGGGAATCAATAGATAATATCTAAAATAGACAAATAATATGAGAAGTGTATTATTTTGATGTTTGGAAGCAATAATTTAGAAGAAACAGTAAGAGCAATGGTCCCCTGGTGCAGGGATGTGACAGAATCTGAATGTGTTTCACGACAAGCCTTCTGAGACAATGATCTTTTCTCTTAAGTATGTGCATGGATGCCACATTATTAAATAATTACTTAAAACTAAAATAATATAGGTTCTTGCAGTGTTACGTTAAGCACAAGTACATGGTTAGTGGAAGGATGTGGTGCACATTAATGGTACAAGCAAGCCACTGGAAGGGCAGGGTGCTGACTGGACCTCAGGGACTCTGCAGGGTCTGAATATTAAGGAAACTCACCATCTTCCTTCTCATTATAAACGAGTTTACTCCCCATTCAATGAAACGCAGCCCCTGAGAGCTCCTAAATTTACATCTTACAGCTTTAACTCAGGCACAAGCTCGAAAGTCCACAGAAACTATTCCTGAGTCAGGCCAGCTTTCCACACCTCTTACAGTCACCTGGGGGATGGGAGGTGGGTGGAGACAACCTTGGCAGTTTCTGAAAGAAAACATAGCCCGGAAGGGCTGGGGCTCTGAGCCTTCGCCCCGCTGGTCAGGCTGCCATTGTCCCAAGGGTGTCAGAGAAAGAGCAGAGAGGCCTGGGTAACAAATGGCCTTATCACTGTACAGCAGGGAGCCTGACTTTCCTTTTTTATTTTTTTTATAGCTTTATTGAGATAAACTTAAAATGCCATACAATTCACTCACTTAACATGTACAATTCAAGGGTTTTTAGAACATATGCAGATATTTGCAACCACCACAGTCAATTTTGGAGTATTTTCATCCCCTCCAAATTAAACCCTGAACCCATCAACTGTTGTACGGAACGTGTATGGGGATGGATACTAAGTGTGTGGGATGATGCGGGGGGGGGGCGTTGAGGGGGGAAGAAAATGTTGGATCCATCGGGCCCAGTGTACCGACAATCTCTGCTCACTGCATCAATGCTGCAGCTCTGGGAGTTTGATGGATTGGTTGACTTGAACATGGACCAAAAAGAGGTCCACAGTGAGCAAGTTAGAAATGTCAGACTTGCCTTGGTTTAATGGAGAGGAAGGGATTCCAAGTCTCAGAGATACTGGGATGTCAGAGAGGATTTGTCATTGAAGACCTGCTCACCGCCTTGGGAGGGTCCAGGGTCCAGCCTTTCACTGTGACTGTGAGAAATAAATTTGTGAGGGCCACCCCCCTACCCCAACTCCCCACATCCTTGGAAAGCTCTGTGATTGGTCCTTTCTGTAGGCCAGACGTCACAGTGGGAACTTCGGTGGCTGAACTGAGAATCCGATGCAGTGGGAGTGATTGGACCCCGGGGTGGCCAGGGCCAAGCGGTGGTGGGAGCATGTGACCACCAAGGGCAGGCGTGGTCACTGTGATGGATGGTGGAATCAAAGCAGCAATCACAGCGATCAGTCGAATAGTCTGACCGATACAGCCCTAGGGCACTGGCCTATTGATCGCCATGGTGTTCCTAACGTGAGATAGACAGAAAGCCTACTGAATCCTTACTTGATCTGTATAAGAAGAAAAGTTCTAGGTCAAGGAAACAAAAGTCTAACTTGAATCCTAAAAACAGAGAGTTACAGCCCCCTGATCATTTTGCAGACTTGAACCAGTTTGCAGACCCAGAACCCTTTGAATGAAGGGGAGGTTGGTTCTCCCCCAGGAAGGACCCTCCTACACTCACAAAAATGTATACCGTGAATCTTCTGCTCAGCCTTCCCCAAAGGGAACTCCAGTTTTTTACCAGGTAACTGTGCTTTGGTGAGAAGGAAATACTCAGACATTTTGGGGACAATGTCCTTTTCCTGAACACTGGCTCTGAACTGACACTAATCCTGAGAGAACCAAAATGTCACTGTGGCCCACCAGTCAGACTTAACGGGTGTCAGGCTTAACTCAGGTTCACCCTCAAGTGGGCCCAGTGATCCCCCAAACCCATCCTGTGGTTGTTTTCCCAGTTCCAGGAGGTGTCATTGGAATAGAAATACTGTGCAACTGGTGGAATCGCCACATTTGTTCCCTGACCTGTGGGATGACGGATATTGTGGTAGAAAGTGCCAAGTGTGAGCCGTTAGAACTGCTCTACCTAAGAAAATGGTGAACCCAAAGCATTATCACATTCCTGGAGGGATTGCAGAGCTTAGTGCCACCACCTGGGACTTGAAAGATGGTATTTCCTACAACATTCCCGTTCAATTCACCTATTTGGTCTTGGAGAGTGAAAGTGGATTGCTGTTAATTAAATCAGATAGCGACTTCCATTGCAGCTGCTGTACCAGATGTGCTTGCATTGCTTGAACAAATTAACACACCCCCTGGTACCTGGGGTGCAGCTATTAACCTGGCAAGCAGGTTATCCCTACTTGTCAATAAGGACCATCAGAAGCAGTTTGCTTTCTTCTGGCGAGGCCAGCAATACACTTCTCCTGTCCGACTTCAGGGGTGGATCAACTCTCCAGGCCCATGTTGTCATGTAGTTTTCAGGGACCTTGATCGAATTTCCCTTTCACAAGATATCATACTCATCACTTATGTGGTTGACATTATGCTGATTGGACTTAGTTGGCAAGAAGTAGCAAGAAGTGGGTCAGAGGGTAGGAAGTACATCTGACAAAAGCTCAGGGATGCAGTGGTGTGGGGCCTGTTGAGATATCCACTCCAGCGCGAAGGAGAACAGGTTGCCTCTGGCCTCTCCTACAATCGAAATAGAGGCAAAATGCTTAGTGGGCCTCTTTGGTTGTTGAAGGTAACCTATTCCTCCTTTAGGTGTGCTACTCTGGCCAATTATCATATAACATTATCCATTATCATATAACAGAAGATGTTTTGACTTTATATCATAGTATTTATTTAAATATCATAAATTGTACATCATAGTATGTAAATTAGGGATATCAAAGAGAAAACATCACTCAAAGATGTTACCTCCTTTTGAGGAAGGGATGAGTGTGTTTTTGACTGTATACAGGATTGTCATATCATGTTTGGATGAATTATAACCTTGTTATTGCCTTTATTTGAAGATTAAGTTTGGTTTAAGGAGGTGTGCATGTATGCCAAGATGACACAGGGTGTTCTTGTGATGATTAACTTGATGTGTCAACTTGCCTGGATCACAGGGTGCCCAGGCATTTGGTCAAACATTATTCTAGGTGTGTCCAGGACGGTGTTTCTGATGATATTAACATTTGAATCAGTAGACTGAGTAAAGCAGATTGCCTTTCCTAATGTGGGTGAGCCTTACCCTATCAGTTGAAGGGCTGAATAGAACAAAAAGGCTGATCCTCCTACAAGTAAGAGGGAACACCTCCAGCCTGAATGCCTTCAAGCTGGAACATGTTTTTTTCCTGCTTTTGGACTCAAACTGAAACATCAGCTCTTCCTTTGGTCTCAAGCCTGCTGGCACTTGGACTGTAACTTATACTGTTGTCTCCTGGGTCTCCAGCTGGCCCAATGCAGACCCTGGGACTTGTCAGCCTCCTTGGTCATGTGAGCCAAATCCTTATAGTAAATCTCTCACATGGTCTCATTCTATATCTCTCTATATATTGTATATATATTATATATATAATATGCATATACATCTACAAATACGGTATGTTCCTCCATTTATTTATTTAGGTCTTCCATGTAGAGGTCGTGCAAATCTTTATTTGGATTTATTCTTAAGTATTTGATGTTGATTGATGAATTTGTAAATGATTTTTTTTCTTCCAGTTTCAGTTCTAATGCTTTGGGCTGATATAAAGTGGAGCAATTCATGTGTGTGTGTGTATATGTGCATGTGTTGACCTTGTATAAACCAAAAAGCTAAATTTGTTTAGTAAACTCAGTTTTACTGACGATTCTGTTGCATATTCAACACACAGGTGATAGCATGTTTATTTTTCCTGTCTTAATTCACTTTCTGGAATATTCAGTGGAATGGGAAAATAAAAGTCTATAGTGGAAATAATCTCTTGTTAATGATCTCAGGAGAAAGACTTTTGATATTCACCATTGAACATTTTCCAAAGAACTAATTTATAGCTATGTTGATTTTTCTTCAATGTTCAAATTTTTCTAATTTCTATCCTTATTTTTTTGTTTTCCTTTCTTCTACTTTAATTGAATTTGATATTTTTCAACTAACTTATATGATCTATCAGTTTTTAAAGAAAATTATTGATTAATTTGCAAACTTTGAGAAATATTCTAGTTTTCCTTTAGTTATAGATTTCTACCTACATTACTTCCACTGTGGCCAGATGAAAACCTCATTTTATTTCAATCATTTGAAATCTATTGTAATTTGCTTTAAGGCAGAAAATATGATTAGTTAGTAAATATTCTATTTTTACTTGAAAAGAATTTATTTTCTGCAGTTTTTGGTTGAAGTGTTCTACATATATGGAGCCAAAGTTTGCTAACCCTTTTGTTCATGGTTTCAATAACTGATTTGTTTCTTAGCTTGTGCTGTTTCTGAGGTAAGTATGTTAAATTTTTAAGTGATGATTATGAACTTGCTCATTTCTCAACTTCTGCTTTACATATTTTCAAGCAATGTTAATAGAGCCAAGAATTTTAAGATTTTTATATTTTCCTATTTAGTTGATAGGCCTAGTAATATGTCTTAATATTATTGATATTGACCTAATTATACCAATTCTCTTTGGCTAATGTTTGTATGAAATAACTTTTTTCAACATTTTACTTTCAAACTTTATTTAAACGTGTCTCTTGTGAACATCATATTGTCAGGTTTTGGTTTTTAATGTAGTTTGTTGTCTTTTAACTGGGTTTTTAAAATTTATTTGAGTTTAATGTAATCGCTATTATATTTGAATTTAAGTCTACCTTCTTGCTACTTTATGGTCATGTATTTAAATCATTGCCACTGAAAGTCTAGATTGCTTTCATTTTAAAAGAATATCACCCAGGGGTACAGAAATCCTTAGCAATCAGCAGAGAGGCATAGCTTCTCCATCCAATCCAATCGGGAGCCTACCTGTACTTAGTCTGCCGTCTTTGTCTACTTTAGTCTACTCTGGTTTGTTCGCACTCCTAAAATCTAGTACTCCAGAAGTCCCGACTAAGTATCTCTGGTATTTTCTCTAGTCCCTCCCCTCTGGTGGCTCCTGAGTTCTAACTTTTGCTACCCAGAATTGTGAAGCTGCAAAACTCTCTGCTCCGCTGGTTAGTTCTTTTTTGTGCATTATTTGCTTCTTGACCTGGGAAGCCTCAAGGGTCAAACCCCTCAAGGGGAAAACTGAGGATGAATGTTGGTATCACTTCCTTTCATCCCCCTTCTCTCTGGGACCCTAGGCCCTCAACAACTATCTGCCTTAAGAGTCCAATTCTAGTGTGCTTTCCTTTCTGCCTCCGTGACATTCCCCAAAGCTCTGAGAGACGCTGTGATTTACCTGCCACCTCTGGACTCTTTCCTTGCACCAAGAATTGCACACGAGTAAAGGAACAAACAGCAGATAAAATGCTTCCTTTCCATCCACATCCTTGTTCCTGGGTGCCTTGGAAGTGCTCCAATCCTTCAAACAGATTTTTAAAAATATTATCATGCCTGTGTGTTAGGCTGGACAGGACTATTGGTCACAGCATCAAGTTAGTGTAGGAATCTTCTTGTGGTTTTAGTGCTCATTTTTCTTATTCGTTATGAGTTTGAGCACCTTCACATGTTCATTTGTCATTCATATACCCCCTTTTCTGGTGCACCAGTTCAATATTTCTTGTCCATTTTACTCTTGGGTTATTGGTTTTTGATGAATGGTTTTATAGAAGTGATCCATATGTTCTGGACACAACCTTGATGTACGTATGACTGGTAAATATATACTCTCAGTCTATGGCTTGCCATTTCTCTCTCTAAATGATGTCTTTTGAGAAACTAAAGTTCTTAATTTTAATGAAGTTTATTTATTTGTATTTTTCATTATGATTAGCATTGCCTCCACCGGCCCCTGGGGAATAAATATTTCCCTATGCTAAGAATTAAGGGATTTTTAAAAACATTTTTCCAGATTTTTATTGTTTTAGAATTCACATTTAGATTTAAAATCCTTCGTAATTGTCTCCTTATAGTATAAACTATGTATCATTTTTCATTTCTAAGCTGATGTCCAGTCGACTGAACAACATCAACTAAAAATAAATCTTTCCTCAAGTACGCTGCAGTACCAATTTATTTATGAATTGAGCGGTTGTTATGTTTATGTATATCTTTGTAATCCCCATACCATTCTATTTTTGATTTTTTGATTCTTGCGGAAAAGTGCCACCATGTCTTAGTTACAATAGCTTTTGAATAAGTTTCATATTGAGTAGATTATGTTTGTGCAATAGCTGATTCTCTATTATAGTTTTTTGTTTTTTATGCCTGCAATTTAAATTTCCTTATAAATTAAAATTTTCCTCTCGATTTACATCCCACCACTCCCTGCTCCGCACATCCTAGTGGGAATTTTCTTGAGATTACATTGAACGTCTAGATTAGATTGTGAAGTACTGTCACATTTACAATACCAATCCTTCCAATTTGTGAATAGAGTATGCCACTGCATTTCATAGGTTGTCTTAACTTTTGCTCAGCGTCTTTTATAGGGCAATGTGTAGACAAAACCAAGGTTTGGTTGGACTTGTTCATGTTTATTTGAGCTTTCTATGCTGTTTAAATGTACTATTCTTAAATGTCTATGCATGTAATGAAAGTTTACTATATCCTTTTCAATATTTATATTAATTTTTCTTGACATTGAACTAAGACTTTCAGCATGTATTAAATAGAGTAGTGATGTAAATATTTGTCTTATTCTTCCTAATCCCTTAGGAAAAGTTTCAACCATTATTTTACATTTTCAAAGTTAATAAAAATCTGCTAAAATATCAAGTTTAAATTGTATGCTCTGTGTGTCAGTAACATGCATCCCGTAGAGAAATTCCTGAAGAGAAATTGACATTAATTCCTTATCATTTTTATAACTCATCAAATGTCTTTATTAGATTCTTAAGTTTTTCTCTAGTCTCAACGTAT
Source organism: Orcinus orca (assembly GCF_937001465.1). Classification (NCBI taxonomy): domain Eukaryota; kingdom Metazoa; phylum Chordata; class Mammalia; order Artiodactyla; family Delphinidae; genus Orcinus; species Orcinus orca. The sequence continues at coordinate 104,080,064 of NC_064567.1, forward strand.
TATATATTTTGATTCCTTTCCCCAAAATCCTATAATTTTGCCTCGTTTTACTTTGGAGTGGTTTTCCTCTCCAATTATTTACAACTGATTATTTTAGCTTTGCCTTCCTGGTTCCACGGTCTGAAATTTCCTTAATCTATGAGTGATGTTTTCCTTGCTTTATTTTCTGCATCATAGCTTCAAGTATCTACCTAAGTAGAGGTGTGATAAATAGAATTTATCTGTCCTGGCATGTATAAAAATATTTTTATCTTGGCTTCAAAATGTGTTGGTAGTTTGGGTGAAGAATCCTATGTTATAAACAATGTTTCCTGAGAATTTACAACAATACTCCTGTGTCTTCTAGCAGTGTTGCTAGTAAAATAATTGAAGTTAGGCAGTTTTTAGTCCCTTGAGGTGACCCATTTTGTTTCCAGGAATTTTGCAGGATTTTCTCTTTATTCTTGATGGTTTATAATTTCATAATTTTGATTATAATTACTGTACTCATTAGGAAGTTTCCATCAAAAAACTTCTATGTTTCAGCTCTGATGAATTATCTTCCATAATATCTTTAATAATTTATTCTACTCCATTTACCACGATCTCTCCTTTTGGAAATCCTATTAATCAGATGATATTACCAGATTTATTCTATTTGGATTAATTCATTTTTAAAAGAAAATTTTTATTCAATAGTTTGTATTTACAGAAGTTGTAAAAATAGCACAGAGAGTTCCTGAATATCTTGCACCCAGATCCCCCTGTTGTTAACATTTTAAGATACTATGGTATATTTATAACAAGTAGTGAACCAAGATTGATATATTAACTAACGTCCATCATTTACATTAGGGTTCACTCTGTGTTATCCCATTCTATGGGTTCTCAGTATGTAAAATGTTGTTGCTTTAAAATTATTTTTTAGTACTTCCTTATTTTCTGGCTCTACAAGACCCTCTATGCAGACATCAGTGAAAATGACAGAGCAAGGGGCTCCAAACCTATCCCTCCACAAAACAATGAATAAACTGGCAAACTCTGTTGGAATAAACTCTCAGATCTCTAGAATTCAATCAAAATCTTATGGCAACCAGGATAACACTTAGGGAAGGAACAACAAAAAACAAGCTGCATATAAACCAGAGAGCTCATAGTGTTTCAATTTATGTGAGACCATCCCTCCCTCTGAGGCTCAGCAGTGGCACTGAGAACAAGAACCTGTATTTTGGTGCATGAAACTGTTCCTTGAAAGAGCAGGATGGACCTTTTTCTCAAAAAACTGTGGTAGTTTATTTTGACCCATCTGAGAGGTCCTTGAAGGACTACTTCAAGAACTTGCCTTTATTTTGCATAACTCAGAAGTCTCCCAGGCTGATTAACCTGTCCAGGGATGATCATTTGAAACATTTAAAGACAAATGTGTTAGCTGCTGCCACCTGGGGGCAGCGACAGTTTATAGGGAAAAAAGACTCACTGGGAAGCTTAGGAGGAAATGCTGGGGGTGAGAAGCTTTTGGGAAATAAAGGCTTTAAAAGCTCCCAGCTGTTCTTGGGAACCTAGGGCGTGTGCACGTCTAGGGCTGGGCACACAGTCAGGGAAGATCTGAGAAGGTCCCACGCTCTTAGCTTTGGCTCTTTGCACGCAGAATTGAGAGCTAAGACAGAGACAGAAACTGGCAACCTGAGTGTTGAAGACATTTCCAAACACACAGCCAGTCTGCAAAGATGGGATTTTTGTCTGTTAGAGTTTTTCACATGTTTAAGGAAATGCTGTCAAACACTTAGCTGATCAGTAAGTTCGTAGCACAAAGACCTCAGTGGCTACATGTGACAAAGAATACAGGTTTTACAAAATTAGGTAATAAAAGTTACTAAACAAACAAATAAGTCCTGCAGCAAACTACAACACCCTCAGGAGAGAAGGGAGAATTTGATTTCCTGAACTGGCACATTAAGAATATTCAAAATGTCTAGTTCTGCTGTACAGAAAAGTGACTCAGATATACATATATATGCATACTTTTTATATTTTTTTCCACTATGGGTTATCACAAGATACTGAATATAGTTACCTGTGCTATACAGTAGGTCCTGGTGTTTATCCATCCTATATATAAGAGTTTGCACCTGCTAATCCCAAACTCCCAATCCTTCCCTCCCCCACCATACTCCCCCTTGGCAACCACAAGTCTGTTCTCTATGTTCGTGAGTCCGTTTCTAGTTTTTAACAAAATTTATGAAGTATGCAAAAAAACAAGAAAAATATGGTCCATGCATAGAAAAAAATAAATTAATAGAAACTCTCCTTGATGAAGCCCACATATGGATTTACTAGACAAAAACTTTGTTAACTGTCTTAAATATTCACACACACACAAAAAAAAATCCCTAAAGAAATCATGCATAAAGAGTTTTAAAAAGCCAGGAAAAAGATATATTCCCCAAAGAATACTATCAATAAAGAGAGAGAAATTACATAAAATGAACCAAATAACATTTTTGGAGTTGGAAAGTAGTATAATTTAAATGAAAAATTCACTAGAAGGATTTAATAATAGATTTAAGCAAGCAGGAGGAAGAATCAGTGAACTTGAAGAAAGTACAATAGAGATCCCCAGGCCTGGGGAGCAAAAAGAAAAAATAATCAGTAATAATGAACAGGGCCTAGGAGACCTATGGGATCCATTAAATATATCAATGTACATATAATTGTAATCTCAGAAGGAGAGGAGAGAAAGAGGCTGAGAGACAATTTAAAAAAAAATAATGGCCAAAAACTTACCAAATTTGCAGGGCTATTGACTGAGTTAAATCCTGTGGTCAATGACTGAGTCCATCACACCTGCACGATGAAAGCTCAGTACAAGCTCCGGATCCTGATCTCAGTGGGGTTTCCTGGCTGGTGATCACATGGCAAGAGCAGGGGGCAGATGCACCCCTATCCCACACAGAGAAGGAACAGAGGTTCTGGGTTCAGTTCCCTCCCAGACCTCATGCTGTGGGTCTGCATTTGACAGTCCTGACTTGTATCCTTTATAACAAAGCTACAGTCATACATATAGTTCTTTCCTGAATTCTGTGAATCGTTCTAGCTAATTGTCAAACCTTAGGGAGGTTGTAGAAACTACCTGGAATTGGATCCAGTTGGTCAGAATCGTAGGTGCCTTCAGGATCCCTGAATTTTCGGCCACAGTCTGAAGGGAGGGCAGTCTTGTGAGGGAGCTGTGAGAACCCCCTGGATTTGTAGCGCATTGGTCAGAGGTATGAGTGGGCTTGAGACCACTGAACCTGTAGCATCTGAGGTATGACTGGGCTTGTGACTACTGAAGTTGCAGCATCTGAGGTTGAAGCCAGTTCTATTGGTGACTAAATCCTTTAAACTGTAGGGTCTGAGACTAACTACAGGGGGGTTAGAATTGGAATTGTGTTGAAGTACTGCATCATGCTAACTACTAAGAAAAAAAATATAGTAAAATAAATAAGAATAACATCAAGGAGACCTTCAAAATGGTGGAGTGGAACATGTGGAGATCATCTTCCTCCCCACAAATACATCAGAAATACATCTGCATGTGGAACAACTCCTACAGAACACATACTGAATGCTGGCAGAAGACCTCAGACTTCCCAAAATGCCAGAAACCCCACGTACCTGGGTAGGGCAAAAGCAAAAAGAAAAAACAGAGACAAAAGAATAGGGTTGGGACCTGCACTTCTGGGAGGGAGCGTGAAGGAGGAAAAGTTTCTACACACTAGGAAGCCCCTTCACTGGTGGAGATGGGGGGTGGGCAGGGGGGAAGCTTCAGAGCCACAGAGGAGAGCTCAGCAACAGGGATGCAGAGGGCAAAGTGGAGAGATTCCCTCAGAGAGGATTGGTGTCGACCAGCACTCGCCAGCTTGAGAGGCTTGTCTGCTCCTCCGCCGGGGTGGGGGTTGGGGCTGGGAGCTGAGGATAGGGCTTCGGAGGTCAGACCTCAGGGAGAGGACTGGGATTGGCTGCGTGAACACAACCTGAAGGGGGTTAGTGCACCACAGCTAGCCGAGAGGGAGTCCGGGAAAATGTCTGTGCCTGCCTAAGAGGAAAGAGACCATTGTTTCAGGGAGCATGAGAACAGGAGATTCAGAGCACTGCCTAAACGAGCTCCAGAGACAGGCGTGAGGCACAGTTATCAGCACAGACACCAGAGACGGGCATGAAATGCTAAGGCTGCTGCTGCAGCCACCAAGAAGCCTATGTGCAAGCAGCACAGGTCAGCATCCACACCTCCACGCCCAGGAGTCTGTACAGCCCGCCACTGCCAGAGTCCCATGATCCAGGGACAACTTCCCTGGGAGAACACATGGCGTGCTTCAGGCTGGTGCAACGTCACGCCGGCCTCTGCTGCCACAGGCTCACCCTGCATTCTGTGCCCCGCCCTCTCCCTGGCCTGAGTGAGCCAGAGCCCCCTAATCAGCCGCTCCTTTAACCTTGTCCTGTCTGAGTGAAGAACAGATGACCTCAGGTGACCTACATGCAGAGGCAGGTCCAAATCCAAAGCTGAACCCCAGGAGCTGTGCAAACAAAGAAGAGAAAGGGAAATCTCTCTCAGCAGCTTCAGGAGCAGTGGATTAAATCTCCACAATCAACTTGATGTACCCTGCATCTCTGGAATAACTGAATAGACAATGAATCATCCCAAAATTGAGGAGGTGGACTTTGGGAGCAACTGTAGAATTGGGGTTTGCTTTCTGCATCTAATTTATTTCTGGTTTTATGTTTATCTTAGTTTAGTATTTAGAGATTATTATCATTGGTAGATTTGTTTATTGATTTGGTTGCTCTCTTCCTTTTTCTTATATATAGATATATATATATATTTCTCTTTTTGTGAGTGTATGCCTCTTTTTGTGATTTTGTCTGTATAGCTTTGTTTGATCATTTGTCCTAGGGTTCTGTCTGTATTTTTTTCTTTCTTTCTTTTCTACTGTAGTTTTTAGCACTTGCTATCATTAGTGGATTGGTTTTTTTGTTTGGTTGTGCTCTTCTTTCTGTCTTTTTTTTTTTTAATTTTTTACTTTATAATAATGTTTTAAATTTTTTATTTTAATAACTTTATTTTATTTTTTCTTTCTTTCTTTTGTTTTTCTCCCTATTATTCTGAGCTGTGTGGCTGACAGGGTCTAGGTGTTACAGCCATGTGTGAGGCCTGTACCACTGAGGTGGGAGAGCCAAGTTCAGGACACTGGTCCACCAGAGACCCCCTGGTTCCCAGAATATCAAACGGTGAAAGCTCTCCCAGAGATCTCCATCTCAACGCCAAGACCCAGCTCCAATCAATGACCAGCAAGCTATAATGCTGGACACCCTATGCCAGACAACTAGCAGGACAGTAACACGACCCCGCCCATTAGCAGACAGGCTGCCTAAAATCAAAATAAGTCCACAGACACCTGAAAACACAACACAATACGTGGACCTGCCCACCAGAAAGACAAGATCCAGCCTCATCCACCAGAACACAGGCACCAGTCCCACCACCAGGAAACCTACACAACCCACTGAATCAATCTTAGCCACTGGAGGCAGACACCAAAAACAATGAGAACTACAAACCTGCAGCCTGCATAAAGGAGACCCCAAACACAGTAAGTTAAGCAAAATGAGAAGACAGAGAAACACACAGCAGATGAAGGAGCAAGGTAAAAGCCCACCAGACCAAACAAATGAACAGGAAATAGGAAGTCTACCTGAAAAAGAATTCAGAGTAATGATAGTAAAGATGACCCAAAATAGAATGGAGAAATTACAACAAATGTTTAACAAGGACCTAGAAGAACTAAACAGCAAACAAAAAATGATGAACAACACAATAAATGGAATTAAAAATTCTCTAGAAGGAATCAATAGGAGAATAACTGAAGCAGAAGAACTGATAAGTTATTTTGGAGATAAAATAGTGGAAATAGCTACCACAGAGCAGAATAAAGAAAAAAGAATGAAAACAATTGAAGACAGTCTCAGAGACTTCTGGGACAACATTAAGTGCACCAGGATTCGAATTATAGGGGTCCCAGAAGAAGAGGAGAAAAAGAAAGAGTCTGAGAAAATATTTGAAGAGATTATAGTTGAAAACTTCCCTAATATGGGATAGGAAATAATAAAGTCCAGGAAGTGCAGAGAGTCCCATACAGGATAAATCCAAGGAGAAACATGCCAAGACACATATTAATCAAATTATCAAAAATTACACAGAAATACACAGAAAAAATTTTAAAACAACAAGGGAAAAACAACAAAAAACATACAAGGGAATCCCCATAATGTTAACAGCTGAGCTTTCAGCAGAAACTCTGCAAGCCAGAAGGGAGTGGCAGGACATATTTAAAGCAATGAAAGGGAAAAACCTACAACAAAGATTACTCTACGTAGCAAGGATCTCATGCAGATTTGAAGGAGAAATTAAAACCTTTACAGACAAGCAAAACTTAAGAGAATTCAGCACCACCAAACCAGCTTTACAGCAAATGCTAAAGGAACTTCTCTATGCAAGAAACACAAGAGAAGGAAAAGACTTACAAAAACAAACCCAAAACAATTAAGATAATGGTAATAGGAACATACATATTGATAATTACCTTACATGTAAATGGATTAAATGCTGCAACCAAAAGACATAGACAGGCTGAATGGATACAAAAAGAAGACCCATCCTTATGCTGTCTATAAGAGACCCACTTCAGACCTAGAGACACATACAGACTGAAAGTGAGGGGATGAAAAAAGATATTCCATGCAAATGGAAACCAAAACAAAGCTGGAGTAGCAATTCTCATATCAGACAAAATAGACTTTAAAATAAAGACTATTAGAAGAGACAAAGAAGGACACTGAATAATGATCAAGGGATCAATCCAAGAAGAAGATATAACAATTGTAAATATTGAGGCACCCATCATGGGAGCACCTCAATACATAAGACAAAGGCTAACAGCCATAAAAGGGGAAATCAACAATAAAACAATCATAGTAGGGGACTGTAACACCACACTTTCACCAATGGACATATCATGCAAAATGAAAATAAAAAAGGAAACACAAGCTTTAAATGACACATTAAACAAGATGGACTTAATTGATATTTATAAGACATTCCATCAAAAAACAACAGAATACATGTTCTTTCAAGTACTCATGGAATATTATCCAGGATAGCTCATATCTTGGGTCACAGATCAAGCCTTGGTAAATTTAAGATAATTGAAATTGTATCAAGTATCTTTCCTGACCACACGTTAGGAGACTAGATAACAATTACAGGAAAAAATCTGTAAAAACATACAAACACATTGAGGCTAAACAATAAGCTACTAAATAACCAAGAGATCACTGAAGAAATCAAAGAAGATATCAAAAAATACCTAGAAACAAATGACAATGAAAACATGATGACCCAAAACCTATGGGATGCAGCAAAAGCAGTTCTAAGAGGGAAGTTTATAACAATACTATCTTACCTCAAGAAACAAGAAACATTTCAAATGAACAACCTAACTTTACACCTAAAACAATTAGAGAAGGAAGAAAAAAAAACCCCAAAAGTTAGCAGAAGGAAAGAAATCATAAACTTCAGATCAGAAATAAATGAAAAAGAAATGAAGGAAATGATAGCTAAGATCAATAAAAGTGAAAGCTGGTTCTTTGAGAAGATAAACAAAATTGATAAACCATTAGCCAGACTTATCAAGAAAAAAAGGGAGAAGACTCAAATCAATAGAATTAGAAATGAAAAAGGAGAAGTAACAACTGACACTGCAGAAATACAAAAGATCAGGAGAGATTACTACAAGCAACTCTATGCCAATAAAATGGACAATCTGGAAGAAATGGACAAATTCTTAGAAATGCACAACCTGCCAAGACTGAATCAGGAAGAAATAGAAAATATGAACAGACCAATCACAAGTAATGATATTGAAACTGTGATTCAAAATCTTCCAACAAACAAAAGTCCAGTACCAGATGGCTTCACAGGCGAATTCTATCAAACATTTAGAGAAGAGCTAACACCTATCCTTCTCAAACTCTTCCAAAATATAGCAGAGGGAGGAACACTCCCAAACTCTTTCTACGAGGCCACCATTACCCTGATATCAGAACCAGACAGAAATGCCACAAAAAAAGAAAACTACAGGACAATATCACTGATGAACATACATGCAAAAATCCTCAACATAATGCTAGCAAACAGAATCCAGCCTCACATTAAAAGGTTCATACTCCATGCTCAAGTAGGTTTTATCCCAGGAATGCAAGGATTCTTCAATATACGCAAATCAATCAATGTGATAAACCATATTAACAAATTGAAGGAGAGAAACCATATGATCATCTCAAAAATGCAGGAAAAGCTTTCAACAAAATTCAACACTCTTTTTTTTTTTTTTTGGTACACGGGCCTCTCAGTGTTGTGGCCTCTCCCGGTGCGGAGCAGAGGCTCCGGACGTGCAGGCTCAGCGGCCATGGCTCACGGGTCCAGCTGCTCCACGGCATGTGGGATCTTCCCGGACCGGGACACGAACCCGTGTCCCCTGCATCGGCAGGCGGACTCTCAACCACCGTGCCACCAGGGAAGCCCAACACTCATTTTTAATAAAAACCCACCAGAAAGTAGGCAAGGAGGAAACTTACCTCAACATAATAAAGGCCATATATGACAAACCCACAGCCAACATCGTCCTCAATGGTGAAAAACTGAAAGCATTTCCTCAAGGATCAGGAGGAAGACAAGGCTGTCCACTCTCACCACTATTATTCAAAATAGTTTTGGAAGTTTTAGCCACAATAATCATAGAAGAAAAAGAAATAAAAGGAATCCAAACTGGAAAAAAAGAAGTAAACTTGTCACTGTTTGAAGATGACATGATACTATACATAGAGAATACTAAAGAGGCTACCAGAAAACTACTAGAACTAATCAATGAATTTGGTAAAGTAGCAGGATAAAAAATTAATGCACCGAAATCTCTTGCATTCCTATATACTAATGATGAGAAATCTGAAACAGAAATTAAGCAAGCACTCCCATTTACCACTGCAACAAAAAGAATAACATGCCTAGCAATAAACCTACCTAAGGAGAAAAAAGACCTGTATGTAGAAAACTATAAGATACTGATGAAAGAAATTAAAGATGATACAAACAGATGGATAGATATACCATGTTCTTGGATTGGAAGAATCAACACTGTGAAAATGACTACACTACCCAAAGCCATCTACAGATTCAATGCAATCCCTATCAAACTACAAATGGCATTTTTTTCACAGAACCAGAACAAAAGATTTCACAATTTTTATGGAAACACAAAAGACCATGAATTACCAAAGCAATCTGGAGAAAGAAAAATGGAGCTGGGGAAATAAGGCTCCTGGACTTCAGACTATACTACAAAGCTGTAGCAATCAAGACTGTATGGTACTGACCCCAAACCAGAAATATAGATCCCTCTAAGAGGATAGAAATCCCAGAGATAAACCTATGCTCCTATGGTCACCTTATTTTTGATAAAGAAGGCAAGAATATACAATGGAGAAAAGACAGCCTCTTCAATATCTGGGGCTGGAAAAACTGGACAGCTACATGTAAAAGAATGAAATTAGAACATTCCATAACACCATACACAAAATAAACTCAAAATGGATTAAAGACCTAAATGTAAGGCCAGACACAAGAAAACTCTTAGAGAAAAACATAGGCAGAACACTCCATGACATAAATCACAGCAAGATCCTTTTGGACCCACCTCCTAGAGTAAAGGAAATAAAAACAAAATTAAACAAATGGGAACTAATGAAACTTAAAAGCTTTTGCACAGCAAAGGAAAACATAAACAAGACCAAAAGACAACCCTCAGAATAGGAGAAAATATTTACAAATGAAGCAACTGACGAAGGATTAATCTCCAAAACTTACAAGCAGCTCATTCAGCTCAATATCAAAAAACAAACAACCCAACCCCAAAATAGGCAAAAGACCTAAGGAGACATTTCTCCAAAGAAGATATACAGATTGCCAATAAACACATGAAAGGTTGCTCAACATCACTAATCATTAGAAAAATTCAAATCAAAACTACAATGAAGTATCACCTCCCAGCAGTCAGAATGGCCATCATCAAAAAATCTACAAACAATAAATGCTCCAGAGGGTGTGGAGAAAAGTGAATCCTCTTGCACTGTTGTTGGGAATGTAAATTGATACAACCACTATGGAGAACAGTATGGAGGTTCCTTTAAAAACTAAAAATAGAACTTCCATATGACCCAGCAATCCCACTACTGGGCACATACCTTGAGAAAACCATAATTCAAAAGAGTTACCTATCACGATATTCATTGCAACTCTATATACAATAGTCAGGACATGGAAGCAATCTAAATGTCCATCGACAGATGAATGGGCAAAGAAGATGTGGCACATGTATACAATGGTATATTACAAAGCCATAAAAAGAAGTGAAATTGTGTTATTTGTAGAAAGGTGGATGGACATAGAGTCTGTTGTACAGAGTGAAGTAAGTCAGAAAGAAAAAGAAATACTGTATGGCAACACATATATATGGAATCTAAAAAAAAATAATAAGGTTCTAAGGAACCTAGGGGCAGCACAGGAATAAAGATGCAGATGTAGAGAATGGACTTGAGGACATGGGGAGGGGGAAGGGTAAGCTGGGACGAAGTGAGAGAGTGGCATGGACATATATACACTACCAAGTGTAAAATAGATAGCTAGTGGGAAGCAGTTGCATGGCACAGGTAGATCAGCTTGGTGCTTTGTGACCACCTAGAGGAATGGGATAGGGTGGGTGGGAGGGAGACGCAAGAGGGAGGAGATATGGGGATATATGTATATGTATAGCTGATACACTTTGTTATAAAGCAGAAACTAAGACACCATTGTAAAGCAATTGTACTCCAATAAAGATGTTAATAAAAAGGGGGGGGGGATCAGCTAGAAAACAATGAAGTTAACTTTTTTATTCACCAGAATAAAAGAAAAAAGAAAGTATGCTATTACTTTCCAATAAACCATAGCATGATATTAAACAATTTTATATGTTTTAATATCTTGATCTATTTAAAATCCCATCATTCATCTGTTCTCTAGATGGCTTTCCTTTCTAAAATATATATTACTTTAAAAAATTCTCCATGAGCAAGAATAAATGGCTTAGAATACATTAATATCAAATGCATGTCATTTATACATATATTTACAATCTTTTTTGCCTAGCCTCATCTAGACAGCAATCTTTAGTGTAACAATCCAAGTAATATTTTACTGTAATGGAGGCAATAAAAATATAAAATTTACCACAATTTTGAGTTGCAAACGTTTTTGTAATGATTATCTATGTTAGTGAATTAGATTGAACAGAAATAACTAAGCATTGCTCTTTCAGAACTAACAGTATAACAATTGTGAAAAACGGGACCTTCACTGACTTTCATTCTATTCTATTGTGCCTCTTAGGTACACAGAATCTTATGTTCCTGTCTCGATTACCTAGTTCAAAATCTACGTAAGCATCAAATCACATAATGAGGTTACAAGATACTTCCTGGCTTCTTAAAATATTAGTAAGCAAGTCAGCAACAGAGAACTGGCAAATGAGAGAAAAATTGTGAATCAAATGAGGAAAATGTGATGGTTTGATACTTACTCTGTATTTTCCAACCATAGTAACTATTTTAAAGCGTCACTTTTTCTTTTTCCCCCTTAAAATGTTATTATCATGAAACTTCTTCATGGAGAGAGGAAACAACTAACTATACATAAATTAGCTTCAAATAATCAGAAACCAAAGATTTTAAATTAAAATATATTTTTTGTGATGTGGATCTGGAGAAGTTCAGACAGGATTGATCCAGTGTTGCATTTCTATACATTAACAATGAATTATCATAAAGAGAATTCAAGAAAATAATACCATTTACTATCAAAAAGAATAAAATACTGAGGAATAAATTTAACCATGAAGATGAAAGACCTGTTCTCTGAAAAATATAAGACATTGATTAGAAAAAAAAAGTAGAAGACAATTCAAATAAATGGAAAGATATTCCATGTTTCTGGAATGTCTATACTCTCCAAAGCAATTTACAGGTTCAATAAAATCCCTATCAAAATATCCATGGCATTTTTAACAGAACTAGAACAAATAATCCTAAAATGTGTATAGAAACACAAAACACCCTGAATAACCAAAGCAATCATGAGAAAGAAGAGCAAATCTGGAAGTACCACACTCTCTGACTTCAAACCATCCTACAGACTAAATAATTCAAAACAGTATGGTACTGGCACAAAAACAGACACATAAATCAATGGAAGAGAATAGACAGCCCAGAAATAAATCCATGCACATATGGTCATTTAATCTGCAACAGAGGAGGCAAGAATATACAATAGGGAAAAGACTGTTTCTTCAATAAGTGCTGTTGGGTAAACTGGAGAGCTACACATAAAAGAATGAAACTAAAACAGCTTTTCATACCATATATAAAAATAAACTCAAAATGGATTACAGACTTAAATGTAAGACAAAAACAGAAACCATAAAATTTCTAGAAGAAACATACACAGTATGCTCTTTAAATAGGAGTTAGAAATATTTTTATGGATCTTTCTCTTCAGGCAAGGGAAACAAGAGCAAAAATAAACAAATAGAACCTAATCAAAATTAAAAGCTTTGACACAGTAAAGGAAAACATCAGCAAAATGAAAAGGTCACTTACTTAATGAGAGACATCTGCAAACAATATGTCCAAAAAGGAGTTAACCAAAATATATAAAGAACCCAGACAACTCAACTTCTTTCAAATATGAAAGAAGTCCATTAAACAAAAAATAAGTAGAGGACCTGAATAGGCAATTTTTTCCAAAAAATACATACAGGTGGCCAACAGGAACATGAAATGATGTTCAATATCACTAGTCATCAGGGAAATACAAATAAATCCACAATGAAATACGACTTCACACCCGTTAGAATGGCTATTTTCAAAAAGACAACAAATAAGTGTTGGTAAGGATGTGGAGAAAAGGGAACCCTAGTGTACAGTTGGTGGAAATGTAAATTGGTACAGGAAAACAATAGGGAGTTTCCTCAAAAAAACTAAAAATACAACTACCGTACAATCCACTCCTGAGTACTTATCTGAAGAAAACAAACGCTCTAATTTGAAACGATATTTGTGCCCTAATGTTCATAGCAGCATTATTTACTATAGCTAAGATACATAGGTAACCTAATTGCCCATCAACAGATGAATAGACAAAGAAGATGTGGTATATAAGGAAATATTAATCAGTTAGAAAGAAGAATGATATCTTGCCATTTGCAACAACATGGATGGACCTGGAGGGTAATATGCTTAGTGAAATAACTCAGACAGAGAAAGACAAACACTGAATGTTTTCACCTATGCATGGTATCTAAGAAAACAAAACTAAGCAAGTTCAACAAAACAGAAACAGAGTCATAGGTACAGAGAACAAACTAGTGGCTACCAGAGGGGAGAGGGGTGAGGAGTGAGGGGGGAGTGTCAAAACAGATGAAGGGGATTAAGAGGTACATACTACCAGTTATAAAATCAATAAAGTACAGGACTGTAATGTAAAAAAAAAAGAAAAGGATAAAAAGAATAACATCAAAATGGAACACTAGAAAATATCTATTAAGACACAACACACACACACACACACACACACGTGTATCGATTAAAACACACATAATGTAACGGAGGAATTAAGGAAATAAGTCACAGAGAAAACAAATAACAAATTGACAGAATTAAGCACTTCTTTTTCAGTAATTACATTAAATGAAAAAATGGATTAGGTATTCCAATTAAAAAGGCGGAATGTGGCAGAATTGATTAAAAAATAACATAATGCAACTGTATGTTATCTAAAAGGGACTCATTTTAGGTCCAAAGACACAAATTGGTTGAAAGAAAAAGAGAACAGTATTTAAGTCCATAAGTAAAATACCGGATTGTCTATTTCTTCTTTGAATTCTTTTATTTTTTTCTCTCATGTATATTGAAGCTCTGATGATAGGCACACATGCCTCTAGAGTTTTTGTTGGGGACTGACTGTTTAATTACTACCTAACAGCCTTTTCTTGTCTATGATAATTTTCTGTTTGTTCCCTCTGGGTTTTTTTCCCACTTTTTTCCCCTCTCTGCCCACTACTGAGTTATTTGAACACTTCTGGATTGTCATTTCTTTCCTTTCAGCAATTTAATAATATCCTGCTTCCTTCTGGCCACCATGTTTTCTGATGAGACATATGCAATCATTTGAACTGTTGTTCTCTACAGGAAATGTACCTTATTTGAACCTGGCTGCTTTCAAAATCTTACTCTGTCTTTAATTTCCAACAGGATGATTGCTGGGTTCTTGTGTGTGATTCCTCTTTGAGGTTCCTTGGCCTTGAAAGTATAGATATGGCTTGTAGCTGCATCTCTCCCATCTCCACCTCCATCTTCACATGGGCTTCTCTCCTGGGTCTTTGTGTCTAAATTTCCCTCTTCTTAGGAGAACACTAATCATTGGACATTTTTCAGAGAAGCTTTAGGTTTACAATAAACCAAGAGGGAGATACCAAGGATGAAGCTATATTAACACATCTTAATCAGCCAAAGTCCATAGTTTACTTTTGGGTTCACTTTTGGTATTGTGCATTCTATAAGCTTGGACAAATATATAATGACATATATCTATCATTAAAATATCATACAGGATATTTTAATTGTCCTAAAAATCCTCTGTGCTCTGCCTATCCATTTCTCTTCCCCTCTCGCTACTGGCAACTACTAATCTTTTTACCATCTCCATCGTTTCACCCTTTACAGAATGTTATATAGGCGTAACTGTAGAGTATGTAACATTTTCAGGTTGGCTTCTTTCACTTAGTGATATGCATTCAAGGTTCCTCCATGTTTTTCTGTGGCTTGATAGCCATTTCTTTTGAGTGCTGAATAATATTCCATTCTCTGGATGGACCACAGTTTATTTGTCCACTCACATACCAAAGGAAATCTTGGTTGCTTCCAAGTTTTTACAGTTATGAATACCATAAACATCCATGTGCAGATTTTTGTGTGGACATAAGTTTTCAACTCTTTTAGGTAAATACCAATGGGTGTGATTACTAGATCTCATGGTAAGAGTATGCTTAGTTTTGTAAGAAACTACCAACTCTCTTCCAAAGTGACTGCACCATTTTGCATTCTCCTGAGTAAAGGATGAGAATTCCATTTCTCCACCTCTTCCCCAGCATTTGGTGTTGCCAGTATTCCAGACTTTCTGGATTTTGACTATTCCAAAAGGTGTATAGTTATATCTCGTTGTTTTACTTTGCGTTTCCCTGATGACATATGACGTGGAACATTTTCTATGTGCTTATTTGCCATTGAGTATCTCCTTTGGTGGGGTGTCTGTTAAGGTCTTTGGCCTACCTTTTAAATAGGATTACTTATTTTCTGATTGTTGAGTTTTAAGAGCTTTGAACATTTTGGATAACAGTCCTTTATCAGGGATGTCTTTTGCAAATATTTTCTCCTAGTTGATGCCTTGTCTTCTCATTCTCTTGACATTGTCTTTCACAGAGTAGAAATGTTTAATTTTAATAAAGTCCAGCTTATTAATTGTTTCATGGATCGTGTTACTGGAGTTGTATCTAAAAAGGCATCACCATTGCCAATGTCATCTAGGTTTTCTCCCATGTTATCTTCAAAGACTTTTTCTAACATACCTTATAGTACAAGATTTTTGGTAGTGAATTCTTTCAGCTATTGCATGACTGAAACTTAGTTTATCTTTGTTTCTGAAAGATATTTTCAGTGGGTAGAGAGTTCTAAGTTAAGAGTATTTTTTTCTCTCTTAGATCTTTAAAGATACTGCTCCACTCTCTTCTCACTTGCTCTGTTTCTGAAAATTCTGCCATCTCCCCACCTGTACGTACACCCCACATGTACCCCTGGCTACTTTACATTTTTTCTGTTTATCACTGATTTCAAGAAATTTGATTGTGATGCATATTGGTGTAGTTTTCTATATATTTCTTGTGTTTGAGTTTTGTTGATTTTCTTGGAGTCATGGGTATATAATTCTCATTAAATTAGGAATAGTTCTGGTCATAAATTTTTCAAATATTTTCTCTACCCCCTTTATTTCTTCATGGGTTTCAATTACATGTATATTAGGACACTGAAAACTGTGCCATAGCTTACAAATGCTTTTATTACATTTTAAAAAATCATTATTTCTCTCCGTGTTTCATACTGGATAATTTTTATTGCTATGTTTCCGTATTCACTAATTTTTCCATCTGTGATATCCACTTTGCTGTTAATACAATTTGGTATATTTTTTAAAATTTCACATGGTGCAGTTTTCAGACCTAGAAGTTTGAATCAAATATTTCTTTATATCTTCCATTTCTCTACTTAACTCTGTAACATATAAAGTCATAATATATCTGTAGATCCTTGTCTGCTGATTCTGACATCTGTTAGATGTTTTTAAATTGATTTTTCTCCTCATTATGAATTTTTTCATTTTTTCATTTTTTTACTTCTTTGCATACCTAGTGTAATATTTGATTAGATGTTAGAAATGATAAATGTTACCTTGTTTTGTGATGTTTCTTTTTGTATTCCCATATGTGTTCTTGAGCTTGGCTCAGGGATATGATTAAGTTACTTTGAAACAGTGTACTATTTTCAGGTCTAGTTTTTAATAATTGTCAGGTGGGACCAGACACTGGGAGGAGGGATAATGACTCTCCACTCCTAAATGAGATGCATCTGGGTACTCTGTCTGCTGCCCCCTGAACCTGCCTTAACACCTCACAGTTTTCTCTCATCATCTCAGCAGCTTCTTTCCCCAGCCTTGGATATTTTCTTCATTCACACATGTGATTAGCGCTCAGGTGAATACTTATGAGTGTGGTTTCTGTAGTTCATTCTTTGTGCTGCTCTCTCCTCTCTGTACTCTCTCTTCTGGTCTCTCCTGAGTCCTGGCTCTTCCTTTAACTGGACTCAGTCCTCCTGTGTCCCAGCCTGTGTCTTCTCTCTCAAGGTCACTGAGCTAGTGTGGTCTGCACATCATTAGTTAAATATCTTTAGGGATCAATGCCCTTTGTTGCCTCATGTCCAGGGTCTTGAAACCATTGTTTAATATATTTTGTCCAGTATTTTTTGCTGCTTTAGGAGGGAGGGAAGATCCTATCTCTATTATTTCACTTTTGTTGAAAGTGTCTCTCCAATTTGTTCCTTACTGTTAAAATTGTATTTTTACATTGCTGATCAGATTTGCATATCTTACTACAACACACACACACACACACACACACACACACACACACACACACACACACAACAGTATTTCTACCTATGGGGAATTGTCAACATCCCTCATGAAGGCTGTTAACGTACTTGTCATTTGTATATTGCATAATTTTTCTTCTGACCATTCATGCATTTTTCTCCTTGCCTACATAACCTTTCAACTGGTGAGTTTATATCTGATTTAAAAAGTCTTGGTTTAAATATCTCTTTCTGGAAATCTTCAATGACTATCAAAATGAATTAAGCAGCTTCCTTTATAAAATTCACAGCCTCCTGAGCTTTCTTTGGCATGACACAAATCACACTGCATCATCATTGCTTGCTTAATTTTCCATCTCTACACTAAACTGTGATTTCATCTCTGGTGTGGCTGGGAATTTTCACTAATGTAGTCTGCTCACCTAGCACAATTTATAAAGCATGACAAAAGTTCAGAAATAATTCTTGAATCCATGGATGTCTAAGAAGTGTTTTTTTTTTCTTTTTTTAATTTGGAATATTACAAGTATGTCCCTACCCAAGAAGGAAACTTTGGTGCATAGCTTACTGCTTGGGGATGTCAGTGATGAACTTATTCACTCAACTGTGTGCTTGAAAAGCCATTTTTGGAAATGAGCAAAATCAGCTGATTGAGTCCTTAGCACTCACACTGTTGGAAAACAAAATTATTTAGTCTCTTTCTAATTAACCCTTTCAAAACTCTTAAGAAACTGACTAAACATTTAGGAGGCATAGTTTATTTTTATGTTTTAATCTACACTGGATGATTCAGCTGGAAATCAACTAATTCAATCACTGTACTTTAAATGAATATAGGCTCTGATTTCTGGATGATATTATCATAAATACCAAGCAAATACGGAATGAGTCATAATATTTCCAAGGTATTTAAGCAATCAAGTCCCAGAGGCAACAGGAAGGAAAGTTACATGACATAACTCATCCAGGACACAGTTGTTATTGGAAATGTGAGTTCTGCTTCAGTAGTGCATTTTGAGGGATGCTAAAAAATTACAGTGAAAGTTTAAGAAAATAATTATGTCCTCTGATGTTCAGTAATGGATGAAGCAGATTCTTTTAAATAAATATGACTGTGTAAAACTAACCCTCAACACAGCATAAGTATCATGCCAGTACATACACACTAAAGGCATGGTAGGTGCTTGTGATGTGTCTGCATTTGCACGTGGGCTGGTGTGAGAGTGACAGGTAGACAGGAATAGGGTCACTTCCAAGTTCAAAGGTGAGTTGTATAAATGTTAAGCTCCTTTCAGATATACTTACTTCAGAATTGAAGCTGCCAAAAGATAATCCTGCTTTAATTGAGAAACTCTTCTAAGGCAGTTAGTATGCTATTTAACTTAAAATCAAGTAACATAAAATAGAGGCATGCCATTCAAAATCACATACGCCTGTTTTACAAAAATAAGCCTCACTATTTATTTTGACCATAACATATACATTATTTAATTTAGTTTACTTTTAACAGACATGTGGAAGATGTGTTGAAGCAGAACCACTGGAGAATCTGGGAGAAGTTTAGAATATACCAGTGTGTAAATCCTCCCTCTCCCACAAAGCCTGATGGAATAGTTCCCGGTGCAGCCTGGATCGCGGGACTTCACAAGCTCCTCAGGAAGTTCTAATTGTGGAGATGATAGAGAACCAGTCTGTCAAAGGAAGAAAGGCTTCCAGACACACATTTTAAGGATTTCGCAACAAGTCTCATTCATGCATATGCTTTTCTCCCCTTCTTTGTAATTTGAGTTTTATAGTTAAGATTTCACAATATGATAGAAATAGCAAACTTTCCAAAGCTCCAGCCTCTACCCTATATACCTCCTATTAAGAGTGACAAGGTTGTTCTTAATGTTGTCATTCCCAAGTGACAAGTCTAGCAGTTTCCACATCCCCTGCATCATCTTGAATTCCCTTTTATACAGTGAATCCAATATTCCTATTACTCATAGCCCTAGGCTTCTACAGCAAGCTGGCCTACTTGCAGACGTATAAGGATGGACTAGAAACCCTGAGGGATGAATGAGGAGACTCTTAGGAGTAGAAGTAAGGGAAATGCTGAAAGTTCATTCTGAAGTTACTGAAAGAAAATGTGGACAGAGTTCTCATGAGAAGGGATTAGATAGTGTTCATCTCAGAAAAATACTGCCATTGAGGAAATGGCATTTGTCCAATCACTGAAACCTCAGACATCGTGCTTCTGTCTTCACAATGGCCACCTGTGTGGTGCTGAAGGAAGACACGTGAATGAGGGAAAATGTTTGTAAACTGAAGTCTCTTTTGCCCTAAATTCCAGTGGTTTATCCTAGAAGCCCTGGGGAATTGGTTTTGCCTAGCTGGTGATCTGAGTGGCTTAAAATACTAAGAACAGGATAAGAGACTATTTGAGCCTCTTTGATTCTACGTCTACACCCCAGTCTGGGTCTGTTGGATCTGGGTATTCTGAGGATGAAGTTGAGTAATTCTGTGGAAAAGCATGGCAAGCAAAAGGTCGAAGACAAGGTTGACCTCAGAGACTTAGAACAGAGCCAATCTCCTCTGCCTACAGAGGGTTCCCTTGAAGCAGATGGATGACACACCTCCATCTTGGAGAATAGACTGCAGGAGGTGATGAGGAGACCTCAACAGGTAGAGTTTCCCCCATTGCTCAGAATCTTCCACCTGGCACCCCAAATCAATAAAATGTTTTCTCTCGACCTGACTTTCTATGTGGTGTGTATGACAGAATCATCTCTGAATCCTACTCAAAAGCTTCAAGTACATTTGGTCACATTGTCATGTTCAAAGGGATGATATATGACTTTCATGCTAAAGTAAAATAAGCATGTGTCAGAGATTTTGCTCAACTCATGAATTAATGAGGGGAACATGGGTGCTGCTAATACCAGTCCAAATAGCATTCGAGAACCAAGGTATGTAAAGGCAATTTAGTAGATGGCTGGATAAATGTAACACTGGTTAATTTCCAACAGAGCTATAAGCCACACTATGTAGGGTCATGTGTTCCATTGGAGAAACTTATCTGCAGTTCCAGTGGATAAAAATCTACAAATTATTCTCTGCCCTTACAGAGTTATAAAGTAGCTCATTAATTAGAAAGTCAACACTAACCCTGCACTGAAAGAGTACCTGGAAATTTCTTTTGCCTGTTTTCATGTTTCTGAGCACTTTTCTTACAACTTTGGTGTGGCCGTTTGGTTTGGAAGTGTGCACAAGGCTGTGGCAGCCCCGTGGACCACAAGAAGGGCAGTACTTGCACTGTGCTGGCCCTCACATAATGTTTACCCCTCGACACAGTGTTATAAGCTCACCTCCATTGGTGGGGGACTGCATCTCAGAGAAGTGAGGTTACTTATTCACAGATTCTTTGCATTGGGGAAGATGGAGTCCTAAATGAAGTGAAATTTTTCTAATTCCAGAGTCCTGACTGTCCTTGACCATAGCCTTCTGCTTCTGGTCAGGAGATGTGTGCTTCCACCCTATGTGACACCCACCGGGAAACCTCACCTTGGAGGATTTAGATCATCCTTACTTTGTTCTCAGCCTATGTTCCTGTTCAAGTTGGTGCTGACCTGCTTCTAACTGCGCTGGCCCTTAGCTTTTGCTTGTCCTTGAGGAAGATTCCAATGTTCTACCGTGGCTACCTTCACTCCGCTGCCTTAGGTAAACCTTCTGGGAAGTAAGAGGTTACGGAACTGCTCCAGGAGTGAAAGGAAGGTGAGTCGGTGACATGTCCCTGTAACTACTATATTGGTGAACACACTATGGTGTCTGCTAGGTAAAGGAGAGTCTTTATCAATAGGATGTATTGGGTTGTTTAAGATTGCTCAGGATCAACACACCTATGGATTTATAAGGCATGGCAGCCTGAAAAATGTCATTTAAGCTAGATTGTTACCTGTACATAAAGTATAAATTGAAAATGTTTCATGACTCAGATGTCTCTCTTTCCTGTAAGCATGGAGCCACATATATTATTTAGAGATGTCATATGCTAAAACGGGCCAATTGTGTCCAATGTGATGAGAAAAGTCTATAGACCTCTCTCTGCTTCACTTGCCTCCTGGTTACTTGTCCCGTTGAAATTACGTGTGACATTGATGCTGGGAAAGAATGCAATTTGTCTGAGTCTGATTTGACAATCCAATCCTCTTCTTTTTAATTTTTTTATTGAAGTATAGCTGAGTTACAGTGTTGTACCAATCTCTGCTATACAGAAAAGTGACTCAGTAATATACATATATACAATTCTTTTTTTATATTCTTTTCCATTATGGTTTATCACAGGATATTGAATAGAGTTCCCTGTGCTATACAGTAGGACCTTGTTGTTTATCCATTCTAAATGTAATAGTTTGCATCTAACAACCACAAACTCCCAATCCCTCCTTCTCCCTCCTCCCTTCCCCCTTGGCAGCCATAAGTCTGTTCTCTATGCCTATGAGTTTATTTCTGTTTTATAGATAGGTTCATTTGTGCCATATTTTAGATTCCACATATAAGTGATATCATATGATATTTGTCTTTATCTTTCTGACTTACTTCACTTAGTATGACAATCTCTAGTTACATCCATGTTGCTGCAAATGGCATTATTTTGTTCTTTTTTATGGCTGAGTAATATTCCATTGTATCTATATACCATATCTTTATCCATTTATCTGTTGATGGACATTTAGACTGTTTCCATGTTTGACTGTTGTGAACAGTGCTGCTATGAACATAGGGAGTGCATGTATCTTTTTGAATTATAGTCTTGTCCAGGTATATTCCCAGGAGTGGGATTGCTGGATTATATGGTAATTCTATTTTTAGTTTTCTGAGGAACCTCCATACTGTTTTCCATATTGGTTATACCCAATCCTCTTTTATCTCAATCTCTTTGTGAACTTGGCTCAGAAATATGTGGGTCCATCATGCACAGTTGTGTAGGATGGGCACTGCACAACTCTAGACTGTACTTTACTGTATAAGCTGTGCACAATCCACTGTCTGCAGCACAGCCTGGGTGATCACGTGGGGTGGCTCTCCTTGCAGAGTAACCCTGGCTTCAAAGGAAAGGACTATGTAATAGAAGTCTTCATATTACTAATTCCCTTTGACATTCTATAACAATTGAGAAAAACTGCTGCATTAACAAGAAAAGTGTCTAAAATATGAAATTGATTTGGCTGCATGATATGATATGTGCAACCACAAGTTATGGTTCTTCTGGGTAACTTTGTAATTGAACTATAAAATGTGTTATGTTTAATATTCACATGTGAAGAATCACTTTTTAGAGTAACTTCCATTCTGGGGAAACTAACCAGTTAAGTTTGCCCATTACCTGCCTCCATCAATTTCTGAGAAAAAGTCATATGCTACTGAAAAACCATTGATAACAGAGAAGAATGCCATACAGGGAAAAATAAATACCAACATTGTCAAAAAATGACCAGTTCCTGGTCTTGAGGAGTAAGCCAGCAGTTTTTTTATGTTGAGGCTGGAGAGCACACGTTTCAGATTTCCAGGCTCACAATATCTATTGCAGCTACTCACCTCTGCCTGTGTAATGGGAAAGCAGCCATGGACAGGACAGAAATGAATGGCCATTCCATTAATTGTTTACTTACAAAAACAGACAGTGTGTTTGTTCGTTGAGTGCTGGTCTAGAGGGAAGTTTTATCTGCTGATGAAAGGCCATGCCAGAACTTAGGGAGCTTGGGATAGATCTGAACTTAGAGGTGTTGCCCGTGGGAATCCCCATGGATTCTACACTGTGTCAGGAGGATGACTCTGAAACAGTCTTGGGCTTCTGAGCAGTAGGAGTTTCCTGGGGTAATATTACACGTTACTTTGGGGGAAAGTTCCTTACTTTCTGAATAAGTCTTACGTGGCAGTAGAGACCAGAGCCTGTGTTTCCCTACTTTCCCTAAACCCCTTCAAAAGTCTAGTGTTTCATTTCTCTTGCTGATTGGTGTGTGTGTGTGTGTGTGTGTGTGTGTGTGTTTATGAAATTCAGTTCATGAAGGTGATATCTCTCAGAGCTCTTGGGCAAAGCGGTCGTTTAGGGGACTCCCAGGGTGCTGGGACTGTGGTCGTCCTCACCTGGTGGCAGGAGATGGAATTCTCAGGGGAGATCCTGGAGATTGATCCAGAAACAAGTGATCATCCATAATCTTTGGGCCTGAGCTGGAAGTCAGGGTCCCAGAGACAAGCAGGAAGCTTCCTTCAAAGGCAGAAACATAAATAGGGGTAGAATTAAGATTCAGAAACAGGGAAGAAGTAGACCAAAGTGTTCCCAATAGAAGACAAGGGAATATGCTCTAGTGATGAAGGCAAACGTTTCTTGGTGTTTGTAATTTGCTAAATTCATGTGTGTGCCAGGCCAACCTAAAAGTGAGAGTAACAATCAGAACTTTATACTAATAAGGTTTTTCACTTCCAAGTGTTTTGGATTTCTTTTCTCTAATTTTAATTATCTTGCATTACTGCTGCAGAATGGGTTTTAACAGTGGAAGAAGTCTGCATAGAGCATAGAGTTTATTTAATATGAGCAGGACACTCAGCCTCTTTAATTCGCAATTGTTCTCGACCCCTTTTCCTAACACGAGTCTTCTGGCCTGACATTCATTTACACAGAGCTGATTTCAGTGCAGATCTCTTTGTCCCCTACATGTGAACAATGGTATCATTTACCTGTGTGTTGCCAGGTAAAGCGTGTTCTATCTCCTTTGTATGACCCACCTCATGACATGCTGTCATCAGTTTTCAGATGTCATAATTCAAATCTTTAAGGTCTTTGTATCTGCTTTAGTACAAGTAACAAAAGGATAACTGATGTGGTTTTTTTTTGAACAGGAAAATTCTACATTAGTTTTTTTTTTTTTTTAATGTGATGAGTAACAATTTGGATGTGTTCCAGTATTTAAGTTGATAAGCATCTTTAAGGAAAAAAAATAGCTTAGAAATGTCAACTCATCTGGCTTCCTGGAATGATTTGCAAATGTAAAGCACTTCCTCTGAGTAACTGGAGGGTTGTTATGGTCTTCAAGAAGTAGCATGAGCTGAGGCAAAAGAAGAAAACCTCAATCTTTCCAGAGGAGCTTAGATCACGGAGAACACAGGCAGAGAGTCAAAATGTGTGAATAACGTGCTCTCTACATAAATTCCTTCCATTAGAATTTGGGTTATGTGAGAGTACAAGTGTCATCTGAGGAGGCCAGCTGTTTTCCTAGGCTGTGCTGTTTATAGCAACGCCATGATCTGGATTCTAATTCTCAGCTTTGCAGTTTCAGCAATTTACAGTTTTAAAGGCACCCAGAGTTGATCAGATGCAGGAAGAAAAACAGATGCTGAGCAAGTACCAAGAGTCTGGTTTATAAACCAGGAGGCCCATCTGTTAAATGAGAACAAGAGATGGGAGATGTCCCTTCCCAGGCACTGGGGCGCTAGGTCTTCTAATCAGGCAGAACCTTCTCTCCTGTCTAGAAAGCTGACTTCATTGTCCTGTGAATGTGGAATCACAGAAATATAAGAGCAGACATTTATCAAGTAGTGACCATATGCTGGGTGTGGTATAAAGATTTTACATGTCAGACCTTATTAAAACTCCTAATGACCTACAGGTTATGTCTACAGTATTACTATCCTTGATTCTCAGAAGGAAAACAGAGGATTTTCTCAGCCAAAAATGACCTAGCTAGTGAGTGGGTGGGTTGGGTGAGCCCATGCAGTCTGACTGCAGATGCTTTCAGCCTTTAAAAAAAATTATTGAAGTATAGTTGATTTACAGTGTTGTGTTAATTTCTGCTCTACAGCAAAGTGATTCAGCTATATATACATATTCATTATTTTATTTTATTTTTATTTTTTTAACATCATTATTGGAGTATAATTGTTTTTTTTTTTTTTTTGCGGCATGTGGGCCTCTCACTGTTGTGGCCTTTCCCGTTGAGGAGCACAGGCTCCGGACGCGCAGGCTTAGCGGCCATGGCTCACGGGCCCAGCCGCTCCATGGCATGTGGGATCTTCCCAGACCAGGGCACGAGCCCATGTCCCCTGCATCGGCAGGCGGACTCTCAACCACTGCACCGCCAGGGAAGCCCAGTATAATTGCTTTACAATGGTGTGTTAGTTTCTGCTTTATAACAAAGTGAATCAGTTATACATATACATATGTTCCCATATCTCTTCCCTCTTGCGTCTCCCTCCCTCCCACCCTCCCTATCCCACTCCTTTAGGTGGTGCCACCTAATCTCCCTGTGCTATGTGGCTACTTCCCACTAGCTATCTATTTTACATTTGGTAGTGTATATATGTCCATGCCACTCTCTCACTTTGTCACATCTTACCCTTGCCCCTCACCATATCCTCAAGTCCATTCTCTAGTAGGTCTGTGTCTTTATTCCTGTTTTACCCCTAGGTTCTTCATGACATTTTTTTTTTCTTAAATTCCGTATATATGTGTTAACATACAGTATTTGTCTTTCTCTTTCTGACTTACTTCACTCTGTATGACAGACTCTAGGTCTATCCACCTCACTACAAATAGCTCAATTTTGTTTCTTTTTATGGCTGAGTAATATTCCATTGAATACATGTGCCACATCATCGGTT
Source organism: Orcinus orca (assembly GCF_937001465.1). Taxonomy (NCBI): domain Eukaryota; kingdom Metazoa; phylum Chordata; class Mammalia; order Artiodactyla; family Delphinidae; genus Orcinus; species Orcinus orca. The sequence goes on from NC_064567.1 coordinate 104,106,065, forward strand.
CATGGACACTTAGGTTGCTTCAATGTCCTGGCTATTGTAAATAGAGCTGCAATGAACATTTTGGTACATGACTCTTTTTGAATTATAGTTTCTCAGGGCATATGCCCAGTAGTGGGATTGCTGGGTCGTATGGTAGTTCTATTTTTAGTTTTTTAAGGAACCTCCATACAGTTCTCCATAGTGGCTGTATCAATTTACATTCCAACCAACAGTGCAAGAGTATTCTCTTTTCTCCACACCCTCTCCAGCATTTATTGTTTGTACATTTTTTGATCATGGCCACTCTGACCAGTGTGAGGTGATACCTCACTGTAGTTTTGATTTGCATTTCTCTAATGATTAATGATGTTGAACATTCTTTCATGTGTTTGTTGTCAGTCTGTATATCTTCTTTGGATAAATGTCTATTTAGGTCTTCTGCCCATTTTTGGATTGGGTTGCTTGTTTTTTTGTTATTGAGCTGCTAATAAATTTTGGAGATTAATCCTTTGTCAGTTGCTTCATTTGCAAATATATTCTCCCATTCTGAGGGTTGTCTTTTGGTCTTGTTTATGGTTTCCTTTGCTGTGCAAAAGCTTTGAAGTTTCATTAGGTCCTATTTGTTTATTTTTGTTTTTATTTCCATTACTCTAGGAGGTGGGTCAAAAAGGATCTTGCTGTGATTTATGTCATAGAGTGTTCTGCCTATGTTTTCCTCTAAGAGTTTGATAGTTTCTGGCCTTACATTTAGGTCTTTAATCCATTTTAAGCTTATTTTTGTGTACAGTGTTAGGGAGTGTTCTAATTTCATACTTTTACATGTACCTGTCCAGTTTTCCCAGCACCACTTATTGAAGAGGCTATCTTTTCTCCACTGTATATTCTTACCTCCTTTATCAAAGATAAGGTGACCATATGTGTGTGGGTTTATCTCTGGGCTTTCTATCCTGTTCCATTGATCTATATTTCTGTTTTTGTGCCAGTACCATACTGTCCTTTTCCAGGAATATAGTTCCCTGTGTTAGACGGTAGGACCTTGTGGTTTATCCAACATGTATATACTAGTTTGCCAGGTGCTCTCAGCCTTTAGCACTTGTGCAGATTAGCACACAGGTACCAAACCTCCTGTAAGACACTTAATGCAATTCTTTTCTGTACTCATCAGACCAGGTGAGATGTGGTGTCCTGACTATAGCTTTTAGATGATCTGTGGCACAATAATTTGGAAATCACATATTTTCCAGTAAAGAAAATACCATTTCATAAATTCAGTTTGTTCAGTTCATTTAATGCAGAGAATTCAGCATTAATTGAATGAATGCTATGTGTTGAAAACCTGACATACATTATTTCATCAAAATTGCACAAAAACTAGATCGTCTTCTTTTGACATATGAAGAATTTAGGCTCAGATATCTTGGTTAATTTTTTCCAAGTGTTACAAATCGTGTTATAAAATATCCCTGGTGGTTGAGAGTCCGCCTGCCGATGCAAGGGACATGGGTTCGTGCCTCATCCGGGAGGTTCCCACATGCTGTGGAGCGGCTGGGCCCGTGAGTCATGGCCTCTGAGCCTGCGCGTCCGGAGCCTGTGCTCTGCCACGGGAGAGACCACAACAGTGGTCTCACCACAACAGTGAGACGCCCGCGTACCGCAAAAAAAAGAAAAACAAAAAATCAAAAAGAAAACTTTGGGAAACAGAAAAAACCTGGTTCCCATCAAATTGCCGCCTCATTGATTCTGGGTGATTTGTAACCATGCAGGTAATACCCCAAGCACACAGAGGTGTCATCAAGACAGAAGGTGATTATTCATATGAAAGTGCTTTTTAAACAATAGGCGGCTATTCTCAGAAAAACTGCTGGATAAAAATGGTGCTGTCACTTCGGCCTTTTGAACATCATTCAGAACCAAGGAGAATGAGAATGAATTCAAGCTCCATATTCGACAATACTAGGGAACATCCATAACCCTGAAACCCTCCATGCGTCTGCTGGGGAGTAGTCTGAAGTCCATGCACCGCAGACCTCAGACAACAGGACAAAGCCTAGAGCCATGTCCTTCCAGGAAGCAGGGTGGCTGGCTGCAGAGAAGGCTTCTCCCCTTGTGCTTAGTGCTGTGGGCTGAGGCACAGACATCAATCCTATGGGATCCCAAGAGTTCCTGCCATTCTGCTCCATCTTCCATACAGACTCTGCAAATGCCAGGTCTCACATTCCCTGTGAATAATGATCAAAAAGAGTCAAGAGGTGCGTCCATGGTGTTGCATGTGTTAGAACTTTACTCCTTTTTCTGACTGAATAATAGTTCATTATATGGAAGCATCACATTTTGTTAATCCTTTCATCTGTTGATGGGCAGTGACTGGGTATGATGTTTCCTTGGAGGGTGATAAAGATGCTCTGGGACCAGAGAGGTTGTGGTTGCCCAACCTTGTGAGTGTATCAGGGCCATGGACTTGTAAAGCTTAAAATGGTTAATTTTATGTTGTATGAATTTCACCTCAAAAAAAGTTGAGGACACAAGATCCATATCATGATGATCAAAAACAACAGGCAAGAAAAAGTCATGCATAATACCCAATACAACAATGACAAAATGTAGGACAAACTAATAGCAGAAAACTATTCACCAGGAAGAGTGCCTTGGGAAAAAAAAATGTGACTAAATAATTTGCCATGAATTCAAACCTTTCGGCTAATTGTGTTGGTTGAGGTTAAAATATTAATGGCACCTATTATCAAGGTCATCCATAATATTTTGTTTGCATACAAAATAAAATGGAGTAGTATAGCAATGGCCATAGATGGTCAGAAACCTGTGGGCATACTGATCTTACTTCCTCACATTCCTCCATATAAGAGGGATCCTGACACCAGGAGATAAATTTTTTAAATTGGGTATTGGCCTAAATAACATGTGGAATGATATAAAAACCCACATAAACACTGCTTGGCCAAATGGTTGGACCCCAGTGATCCTGCAGCACTGGGGTCAGACAGTTGGCTACATATCACTAATTACAGTGTTCTTTAGAAGACACAAAGTCTATAAATCAAAGCAAATGTAGGGATGTAGGAAGTTGGGCAAAGTTAGTAGACTCTTCAGCTATCAAGTAGTGCAAAAAAAAAAATTTTAAGAGATCTGACTGATTGTGCGGGAACAGAACTAGACTTGATCCCTTTAAGAAAACCAGTTATTAGACTGCAGTGTCAAAAAATTAAGAAAACAAATATTTAACACAAGAAAGGAGGAAGTGAGTTACAAGTAAAGCCTTGGGTTTCAGCGTGTATGCAACGGGCAAGTGAGGATAAAGTTAACTAAATTGTTCAGTGATGTAGAAGACATGGAAAATCAAATTATCAGGTTGTTAGTAGGACCTTAAAGATGTGGACAACCAGAGGAATACACCATAGCAAGCAATTAAATCTTCATACAAAAGGAATATATTGTGAAGATAGAATGTCATCAACTAGTGGGTCAAAGAAATTGATTAAAGCTATGGCTGGAAAAAGTGAAATAAAATAAAATACACAACCCATATGTAGGAGTTCACAAATGAACCAGAATAAAAAAAGAGAAAATCAAGTCTGTGATGCTAAGAGAAGTTATCAAATATACCTACAAGTAATCTCTGGAGGGGAGTAAAAATGATCCCACGTGGCCTTCCTATTAGACCTATAATGAACCGAACATACTTGGCACTGGTCTTTGGATAGCAGAAGGTAACTTCTACCATAGAAGTAATTGGATTACATTCTGGGGAAAATTTTATGGATACATCCAGTGAGGAATGATTCCTAGAAGTGATTTCTTGCCTTAGAATCACCACAAACATGGACTTGGAAATTGTGAAAGCATTACCTCTCTAGATGAAAAACACTGCCCCCCCCAATCAACATGAGGTGTTGGAATGTACATGAAGTAATGAATATGATGAAAAAAGGGCAAATATGATATTGTCCCAATAAATGGACAACCTGGGAATACTAAGAAGAAATCTGGATTGCTCCCAAGTTATCTTTTTCTACCATGAGACAATTAACTTTTCTGAGGAAATGAAGTAATTGTAAGAAGTAGCCTCCTCCTCACTTTTACCACATAAAGATAAACATGTACATACAAAGATGAGCATCCTATAGTCACCAAATGGAGGAGGAAAGTCAAGAAGACTGTAGTGAATACTACATATGCAAATTTAATGATGAAATATTCCCTGACAAAGGTATAGACCGAGTGCAATGGGTGGAGTTACATCATCTCTTGATTTGGATTATTGAAAAAACTGAACAAATTGGAATAACTTTGATATTGCTAAGTTAATCAAATATATTCTTCTACTAGGTCCTATGACAATAATGTTGATAATAATAAACAAGGAGACAGAACTCTTAAATTCTATAGATGGAAAACATGTGCTGTGGTGTGGTCCATGGGCATCATTAGAAAATCTAGATAGAAAGGAGAATTGATCTAACAGAGATGATCATGATGCCCCACTATTAAAGATATGCTGTTAAAAACTGTATTGAGATGTAGTTTGTATCTGCAAAGTTACCCATTTGAAATGTCATTCAATGGTTTTAAGTATATTTACCGTATGCAGCCCTCCTCATAATATGATTTTAGAATATTCTCATCGTCCCTCAAAGAACATTTTACCTGTTAACAGCCACTACCTGTTCCCCCTTGCTACACCCTGCACCCCCTCCCTCATCCCTAGGCAAACACTACTCTACCCTACTTCTATGATTTTGCCTCTTCTGGACATTTAATATAAACTGTATCATACAGTATGTAATTTTTGACATTGGCTTTTTTCACTTTGAATGATATTTTCAAGATCCACCTATGATGAACATGTATCAGCACTCCATTCCTTTTCATTGCTGAAAATATTCTATTCTATGAATATTCCACAATTTGTTTATCCATGCATCATAGATTTGTATTTGAGGCTGCACATCCTCCAAAGCCTTCTTAACATTACCACAGAGTCTAACAATTTATTCCCAGGATTTGCCAGTAAATAATCTTCATCGTATGGTAATATAATAGGACTTAAGGATGAGATGTGCTGGGGAAGTTGTGTTATGTGGAACTGAAGCTCATAAACACTCTCTCACTCTACATTTTCATGTGCGTATAAAAATATGTTTGTTGTATTTAAAACTGGCTATCCCACCGGAAATGCAACCTTGCTGATAAACATGTTTTTCTGTTAAACGTGGTCAACTCAAAGTTGTCAGTGAGTTGTCGTAAATGTGCTCTGGAAAGTACAGACAGGTTCTGGAATGTATTGCTAAATATTTGAATAACTCTTAACAAGTCATATGCCCAGTTGTGCAATGGGTTATACAACGTTGCATAGAGTCAAGAATTTAGCTGTTGCAACTGTGGGCCAATGGAGTGCATTCAAGGAACCTGGGGCCCCTTTAGTCAGTGTGTGAACCCCGCCTTCCTCACTGAGCTGGAATATTGGATCCCTTCATCACCCAGAGTGTTCCGGGCTGGCTGCAGGGAGCCACAGGCTGACCATAAGATGGTTCTAATCCCTTGTGGTGACACCATGAGCAGAGAACACTAGACCCAAAGGCTAGGAATGAACAGTAGGCCAGGATCAGCTAGAGAGAGAGAGAGAGAGACCGAAAGAGAGTGAGAATGAGCAGTCCATGTATCAAACAGTGAACAACCTCCATCCCCTTTTGCTTACTTCCTTGCAGACACTGCTCAACTTGTTCAGGGAAATAAATATGTAAATGTTGTGCCAACCAAGTAGAGTTTGTGGGTAATTTATCGTGGTGTTGCCTCCTCATAGACATTTCCATAAAAGGCTTTGTGTTGACCTTAGGGTCAAGTGGGGGCTGGTCATGAGAGGTGGGAAGTAGACATTTTTTTAGTGCACTTCATTCTCTATATTTTGCACTTTTCTATGAATACAATGTATTCTGAGCACATATTCCGGGTCACAAAAAGTAAAACAAATTCATTAAATATTTAAGGAAACTGAATTTCAAGAACATTTCTCACCCTGGTGTTAAGAACTGAATGGGTACTGCATAATATTTTGTCTTGTTTTGTCTTTAACCTGTCTGGGTGGCAACAGTTTTAGGGGAACAACTTGGACCCTAGAATCAGAGAACCCTAGATTTAGATCCCCACTGTGTTGAATAACCTTGGGTAAGTTTTAATCTCTCTGAAACTTTCTTTGTTCCCCTAGTGAAATGAAGATAATGAGCCTTACTGTAGACAATTATTGTGAGGCATAAGTGTATGAACAATTACAGCACAATGTCTGACACACAACTGGTAATCACTAAACTATGGTTTTCATATCCACTGTTAAAATGAAGTGTTTAAGTTCTACTGATCAGGAGAAAGACTTAAAGTTAGTGCTAACTAGGAAAAGAGATGTGAAGACAGCAGGTGATACAGGATTGGTGAGGAAGATTTTATGATCAAGGGGAGGAAAACTGTTTAGAGGCCAGCATGAACTAGGAAGATGAAATTTAAAATGATGGCCAGGAAGGAGCAAATTTTTCCTCTTAGGACTTTTGGGTTTTGTTTGTTTGTTTGTTGCTGCTGTAGCTTCCTGTCTTGGTCTTGATGTGTTGCTTATAATTACACCCAAAGCTATCACGTGAGAAAAGAGGAGTGAGGTTTTCAGAAAGATAGGAAGACATACGCTGGATTAATGTTTAGTGTTCATCTGTTTAAAAATTGCTGCTGATGGATGCTCTTATGATCTGAACAATAGAGAATGTTCCAGAACCTGCAACCAGGGTAATGGATCCCAGTTGCCACTATGAAGTGTGCTGTCCTTTTATGAGATGAAGAAATTAACTCAAAGGAAAACTGCAATGACTTTTTGGAAGATTCTGTCCATTAGGTGAATGTCGGTAAACTTGATGGGTTCCCACAGATCTCTTGGGAGGTGCTCATTTTTCTGCATCCTTTTTTCTTGGTGCTCCTCAGACTAAATAATCTCAGTTTACCCATCCTTAAGTTTCCTGAGTCTTTCTTCTGCCAATTCAAACTTCTTCTTAAATCTCTCTAGTGATATTTTAATTCAGTTGTTGTACTTTCCAGTTCCACAATTTCCATTTTGTTCCTTTTCTATAATTTCTATCTCTTTATTGACATGCTGTTTGGTGAGACATCATCCTCCTAGTTTGCTTTCACTTTTTGAACATACTGAAGACAGTTGCTTCAAAGTTTTTGTCTGGTAATTCCAACATGTGTGCTCCGTCATGGATAGTTTCCATTCATTTATTTTTGTGTGTGTGATTGGGCAATACTTTATTATTATTTCCATGCTTCATATTTTTTGGTTGAAAAGTGGACATTTTGAACTTTATGTGGCGACTCTGGAAATCAGCTTTTCCCTCTCCTGCTGCTGCTTGTTATGGGTATTTTTTGCTTGTTTAGGGGGTTTTCTAAACGGGTTTTGTAAAGACTGTATTGGTCTAGTATGGGCACTGAAGGCTCTGCTCCATTAGCTTTGTGGTCATTGTGTTGCCTGACAGAAATTCCCTGGAATGTCTGAAGCCAAAAGAGAAATATTGATCCCAGCTTTGCAGATTAGCTGTGTGTTGGGGCATTCCTTCCACACTTGGTCTGACAACTTAAGAGCTCAGTTTCAGCCTCACTTACTGCTTGCACAGAGCTCAAATGTCAGCCAGAGGTGAAAGCGTGGTGTCTTTTCTGAGCATGTATCCAGCCTTGGGCTCACATCTGGTCTTCTAGATTCCCCGGATTTGTGGGAAGATTTTCAAGGTCCTTTTCTCTAATGTGTCTACTTCTACAGCCTGTTCCACCCCAGGCTTTTTGGTCTGTCTGTTGTTTGTCTGTCTGTCACCCCTTGCCCCAAGTGGCTTTTACTACTATATTCATTTTTAAATATTTTCAGCCAACACCATCTGGGAGGCCATCACAACCTGAGAAAGTTCTGAAGGCAAGGCCCTGCACTGATAGCTTAGCCTCACACAGGTAAAACCACAAAACCTCAGTTATTCAAGGCCAAGGTCCATCTATAACCCTATGGCACCAGAAATCTGCACTAGAAATACCGTCCCATCTCTATGACCACCGCTGAGCTGAAAGTGGGGGATGGGAGGGGGTAAGTTAAGAGGCATTGATGCTCTCTTATAGAATTTCAGCAGCTGCCTTCTTCATTAAGTATTCTCCTGCTTATCACAAATTTGCATTAGGTACCTGAGTTTCAAAAAAGTTGATTCAGACAGTTTTTGCTAGCTTAATCATTGCTTTAGTGGAGGCAAAGTTTTGGAATTTCCAACTTTGCCATTTTGGGTGATGTTGCTCTCATCAGGTCCCATTTTTTTAAAACCACTCCAAACCTTAACCCGTTATCCATTTAACTGCATCCAATATTTTTTAGTGTTTAACTTCCAAACTGCTCTTCCAAGTTCATTGACTTATTTTCCTCCACCCCCCTTTCCACTTCTTCTATTGTTACATTTGAGCACATATATTGTACTATGAATTTCATAGTTTATTTTCTCACATAGGTCTTTTGCTCAGAATGCCTTTCTTTCCTATTATTTGTTTAATATGAATTTAATGAACCACATGCTCAACTGTTCTCTTTTCTAAGAAGCATCTCCTAGTAGTACATCTAGGCATAAAATAATTGCTCCCTCTGTTTTTCTTCTTTTACGTATGGTTTTGTATGTTAGAGAAGCAAATACTTGCATTCCAGGGGAACAGATAACTGTAAAGATTGCTGTTATTTGTATTGTATTATAATAACCATCTTCACATCTGACCCAAGAATCTTATGTTAAAATGTTCTTATTAATATCCTCAAATATTCTTTGGACTGGTTTTAATCTTTTATGTGTTTTCTCATTAGGTTTAGAGGTTCTGTTGAGATGGTCAAGCAGATTCACTTGATCTGTTGTTGGAGAATTGAAATTCATGGTTATTAAAAGCCCAGAAATATAAATTTTGGACTACCAGAGCAGATTCCAAATGGCAATTGAACTTTAATTTTACCAACTAGCTACTTGTTTTTGCCTTACACAATTATGTTTTTGTTCTGTTTTTGATTTCACACAGCCAATAAATTATACCGATAAAAGATAGTACATTTTGGGAACTTGTGTTTATGGACTGACCATTTGGTGATCTCTGTCTGATAGATGATGAATATCTAGTGTCTGTTAAGTGTGAGGTGATGGAGAATCTGGTTTGTTTTCTTGATTAATATCTGTTCATTTATTTATGAGATCGAGTCAATTAAGACTTATATACTCAGTTGGAAGGACAGCATGTCTTTGATATCTGACCTGGTGAATTCTTATGTTTCTATGTTTACCTTTGCTCTGTGACTATGATATGCCACTGAGGCTGAAACGTCTCTGTGTGTCTGATGTCCATGTGATGGCAAATAGGAAAGACCTTTATCTCTCATGGGTGAGGGTAAAATGTTTTCTTAAATTCAGAGGCTATTAATAAATTAGATTATTATCAGTTGAATCGTAGGAGCTCTGTTCTTATTGGTTTGTATAGAAAAATAAAGGCCTATAGAAATCTAATTTTTCCAAATTCTATGGAAAATTAGAAAACTGAACTTCCCATACTTTAAAATTTCTAGCCTTAAAAAATGTTTCTAGATCAGAAATATATTAAAAATCCAACTTTACAAAATTAAGATGAGGCATTCACAAACCAGCTGGTTTAATAATCTTGATTAAAGAAACAGCTTTATGTTTTTGCCTATGATAATACAATAACACATTTTACTTTTTAGAAGATTTGGGTTTGCTCTCTTATGAAGATACTAGTTAATCAATACCTCTTAAATTTCTTATGTTGGCTTACTGATCAAATAAGATAACTTTACTCCTAGATACCTTTTAATATTGCTAAAAAATCCAATTTGTATTCAACTAAATCGAATGATAATTTTTACCAGCATATTAATAATGTCTGTTATGCTTTGTATTATGTCTGATTAATTATGAATTTCAACATACTTAGGAACTGTCAGCCCTGTACTAATATTAAACTGAGTTAATTAATGGATATTATAGGATACTTAGATTATTTCTATATATGATTGGATACTGAAACATTGATCAATTAACAATTTTAAGTTTAGGTACTTTTGTTTTTCTTATATTTTATAGACAGGTTTTATCTGTTGGTCAAGTTAAAGATTTTTTTTTAAGTGGTTATCAAAGGAATATATGTTGTGGCAAGTATAACTTCTGTACTTTGATAAAATACTTATAAGTGACAGATTGCTCTCAATTATCTTCCTCCTAATATTATATGTGTTAGAGAAAGTTTTACTTTGGGTTATAACTTTTAGTTACATAGAGAATTGAGTTTATGAGTAGAATGATTGTGACAGAAAAATACGATTTTTTTATCTATGATCATGTATGGGCTTTTGTTTTCCATCAAAATATGGAGAATAGCTTTTTCTTTTTCTCTTTTTTTTTTACATCTTTATTGGAGTATAATTGCTTTACAATGGTGTGTTAGTTTCTGCTTTATATCAAAGTGAATCAGTTATATATATACATATGTTCCCATATCTCTTCCCTCTTGCGTCTCCCTCCCATCCCACTGATGCAGGTCCCGTCCCTATCCTTTTGTCTCTGCTTATTCTTTTTTCTTTTGCCCTACCCAGGTACATGGGGACTTTCTTGCCTTTGGGGAGGTCTGAGGTCTTCTGTCAGCGTTCAGTAGGTGTTCTGTAGGAGTTGTTCCACGTGTAGATGTATTTCTGGTGTATCTGTAGGGAGGAAGGTGATCTCTGCGTCTTACTCTTCCGCCATCTTCCCCTTGTCCCCGCTTTTTCTAATATAGTAGTAATTTGTTCCAGAATATGAAACAAGTAATACAGAGAAAGAAAACTTGAGGAAGTTTAGCAGGCTACAGAAGATTTGAGGAGAGTAAATTTTATTTTCATAGTTTTATATGTAAGTCTGAAAATAAGCTATCAAATGTGTTAGAAATATTTGCAAATTTTTTTCGTGTTTTTTTGTTTTGTTTTGTTTCTTTTTTTTTTTGGTACACGGACCTCTCACTGCCGTGGCCTCTCCCGTTGCAGAGCACAGGCTCCAGACGCGCAGGCCCAGCAGCCATGGCTCACGGGCCCAGCCGCTCCGCGGCATGCGGGAGTCCTCCCGGACCGGGGCACGAACCCATGTCCTCCGCATCGGCAGGCGGACTCTCAACCACTGCGCCACCAGGGAAGCCCATCGTGTTTTAAATTTTAAAATTGTGCATGTTATAAAAAGGCCCTAGAGATTTGTTAGTGACCGTGCTTTGCACAGTATGTTCAAATTATAGCAGAAATATTCATCAAACCCTTGTGAAAGAGTTCTATATTGTATGTACTATACTTAGCACATAATTTTACTCTTCTGTTATGATATTATTGATTAATATAATAAATTGATAAGAGCTATTTAGTCTTGTTATCAAACAGATTTCTGCCCCTCTCATGCTTGTCTGAAGCTCTTCTGTGTCCTACAAGCCAGAATTTTTGAATTTGTGAAACTCTAGCCACAAACTAAAATTTAAGGAAAGGACAGCTGGAGCCTTGTGGAAAGGACTCACCAGGGACTCTGAACTTTTGGTGCTTCAGAGAATAGACAGTAGGGTAAAGGAGTCCAAACACAATTTGCCTGGAGAATTTTCAGAATGAGCCAGCCAGGTTTTCCAGGTAGCAGCAGACATACTTCATGAAAGCAGATTATTGACCCCAAATCTAGAAAAATTATTAATTTCATAGAACTGAATGAACTGATGAAGGAAATTTAATTATAGTTATTTGCTTGTAGTTTTATTGATGCACTTTTTATAGAGTTTTACTGAGAAGTGACATACATACCTAAACTTGGACAAACACTACCCTTTTTCTGAACATTTGATATAAATGGAATCATACACTATGTGGCTCTTTGTGCTTGGCTTCTTCACTTTGCATGTTTTTGAGGTTCATCTATGTTGTATTACGTTATTAGGAGCAAAAACCTCTCTATTGTTGGACAGTAATTCATTATGTGGATAGGTCACATTTGTTTTTATTCTATCCACGAGGTGATGGACATTTGAATTTTTTCCACATTTTGAGTGTCATGAATACACAAGATTTAGTGTAGTGACATATTTCCATTTTTCTTGGATAAATACCTAGAAGTGGAATTACTGGGTCATACAATATGCTCAACTTTTTAGGAAATTACCAAACAGTTTGCTAAATTGAAAATAGCATCTTATGTTTATGCTTACAGCGTGGGAGGGCTCCAGCTTCTCCACATGACCAAGAACACTTGGTATGTGGATCTGTTTGATAACAGCCTTATAGTTCACATGTCATGGTGTCTCATTCTGTTGGAAGTTACCTCCCTAATGACTGTTGATATTGAGCACAGAAGACAGAGTGACTGGATTAGCAAAAACAATTTTGAAAAATAACCAAAGAAGAAAGTTGGAGGAATCACATTACCCAATTTCAAAATTTACTTTATACCTGTAGCAAGTAAATCAGTATAATGTTGGCAGAGGATGGGACACATAGACCAATGGAACAGGCGGGAAAGTCTAGAAAGAGACCCAGGTGACCCAAGCGATTTTAAGAAACGTGTAAAAGCAACTCACTGGGGCTGGAGTAACTGGACACAAATAGGACAAACAAACAAACCTCAGTGTAATTTTCACACTTTATTAAATATTGACTGAAAATGGATTATAAGTATAAATATAAAATGAAACACTATAAAACCTTTACAAGAGAACAGAGGAGAAAAATATCTGTGACCTAAGTTTAGGCAAAGAGTTCTTAGATGTGATCCTTAAAACATAGCCCATAAAGGAAAACAATAAAAATATAAATTGGACTGCATAAAAATGAAAAACTTTTGCTCTGTGAGACACTCTGTTAAGAAAATGAAAAGGTAAGTCACAGATTGGAAGAGATTATTTAAAAATCACATCATCAGGTAGGGAATTTATACCCAGAATATATAACAGACATGCTAAATTCAACGGTAAGGAAACAAAAACTCCAATTAGAAAATTGCCCCAAAATTTAAAGTGACACTTGAACAAAGAAGATACATAAATAACAAATGAGTACATGAAAAGATGTTCAACATAATTAGCCATTAGGTAAGTGTAATTTAAAATCATGATCAGGTAACATGCACACACATTAGAAGAGCAAAAAAACCCAAAACAAAACAAAACAAAGCAAGGCAAAACAAAATAACTAAGTTCCAAAAGCTGAGGAGGATGCAGAGAAGCTGAATCTTCCATGCATTTTTTTTGGAAATGTCAAATTGTACAGATGCTCTAGAAAATAGTTTAGGGTTTCTTATAAAACAAAACTAAACTCAGCTTAACACATGGCATAGCAATCACACTCCTGGGCATTTCTTTTAGAAAAATGAAGACTTAAGTTCATTTAAAAGCCTGTCTATGAATGTTTATAGCAACTCTCTTTGTAATAATCAAAAACTGGAAAGCACTCAAATGCCTTTTAGTGGGTAAATGGATAAATCGTGGTACCTTCCTACAATGGAATACCACTCTGCAGTAATAAGAAAACAAGCTAGTGATACACTCAACAACTTTTATGGATCTCAAAGGCATTATTCTGAGTGAGGAAAACCAATATCAAAAGGTTAGATACTGCATGATTCAATTGATATAACATTCTCAAAATGACAAAAATATAGAGAACAGGTCCGTGATTTTTCAGGGATTAGGGAGAGAAGCAGAAGATGTGGCCATAAAAGGTAGCACCAGGTAATTTCTTTGTGGTGACTGTCCTGATTGTGATGGTGGTTTCCATGAATCTATCCATGTAATAAATTTCCATAGAACTACACATACACACCTACAAAAGAAAATGAGCATATGCAAAATATGATAAATCTGAATTAGATGTGTAATCTAGTTAATTGTATTATGTCACTATCAATTTCCTGGTTTTCATAATGGACTAGAGTTATGTAAAGTACTGCCGTTGAGGATAAGTTCACAGGACTTCTTTGTACTTTTTTTTTTTGCATCTTCTTGTGAGTCTACAATTATATCAAAATAAAAAGTTAAAAGCAAAAAATATTTTATATAAAAATGTTAACAATACTTTTTTCTAGTGAGGTAACAGTAAGTGTTAGTGTGGAGATGTATAAAGCTTTCAATATTTCTGTATTGGATAATAAATTTTTTTACAGTAAGAATGAGTTGGTGAAAATAATTAAAATAATTGCTAAAGAAATAAGCAAATTGTAATTCTGGTTCATGAATCAGTGTCTTTCGAGATCAATTTCTAGGAACTTGTCTTCTGAATTCAAAATCTCTTTAACACACTCTATTTCTTGCTGCTTCTTCATAAGCTCATTTTAGAGAAATTTGTAATTTATTGTTGAAATACCTCTTTGGCTTAAGTGATCTTCTAGAAATTGCCAAAATTCAGCAGGTTAAAACTACCAGTATCTCCAGTATGGTACTGGCACAAAAACAGAAATATAGATCAATGGAACAGGATAGAAAGCCCAGAGATAAACCCACGCACATATGGTCACCTTATCTTTGATAAAGGAGGCAAGAGTATACAATGGAGAAAAGATAGACTCTTCAATAAATGGTGCTGAGACAACTGGACTGCTAAATGTAAAAGAATGAAATTAGAACACTCCCTAACACCATACACAAAAATAAATTCAAAATGGATTTAAGACCTAAATGTAAAGCCAGACACTATCAAACTCTTAGAGGAAAACATAGGCAGAACACTCTATGACATAAATCACAGCAAGATCCTTTTTGACCCACCTCCTAGAGAAATGGAAATAAAAACAAAAATAAACAAGTGGGACGTAATGAAACTTCAAAGCTTTAGCACAGCAAAGGAAACCATAAACAAGTCCAAAAGACAACCCTCAGAATGGGAGAAAATATACGCAAATGAAGCAACTGACAAAGGATTAATCTCCAAAATATACAAGCAGCTCATGCAGCTCAATATCAAAAAAAAAAAAAAAAAAAAAACAAGCAAATCCAAAAATGGACAGAGGACTTAATAGACATTTCTCCAAAGAAGATATACAGACTGCCAACAAACACATGAAAGGATGCTCAGCATCACTAATCATTAGAGAAATGCAAATCAAAATTACAAAGAGGTATCACCTCACACCGGTCAGAATGGCCATCATCAAAAAATCTAGAAACAATAAATGCTGGAGAGGGTGTGGAGAAAAGGGAACCCTCTTGCACTGTTGGTGGGAATGTAAATTGATACAGCCACTATCGAGAACAGCATGGAGGTTCCTTAAAAAACTAAAAATAGAACTACCACATGACCCAGCAATCCCACTCCTGGGCATATACCCTGAGAAAACCATAATTCAAAGAGTCATGTACCACAATGTTCATTGCAGCTCTATTTACAATAACCAGAACATGGAAGCAACCTAAGTGTCCACTGACAGATGAATGCATAACGAAGATGTGGTACATATTTACAATGGAATATTGCTCAGCCATAAAGAGAAACAAAATTGAGTTATTTGTAGTGAGGTGGATGGACATAGAGACTGTCACACAGAGTGAAGTAAGTCAGAAAGAGAAAAACAAACACCGTATGCTAACAGATATATATGGAATCTGAAAAAAAAAAAAAGATCTGAAGAACCTAGGCGCAGGACAGGAATAAAGACGCAGATGTAGAGAATGGACTTGAGGACATGGGGAGGGGGAAGGGTAAGCTGTGACAAAGCGAGAGAGTGGCATGGACATATATACACTACCAAACGTAAAATAGATAGCTAGTGGGAAGCAGCTGCATAGTACAGGGAGATCAACTCGGTGCTTTGTGTCCACCTAGAGGGGTGGAATAGGGAGGGTGGGAGGGAGATGCAAGAGGAAGGAGATATGAGGATATATGTTTATGTATAGCTTATTCACTTTGTTATACAGCAGAAGCTAACACACCATTGTAAAGCAATTATACTCCAATAATGATGTTTAAAAAATTAATTTATTAATTAAAAAAAATCTCTGCCCTAACTTACAGGGATATTAAAAATAACTAATAAAGTAAAGCTCCTTAAAGTATATATATATATATAAAAATACACTATCAGTATCTCAGTTGAGGAGCTGTGTGAAAAGATGTTTTCTCTCTGAAGCCTTGGGAATTTAGTCCATCACTTTTACCCTGAATTTTATTCTACTTTTCTGTTGCTGAACTGTCCTCCCTCTTCCCAGACTGAGCCCTCCTCAAGAGTGATACTTTCCAGGTCTTCCTAAATAACTGATTGAAACAAACGTGGAGACAAGGGAATCCTTTTGTACTGGTTTTTTGGGGGGCATGATTACTAATTTAGAGTGAGAGATTTTGAGGCTTCCCTATGCCTGCTTTATACAAAGCTTATTTTAGTTTGAAAATAATGGAAACACATTTCTACATATCTAGATCCCTGCACAAAATAGTTCTGAACTAATTGCAAATTAAACGTATTTAATGTCACCCTTCCCTCAGATCCTCAACACCTTTGTCGGTGTGGTAGGGAGGGGACGCATGGATGGGATACTGTCGGCGAGGACCCCAGGGTTAAGAGGGGTCGTAGATCATGGATGGCGAAGGGCAGGGCTAGACTACTCAGAGAGGGAAGACTTTGTCCCAGACTGAAGGACATCACTTGAGGGCCTGTGTCATGTGCCCTCCACCCAGGGTCCAGCCTGTTTCCTCAATTTTCCTGTGTTGGTGGGTCTGACCTTTAAGTGGGAGGCTGAGTCCCCCTTCAATGGAGTTCTAAAACCATCATTTCTAAGAGATATCAGGAAGTGATTCCAAAGAGAAGTCTTCAAAAACTTGTTTTTTTCACTGCAAAATGTTCTCCATCACAGGGGCATTGCCAGCAAGAAGAACAGCTCTGTCTGCAACATGAGTTCTCGGCTGTTTGCTCAGGGTCTGAAAGCCCATGTCCACCCACCAAAGCCAGGTTATGCCCACTAAGTTTGTTCCTATGGGATAGCTTTGTTCTTCACTAAGGATTTTCCCATGAGAATAGTATCCTTTAAGCTTGAGGTTCATTAAGGAAATGTTTCCAAAACCCAGATTCCATACGTGTATTTTATACATGAAACATGCCAACTCTTAGTCATGTGTGTGGTGAACAGACATGACTATGGCTAAGATGCTGAGGCTGCAGACACTCTCTCCTGTCCTGGACTCAGGAGGGGGCATGGAGCCCCCAGCAGGTGAGTCACCCTGTAAATGTTTCCACACTTCAGCCCAGATGGATTTGACCACCATCTGCCAGGGGAGTTCGTTTGCTGATTGGAGGCCGGTCTCACCCCTGAGCTCAGAAGAGGTTTAGTTTCCTTCTTGGGTTGTTCTCCCTGTAACCACACCTTAGTAGTAGCTGGGAAAGGAAGCTGGAGGAAAAATTCCGCAAAACGATAAAAGTGGCATTTCCTGCTAAAACCTCAAACAGAATTTACTCATTTTCCTTTGCTTAATAAACTGACAGTAATAAAGAAGACCAAAAATCAGAAAAATAATTCAAGTTTAATAGAAGTAAAAAACAGGACTAAATGTTTATGTATAGCTGATTCACTTTGTGAATGTTAAAGGCTGTGTCAGTCAGATCTGGTTTTTAAATTTTTAAAATTCTTGTACAATTTTTAAAGGTTACTTTCCATTTACAGTTATTACAAAATATTGGCTATATTCCCTGTGTTGTACAACACATCCTTGAGCCTGTCTTACACCCAGTAGGTTGTAACTCCCCCTCCCCCCACCCCTATATTTCCCCCCGCCCACTGGTAACCACTAGTTTGTTCTCTGTATCTGTGAGTCTGTTTCTCTTATGTTATATTCACTAGTTTGTTGTACTTTTTAGATTCCACATATAAATGGTATCACACAGCGTTTGTCTTTTTTGTCTGACTTATTTCACTAAGCATAATGCCCTCCAAGTCTATCCATGTTGCTGCAACTGGCAAAATTTCATTCTTTTTTATGTATGGCTGAGTAATATTCCATTGCATATATAAACCGTATTTTCTTTATCCATTTATCTGTTGATGGACAACTAGGTTGCTTCCATATCTTGATAATTGTAAATAATGCTGCTATGAACATTGGGGTGCACGTATCATTTTGAATTAGTGGATTTTTTTTTTTGGATTTATACCCAGCAGTGGAATTGCTGGGTCATATGGTAACTATTTTTAATTTTTTGAGAAGCTTCCATACTGTTTTCCACAGTGACTGCACCAATTTACATCCCCACCAACAGTGCAGGAGGGTTCCCTTTTCTCCACATCCTCGCCAACATTTGTTATTTGTAGACTTTTTGATCATAGCCATTCTGACAGGCGTGAGGTGACATCTCATTGTGGTTTTGATTTGCATTTCCCTGATAATTAGTAATGTTGAGTATGTTTTCATGTGCCTGTTGGCCATCTACATTTCCGCTTTGGAAAAATGTCTATTCAGTTCTTCTGCCCATTTTCGATCTGGTTTTGAGGGTGGGGAAGCTGGGGATGGAGGAAACCTCCTTGGATGGTCTATAAAAGTAAACTGTGCATCCTCTCTACACCAACAATCCATATCTAGTTTGAAAAATTGACTTGGTCGGTGCTGGGTATCTTTCAGCCTTCCTTGATATGGATGGATGGAATATCTAAATGACAGCCATGGTATATGTTGGAAAGCAAGCTGTCAGCCTATCAGTAATAGAAAATGGGGGAGAGAAACGTGGGTGGCAATCAGCTGTGTAGCTAAGGACACGGGTCAGCTGGAAATAGATAAATGTTGCATCACTATCTGAGAGAGGAACAACTTAATGAGCCTTGCTGGTGACCACACACAAGTTTAACTGGCCTGAAACAGACACGTAACTGCGATCAGGGGAAAAGGTTTAGAGGACTATCTGAGATGCCTGTGAATAAACTAAATTTCCTATTTCTGCCTTAGATTATGCTTTAAAAAACAGCCACCCTGTGATGGCTGTAATCTTCTTCCAAATTAACAAATGTGGGACCAATGTGAAGAAATTGTAAAAGGAACACATTTCGGCAAGTAGAATGGAGAAAAACAAGCAATACAGTTTCTTTCAGGAGACAAGCAGACCAGAACTCTCCCCACAGCAGCATCCAGCAATTCCAGGTACTGTAACCTCAGATACATTTACAGAAGTGGACCCTAATAAAGAGGAAATGCCTGTGTACCAGCAAGGCCATGACATCCCTGAGGGCATAACCCCAAAGGCTAGCACAGGGGTTTAATACCATGATGGGTCAGAAAATGAGATATAGGAGCTTCAGTATACATGTCATGTAATGAAATTGTCAAATACACATAAAACAGGAGTCCTAGGGGAAGAGAAAGTGGAGAAAATGGACAGGCACACTTCAAAGAGAAAATGGCTGATTTTATATGACTGAAAATCATGAATCCTAAGCTTGAAGAAACACAGTAAATGCTGAACTGGATTAGTAAAAAGGTAATCTACACCTAGAAACATCATGGAGTGCCAGTGGACCACTGCAGGCAATAAAAATCTTAAAGACATCACAATCTTAAAAACAAAACAAAACAAAAAAACCGAACCCCCCCCCCCAAAATACAGTGGAACACCAAAGCCAACAAAAATGATTACGTTCTTTCCAAAGGAAGATAATGCCTGAGGATAATATAATGATATTTTCAAAGTGCTGAGGGAAACCAATCCTCTAAATTATGATTAAAGAATGAGGATGGAATAAAAACCTTTCAAATGTTGAAGTGTCTATAGCTCCATTCACAGACTGTGCAGGATATTGTTTACTGCATTCAGCATTCATTCTCAGCTCCCCCCACACACTTTATTTGGTTTTAAAAAGTGCACATATAACAATGTTTGCAAAGGTTAAAAACTTATTTTTCCCAAATCCCTTAAAGCTGGGACTCGATATAATGTTGATTGTGCTGAGATCTCCTCACCTGAAATCTTCAAGGAAGAAGAGAGATGGGAGCCACTTGCCTGTCAGACCTCAAGGGCATGATGCTTGAAGGGGCTACGTTCACCCACAACCATCCTGAGTCAGCAGCTCCAGGCTGCGAGGACAGTTTTGTGGGTAACCATGGCAGCCCCTATTCTGACATCCAGGTGCTAGTTGCCATGGTGAGCCCTCGAACTTAAAGACAGTTCAGATCTTCATTACAACTTTCCAATGGCATGTCTATCTTATGTTTCTGTAGAACAATAGAGTTTTCTGATACATGAGAAGTGGGTCTTATAGTCACAAAAAAATATATATGGTTTTAGAATAGAGAGAAGGGGGAAAATCACTCAACTAAATTAATAAAATCTTGGAGAACTTACTTTGGCTTCTCTGAATTGCACTTTAGTCATCTTGTCAGTAAACACAAGGAAAGCATCTACTACATGCACACGGCTATACATAAGATAGATAACTGACTAGGACTACTGTACAGCATGGGGAGCCCTGCTCAGTATTCTGTGGTAACTTATAAGGGAAAACAATCTGAAAAAGAATATATATATGTATATATACTGGTGTCATATACTGGTATACATGAACTCAAGGTAAATTCTATGATTTCAATGGCTATAACACATCATTTTATGAAGCAACTTTACCAATATTCTTATTTTACTATTCTACTGCCAAAATTATTTGTGTTTTTCTTCTGCTGAAGCTGATAATTGGAAGTACACCTTTCTTCTGAACTTCTGAGACATAACTAATATTTCTTAAGTCACCTGAATATGCTTTTGAATGGTAACATCATCAAATTATAAACTGAGTAGGAATTTAATAAAAATAAAAACAGCACTGCTCCTCCTTTATCCTATATCTTCCTCTGCTATTTCACTTAAAAGCGGAATAAAGCTCTTTGGAATGAAATGGCAAACTGCATCTCTTTGCACTGCAAATTTTTCACTGTAAAATTCTATGCTATCATGTCTTCTCTGGATTATTGTCATTTCTTTTTACTGGAATGTGTCCCACATACTTTCAGTGGTCATCAGTATTCATACTCTCCATCGAGGAAGATTCATTTCTGGAAAATCACTATCATTACTGCAGCACCAAATCATGTTAGGCTCAGAATTACCAAGGAGCACACTTTTACCCAGACTCATTCTTTGCTCTCCTCCATAGCCCCCTCCTCAAGTTACCTTTACTCTAACCTGAGATGTGGTAGAACCATCAGGTAACAATTTACTATTCTCTTCTTTCATGAGATTTGGATGAAACCATGGCAGGAGACAAGAGATATCAGAGTTGAAGTTCTTTTCTCTGTGTAGAGTTTCCTTATTTCAACTTAGTTAAGACCAGGAGCTGAGGATCTGAAGACTTCTACTTGGGAGACAATGCCCACTCTGGAAAGCTGATATTTGGGGAGAAATGGATCAAGGCAAGGAAATGGACATTTGTTAATAACTCATTATGTGACAGTCATTCATTATGTAATGATATATAGATATAGATATATACACACATGGTATTTGACTGAGCCTCACTGTAGTCACTTGAAATGGACATGATCCAAATTTTATATTTGGAAAAGTCCAGAAGAAATTTATTAACTTGTCCAGGTAAATTGTGGGCCTGGGATTTTAGCCTAGGTTTGCCTACCTTGGTCTATATTCATAGAAATGGAGTATAACTTAGTATGTAGACCCAGTGTTGGCCAAATTCTGTGAAAGATGGACCTTGTAGATTGTCTCTGGAAATCATCCATATTCAAAAAATAAGAAATAAAAACTTAAACAACAATAACAACAAAGACATCAACTAAACAGTATGGAATTAAGCTGGAAGTAGGCTATGCCTATGTAATGAAAAAAACAGCTTTTCTCCAAGAGAAACCTTTGCCCTCAGCTTCTGGGGGATGGTCCCTAGGCCCTGTAATGTCCTGCCTGACTTTTGTGTCCTTGTTTCCTTGGGTCTCTGCTCCCCAGACAGCCTAACACTGATTTATGATGTGGTTTTGGACCCTCTCAGATTTTGTTTTAAGCATCGTTTTTATTTATTTATTTTTTTTGGCTATAGTTCTAATTTGTTTCCTTTGGCTATAACAAAACCGTGACTGTAAGAATAGCGCTTTTCTGAGTTCTGTGAGTTATTCTAGAAAATATAAAATTTAAAGGTGATTGTGGGACATCCCCCCAAATATTTAGCCAGCTGGTCTGAAGTGAGATGGCCCTTGGGACCCCCGGCCTCCAGCTGGCATCGAAAGTGAGAGCAGCCCTGTAAGGACTGTTCCCTCAGATTCTGCAGTTGGTGTCCCAGAGTTTGTGCTGTTTTACTTCACTGCTGCCGAGACTCACTGTGGCTTTTTGGTATTCTTGCAACTGAAGGAAAATTGCTTCAGTGGTTCCGAGGTTAAACACTGCCTCTAATATGTGGGTTGAGCCTACATCTTGTCCTTTTACAGCTCTCTGTATTCTTCAAATCCCCAGGAGAGAAGTGAGCGAAGTGAACGGAAATATACTAAGTGAAATACTCTTGATCAAAGAACACATGAAGACACATTAAGCCATTCTACTCATCAAACGTGAACAATTTTCAGCAGATATTATTTACTCTTCCTAGTTTGGTAAGTGAAAAATTATAAAAATGTATGTGCTCATTTATGTTGTTGTGTGTGGGTTAGAATTTAGCAAAAGCTTTGAAGATAGAAGTTTTACAGTGTATTTCAGGAGTAAAAAAATAATAGAACTTTACCCCATATCTTCCTTACTATGGATTCTCTCCGAAAGAATCAGTAAAAATGCAGACAGACTTATCTGCAAAAAGACCATCACAGTATTATTTATTTTATATACTAAGTACCCATATTACTTAAAGAATTAAATTAAAATTATTAACCATTGATTGAACAATACAAACCCAATGAAAATGATGTTTAAAAAGAGAAGTAAGTGACATGGACAAAATGCAAGCTATAGTGTAAACTGGAAATGTATATGAAGTATATATACAAAGTTTTCTAAGTTGCATGAAGAAATTAATGAGTAATGAAAAGATTGTAGAGAAACACATCAAAATCTCACCTATGTTTTAGCCTTTGGGTGGTGGATTGAGGGTGTGTTGTTCACTGAGCATGCATTAACTGTATAGAATAAATTTACTTCATGATTTAAGACATAGTCAATGTAGTATTTAAGATCCTCATCTATTTAGTTGTAAAGACTCTGTGACTGATTTCGCAAGTCATGAAACAGGTCATGACATGTCAACCCTGATAGATCCAGGCGTCCAAGTTTAAGTGGGACCAGAAATTTCCAAGACTCAGTATGGGTCTTAACCCACCTGCATGTATTACCATGACTTGTTAAATCAGATCCATTAAATCAGAATCTCTTGGAAAGAAGCCCCGGGGCCAGAGTTTTAAAAAAGCTTTTCAGGTGATTTTGTTGTGAAGTGGTGTTGAAATTCCCAGTCAAGTAAAAAAGCAGAAATTCCCAATCCAGGGTACTGTAATATTAAGATATAAAGCTGAGACAAAGCTAAAAGTCCTGAAAGAGTACACAGATTTCCAAAGGACTAAAGAAAGGTGCTTGAAAGGTGACAGAATTCCTTGGGGCTTGGAGCAGGTACTAAAATTGCATTAGAAAGTTGTATGATTAAATGCTTTTCAGGACAGTGGCTATCCAAGAGTTTAGCAAGGAAGAGGCTGCACTGATCTTTCTAGACATTGTGAATAAAGTGCTTTATAGACAGTTAAATAACATAGCCTCCAACCAAAAGGATTAATGAGTGATAATACCCATTAGCATATTAAAGTTTCTTGAACTCTGTTTAATTTAGTTTAATCAGGATTTCCTATTCTTCTTGGACATTAAACAATATATTTCCTCATAACGACTATTTTGATGATATCTTGACCTAACTTACTGTGGAAATTTCTTTTATCTGCTACAGTTAGGGAGCTGGTGACATGACAGCTCCCTTGTCCATGTAGACCATCTTTCTGGAAACGTTGAGGGGGGATTACTTGGGGAGAACAGGTGGGGACCCCTGTGTGCACACAGGAGTTCTGTTATAGTAAAGGAAGGCTGCTGTGATCAGGGGGCCAAGGTAAGAAAAGGATTCAACTTTCCTAAAAATTGCTCCCCAGTGGGAAGAAGAGTAATGGGTTCCAAAATAATTCCTCTGTATTTCCATCGAATGCAACTCTAATTTACCACCTATAATGACGAGGTAGGGAAAACTGGACTTAACCACATCCAATTATCCTCTCCTCCTGGAAACACAGAAGGACCTCCCAGCCCTCTTGTCATTTTGTAGAAAGCACGTTTCTAGTTCCGTTGAAAAGGCTGGAAATGAAAGTGATTTGTGTCATTTACTTTAAGAGGTACTTACAAACGAAGGCGATTCTTTTTAATACCACCCGTCTTCCTTCGCTGCAGAAAATATGAAGCTACATTTTGAGGCAGTGACATCACAAGATTGCTCATTGGGTATAAAGCTTCAGTTATGTTGAAGAAGTAAGTTCTGGATCTGCTCTGTATAACATAGTACCTACAGTTAAAAATATAATATTTGTGTATCGTGCAGTTCAAGATTTGTGGAGAGGGGAGATCTCAGGTCAAGTGTTCTTACTACACACACACACACACACACACACACACACACAAGTGCACAAACAAACAACAACAAAACCCCCAAAACAGAGGGACACAAGGTAACTTTGGAGAAGTTAGGTATCTTTATTACCTTGATGGTAGTGGTGGGATCTGAGGGTTTGCATCTGTCCAAACTCATCAAATTGAACACATTGAATATGTGCAGTTTTTCTATCAATTATATCTCAATAAAACTGTATTTTTTTAAAGATTGAAGACTCTCCATCAGTCTCAGTGTCTGAGTAAGGAGAACATGTTGTATCTACCTGCACTGGACGTGTAGCAGGAGCAGGAAATATGTATTTGGTGTGGTGTTGTCACCAGAAGAGTGCCCGGCTGCTCACAGCTCTAAAGCCAATAAAGAAGCAAGGTTGGTAGAAAGGAAAGTTTGCTTTATTTTGGAGGCCGGTAACCAGGGGAAGGGTGGACTCATGTCCAAATGCCAACTGCCCTCCACCCCGCCAATCTGTGGGCAAGAGCTTTTATAGGGAGACAGAAGGGGCCATTCAGAAACAGCACAGTCAGCTCTGCCACTCATCTTGAAATTGGTCATTGGTGCTCTGATCAGCATCATCTTGATTGTTTTAAATACAGTTAATCTTCAGTTCCAGGGTTGGTTTGTTCCCATTTCTTTGAGGCCAATTATCGGAACTGTGGCAGCTAATGTCTTGGCTACAGTCTGGTCATCATGAAGCTAACTTCTTCCACCTGGTGGGAGATTCAGTATCTACAAAACAGCTCAAAGGACGTGGCTCAGAGCATTATCTATAGGCCTTGAAGAGGAACTAAAAGTCCTTGACTTTGCTTGGTGACTAAACTATTATTATTTAGTCTTATTGCACTGTCTTCCTTTGTTTCTGCATTTTCTCACTTCTCTGATTAAACTTATTTTTGGCTAAAGTTTTTGCACAGAGAAAAGGCTGTCTGAGGACATGGGGAGCAAGGACTATAGGGTCCTCCTTCATTTCAATGTCACTAGGATTTGGGGGCTAATTTGTTACTGCAACAGAATTTCATATTCACTGAAAGAAAGGCTGATATTACCAGCTTAGACATGTCCTTGTAGAGCCTAAAATTTCAGTGTTGTCTCTATCATTGATAGCTTTCTTCAGACTTTATCTGTTCATTTAAAAAGCCTAATCAATGGTAGTGCATATCAGTATTCATTAATATTCTAGTTATAAAAGTAACTACCCACCCAATACTGGTCAAATGCGAGTTAGCCTACATGCAGTGTAACCCAATAACAAGCCAAAGTTGACTTTGAAAGACACAGTCATCATGTTGGCTGCTCAGAAATAAAATGTGATGAGTGAATCAGTATTTCCAACAAGGGACACACATTTCTAATCTGTACAAATATATTTGTGGAATTCAGGAAGGAACAGTTATGAATGGTTCATCACAGAGTTCAAGGAATGGTCAGTAGGACTGAAAAAGACAGTTACATCAGATATTTTGAAAAGAAGACCTGATATATGAAAGTCAGCTAGCCTTCACATCTGAAAAAAAACACACAAAACACACAAATTTATAGAAGACATGTTTTTGAATGAAAATTTAAGTTTAGAATGATTCTTTTTTTAAACCATTATTGCCAATATACACACTACTATATTTAAAATAGATAACCAACAAGGTCCTACTCTTTAGCACAGGGAACTATACTCAATATTCTGTAATAATCTAAATGGGAAAATAATTTGAAAAATAATAGATACATTTGTATGTATAGCTAAATTACTTTGCTGTACACCTGAAACTAACACAACATTGTTAATCAACTATACTGCAATATAAAATAATTTTTTTAATAAACCATTATTGCAATTTGGTCATTCAGTTTTAGTCCTCAGCAGAATTTTTTTCCTTTAACATAAAAATTAATAATTCCTTACTCAATGAAATGATCGAATCCCTAGGAGCTCTCGGTTCCCAAGGGTCTTCATCCCATGTACTTCCCTACATTCCCAGGAGGTGGATAAAGCAGAGCCCACCTGGTACATCCCAGAGGTCACCTCTCAATCTCCCAAAGCCTACATTCAACACAGGTAATTATTCTTATTTTCAAATTAGAAAACTGGTGTCCAAGCTTAACAGGCTCAGGGAAGAAAGATATTCACAACTGCACTTTACAAAACAATGTCATGATTTTTAGGTAATCTCATAAGAAGCAGAGGACCAGGAGATGCAAAGCAACCTGAATTCCAAATCCTAAACCTTGGACTTCACTTCCAATTTCCCCAGCGAACAGACCAGTCATCTTCAACCTGACATCCTGCTATCCCTCGAGGTACTCCAGAATTTCCGGGGATCACAGAACCATGGGATAATAGTAAAAAGTCCTGTTACCAGGGCCCTCACCACCGATGTCACCATGCTTGTTTTCAGGTGTATATTTTACAGTCATGTGAGACTTCATATCTTTCAAGGTGATTAATGCTGATTTAGTGAGGTTTCTACAGCCAATGTGGTGACTGCCCACAAAAGTCATGCTTATTTATATTTTTACCCAAACCCTTATCTCTCCTTTCATTAAGTCCAAATCAGAATTTGAATGATTTGGGAATAAGTGACTTATTGAGGGTAATGACTGTGTTTTACTATTTAGCAGTGGCCTTTCTTGAATGTCCTCAGAGCTTCGTGTACTCGCCCGATTTTTTGGAGGAAAGAAAAGGCGAATTCACTGAGGGAAAACTCTCATCACTTTGGCCGCCTGAACGTAGAGCTCAGTACATGCCACTGTGGGTCAAGATACTATTTAAGGAAGGACCTGAAGACCTGTGAGTTGATAACATTTTATTCAACATCATTGACTTAAAATTCAAGCCTTCCTTTTGTTTGTGTTCCATTTTAGTACTCTATTTGGATGGCTGTCAGACCCATCTTTCGTGAAGTGGGAGAGGTTAAAGAACATTCAATAGCTGTGGGGATGCTGTGTACATGAATGATAGGACATGCAGATGGGTGGCCCAGGGATGATTCCAATCGTTGCTGACAAAGACCCTCACACCAGTGGAGCATCACACATGAGATCACATTGTACAAAGACGCAGACTGAAATGTCCCTGGTGAAAAGATAGGACACTTTCAAAATTTAACATACATGTAATGCAACTGATTTGGGCTTTTGCTGGGTTCTGTGCCAAAGAATCTCTCTAGACAAAGCTGCTGCAATTTCCAAAAACAAGAGCAGCCTTATTGCTTTTATCCATGATTTCAATCCTATTTATTGGGTGAACATTTTTCTTCATGAACAATTGTTGGTTGCCCAAGTGTTGCATTTTGCTTCCTATGAAGCATCAGATATTGCTGTACAAGTATGAAACCAAGGACATTAAAGTTGTGCCTTTTTCAAAGGGATGTGTGAGGACATGGCATTCATTTACATTGAAGTGGTCGTCATAGGGATGCATATGTTTATATGAGCGGGAAAACAAAGCCAGACTTTTTCTGAAACAAAGTTAACT
This sequence comes from Orcinus orca, assembly GCF_937001465.1. Taxonomy (NCBI): domain Eukaryota; kingdom Metazoa; phylum Chordata; class Mammalia; order Artiodactyla; family Delphinidae; genus Orcinus; species Orcinus orca. Next base: position 104,134,158 of record NC_064567.1, read on the forward strand.
CTGATCTGATCTAATTGTTTTGTCAATAAGTTTAGACTTTGGAGATTACATTTTATTACAGACATTTTCCATACTTCAAATGAGCTGAGCTCACAGGTCCAGTTTTAGCCAAAAGAGAGGAAAGCATTCCCTGGCAGTCAGGAGCCGATGGTGCCCCCACGTGGGCTGTGTCTCAGGCTGGGATGCAGCTTTCCCAGGCCACTCTGAGACTAGGACAGGTCAAGACCAAAACAAGACCTCCCGATAGTCAGGCCACCTGCACACGAACATGAACATTGTCGGAACACAAAAATGGCCAAACTCCTGTTTTCTAGCTAATATGAGGGACTGTTGCTTATTTATCCATCACAGATTTAGCTTTGGTTCATTCCTGTATCTTTGTGGATGGGACTTATTAAGACATCCAGTCACAGCACCATCTGTTCCCTGTTTGTCCCTGTTTGACCCTGTCATCTGTTTGTCTCTGTGTCCAGCCTGGTCAGTGTTGTGTGTTGTTAGAGAAACCCCTGTGGGGAGAACGGCCCCAGGTCTACTGTTTGTCACCCAACTGGCCCCTCAGCCCTGCGACCTGTGTGTCCCTGAAACCCACCTTGTGTGGCTTCCTCTGTCAGGATTTGGGGTTTGTCAGGTCCTTTGTCTCGGATGACTAGACTTTGGCCAAGTGGTAGCGATGCAGAATCACAAAAGCTCTCTGTTTACAGGTGGCTCACTTCTCCTGGGACGCTTCGGAGCTAAACCCCTACCTCCTTGAGTTTTGATGTGATGCAGGTTCGGGTGCCTCTCTATCACTGGTACAGTCTCACCAGGGTTCCTTTCAGATCACAGGGCAGCTTTGGGCACGACCAAGAAGGTTCGTTTGAAAGGTACCTCAAAGCAAAACCCGAGGAGGCTCATGAGTGGTCGAATTGTTTATCTAAAAGAGAATCCTTTTCTCTAACACAGGAGACACCTCTTCTATGTTTCTGTACTTGGAGGGTTAATAGGGCGTTTTAATGGTGTAGATTGATCAAATTGTCAAAGGCCCAAGTTATGTCAAAACCCACTTTTGTGTGTGTTTATATCACCATTTCTTTTTTCTACATCTAAACATCCTTCCCAGGAACATAATTAGCCCTTTAACAATGATAATTTTACACTTGTCACATTTTCATTTTATTTTGTTACTCTTCCTTTTTTTTCTTCTCTTGGAAAAATCTTCGACCTGGGAAAGATTGATCAAAAAATAAATCATTCCCTTTTTTATGTGTATCATTTATGGCAAATAGTCAAAATATCTAAAAGAAAGGAAGAAAGATAAAGTTATTAAACTGTATTCTTTTTGTGGACCCTTAAAAGTACATTTATAAAATAGCCTTTGTTACTAAAGTCACGAGCTTAAAAAATAGCCTCATTTCCAAGATAAAAGATAAGTTTGGGGCAAAATCAAAGTCTTTAAAAACTAGTTTACTATATAAAAATAATAAGCACACAATATTTTTGTTTGTATAAGACCACCATTAAGTGTTTTCCTGATTCAAACTTACTAAAATCCCTACATGAGTTTTATGAATTAACCATTTTTTCCATAGCTTCTTTAGAATTAAAAATATGTACAAAGTGGTATTCAAATGAATGGAATGATAGTAGATGTATTTTTACAGAGATAAATTTTATAATATTCTCATGATGCAAAAAAAAAAACCCATAAAGTTTTAATGTATTAGCTAAAACTTTAGTTTCCAGATACTTAGCTAACTTTCAGACTTTAGACAAATGATTAAGTTAATTAAATAATCTCTGAACAACTAGACACTTTCTAAATAAGAAACAGGAGCAAAACACTAATTTCTAAACATAATTCTAATTGATCCTTATTTCTTAAAATGGCAATAGATTAACCACATACCAAATGCCTTCTTGCTGGCTAAGGGTTGGGGACCCCTCTCAGTCCCTGGAGGTTACTCTCAGGTTCTTGCACCAAGGAGCCTCCTTAACCACGCCCCCCCTCATCCTCTCATTTCTTCTGATTCTCACTACCTTGGTCTGCATGTGTCCCTCCAAAATTCATAAGTTGAAGCCTAACCCCCAAGGTTCTGGTAATAGGAGGTGGGACAATTGGGAGGTACTTAGTCATGAGGGTGGAGCCCTCATGACTGGGGTTAGTGCCCTAATAAAAGAGACCCCTCAGAGCTTCCTTACCGCTTCCTCCATGTGAGGACATGGTGAGAAGTCGGCCCGCTGCTACCTGGAAAAGTGCCCTCACCTGACCATGCTGACACCTGATCATGGACTTCCAGCCTCCAGAACTGTGAGGAATAGCTTTCTCTTGTTGATAAACCACCAGGTGTGTGGTCTTCTGTTATAGCAGCCTGAGCAGAGGAAGACACTGACCTCAGGATCCTCTTCAAAGGGCTTGACTGATTAGGGCAGGCCCACCCATGCTGAAGGGCAGGTGACTGTATAGGTGTGCAGCCCAGGGGAGCAGAGGTGATGGGGGTGACTTTGGCAGGTCACTGATGACCAGCACAGAGGCAGGAACAGTAACTACATGCAAAAAATCTGTTTCCAGGATTCCAGATCCACAAACTCCTCTCTTCTCTTCTCAAAAGTTCTGGACAGGGATATCGTCAGGGACTGTTGCTTACTTCAGTCTTCTCTAAAATGCAGTAGCCAAGACATAACCAACTTATCTTAGAGCTACAGCAGCAAAAGGAGAATGTGTGAAAACTTCAGCTGATTTCAGTCTGGGATTTTTTACTAAACTTAAGGGTTTTCTGTGTTGTACAGACACATTTACGAACAGAAAACTTTCAGCACTTTTGAGCTATCACCTAAACTCCACTCAAATTGCTTATTATTTTTCTTTATGTATAACAACCCATTGCTACAACACTTTAATAAAAACTAGTCATCACCCCTATTTTTACCTGAGAAAATAGAATTGCATGATGGCTTAACATCTATCAGGGGACTATGCATGTCCTGTGGATGTGGGTTCTTTTGGATAATCCTGATTCCTATGTATTGAAAGTTCACACATATAAAGGAAAACTAAAGCATGCTAAAGAGGTTATGCTACCGCAGACCTAAATTTACCCTTGAAATAAAAGCTTTTCATAAAAAATAAATCAGTTTAGATGGTTAAATTAATTGCATTTGCCCAGATCGTCCATCTGACATAAAATAAAAGAGCAAATTTTACACTGATGGGAGGTATATGATAGTGTATGATCCCATAAATTTGAATTTCTTTAGAAACAAACATTTCCTGATGACTGCTGGCACCCATATGAAATGAATCATAAGTTACAACAATTTCTTGAGAGGCTTTGCTATGAGCTAAGGAGTTAACCATAGTAAAAGGAGGGTTTAGCAAACATACTTCATGGTATTACCTACGGTAGCAGAAAAAAATTTGAGCCTGACATTGATCCAACATTGATCCGATAATTTTAAGTATTTCTGAGGCAGTTTCCAATACATGCCCATCTGTCAACGGCACAGTCCTGGAAAGAGTGTGACACCAGACACAGACTAGAATCAATGCCTTAGAGCCATTTTGATCACTTCCAAATGGACAGTGACTCCATTCTGATTCTTGTTGTTTAGTCTTTAAGTGGGTCGCTTCTGTTGCTGGAAAACAATGACTATCATAATTATAAACATTAAAAATAATTAATACTTGATCTTATTTTTCCAACTTGGTGAATCCTAATTCTTCTCTCCACTAACAAGGGCATATATTTTACTGGTACTGTATCCAACTGCCCTGAGGAGCTGACTTTCACTCTCAGACTTCTACTCTCCTGTCAGTCCACAACCTCATGGGGCTAACAGAGATGGAGAGAGAGAGAGAGAAGAACCAGGGAAATTATAAAACCAAAATTATTAAAGCTCAAAATCTCTCAAAATTTCTAAAGCCCCCAAATTCTAGGTTCCACCCCACAACAAGCTTGGGAATCATGTAGTATTCCAGCCTTATTACCAACAGGTACAAGCTGAATTTCCAGAACACTCCCCCATGTATCTTCCTTGTAAACTGAAGCCTGAGCTTTGGTTTTCTCAAAAGGACAGCAGGGAAACCCCTATCTTGAGTTCAGTGGAAGGGCCTTATCCTGCACTTTAACAGCTGACAGACCAGCAAATCTCCAAGGTGTTTATCCTTGGATTCATGTTTCTTAACTTAAAAAGCCAACATCAATGTCTCTTGACCATGTGCTATCCATTACACAGGGATGCCTTAAATTGAGGGTTTTTAGGAATCACCCCAACTATGCTGACATATATAGCTGACACCCAAATGCTGGAGCAAGGTATTCATTAAAAAGTGGGCTATCTTTACACCAAATGATAGACCAAGATTAATTTTCTTATTCTTCAGCACCAATGTATGGCCCTGTGCTCTGCTGTTAATCTCACCAATTCTTACAATTCAACACTCTCTGGAACAGCAGCTCTCCACTGGGGACAGTTTTATCTCACAGGGGACATTTGTCAAAGTCTGGAGATATTTGTGATGTCACAACCAGAAGGGGGTTGCTAGTAGCATCTAGTGGGGAGAGATGCAGCTGAACGTCCTGCCATGCACAGGACGGCCCCACGACAAAGAATGTCTGACCTGAAATACCAGCAGTGTTGAGGCTGAGAAACCCACTCTAGAACATTGATATCACATCCCTTGTTTCACCTTATTATATTCAAGTTATTGTTTAATTTTTACGTAATCTTAAGCTTACAGAGTATTGAACCCTGGCACAGAAAATTCCTAAAGATCATCCCTTTACTTCCTCCTATGCTAAAACAATCATAGAACATTTATTTCATAAACTAATTTTAGTTGGTTAGCATAAAGATACAGAATCTACTGGAATTTCACCACTTCTCTATGAATAACCTGTTTCTTTCTCTATCATCCCATCCAGGACATCTATTCCATTTCGTTGTGAATCTCCTAATTCTCCTCCAATATGTGTCAGTACCTCAGTCTTTTATTTCATGACCTGGACACGTTTGAATAGGACCTTTCAGTTGTTTTGGGGGAATGGTCTCAATTTGGATTTGTCTGATGTGTTCTCATTATTAGATGGAGGTTGGGCATTACTGGGAAAGATCCCACAGTTGCCCTTCCCAGTGCATGGTATCTGGGGTACACATTATTGGTTTATATTACTGTTCATGTTAATCTTTATCACTTGGTTGTGTGGTCTTGTTTATATGACACTGTATTTATGTCAGTGTGGAATCAAGAATATATAAATTGTTCATTTGTTTAAATGCTATACTTATTTATTTTGTTGCTCAAGTCATTCCAACTTGGGCTAATGGGAATCCTTTCAGGTTGGCCTTTCAGCATGTCTCTTTATTGTTGTTGTTATTGTACTTTCTTTCTAGCATGTAAGATACTCCAGGCTTTTCTTGTTTCTCCTCTACCTCAACCCTGGAATCCTTTCTACATGAAGCCTTGGTTCTCCTGATTAGAGAATGGTATTTAGAAACCACTATCTGGACATGAGATGTGCTCATAGCCCCTGTGGTGTCACCAGCCCTTCTTAGCAGGTGGAAGTAGAAAATATATGTAAGTATACTAATATGAGAATACACAAACATCTGTATTTATTTTTAAGCCTTTATCTTCACCTATATCTTAATTTTTTGTATAGGTTTAAAGTATAGGTCAACATTTTTGTTTTGTTTTTTACTTTTTTGTATAGAGAAGTCTAATTATCTAAGCACCAAGTTAGTGAAGAGTCAATTTTTTTCCTTTGAATTGCTTTTTGCACTTCTGTAAGAAATCAGTGGTATAGGTTTATTTCTGGGCTCTCTATTCTGTTCCACTGAGCTATGTGGCTATGTCTATACTTTCATCAATACTACATTTTATTAGTTACTATACCTTAATAATAAATTTAGAAATCAAGGAGTGTGAGTTCTCCAAATTTGCCAAATAATCATAGGTAAATAAGAATAAAAGAGATCTTTGAAATTAACACATGAATTCCTGTTTATTATTGTCAGACAAATTGGGAAAAGAGGGAAGTTGATTTCAATCCCAGGAACTGAATTAGTGTTATTTGCAAAAGTTTTTAATCCCTGGGTATAAATCCTTTGCCTTGCCTCAATTGTCTGCCTTCTCCAGGGCAGATATTGATATGCAAACTAAGGGGAAGGGAAGAGAAACACTGGGTAACCCACCTTGAAGCACTGATTTCCTTTGCCTTAATCCTGCAGCAAAGGTCTTCTTAAAAGATGGATTATATCTGTTCATTCTTCCTTTCTTTGCTATATCTCGAAAGGTATAGATGTTGTTTTACCTATTAGAAAAAATGAATCATTTGTGTAATATGAGAGCCAGCCCATTGTATACCTGTTAGGTAATCTGTAGTGACTCTGCAAAATTAGTTCCCAGCGTCCATAACATCCCCTTTCCCTTACCTCATCACAGTTGACGTGTTATCAGTAGAATGAATTTGTGCATGGTGATTACAAGTGGACAGAGCCATGGGCTATCCAAAATTCAATAAAATATCATATAGGCCAGAGAATATAGAAGGACAAGACGTTCCGTTATGTCCAAAAGTCTTTAGACCTAGGATGAAAGACATTTCTACTTCTTAGGAGCCAAAGAAATGTGAAATTCAACCAGTGGTAACCTGAGTGTACCTTTCTATGGGTACCTAACTTGAGTCTGGGGCTGAGTGCCCCTCTAAGTCACTGATGTAGCAATATAACTGAGATTCAGTGTGTCCCATCAGAATTACATAAAATCATCTAGGCAGAACTCTTTGGTGTTAAGTAAACTCAATTAACTGGGTTTGTGCTGTTTTCTTTAAACGTTTACTCCTCTTTTCACAATCTAAGCATTTATAATTAGGAAGAGAAAGGGTTACAAAATCAAAACCAATTAAGATCTATTAAAATTAGAGAAATTGGTTCATAGTTGGCATTTTATATAATTTTGAGGTTGTGATGTTCAAAAGAATTTGGACACCCTGTATCTACATTTTTTTTAATGTGTATTGAGTAATTAACTTTTATCTGTGAATTTTACATTAAATAATTATTAAACTATGCATGTTATTGGATTATCTAAGAAAATTTTAAGCATAAAGTAGATTTAAATAGATATAAAGTATAAAGCCAGAAACCTATTAAATTTAGAAAGTTTATTTAAGCTCTTGAGAATAAACTGTTTCTTGACTATGAAATTAAAATACTTAAGCTGGAAATTAAATATATCATTACAGATAAGTAGATTTCAAAGGTGACTAACAAACTTTGCAAATGGCACTATATATTATTCAAATACTCTTTTGAAGTGATTGCTAAAATGTGCAAGTGTATAAATAGAATATTTTGTAAGTAAAAGCAAAGTATTAATGAAGATCTAGTGTTTTGTAGCTTTAATAGTTTGAATACTAATTGTTTAAAATGCAAATAAAACTCTGATTAGACTTTTATTTGTTATATTAAATTATTAAAAATAACTCTCAAGGGCACACAGATCCCACAACATAAGGGACTAAAGATCCAAAATAGATGTTTCCCTTCCCAAAGTCTGGGAACAAGATCAGAAATTTTCACATTTGAAAATAGTCTAATTAATTACACAAAAGATTATTCTGGCAAAGGTACTCATGTGAATAAGTGATTTAGAAAACCATTATAGAGAATGTGTAGTAAATATTTTCAATCAGACATGGTGTTAAGAGCAGGCATCTATGTCAACAAAGCTTCACCCATAAGGGTGTGGATATTATCATCATTCCTATATTACAGATGGCAAACAGAAGTCTGGTAAGGTTAAGTAATTTTCCCAAAGACGCACAGCTTGTGGGAAGTAGAGGCAGCTTGAAAACACTGATTCTGAGCACAGCAGGTTGCATCATTCCATCAAGGGCATGGAGGCTCTTCTCGTAGATTTAGAGGACCAGACTTCTTTTTCTCTACCTAAAGATGGGACCACTGGTTCCCTCAGTTGCTAGCACTCTCATTGCTGAATAACAGTCTGTAAACTAACATGCTGATGGGGTAGGGTGTGCTCCCAGGTGAGCTTTGTGCATATCTGTTCTGGGTTCCTGGTTTAAAATCTCCCCAGTAGAGATGGCTTGTGGGGACTTCTCAGAAGGAGTCCTAAGACACCAAGGCCAGAAGTGAGAGCATCCTTTTGCCTTGGCTGCAAGAGTATGGTCTAAGGATGAGTGCCCACAGGCACTTATATCACTTTGCTTGTACACCTGAAACTAACACAACATTGTAAATCAACTATACTTGAATAAAAATAAAATTTAAAAAAAGAAACGACAAGAAAAGAAAAATGAGATTCTAACATGAGCACTGCAGCCCTGGCTAGGTGCTGCTAGGGACAGGGGAATGAACGGTAGATTCTGTGTGTACCTGGGGACGTATTGTGTGCACAGTCAGACCATGTAAGAGTCTCAGGAGAAGAGGGGTGTGTGTCTGTAAAAGGAATTTTGTGGAATGTTTTAGCTTAGTTTGCTGTGTGAGCATAAGGACGCCCAGGAGTTTTGGAGAGGGACTTAGGTGCTGACCCTTGTTTCTGAGAGAGGGGGCGCAGGATCTGATTTTTCTCTGAGGTTCCTTTGCTGCCCTAAAAGCTGCTTTTCCCTCAAAACTTTCCCAGAGGGGCTGCATTAATGGCCTCATCCCATAAGTACCCACCAGCAGGCATCCCTCCACCCACCACTGGCAGGCAAGACACTGTGCCGTGAGCCAGGTGGACCACTGAGAGGGACGCCAGCTGGTCTACTGCACCAGCTCTTGATGCTCCTGGGCCTCGGAGACCTCGTCGCCCTTTGTCCTGCCCTGCTCAGCAGGGTCGCTGAACAATGGATGTGCATGCCTCTTGGGGAGCGTATTTGCTCTCCTAGCCATCTCCCTCTCAGGAGGAAGAAATAAATGTGATTCTCATTTGACTCCATGCACGTCTTCACTCTTGTCACTACACATACCTAAATTCTATGAACTCATCTTTAGCTCACAAAGCTAATCATTGGGAATACTTGGGCGTGGAGCCTGGGATTACAAAGATGACATTGCTCTATTTTTTCACTATGTCCATGGGACTGTCTCATTACCAGTCCTGCTGGGAACTGGAGTCTTTATATAGGTGAAGATTCCCAGGAGTCCTTCTGAGATGGAGGAGAACTCAACCAGACACCATGCACATCTCTCTGCAGTAATGAAGAGTGATGTGACACTAGACTCAGCAAATAGAAAGGGGATACTAGGTACCCACCTTGCTGAGCAAGAGCTAGAGCTTTTTTATCAGAAAGAAAATATTCAGGTTTTCTTTCTGATAAACAAAGAAAAAAGCTTTAGGGGAAGGGAAAAAGTCATCTTGCTTATGGAAACATTTGTTTTTAACCTTAAAACATTTTTCTTGCTTCCCATGTACAGGGACTCACATGTTCTTAAGAGCTAGACAGTACCCCAAAGACCACTTAAAACAGTTTCCTGCAGAAGTAGAGTTCTCTTTTATAACAGCCACTGAAGATCACCAGTTCATGTTCAATTTTACACTGGAAATAAGGAACTCAGGACTTTAGGAACTGACACATTCTACTTCTGGACAGTGCTTATTATTTGAAATGTTTTTCTTACATTAGGATAAAATTATTTCTTTGACATTCCCACCACTTGTCCTAATTCTACCACAGAATGGTAGAATCTCTTTTTTCCCCCTCAAATAAGTCCTTTGTACATTTAAAGACAAATTTCAGAAACTCCTAAATTATCTTTCCTGTGATACACATTCTAAATATATTCTTTCTTTCAACATTTATCCAGTGCTTATGTTATCTTTCAGCATCACATGCTGGTTGCTACCTAGAGACACAGAGTTGAAGGGAATGGCCTTTGCACTTAGTCCATCAGGGAAGATGTTCAAGGAAAAGTGAAGCATAGCATATATATGTGTATATATATATATATATATATATATATATATATATATATGTGATATATATACATACATATACATAGATATGTGTGAGTTTGTGTGTGTGCGCATGTGTGATTCTTTGGGCGGGGGGACAGACAAAAGAGCATGTAACTAAGTTGCCTTGTGGAGAAGATCAGGAACAAATAAACAGAGGTCCTGCAAGATAAATCCTGAAGGATGTGTGAGAGCTTCCCAGGTATGAAAGAGAAAGAATTACCTTCCTTCTAGCAGAGATAAAAATTTAATGTAAAGGCAAGAGATAGTGAGAGCATGTGTCAGTGTGTTCAGGGACCATCCAGGAGCTTGGGAAGTTGCAGCCAGTGTTGATGTAGGACACAAAGCTGGAACAGCAAGTGGAGGCTCAGATCGCAAGGCATGTTGATTAACCCGGCTGGATACATTATGAGGACCACCGATGTGCTCAGGAAAGCAGATGGGTGATCAGGCTTATATTGAAAAAATAATTCTCCTCAGTGTGGTTGATAAACTGGGATGGGCAAGTGTAAGCCTAAGTTGCTGTATAAGTCAAGGAAATAATGGTGATGACCCAATGATGCCAGAGACTCTGAGGACTTCAAGAAGCACTGTGATTGATCTGAGAGCAAGTCTGCAGGACGCAGTAGTAAAAATCAGCCATCAGGATAAGAGCAAGACAAGGTTCAGCAAAATAAGTCAGCAAATAAATCATCAAAATGAATAAACAGATCATAATGATAGAACAATATGCTAACACTCTTTGAATAAACAAAAGAGATGTTTAGCATGTCTACAGGAAACATAAAACTATTAAGATCACCTAACATATTTTTAAAAGAACTCTAGAGAACATCTATAATTGAAAAAATGCAATAATTGAAATTCAAAATACCTAGATATTAGGTACACTAGCAGATTTAGCACAGCTGCAGAGAGAATTCATGAACTGGATGATAGATGAGGAGAAATAGCCCCTATAGAGATAAAGAAATAGAAAATATGAAAGAGGGATTAAGAGACCTGGAGGATAAAGCAAAAAGCTAGAGGATACCTCTACAGTGAATTCCAGAAGGAAAGTAAAGAAATTAAATGGGATAAATAAAAAAAATAATATCTTTAGAATTAAAGAAAAAGACAGTTACTTACAAGTAGAGAGAAGAGCATAATCAGAAATAAATTTATCCTATATTCTTTATAGTGTTTGGTCATATTTACAGAGAGAAAAGCCATTGATTCCATTTATAATTTGACATGTTAAGCATTCCTGTTATAATTTCTAAGTAAGCAATCAAAAATATACTTAAAGCTAGTGTCAGAAGAAGAAAAAGTTTCATACCAAGCTAGTTAATCACATAGCTTATATGATTAACTGAACAGGATAGGAAATCTAGGTTTTGAATGATAGGAAGTAATCTCTATGGTAGTGGTGATCGTATTAAATTTAGGGGAGGAAGTTTCATACCTCTTCAAGGAGAGCTAGCCCCTCTGACATGAACTCTTCAAAACTGGACCATTTTTACTTGTCCAGATCAGTGGAAGGATCTCACAGTTTAGAAAGACAAGAAACTGATGCTAGGGTCACATTAATAACTGTGACCAAAGAAGGAGAAATAGTTCAGACATGCAAGTAACCCAAGAATATCAGGAAGAATTCAGGGTTTTTCCAAACATATATTTTTGTTTGTTTAAGAAATAGAATAGTTTTTCACCTTACTCAACATTATACAACAGTAACAATTGGCAGGAGACAAGCATCTTCTGTTTGTCAAATAGATAAATTAATTAGAGAAAATTTATTTCCAAGTTTTTCCTTCTGGAAGCACCCTCCTCAGCCATATGGCACTCTTTAGTGTTCTCTTTGCATCTTTATAATTACTCATTTCTCGTAGGTTAATAATTCCTTAGGTTAAACTTCTATTAAGCATATATTAAAGTTCCCATTTAAAAACATCTCCTAGTTAGACCCTGGCTGACACAATGGTCTATAATAATAATGCTCTTCACACAAGCTAGACCTGTTAGGGTTCAGCAACTTGCCCTGGATCAAAGCAAGTTTTTCTGACTTCAAAACCTACTACTGATGCCCTGTATCCTTCTGCCTGTAGAGAGAAATCTGAGTCCCCCACCACCTTTGGAATCATTAATAAGCCTTGTATCACATGTCTGTGATAACTAAGGCTTCCCTGGAAACATTTCCAAACAAGCATTCAGACTGAAGTTTCATCTCTGCTGTGAATCCTGTCTCTAAGTGGCTGTCTCTGTTGTCAACCAACTGTCTTTGCATTCAGACTGGACATGTCCCTGACTCTGAGTGGTCTAAACGCAGGACACCAGACAGAAATCCCTGCTGTTGACACCCTCCTCCCTATGTTTACTTTCTATTCTCAGAGATTTCCTTCAGTTTCACCAAGTGGCCATCCTTGAAGGAGCAGACCCTCAGCAAGAAAAAGTGAGAGAACAACACAGGATATGGGGCTGGGAGAGCAAATTAATAACAATCTCTGGGTCTAAAATGATGGATTATTGACTGAATATGGCAAGGGGAATGAAACAGCTTATTTAATGTTCTGCTGGTGGTTGCAGCATGGATGAGACTGGAGGTGAATGATCAGTGGCAAAACAGATGGTCAGAGAAAACTTACGTGACTTCTCCAAAATGTGATAATGAAACAATTGTCCAATGTTGTATATAATTACTCAAAAGAATAGGGTGTACAAATGTGGACTAATTTAACATTCTTTTTATCCATTTTGTAGAACAAGTCATTCGTAACACAATGGTCTACTACCACGAGTGTGATTCCAGTCTTTAATGTTCAATTATATCACACAGTAGCCTGAAGGTCATTACATGTGAACTAAATATCAACATATTCAACAAGTATTAAAAAACCTTTTTACTGTTTGATCCATGGATAACATTGATCAACTATTTCTCCAAAGTTTAAAAAGAAAATGTTTAGTAAAATGTATCACATAGATAATAAAAGCAATATTAACTTTAAGTATATTAGTTTGATTTCATATTTTGAATTTTAGAAAGACAATTGTCTTTGCAAAAAAAGTATAAAAAAATAATAAGAACACTAAGCTTTTTTAGTTAAACATTTGTCATTTCTACAATGTGTTCGTCTATTGCCTGACTAGTAAATATTGGCAATCTAATCAATTTGCGTGTCAATTTAAGAGGAAACATCTCCTTTGGTTAAATGTATTGTCTGATTCATCAAAATGAAAGACCAATTTACTCACAACAGTTAATCCATAATTTGACATAGATATTTCCACATTAATAGCTGAAGGACATAAAAATATCTTATTAGAGAAAATAAAATACAGCTAGTTTAAATCAGTTTAACACTTTAACACTGGCTGTCAGCTGAAGATATTACTAAAGTTACTATAACAGTAACATTTTCACATGGATAACTTTATGAGAATGTATTCAAAATAGAATAATTTAGGAAATTAAAGAGAGAAATTCTATAAATTTTAATAATCTTATAATATAATAATCTGTTAAAACAATGTAAAGTATAATAGGATACAACACACAAAATATACTTTGTACTATAATTATGGTATGATATATTTACATGTTAAATAAAATATGTGACATCACAAAGAATATAAATATATTTCAACATATATATTCCAATTGCATTGATCTTACAATATATTCAACAACAAACTTAACAAACCTAAAATAAAGATTTGGTTTTGCTTTAGCAGTGGAAGATCTAGGAGCAGAATAATGATTTTGCATTTTTCAAGAGATTTCTTTGTTTAAACAATATCACTATGAATTCATGGTAAATAAAAGATACCACAACTTTCCAAATCAGACTGCCTCTGATTTTACTCCTCACAAGAAAATTGTGAATTTTGTATTGTTATTTCCATTTTACAGATAAACGAGTTCAGAGGAGTGAGGTGACCTATTGAAGGTCACACTGTTGCCAAGTGGCAGAATTGAGACCCATTCCCTTAGCCTTGATCCATGATAACATTGATCTTGTCATCATCTGTACTTGAGTAGGAGGCTGCCAGGATGTGAAAGTGGCAGCCATTGCTATGGCTTATCGATTGGGGGAGAAATCTTTAGAACTTGATGTTGGAGTTGGCACTTCAGCTGAATGCCTCCTCTTTGTGGAATATTAAATTTCAAATCTCAAATCTACAATTGGGATACCCATTTCACTGAGTGGTGGCACGGGAACACCCAGCTAGATAGAGAAGCTATGGCAACCGATTTCAAGCACAATTTTTAAAAGAATTTCAGTAAGAACAAGAGAATTCCATCATATTTGAGCCAGGCAAACACATTCTTTCTTCCAGGACTCAGAGTAGAAATGAGATAGATAGTCAGAGATTAATGTCTATACTTTTATCACCTACCCAGGCTCTTTCTGAAACACTGAATTCTGATGTTTTCCCAGTGGACAAGGCCCTTTAGTTAATACTAGGCCAGACCAGGGTCAAAGCCATGATTCTGTCCTATTAGTGACTCTGACTACACCTCCAAGATTTAAAGTTTTCTGCAGGCAAAGACTTCAAAGGCAAGGAACTAAATAAGAGCCCAGCCTTCATGGGACCCTCACTATCCAGACAGCCACCTACCTCAGGGACAAATCTGAAATGTCTCACCTTAACTTCTTGGTATGAATTTAGGCCTATCATGAAGAAGCATTGTACCTTTATTACTATCAAAAAGACACAGAACTTCAGACTATCTGTCATACTGACAAATACTTTTAGGTTCATGAGAACAGGCTCTGGACACTCTTGACATTCTTGCCACTGGAAACCTTGTCATGTTTGCTGCGGACAAGAGCATAGGGGAAAAGTACAAGAAAACAACTGCCAACAACACTGCCCTTTAAACACGGAAAGTATTGAGAGGCTGGTGACTGTGAGAAGCCAAGAAACAGGGTGTCTTTCTACAACTTCAGCTTTTAATACAAAGAACACCATGAAAGATAGAAACTCCTAAGATCAATGAAAAGGAGAAATGGAAGATTCTTAAAAAGTGCAACAAAGCCATCTCCCTTCTGGGAAAGAACACAGGTGTCACTGGATCTGTTGTCTCATCGGGAAAAGCTGGAGAATGTTGGCAACTTCAACACCCCCAGGAGTATCTGAATGCCGGGGACAGGCTCAGGGCTCCCTGCATCTCGAGAGCTCTGTCCACAGCTGCTCCCTGATAACCTACTCTTGGAAGTCATCTCAGAAGGCCAGAGGAGCACAATCCACCCAGCTGGCCACAACCTTGGACAGACCTAAATTTTAAAGCCCAACAGGTTGAGAGAAAGTTAACCTATATCTGAGCCATGATATGAACTTCTAGACACCGAATTCTTGAAAAGGTGCAAGGTGAAATAAGTGAATTCCACAGCATCTATCGGAACTGAAACCATTGCCAAACACAATTTACATCCTCTACTGATAACTAGTACCACAGAATAAACAAGTACAAGTAGCCTTGTGAAAGTTTCAAACAACAGAAAGATGTATAACTCAGAAAGTAAATTTCCCATAATTAGGGTTACGATTAAGAAGTGAAAAAGTGACAGGGACATCTTTTGCAAACACTAACTTTGTAACAGAACAAAGAAATTTAATTTATGTTTGGCAGGTGTCATTTGCCAGGACATGGTGAAAAAAAAAAAGATGTGTTAAAATGTCCCTTTGGTGTGGTGGGTGGGAGTTGATGGAGGTGAAACAAGAATGGTAGAATGTTGATCATTGGGATGTTAAAACCTTGTCAAGACCTTGAGGACATTATGCTAAGTGAAATAAGCTGGTCACAAAAGGATGAAAACTGTACGATTCCACCACGAGGAGATCCCTGGAGCAGTCAGAATAACAGACAGAAAATAGAATGGAGTTGTGGCAGGGTAGGGGGGTGATGTGGGCAGAGTTTTAACTTGAGAAGATGAAAGGTTCTAGAGATGGATGCTGGTGATGATGATGCAACAACATGAACGAACATACTTAATGCCACCGAACCGTACACTTAAAAATAGTGAAAATGGTAAATTTTATGTCATGTGTATTTTTACCACCACCACCACAACACAATCTAACAACTCTATCCTTGGATAAAATTTACTGACTCAAAATGGCAGATTCAGAACAACCTGTCTGATGTTGTTACTTCCTTTAAAGCATATACATTTGCCCTGAAGGGAAGGTTCCATTCAGAGTTTCCACAATACCTGACAAGAAGCCTTCTTTCTAAAGTAGCTGCTCATTACATGGGTTTTGTTTGTTTCTTTCTTTTGTGATAGAAATGAGCTTGTCAGAGAAAAAGCTATTAAAGTCATTATACCAAACATTGTTTAATTTTCTCTCTTCATAAATCTATGTGATGACAAATAATTTTTTGCTAATGTGTTCTCACTAACTATCCAATATTGTTTACTTTTAGAAAAGTAGGGACATGCACTTATCACATGGAAATTTGGGAAAGAGTATTCATATGAAATAATAGAAACAGAAGAACAAACATCAAAATATTTTTAGTTTGGGGACCACATCACTAGGCAAAGTAATTTGAACAAATAACTTCAAAGTAGCAATTACCATGTCACCTATTTTCAAGTGATTATTGGAATTTCTTAGAGGTAACATGGATGAAAATTGTCAGGTTTCCTCATATAGTTGTTTACCTTCCCATTTATCACACAGCCAATGGATAGCCATTTGAAATATTATAGAAAATACTACAAATGTGGTCACCTGCCTGCTGCATACATGCTTCATCATTTGGTAAAAGAAGAAACAGGAAATTATACGTTCCGTCTTCAGAAATCATTTAAAACTCTTCTTCTTTGGCTCTCTCTTCATCTCTGATATATCCACTCTAAAAGAATAAACATGGATTTTTAACCTGTCAAATAAATGAAGGAGGACCTGACTACTGTTTCAAAAATCCCTTTTATCTTTAATGTTTATTTCAGAGACTTGGAGCAGGTCTTGAATATTACTCAGAAGAGGGGACAATCAGGCAGTGATCTGTCCTGGCACAAATAAAACTGATGGCTGTGGAAATGCTCCTAAGCCCCCGCAGAGCCACAGCTGCTCTGAGCTACATGACACTGAACCAGGGGCTTGAAAGCACAGCGCACCTGGATAGAAATGGGCCTCATGCACAATGTTCCGAAAGAGAATTTTGCTAAACTGGCTTTGTTCACCCCAGGGACTGAAATCTCCACCAAGACTTCCTGTCCTAATATCTCAATTTAATCCTACCTAGAGGGGTCCTTTAACTCGGGATCAGATGAAGACCTCAAGTGTGTGAAGAATGACTCAGCTCACGCGGTGATCAGAAGGAGAACTGATGAGCTGTGTGCACACCAGCGTCCAGATGCCGAGTCATCCACAGTGCATTCTGGGAATCTCCAACTCCTCCTTTAATAATAATAATATAATTATATAATATTAAATGAATTTCTTCTCTTTAAGTCACTGGACAAAGAAAGTGGTGTCTGAGTTAATATTGGTGTTTGTTGCTCAGGCTAGAGATGGGGTATTACCATGAAAACAAATCACAGCCAAAGGCATCCTAGGATTGACCAAACTCAGTAGGCTGAGAAGCATGGTATGCAGAGGAAAGGGTCCAGGCTGGACCAACACAAAGGGTGTTGCCCTCGCTCTGCCACCCTGGGGCCATCAGCAGTCATGGAGAGACAGTTAAATACTGGGATTGGCCAAAAAGTTCCTTTGGTTTTTAAGTAAAAATAAAAGACATATTTTTCATTTTCACCAAGAACTTTATTGAATAACTTATTCACCCTTTTGTTCCACTACCTTCTGTCATTTATCAGACAACTTCAGAATTCCATCTTCCCAAAACTTTTTATCTTTTTGAGCAAAGAACTGTTCCAGGTGCCTTTTACAGTCTTCCAGTGAATTAAAATTTTTTTCCATTAAGAGAAATTTGTAAAGACCGAAATAAATGGAAATCCAAAGGTGCAATGTCTGAATACAGCGGGTGAATCAGAACTTCCCAGCCAAGCTCTAACAGTTTTTGCCTGGTCATCAAAGAAATGTTATCCTGATGGAAGATTGTACGTTTTCTGTAGACTAATTCTGGACGCTTTTCTTCGAGTGCTACTTTCAGTTGGTCTAATTGGAAGCAGTAGTTGTTGGAATTAATCGTTTGGTTTTCCGGAAGGAGCTCATAATAGAGGACTTTCTTCCAATCTCACCATGTACACAACATCACATTCTTTAGAGGAAGACCAGCTTTTGGTGTGGTTGGTTCATTTCACTTGCCCCACAATCTCTTCCATTCCACGTTATTGTACAGTATCCACTTTTCATCACCTGTCACAATTTGTTTTTAAAAATGGAATGTTTTCATTATGTTTAAGTAGAGAATCACATGTAGAAATACGGTCAAGAAGAGTTTTCTCACTTAACTTATGTGAAACCCAAACACCAAAGCGATGAACATAACCAATCTGGTGTAAATTATTTTCAGTGCTTGATTTGGATATTTTGAGTATGTCGGCTATTTCCCACGTGGTATAACGTTGATTGTTCTCCATGTCTCAATTTGATCTCTATCAACTTCAACTGGTCTGCCTGACCATGGAGCATCATCCAACGAGAAATCTCCAGCACGAAACTTCGCAAAGCACTTTTGATACATTCGATCAGTTGCAGCACCTTCTCCAAACACTGCACAAGTCTTTTCTTACATTTCATTTGTGTTTTTACCTTTCTTGAAATAATAAAGCATAATATGCCTAAAATGTTGCTTTTTTCTTCCATCTTCAATATTAAAATGTCTACACAAAAATGCACAAATTTTGATGTTTTTTTAATGCACACTAACATGACGGCTGTCACAATACAATGTAACAAGATTATTTCAAATGAAGTTAAAGACAACTAAGTGCTACTAGAGCAATCTTACCGAAAAAAAATACCAAATGAATTTTTTGGCCAATCCAATACCAAGGCTAATAGAAACTCTTTGGAAGCCAGGCAGATAGCCCCATCAGTTATAGAGTGAACTCGGGTGTTTCCAGCTGTGAATCTGAGTTCCTTCTATGATAGAAGGAAGGCATCCAACCACAGAACTTTTTTGTGTGTGGTCAATGAGGTGACATATGCAAAGGGCTTAGTGGACTGCCTGGAACATAGTGATTCTCCAGGAAGGTTAACTCAAGTACTCAAGTAATAATAATAATAACAATAATAATATACAATATCTATTCATAGCCTCACAAATCATGACATGGGAGTTTCCATCAGCACACTGAGAGAATTTTCAGCCTCCAAGAGTCAATTCACATTCATAAGTAGCTAGTGATGCTAACTACATCAGAATTCCTGGGACTTCCTGGCGGTCCAGTGGTTAAGACTCTGCGCTTCCAATGCAAGGGGCACAGGTTCGATCCATGTTGGGGGAACTAAGATCCCACATGCTGTGCAGAGTGACCAAAAAAAAAAAAAGAATTAATATCTACTTATTTGTCCTGGTGAGGTTTATATCCTTTATAGCACAGAAATACTGAAATTTTTTATTTTTCTCCATAATTTCTTCCTCCTCGTGACATTCAGTGTTTCTCACACTCTTTCCACTAGCACTTCACCTGCCCACCCCTTAATTACCTATCTCATATTCACTCTTTATGTCTCATCCTAAATGTCATGTTTTAGGACTTCCTAAAGACCTAAATTACCATAGTGTGCCTTTCTAAGTGACCTCTCACTCCTTACTTCCTGGGATGTAGTGGAGACCTCCCATGTTGGTCTGTATGACTTGGTGAAGGGGGTAACACTGTGTGATCCCCTTCTGTTCCTCCAGACCCACCTCATGCTTGTACATGATGTGCACCCCATGTATGTGTGTTGAAGTGAATTGAATTTGATAATTAAGGTTGAGGTACCACTGGTTATAGTGTTATTCATTCTTCAGAGTCTTGCTCAGATTTTATCCTTCCTTCACAGACTTTCCAGAACATATTTCGTTGCTCCATCTTTGTGGTCCTATGTATCCTTTCCTGCTCTAAAACCACCTATTTAAGTGCCTGTCCACCCACTAGGTAGGCAACAAGAGGGCATGTACTTATCTCTACACTGCAATGAGGAAGCTAAGAGGGGCTAAAATATAATTATAACTTAATTTAAATTATAATTCAATAAGACATTTTCTCAGAGAACAAGAGGAAAAGGGGGAGGAGTCTACTTAGAGTACTGCTCAAAGAAGGAGCACGCTATTAAACTTGTAATTCAGAAAATGAGAAAAAGGGCAACTAAACAAAACATGAATACAGAGGTGATTAAAAGTGGGGGGAGCCTGGAGAGGGAGCTGGTGTTTGTGAGGGTCCCAACCTCAGGAGGATAAATCTACAGGTAAAGTCCTTGTGGAATTTCCAGTCACCATTGTGGGCTAGAGTTTCAGCACTTGATTAGAGCAATAGTTGGGAAGCTTGGAAAATTTACCAGCCCTCCAAAATACAATTCATAGCTTTATTTATTTTATTTTATTTTTTTATATTCCATCTGTTTCTGTGTTTGCAAATAGCAATAAAAAGAGGTGCTTTTCTATGGGGAAAGTGGACTGAGTCCCAAGGATCCAAGGAAAGAAACTCAGGGAAGGACAACTAGACTCACACTCTGGGCTTCACAGTGATCCAGATTGAATACAGAATCCCTCTATGTCCCTTCACTATTTCTATATTTGCTTCTTGTTTCCACATGGTCATTATAATCTTCCAAGATGACTGCTATTATTAGTGTGATGTCAAGACTTATTACAGATTTCTAGTGAGAATGACAATGTGGCATTTTTATAATGAGAAACAAACAGATTAATGGAATAGAATAGAGAGAGTGTCCATATGTAAACTCACGTGTATGGACAGTTGAGCTTTGATAAATGTCCAAAGCCAATTCAGTGAAGAAAATATGGTGTTTACAACAAATGTTGCTGGAACAATTAGATTTTCATAAGCAAAGAAACATATGAAGAAGAAGGAAGAGGAGGGGAGAAGGAACACACACACACACATAGTAGGTATCCTTGTTAGTTGCGTGGGTATGCACACCACTGGTGAAAACAGCCCTCCTTATTCTGCAGTCAGAACAGAATCTCCACTCATGTCCAGTGTCTAGGATTCTAGGCTCACCTAAAATTAATAGTTCAAAGTTTAGAAATCAGCACGCCAGAATCATGACCATATCAGTAAATCTTCCTTTCTGCTGCTTCTTGCTGCCAAGCTAATTAAATTTTTCATGGTGTCAGTTTATGTATGTGATGAAGAGATAACTCAGATTCAAATTAGAAAAAAAGAAATCTGTCATATATGAGAACTGCACTTCAGGGAAGGAAGGGAATGCAAAGATCTCTTTGTGGGAACAAAGGAGGCTTGTCTACAGGGGCAGGGGGCCCAGTGAAGGGGAAGGGGGTGGGGACCATGACTCTGGACAAGCAGGAGACAGACATCAGCCATGAAGCTGGCAAACTTCAATAAATGCCATTTGGATGCCGTGCTGATAACGTCTGGACACGGAGGGACTGAACTCCTAGTCAGGTCAACGGCCACTGATGCAGGCATCTTTCCATGTGTTTCCCAGTGATTCTGAGTCAAGAGCAAACATAGCTGGCGGACTGTGTAAGGATTCTCCTGCATTTTACTTCCCTCTCCAATCAGTCAGTTGGTCAATAAATATGTATGAAGCTACCACACAGAGCATTACCTGATTGAGGTGCTGGGATTTTCAAAGGGTTTCGGAGCACTGTTCTAGTTCTTAAGAATATTAAAATTCAAGAAAAAGAAGAGTTATAAATAAACATACTGCATTTTAAGCAATAATCATTTGCAATCTCAAATATGGAAGGAACTTTCATGGTCATATAAGCCAAAGCAATTTTCAAAATGCGTGGCTGGTGAAGCACTCACCCACAGCGTATGCAAGAGGACACTTCTGTTAGAGAAGAAAAGAAGAAACTATCTACTTCTGGTGCTTTCTTTTGATGTCGTCCTTTGGGTGCATATTTATGCATTTTGCAATCATTATAATATTTTATTGCAGGGAGACACACACACATGAGATAGATGCTCAAATCTGTGAAAAGGTATGCTTCATTTTTAAAGTTTGAAGGCCACAAATATATTTTTACCTTCATTAGTACTCTCAATATCGTATACTACAGCTTTAAATAATCACCATGCAGACTATGATTTAAAAAATGTTCCAGTGACCGATGTATGATTATTTCTGACCTTTAAGGAGCCTTGTCATGAAGATATCACATTTGAAAACTCTCCATGATGCATACCAGTTTCCAGGCAAATTATGCTTTTCTACAAATTTCCTCTTTCTTCTATGATAGTCTCCTTTCCAAGGGGAGATGAGTTTCATCTGATAGAGATTTAGGGAACTCGAACCACTTCTGGATGATCAATTTGTTCTAACCTAAGTGGCTCACACATTTTATTAATGATCTGTTCTATAGTCTTATTTATGGTGAAGCCATAATTTTATCGCCCTCTCTATCGGCCACAGTCCTCATTGTTATTACTCGTATTATTACACAAGTGGTCAGCATAGCACCTCAGGCATGACCAAGCACTCACTATGGTGACTATTGTTACTAATGTTGAAACACCATTTATAAGCGGTGGACCATTGTTCTGCTTCTGTTAAAACTAACAGATCACTTTGTCATTCCTAGAAATTTTATAATAGTGTTTCTTTATGGCTTTCAAGTATTCATCAAGTCTATTCACAATTCTTTAATTCCACCTGGATTATTCTTTTTAAAAAATCCCACTAAGAGATAAATCTTCTTTTAAAGATTTTTTTGTTTATTGAAAGTTCGTTATGTATACCATCTTGTTTAACTCTCATGACAAGCCAAAAACATAGGGATGATTTTCATTTCCATTTTACAGACAGACATTGAGGCCCAGGATTTCATTTATCTTTCCTGAAGTTATAGAGCTATAAGGCAGTAGAGCCAGGATTTGGATTCATCAAGTCTGAGTGCAGGGCTCATACTCTTTTTAAAAATTTTTATTGGAGTATAGTTGATTTACAATGTTATGCTAGTTTCAGGTGCAGAGCAAAGTGAATCAGCCATACACGTACATACATCCACTCCCCTTTACATTCTTCTCATATACAGGTCACCCTGCACCACAAAGCAGGTCCTTATTAATCATTATTATATACATAGCAGTGTGTATATGTGTCAATCTTTAAAAAAATATTCCTAATGTGAGCGAGTCTAGCATCTCGACATTACACTTTTGAGGGGCCTCCGACTTCTCTCTACATTTCATCTTTTGCGCCATCATAATGACACTTTTGGGTGCTTCCTACCTCTGAAAATTGTTTTCTTTCACAGTTTTCTTTTCTATAATAAAGCTTATCTTCAGTAACAGAGTTTTCTTCTTTTGGCACTCACTTTCCCTAAAATTTAAGGTGTATGTTGGATCATACTTGGCCTGAACCAACTTGAGTACCAAGGTAATTTGATCTCTCTTTCCCAATGATTTTTCCCTCATTTTTTAAAGCCACTAATTGCTTTTTTAAAATACACTATAGACATGCTCAGGTCTTTAAGAATATCTTTTTTCCAGCTGTCTATTAATTTTGCTGTTTCTGCTCCTGCTTTCAGCTGAATTTCTGTAACTTCTCTTGGCTAGGAATAATCTTCTTGTGGTAATCTTAGCCCAAATTTATAATTTTAATGTTCTTCATTGTTTTAGAAACATTTTTTGACAAAGTGATAATTTTGCAAATATTATACTGCAAATAGAATACTCTCTCTTTAGCACAAATGTGCTAATATTCTGTCTCTGCATCATAAAATTTACTGGCTCCCCAAGCCCCTGAAGACCCCTCAACATGGCCACATTTTTCTACTTCTAGCCTCATCCTTACCATGAACTTCTCCTTATATGCATGTCAGACCCACTGAATTTCTATGCCGAACACTTTATCTGCAGAGAATTATTTAATCTTCACAAAAATATTTTCAATTAGCCATCCTTTCCCTATGTTATACATGAAGATATTAAAAATCAACACTTTATATTCTTTTCCAAACATCAAAAAATGCTGAGATTTCTTCTGCATCTGCTGGGTCTTCTCAAGTTTAATTATTTTCACATTAAATTACATAGGCAAGAAAAGCCAAAACTGGGCAAGCCTTCCAGAATGGTGGTGTAAGGACTTACAGAAATCTGTTCTTCCTATAAAAGCAATGATAATTGTCAGAAAGCATAAAAATTAACTTTATTCAGAACTCTCAGAATTAGCCACTGGCCCGAAACAATCTGAAGGGCCTTTACTTCGGGAAAACTGCATCACTTGGGTAAGAACAGCAGGTGCGCAGCTCTGCAGCTTCACCTCCTTCCACCCCCTCATGACAAAGAGCAGCCTTGCAATCTCTCCAGGGTAAGACTTAGGGCTCCTCACAAAACCCATCAGCAGAGCACTGTCAATATCAAAACTCTGGGGAGAAGCCTTATTTACAGGGCATTTAACCTTACTTTTAACCTTGTATCCTTGTTTGCAACTGGTATCTCAGGTTAAAAAAGGACAAACTGTTGTTAATGGTTTAAACAATGATTTAACCTTATTTAACCTGTGATACCAGTTCCAAACAAAGGCCTAGCTACAATTAAAAAAAAAGTCTGGGAAATGATATATCCACAGAGGGCTGTAGACAGTTCTGATATATTGTAGGGGATTTAGAAGGCCCAGAGCAGGACAATGAACACACGTAAGACTGACCGAGTGGGCCCTGGTCTCTCACCTGTCTGATGTATGGTCTTTTGCAAGCAAAGGAGAACGAGGTGAAGTTGTAAGGTGAATGTCTAAGCTACATCCTGACACATTCTTAGATCCTCATGGCTATGGGTGGAAAACATATTGATTTAAGACATTTAAGGAAATCTCTGCCCATTTATTAGCTGACCACCAAGCTAACTGACTCTGTGACCACACACAACAGGGAAATAGACTGTAGAATTAGTCCACAAAGAAATTAAGGCATTCTCAGAAAAACAAATAAAAAAATAAACCCAAGAGAGTTTTCTCCAATAAACCTGCCCTACAAGAAATATTCATCAACTGATGAATGGATAAACAAAAGTGGCATATCCACACAGTGGAAAATTACTTGTTCATAAAAAGGAATTCAACACTGATACATGCTACAAATTGAACTTGGAAAACATTGCTATGTGAAGAAGCTAGATACAAAAGTACATATATTGTATGATTCCATTTATATGAAGTATCCAGAATAGCTACATCTATAGAGACAGAAAAGTCAGTACTTCCCAAGGGGTGAAGTTGGCAGGGAAAGAGAGTGACTGCAAAATGGCTCTGCTTTGCTTATTTGGTTGATGAACATGTCCTAAACATAGGTCGCAGTGATGGTTGGCTAACTCTGTGAATATACTAAAGCCAAGAATTGCATACTTTCAGTGGCTGAATTTTTTTTTAACGTATATAACAAAATATATATTTTCTTACATTTTCATTGGAGTATAAGTGCTTTACAATGGTGTGTTAGTTTCTGCTTTATAACAAAGTGAATCAGTTATACGTATACATATATACCCATATCTCTTCCCTCTTGCGTCTCCCTCCCTCCCACCCTCCCTATCCCACTCTTCTAGGTGGTCACAAAGCAACGAGCTGATCTCCCTGTGCTATACGACTGCTTCCCACTAGTTTCTATTTTACGTTTGTTAGTGTATATATGTCCATGTCACTCTCTCACTTTGTCCCAGCTTACCCTTCCCCCTCCCCATGTCCTCAAGTCCATTCTCTAGTAGGTCTGTGTCTTTATCCCCATCTTGCCCCTAGATTCTTCATGACCACTTTTTTTTCTTAGATTCCATATATGTGTGTTAGCATACGGTATTTGTTTTTCTCTTTCTGACTTACTTCACTCTGTATGACAGTCTCTAGGTCTATCCACCTCACTACAAATAACTCAGTTTCGTTTCTTTTTATGGCTGAGTAATACTCCATTGTATATATGTGCCACATCTTCTTTATCCATTCATCTGTCAAAGGACACTTAGGTTGCTTCAGTGTCTTGGCTATTGTAAATAGAGCTGCAATGAACATTGTGGTACATGACTCTTTTTGAATTATGGTTTTCTCAGGGTATATGCCTAATAGTGGGATTGCTGGGTCCTATGGTAATTCTATTTTTAGTTTTTTAAGGAACATCCATACTGTTCTCCATAGTGGCTGTATCAATTTACATGCCCACCAACAGTGTATGAGGGTTCCCTTTTCTCCTCAGTGGGTGAATTTTATATGTGAATTAAATGTCAATAAATTAATAATAATAATATAATAATAATAATAATTAAATGTCAATAAAACTTTTTTCACATACACACACACACACAGATCAACACCATTTGGAGATGTGCAGGTTTTGAAAGGAAGCAGTTTTCAGTCACTTATGTTAAATTCCTGAATTTGAAGACTTCAGTCACCAAGACCCTCTCAGATACTCTCTGCTCTTATCAGAAGAGAGTTGTAAGTCTTATGAGCCAGCAAGAGCAGGGGTGAGAGTTTCCTGTTAGTCTGGTAAAGTTACCACCCAGGCTCCTAATTGCTCTCTTCCCTTATGTGTTAAAGCTATCCCTGGAAACATTGCTTTTGGAAACATCTTGAACGATGTTTTGTGCAGCTTTGATGAAGTAATGGCTGCTTCTGTGTGATCCAAGCCATCTAGTGATTCTACATTTGTACAGTGTGAGCTAAACCTGGAGACATGGGGTCATAAATTCCCTCCATCCCTTTGTTGCCTTCAGACTTAGAAGGTCCAACATCTGAAAGGTCCAGTGGGGAAATATATATCTTCTTACATCTTTCTTTTTTTCAAAGAGAAAACTGATATCTAAAGAGATCATTTTCTAACCTGTTCCCTGAGATTTTATTATTATTGGAGTACAGAGTACATTGGATAGTTGAAAGGACCAGAAGAACAATTTTTGAGCGTCCTTTATTTAACCTCAGTGTGGTCAATACTGCCTTCCTTTCACCTCTATTTTTAATTCTTGCTGTTGCCACAAAGGGACCTTTCAATGGCTGATTAGTTCTGGAGAATAAGGAGCAGAGACAGCATAAACGCTGATGTCATAGAGAGAGCCTGGTGACTGCACCCCTACCCCAACGTTGGCATCATGTGCTTTCCCTGGACCCTGTGCTACACAATCTCACCAAGTGCTGGATGTAAGAATCCAAAAAGTTTTTCCCCAGGAGCCAAGAAGAAATAAATGAAAACACAGAACTTAAATATTAATTCAAACTGGGTTTCCAGTAGCTGATGTCAGAGCAGCACTAGGTGGAGATGACAAAGGAATGGATCCTGGTGGACCTTGCTTAGATCTTCCAGAACCAGAGATTTTTGCCCCTGTCACGAGATAAGTGAGTTCCTCAAGGGCTGTAAGTGCTGTGCCAGCCTCTGATGTAAGGTTGAGGGCTGATCAGAAGGACCTTCTGCTTGTGGGTTATGGATGGTGGGTGTGACAGGAAGTCCTTCCCTCGGGGTTTAGATTTCAACCTAAGAACAAGACCAACCATTGTCAATTAAGATTAATGTTGGGGCTTCCCTGATGGCGCAGTGGTTGAGAGTCCGCCTGCCGATGCAGGGGACACGGGTTCGTGCCCTGGTCCGGGAAGATCCCACATGCCGTGGAGCGGCTGGGCCCGTGAGCCATGGCCGCTGAGCCTGCGCGTCCGGAGCCTGTGCTCCGCAACGGGAGAGGCCACAACAGTGAGAGGCCCGCCTACCGCAAAAAAAAAAAAAAAAAAAAAAAAAGCCCGTGTACAGCAAAAAAAAAAAAAGATTAATGTTGGAAAAATTGACCAGGGTTAATATCTTAGAAATCTATTTTTTGTCCTTTATATATTATCTATTCTTTCTTTATATCTATCTATTCTTTCTATTTCACTCTCTAGTTCCCTGGGAAAAATGGGCAAAGTACCTTTATTTTCAATGGTCCTAGGTGGGCAAATGTGCGTGCCATCTCCAATGGTGGGGAGAGAGTAGAGGATGTGTTACATCCTGTCACCAGCCTTGGTGGTAAATATTCCAAAGGATGGAGTGAACAGTGGTGCTTGTGCACAGGAGAGAGATCAGGAATATTCTGAGGTCTGACCCAACAAAGTCCTTCACCTGGTCATCCCCAAAGAGAAATAAGTGTTGAGCGTAGGGTAGGAAATTGTTAACTCCAAACTCCTCAAATGAGGGAACAGAGGGAAATGAGGACTGAAGTTTCAGGATGTTATGTGATTTACTGCTATTTGCAATACTATTTATACTACTTTTTAAATTACATGATGCCTAATTTGAGAGCAGGCCAGGTGGGTTATGGCTTTCAAGTATCCCTGTCCTTAGCATGTTCACAGCTGTGTTTGGAGGATGGGAGAGGACCTCACCTTAGGGAATGTGCCAACAGCTCTGTGCTTGTCCTTCCTTACTGTCCACTTGGATAGAACCCCACCCTCCGCCCCCACTTTCTCTACAAAGTCAGAGGCTATGCTCTGGGACCTCCGTCCTTCTGAACCACTGTCCCAAGGCAGAGTGAGAATTATCATTTCCCCTTTCCACAATCACACACCAAGACGTGTGTGAGCACACATCCAGACACACACGTCTGGAGAGCTGAAGGAAGGGAAGGAGACTGTTATAGACACCTCAAAAAAAATTTACAGCCTTGCAACAGAGGGAGATCTTGCATTTCGGAACCACATAAAGACACTAATAAAAGATAAAAGAGGGACAGATTGACTTGCTTTTTCCCAGGACATGGCATGAGAAGTCCACTGATTATGCTTCTCAGGTCAAATCTTTTGACCTTGTAGTTAATAAAAATTCTTCACAGTGACATTGAATGTTAAGCTCTGATTTTCAATATTGCTGGGATACTTTTATCTCTTTCTATTCCCACAACCTGGGAAAGTCTGTGCCAGAAGTGCAAGTCAAATGCCACTTAAGACAGAGAATTAAGCTGTGTTGTTCTAAAGAAATAGTTTCATACATGTTCTGATTTTCACTGAGCTATGCTTTGACTTCTATGGGGACCTTAGTTAATTTCTAGCAGCAGATAATGATCTTGTTCAGGAAAAAAATAGAATCTGATTCTTTAAAATCACTAGTGAGGGAAAATCACGTTAAAGGACCAGACATCACCTTTGCTAGTGTTGTATTTTTTCTATGGTGTCATTAGAAAGAGCAAATGCTTTTAGTGAGTTTCAGTGGATAAGGTGGTCTCTATCATCTTTTTCAACTATATTCTTTGATTCAAATCTGTAGCAAGCAGATAATGGAACTCTACTGATTAATATTTTAAATATTATTTGCATGATAACTGATTTTCCCTAATGAATCATCATCATTTGGATGTTCTCTTTCCATCCATGCAGGAACAATAATTACATGGCCACATGGGGAAAGAGAAGAAGTCATGACTAAGTGGCAGTCTAACCAGGCCAATGTCCAAAAGAGCATGTAATACAAACGTCGAATAACTAAGGTTTATGGCAATTCAAATATGCTACAAAGTATATGGTGACCATAAAGGAGGTGGGAGAAGAGATAAGACAGAGGAAAGCATGATGTCAGGCAGGTTGTAGTTATTGGTATCAGTCCAGGCTGGAAAAGTAGAAGATTAAGATCAAAATATTTGATACAACATTGTAAATCAACTATACTTCAAAAAAAAAAAAAATCCAAGTACCTGAGTGAGGCGTATTCGTGAAGATGAGTTATACAGAATATTGAGTAGCCACCAAGACATCTATGATGTTGGACAGTGTTCTGCAAAATGAGGGCTGTGCAGGAAAGTCAATGACATTATATTCACTTCTTTAATTTAACTTCATTCTTTTCAAACCGATTATTTATAAATGTTTTGACTTTCGTAAGCACTTTTATTAAGGTATAATACATACAATAAACAGAATCTGTTTTAAGTGTGCATACAGTTCAATGAGTTTTATGTAATGAAGGGTGTGAATCACCACCACAATCAAGATATGGAATATTTCCCTCCATAAATCTCCCCCTGGGCCCCTTCCCAGTCAATACACTCCCCACAAAGCTCTAATTAATCTCTATGCCGTTCTCTGGCTCACAGAATAGATTGCCTTTTCTAAATTTCACACAAGAGGAATCAAACAACGTACATTCCTTTATGTTTGACTTTGTTCTCTTTGTTCTTTATGTTTGACTTTGATTCATACATGCTATGATCGGTAGTTAGTTTATTTTTTATTGCTGAGTAGTATTCAAATGTATATAGAATATACATATAGTATTGAGACTACGCTTGGAAACAGTGTCCAATTCTATTATATGTATCAAAAGGTATTTATCCACTCACCTATTAATAGACATTTGGGTGTTTCCAGTTTTTGGCTATCATAAATCAAGTATAGTGTTACGTATGTTTTTATTTCTCTTTTTTATGTTGTTGGCACATTAGTATTTATTATTCTTAAAAGTATATATATACACTACATACTATGTTTTATATAATATATTTAAAGATTAAATAGATTTAAAAATATAAGGTAAGGATGACAGCTTCTTACAAAAATTAAGTAGTCTAAACAAGATGTGTCTGAAGATATATTTGGGCATGAATATGTGAGTTTGAACTGCTTATAA
The DNA here is from genome assembly GCF_937001465.1 of Orcinus orca. NCBI lineage: Eukaryota > Metazoa > Chordata > Mammalia > Artiodactyla > Delphinidae > Orcinus > Orcinus orca. The sequence continues at coordinate 104,164,754 of NC_064567.1, forward strand.
TAAATTAAGTATAAAAGAGTCATATTACCTGCAAAAGATATACAAATTGTAAACAAAAGATGAACTATTTCTCTTGAGTATATACCTAGGAGTGGAATGGCTGTCACATATTAAGCACTTAATTACTTTTTTAAAATTAGCAAACAGCTTTCCAAAGTGGCCAGACTGTTACACCTGCTCACTAGCAATGAATGAGAGTTCTGGGTGGTCCACATCCTCACCAACACATATTCTAGTGTTTTACAATACAGTTGTACTAGTAGTGTGCAGAGGAATCTCACTGTGTTTTAATTTGAATTCTTGATGACTCACAAGGTTGAGATTCTTTTCATGTTCTTACTGGGCAATCATATATATATATATATATATATATATATATATATATATATATATATATATATAGTGATGTGTTTGCTCAAATTTTTGCTTATATTTTTATTGGAATTATTATGAAGTTATAGGAGTTAATTTTTATTAGTTTTATACTTTGTAAATATATTCTCCTTGCCTGTGACTTATCTTTTTCTTTAACAGTAGCTTTAAGAGTGAAGTTGTTTTTTTTTTCTAACATATTTGTTAGAGTATAATCGCTTTACAATGGTGTGGAGAGTGAAAATGTTTTAATTTTGATAAAATTCATCTCTTTTTTTTATTATGTGCTATGCTTTTTGTGACATGTGTTAGACATATTTGTCTAACCCAAAGTCACAAAAATGTTCTAACTGGTTAATAGCTACTTACAGTGCTTACTCTTGGGGAAACTCAGGAGGTATGGTAATTTGGAGGTGCTTGGTTATACTTATTACAAATAACTTCTCACTCTTAGTGGCTCAAATTTTCAACCACTTAGTGATACATTTTGATGAGAACATTTTTATTAATGGAGTATAATTTATAAATATTTTCTTTTGCTACTAATGCTGTGTTTTTTCTGTTTGTGAAATCTACTCAAGGTCTTGCATATATTCATTTATGCTATCTTTTCTAAACTTAATTATATTACATTTTATGTGGTTTTCAAAGCACCTGAAATTCATTTTTTGTATGATATGCCCAAAAGTCAAGTTCTCCCTTCTCCTTTCTACCTCATTGATATCCAATAGATATCAATTTATTGGAAAAGCCATCCTTTACCCCTGCTCTGAAGTGTCATCTTCATCAGGGACAGGTGTCCAGACTTATGTAGATCTGTTTCTGGGCTTTCCATTCTGTTCCACTGAAGAATTTGTCAGCTGATATCACAGTGTCTTTATTGTACCTTTATAAAAGACTTGATATTTGATAAAGTAAGTTCCCCTATATTTTTCTTCTTTTTTATCAAGATGGTCTAGGCTTTTCTTGATCTTTTGCATTTCCATATAAACCCTAGAATCAGCTTGTCTATTTTCACAAATAAACATATACTCATATTTTGTTTTGGATTGCCTTTAAGGTTATAAATTAGTTTGGTAAAAATTGAATAGAGAACATATAAATTTTGTTTATATGCATTATTAGATATTTAATATTTTTGTGTTTTTATAAAAGACACATTTTAATTTTTGTTCAGAAATACACAGTTGAATTTGTATATTGAACTTATATCCTGCAACCTTGCTCACCTCACATATTAATTCCAAAATCATTATCATGTCATCTATGACATGATACTTCCAGTTCTCATAAACATTGCATGATTACCTTTCTTGCTGCCATGGCTAGTACCTGAAATATAATATCAAATAGAAGTGTGATGGTTAGCATCTATGTTTCACTTCTAATCTCAAAGGGAAAATTTTCAACATCCTATCAGTATAAATACTATAGTGTTTTTGGTCCATATTCTCTATGAAATTAAAGAAGTTTGTTCCTACTATTAATTCACCAACTTATTTTTTAGCCTTAATGGATGTTATGGTGGTGTTGTGTGGTGTGGTACACTACAGTGAGGTGCAGTATGGGGGGGTACAGTGCAGTGCTGCATTGTATGATGGGACATGGTGTGGTATATTAACAGATGGCTACCTTGGTGGACTGTATCAAACCCTTAAGTTAGAAATGAACAAGTTACTACAAACCCTTCTAAGAATAGAAAACCAGAAACTGGAAACCCTTCTCAACAGATTTTATGAGGTCAGCACATCCTCTGTACCAAAACCCAACCAAGAAAGGAAAACTTCAGACCAAGCTCATTCATGAAGATAGATGCAGCATTCATAAACAAAATACCACAAACCAAACTGAGCCATCAACAGTGAGTTGTTACTTACAGTAATGGTGTTATTACATGTTAAGTAATACACTTTGTCCTCCTGGTAGCTTAAAATTTTTCCTTCTATTCTGTACCCTGTGGTGACGTCTGCCATGAACACTTCTGCTGTCTTCAGACCTGCCTGGAGCTTTCCTGATGCGGACATGGAGCCCTGCCATGTTGGTGGTCCGTGGTCCGTGGTCCTTCATCGTATGCCTTGGTTAATTGCCAGTCCTGCCACCGGAATGTAAACTCCACAAAAGAAGGAATCCTGTTCACTAAGTACCCAACAGTGGTTGGAACTTGATGAAATCAAGAAAACAAAACAAAACAAAAAATATAAACAGCAACCTAAGTATAGAGATGAAGGTACCTCAATAATTGTTTCAGTGTTTCCTGATGAGTAACTTCCGGCCAGTTATTCCCAGAAGGTTAGAGCTGGTTTCCCTCTGGCACTGTTGCCTCAGATGTTACACAGGCACTGAGCTTTCCCAAGGCACAAAGTGTGCTTTCTGGAAACCTTCAGTGGGAAGAAACTATGCCGTGTTGTGCAATTATGGAGACAGAACATCCTTCTCATCTCATTCCCTGTGATATTAGATATTTCCTCCTTGGCCCCAGTGTCTTCTGGGGGATCTTAGGGAAAGGCCTCTTGGGGAAATTCTTCCTCTCAGGCAGCACATGTGTGCTATTGACTTACTGGAGATAAATATAAATGACAAACACCAAGTTGTGTGCCTAGTGTTTCCTCTGTTATTTATCCAATTTTGTCTCCCTAAGTATTTTAAAAATCCAAACTGAGTCACTGTACCTTGTAAATTTTTAAATTATTATTATTATTTAACATCTTTATTGGAGTATAATTGATTTACAATGGTGTGTTAATTTCTGCTTCTTAACAAAGTGAATCAGCTCTACGTATACATATATCCCCATATCTCCTCCCTCTTGCATCTCCCTCCCATCCTCCCTATCCCACCCCTCTAGGTGCTTGTAAAATTGAATTTTGATACTTTACATAATCTTTCAGTAACTCTGGTTCTGTCTCCTTTTCTCCCACCTTGCCCTCTTATGTTCTAAAGTATTAGAAATCTGATTCTGGAATGTTATATTTTCCTCTTTCCTCACACAGACAGACACAAATAAACTTATTTTAGTGTTATCTATAAATGTGATCAGCCCTCCCCCAAAGGATACTTCCAAGTTCCAAGTTTTCTCTTTCATTCTGGACATTACACTAAGCCAACGTATAGTATTACCTGTTTTGACAGTCATACAAAACTGTTAACAAAATAATTCTTATCTTCTGTGTCTGAGCAGCATTTTTCAGCAAAGCATTTTGAGCATGATGACAAGAACAAAAATAAAATGGCAGTTAGAAAACATATATATGCAAGGTCAGGACTCTTATGTTTATATCTACTTCTTTACCTTGTTTGTGATTGGATCATATTTCCTGTGTTTGGAAGAATATGTTTTTATAAAAACCTTTTATCATGAATTTGAATAGTGAACTTCCAAAAGCTCCGTTCCCATCAGAATGTCATATAGGACATGGCAAAGCCCATACGTGTCCTGAAGGGCAGTGATTCTCAAGGTGTGGTTTGACCAACAGCATTGGCATGTGCTTGTGAGAAATGCAGATTCTCAGGATCCGCACCAGACCTAGCCAGCAAGGGTCTCTGGGGTTAATGCCCATGACTCTGTGTGCTAAAAAGCCTTCCAGGTGAGTTTGAGAACCACTTCTGTGGAGAAGTGAACAGTGGTTGACACTGGCTTTCAGGTTAGAGTATCCAACTCTTATGAATCCTCCTTTCTGTGCTCTCACCCAGCTCACATTTCTCCTTGCCCTTAAAAACAAAAATCACAAAACAAAGTAAACTACACTGCCAACCTCTTGCTTAAATGCAGTGACACAAGCTCTAGCACTTTCCTCCAATCTACCTGGAACTTCCACCACACACCTTGCTTACAGGCCCTGTACTCAGAGAAAGACACCCACCCTGACCCCCATTCCTACTCTAGCAGAGGGACGTGTTTTCTGAGCCTCACTTTTCTCATCTATAAAATGCTGATAGGAAGTGATGCTACTGTGCTGCATTCATAAAGTTAACACCAGCATTCCAATAAAAATGTGGGCCCGTTCTGACTCCCTGACTAGGGTCCAGAAGAGGCAAAGAGAAAGGGGTGAGATCAAGCTTTGAAGTCTGTGTAGTTAGTGACTTTAGCACACAGCATTCAGCACAGTGTCTGGGCCGGGGTGTGCAGGTGATGAAGGGCACCCCCACCACTTAGCTGCCCAGGGGAAATCCCAGGCAAAGGAGCGTTGAGTCGCTCTGTTTGCTTGATTCTGATGCAGGTTGGTTGTCACCACTGCCTTTTCCAGAGTCAAACAAGCCATGCTTCCTGTGATCTGTTTAATCGATGTGCCTGTTCCTTTCATTTCTCCTGTTTTCCAGCTCTTTACTCTTCCTGAAACATTGCCAGCCCCACCCTGACCATCTGGGTCACATGTTTTCTCCTTGTCTGGAGAGGTGAGGTCATCTCCAGGGTCTTGGGGCAGAAATGCATCTCAAGAAAGATGTTTCCTTAAACTTCTCCCCTATCTCAACTGAGAATTTCTTTTTCCTATAACTGTCTTTCATTTCTAGTGTGAAAATCAATCTCCTGGCAGAAAAGACATAAACCAAACAGGATTTGGAGCAGTTTCAATTTCCCCCAGTTTCTGTGAAAGCTGCACTTGTGGTCACATGCTCTGCTGCTGAGAAGCTGGGCACCCTTGGGCAGATAACACACATCCTCTGTGCCTTAGTGTGTTTGCTATACAGGGATGCCAGGTACAGTTTAAAAGCAAAAACATCCAGAGACAAGACCATTTACATGTAATTTCATTATTACATTCTGAGGTTCCTCAGTATTTTCCACTTGGTTTCCCATGAATTTTGGAAATGTGTTAGTTGATATGCTACATGTTAACAAGATATTACACTGCAAAGGCAATGAAGCCATATTCTATACGTTGAGTTACCTTAATACCAACTGAATGATTAGGCAAATTATTTTATTTGCAGTGCTCTGTTTCCTTACATCATAAATGACATTGAGAATACAAGAATGTTGCTACTCATCCCACAGACTTAATAAAATGAGTACACAGACTTGATGAAATAATATAAATAGGTGATTGTCACACTGTCTGGCATATCCAAAGCACACAGATGTTAGCAAGTACTGCTTACTAGAAAAATTTATTCGAGTAACCTAACTTTAAAATTTTTGTCATCTTCTGATTCTTGAAGTTTTTAAAGTCTTTTTTTTTCCCAGAAAGCAAGGGAATGTTTGAATAAAAATGCTAATTAGTCTATGGCCATACCACCCTGAATGAGCCCGACCTCATCTGATCTCAGAAGCTAAGCAGGGTCGAGCCTGGGTAGTACCAGGGAGACCACCTGGGAATACTGGGTGCTGTAGGCTTGGGCTTCCCTGGTGGCACAGTAGTTAAGAATCCACCTGCCAATGCAGGGACACAGGTTCAAGACCTGGTCCGGGAAGATCCCACATGCCACAGAGCAGCTAAGCCTGTGAGCCACAACTACTGAGCCCGTGTGCCACAACTACTGAAGCCCGTGTGCCGGGAACCCATGCTCCACATTAAGAGAAGCCACTGCAATGAGTAGTCTGCACACTGCAGTGAGGAGTAGCCCCCATTCACTGCAACCAGAGAAAAGCCCACATGCAGCAGCAAAGACCCAATGCAGCCAAAACTAAAATAAATAAAATTTTTAAAAATGCCAATTAGCACAAATAAACACATTAAACTCATAATTTTTCCAAATTTAACGGGAGTGAAAAATGGATTTTCATAGAAATTTATAGGCTGATATTTATTCAATTAAAGGAGTTTGAAAAAGTACAAACCTCTTAAATATTTATGAAAAGCCAGCTTAACTTTTTCATCTCCTATTATTAAACTATCCATTAAATATTATCATAAAAAACTAAATAGTAACATATAAATGGATACTTCACAGTTCAGAAATGTATTTAAGTAACATGATACAATATTAGAAGCAAGACATTCAAAATTAACTTTATAAAATAAAAGATAGCCAAAATATTAATAAAACATAATTTTATGTCCCACAATAGTACCTCTGTGAAACAGTTGAAAACAAAGAGTAAACAGACCATTCCTTCATTTTTAATTTCCATTTTCAATTTGATGGAAAGAGAAATGCAGGGACTGTCTCTTAGTTTTATGTGACAGGTGCTCTGAGTGATGAAAAAAGCATTTGAGAGGGATTTTCCTACTGAGGCAAATAGAGAAACATAGGTTCAAATAAGAAGACACAAACCACAAGCCAGAGACATAAGTATCTAGCAGAATGAAAGTGCCTGCACTCTCTGCTTGGGTCTGACAACCCTGTTGATGAACTGCTCTTTGGAGTTTGTGGGCTGCTCCCCAGGTGAGGGCTTAGCACTTGGAAGGTACATCCATCTTTGTTATTTATTGAAGTCACTTATTTCCTTCTCTTAGTGACATCTCTTTCTTGGATATGTTGTACAGAATGAACTGGCTGCTCAAATAATGGCCTCATGTCTTGACATGTTAAGTGTGGGGTGGATTAAAAGGGAAAGTATTTGTAACTGGAAGATGAGGGAAGTGAAGGGCAATAACTACTCTTTATTGAGATTTACTGTGTGCTAATTACCTTTAGAAACTTTGCCTGCCTTATCTTACTGAATTTGTCCATTACCACCAGGAGTAAACCCAATTGAAGATGAGGAGCTAAGTCTGTAAGACCATTTGATGGTACTCAGCACTGGGCTAAATGAGAGGGAGCTGTCAAGGAGCTTCAGGCAAATGTCCATTCCTCCAAGGTTTACTTGGGGTCAGGAATAAACTGCTCCTGATTTCAAACTATACTATAGAGCTACAGTTATCAAAACAGTATGGTACTCTACAAAAACAGACACATAGCTCAATGGAACAGAATACAGAGCCCAGATATGAACCACACCTAGGGGCAATTATACTGTGACAAAGGCAGCAATAATATACAATAGGGAAAAGACAGTCTCTTCAACAAATAGTGTTGGGGAGACTGGAGTTACATGCAAAAGAATCAAACTGGGCTACTCTCTCACACCATGCACAAAAATGAATTCCAAGTGGATTGACTTACATATAAGACTTGAAACCATAAAACTGCTAGAAAAAAACATAGGCAGTGCCTTTTCTTGGCATCAGTCTTTGTTAATTTTTTGGATGTCTTCTCAGGCAAGGGAAACAAAAGCAAAAATAAATAAATGGGGCTACATCAAACTAAAGAGCTTTTGAACTGCAAAGGAAACTATTAACAAAATGAAATGTCCTCCTACTGAATGGGAGAAGATATTTGCAAATATTTGATAAGGTATTAATAATCAAAATATACAAAATATACAAAGAAAAATAAACAATAATGAAAATATATGTCAACCCCTCCTCCCAAACAACTGGATTAAAAATTGGGCAGAGGATATGAATAGACATTTCCCTAGGGAAGACATACCAACAGCCAACAATTAAATGAAAAGATCCTCAACATCACTAATCATGAGGGAAATGCAAATCAAAACCACCATGAGGTATCACTCCTGTCAGAATGACCATCATCAAAAGACAACAAATAACAGGTGTTGGCAAGGATGTGGAGAAAGGGAATCCTTGTGCATTGTTGGGGGGAATGTAAATTGGTGCAACTACTATGGAAAATAGTATGGAGGTTCTGCAAAAACTAAAAATAGAACTACCATATGATCCAGCAATTCTGCTCATGGGAATTTATCTGAAGAAAATGAAAATAATAATTAGAAAAGAAATATGCACCCCTATGTACATAGCAGCATTATTTGCAAGCTATATATAGCCAGTTACAAGATAAATAAGTACTAGGGATGTAAATGTACAACAAGATGAAGGTAACACTATTATATGTTATATATGAAAGTTTTTTTTTAATTAATTTATTTTTGGCTGTGTTGGGTCTTCATTTCTGTGCGAGGGCTTTCTCTAGTTGCGGCAAGCATGGGTCACTCTTCATCATGGTGTGTGGGCCTCTCACTATCCCAGCCTCTCTTGTTGTGGAGCACAGGCTCCAGACGTGCAGGCTCAGTAGTTGTGGCTCACGGGCCTAGTTGCTCCGTGGCATGTGGGATCTTTCCAGACCAGGGCTCAAACCCGTGTCCCCTGCATTGGCAGGCAGATTCTCAACGACTGCGCCACCAGGGAAGCCCTATATAAGAGTTTTTAAGAGAGTAAATCCTGAGTTCTCATCACAGGAAAAACTATTTTTTCAATTTCCTTATTTTGTACCTATATGATATTATGGATGTTCACTAAACTTATTGTGGTGATCATTTCATGATGTATGTAAGTCAAATCATTATGCTGTACACCTTAAACCTATACAGGGCCATATGTCAATTATATCTCAATAAAACTGGAAGAAAATAAAATAAATAAAAATAAATTTTAAAAATACCTTCCTTAGTTTATTATCATCTTTAAATTAGAGTTGGTGTCCTTCCCCAAACACAAACAAGGGTTATCTTGCCTGCATTCTTGTGGCTTCCATGATCAAAATGCTTTTAGGATGTTTCCAGTCTTCAAATTTTGCTCACAGAGACATTTCCATTAAAAGATTACCATGGATAGTACATTGCACCTTCACATATCATATTTCATGTAGCTTTTCTATAATTTATTTCACTAATTTATTTTAACAATATCTATTTAATCCATCCACAATGTATTTAGATTAAGGTTTAATGTATTAATCACATATGTTTTTGCTGCAAATGTTTAGGCAATTTTTTGTGCTCCTCTAACATCTAAATTAACTCACTCATGAAACTATCTAGGATAGTGTCTATTTTGGAATATTTATATATGTTTAAATAACATTTCCAAATTCTAATTATTGGTGTATTTAGGCTTTCTACCTTTTTGTGAATATGCTCTCACATTATATATATATATATTTATTTATTTATTTAATCCATCTGATCTATATTACTCTATTTTTCTGCAACAGAGCCCCATTTTGGTGTCATGAATTCACTTTTCTTCCTTCTTATTCTGTGTAACTTGAGTTTGCAGTTACCCCTACATTGAATTTAAGGGTGTGATTCAAGCTGGAAAATTACAGGATCAGTTTCCTCTGGCCTCAGGGATTGTTTAGATATGTGTGCTCCTCTCAATTACAGAAAAAGTAATATGGAAACATCCTTATAATCTATTGGAATGAAACATGCTCTATTTTCTTCTGCACATTTTTTTCCCTATATTGCTTAAAATGCATTAACCTATATTTCTAAAGTGAGGCATTGTGGTTGATGAGGAAGAGAAAGCTCTTGCTAACGTTTTGGTGAAAGAGAAGAACCAGGTTTTGGATTAACTATGATAATACATCTTTTCTTATCATCCCGTCAGCTTGTCACCATGGAGATCATCAGCACACACTAAATTTCTCTATGCCTTTCTGATCACCTCAGTGAAGCACAAGGCACAGTTTTCTGCACATACTTCCAGTCCCTTTCTATGGCAGTCACTGGGGATCCCCTTTACTTGTCTCCTCTATTTGGTCTCCTATTTCCTGTTTCCCATGTATTCCTCCTTCTTTCCATGGCACATACACTCCGGGAGCATCTTGAGCATCTTGATGCAAGGTAAGTGCATTTTTGGAGATCTCGTCCATCTGAACATGCCTTATTTTACTCTCCCTTGACTGATACTTTGGTTGGGAATACAATTACAGGTAGGAAGTTATCTGTCTTCAGAAAGTTGAAGGCACTGCTTTTTGCCCTCATGTTGCTGTTGATGAGTCCAATCTTTTCTCTCTATGGATCTTCTAAGGATCCATAGGATCTAAGGATCCTTCTAAGGATCCTAAAGATCTAAAGGATCTTCTCTTTGTCCCGGGTCTGATATAATTTCTTAAAGGTATGTCTTCATTTCAGTCTATTGAACTGTCCATTCTGAATGCTTTGTGGACCCTTTCAATCTGCCTAACCAAGGTCTTAAGGATAGGGATAGGATAGGATAATTAGTCAGTTTAGAAATCCCACTAGGGAACTAAGAACACAAAGGGAATTTTAAGGGAGTTTGGGAAACTACTGTAAGCTAATGACCACTCAAGAGAAGAATCCAGTAAATTAGCAACAATCTACACTACGTTGAAGGAAGACAAGGTGCATCCAAGTGCCAGGGACACTCAAGCCCCAAACCCTGAGAGTTAAAACACAAGACAACAGATATGGGTTCCAAATCTTGTTCCATGAAGTTGGGGAATTAATGGTCCTTGAAGAATAACACTTCTGCATGTAGCCAAGACAGGAACATAGGTGAAAGGGGAAAGAAACTAGGTGAAAGGGGACATTATACTGAAACCTGAGATGAATTACCATATTTTAGTATATGTCACCACACTTTTGCTAATATACATATGGTTTAAGTAGTACCATGGCAGTCCCATTTAGATCATATAGGGCCAAAGGAGGAACTAATGATGTAAGCCTTGACGTCTGCCCAAGAATGAGGAAGAAGGTGGTCTTCTCCCTTCTACACTTTTTCTTTGATTATAAAAGTGTAGCCCTCTTTGTTCTCAGGGCTGCATTCCTTTGCCTGCCAGCTTGTATCAGAAGCATCCTATGCTAATAAACTTGTTCTTTGCCTGCCTCTTTGCCTCACTCTGAATTCTTTCTGGGATGAAACAAAAGAACCTGAGCTTCTAGTCAGGGATCGTGGGTTCAAACCCAATCTGAGGTGTGGGTGGGTTCCCAGCCGTGAGTTCAAGTCCCACCCGAGAAGGAGTGTGGTTTCATTAAGTCCTGGGACATTGTTTTGAATTATTCATCAAAATTTATCTTCTCTTTTGTCTTATTATTTGAAAGCTGGTGTTCATGTGTTTATCCTTTCTTTCTTCACTTGAAAAGAATTTGCCATGTCTTTATCACCTCTTTTACTTTTTGCTTTGTTTTCTGAGATAATACATCAACCTTATTTTCCACATCTTCTTTTGATTTAACTTTTACTTTATTTTTTATCATGGCTTTAATTTTCAAAGGTTTTCTTTGTTGTTCTTAGAGAGTTATCTTTTTAAAAATCCTGCTATTATAGTTTTCAAATTTTTCTTCCTGTAGTTTTTCATTTCCTTCATGTGTCTAGATTTTTATCCTGTTTCTTTATACTTGTGTTATCCAAGAAATAAGATATGCTGATATACTGGAAAAACTTGAAAGTCTTCTCTTGAGTAAGAATGAACAGTTGAAAAACTGACATAATATTCTGAACATTGGATGTGAAGAGGGTTTCCTGTCTCTGAGCTTCACTTGGGATGATCAGGGAGGCTTTTTGCTGGAGGTTCTCTGTTCTTTTTCAGCATGGTGAGTTCTCCAGGAAGAGTCTTCAATCTCCTGTTTGAACAGTGGTGGGCTAGCTTTCAGTGGTCTAGGACTTGCGTGCAGCACTCGTATATAGATGAACATTTAGTCCTTTGATTTAGCTGGGGTACCTCGGGCCTCCCCTGTGCCTGGGGTCCCAAGTACAGAGGTCATCTGACTACCTTCTTTAGAGAACAAGCCTTGTATTTATTGGAGGGAGAAGGATGGTCAACAAGCAACATGTAGCAGGTGAAGGCGTTTAGCAAACTTTTTCTGAAATGACTTGAAACTGTTCCTCCGTATTTCAGGTTCTTGGTGCTTCTACCTCAAGTGCTTTAATCATCTATGGTGAAAATAAAGGGTCTACACTTGTCCACCAAAGAGCTGTGCTGTCCTCTGACTGCTAAACTGGATAGGACTTGTCCTCCTGCTTCCTAGCTTCCCAAATTTTATCTCCTCTACTTCTGTGGTGTCCTCTCCTTTGTGGTTTCTGTGGAATGCATTGTGTTTCCCCCTAAATCCATATGCTGAAGCTCTAACTCTATATATAACTGTACTTGGAGAAGGGGTCTTTAGGAGGTAATGAATGAAGGGATCTCTATTATGATAGGGCTGGTGCCTTTGTGAGAAGAGGGAGACAGTAGAGTTTTCTCCCTCTGCCACGTGAGGACACAGGGAGATGGCAGCCCTGCAATCTGGGGAGAGAGCTGTCACTAGACACAAATGCTACTGGCACCTTGATCTTGGACTTCCAGTCTCCAGCACTGTGACAACATAAATTTCTGTGTTTCTGTTGTTTAATCACTTGATATATATACATGATGTTTTTTTATGGCAGAGCAAGACTAATACAGTGGCATTATATTTTCTAAAAAAGGAAGATAGATAGATCTTAACTGGAGAGAATGAGATTGGATGTGTATAGTGAAGGTAACATCTTAATTAAAGCTCTGTAAATTAATTTTTTATTGAGCCTTTGCACCTTGAAATATTGTTGGAGTGTGTTTTATATGTGTTTTTAATACTTGATTATACATGTTAAATTTACTTTTATGAGGAGCTGACATTGCAGCAATTGTATTGGGACTTAAAAATATATTAAGAAGCTGAATTTGACTTAAGTAGAAGTTGAAAGGAAAATAGGCACTAAATTTTACAGCATCTGTTGTAACAGATGCTGGGTAGATGCATTATATTTGCATGCTGATTACCTGAAATGGTACCTAGGAACTTAGGACACAGTGGGTGCTCAATGAACTTTTTTGAAAAGTTGATTCATGATAAATAAATAATTCAATAGATGCTAGACTCAAATGCAGACACAGGCTAATCCAGTTGACCCTGTTTTCCTCCCTCCCTCCCTCTCTCCCTCTCTTCCTTACCCCTTGCTTCCTCCCTCCTCCCTCTTTTCTTCTTTCTTTCGTTCTTTCTTTCGTTCTTCCTTCCTATATTTCTTTCTTTCTTTCTTTCTTACTTTCTTTCTTTCTTTCTTTCTTTCTTTCTTTCTTTCTTTCTTTCTTTCTTTCCTTCTTCCTTGCTTCCTTTCCTTCCTTCCTTCTTTCCTTGACCTTCTGTGTTTATGGCACTTTTAAGTTCACAGAAAAATGGAGGGGTAGGTACACAGATTTTCCATACACTTCCTGCCCCCATACATACTTAGCCTACCTCATTATAATATCCGGCACCAGAGTGACATATTTGCTGCAGTTTATGAATCTACATTGATACATCAGAATCTACAAGGTCTGTAGTTTACATTATAGTTCCCTCTTGGTGTTGTACAATCTGTGGGTTTGGACAATTGTATGATGGCATGTATCCATCATTATGGCATCACACAGTATGTTTCTTCCCCTAAAAGTTCTCTGTACTCCACCCTTCCACTCCCCAACCACTCCTGGCAACCACTGATCTTTTAACTGTCTCCATAGATTTGCCTTTTCCAGAATGTCATAGAGTTGGAATCATATAGTATGTATGTATCTTTTCAGATTAGCTTCTTTCACTTACTAATATGCAATTACGGTTCTGTCATGTCTTTTTGTGGCTTGATAGCTCATATTTATATTTAGTTATATTCAGTTTTGTAAGAACCTTCCAAACTGCCTTCCAAAATGGCTGCACCAGTTTGCATTCCCACCAGCAATGAGAGTTCCTACTGCTCCACATCGTCAGCATTTGGTGTCAGTGTTTTGGATTTGGGGAATTCTGATAGGTGTGTAGTGGTGTCTCATTGCTGTTTTAATTTGTATTTCCCTGATGAACATCTTTTCATATGCTTATTTGTCATCTGTAGATCTTCTTTGCTTAGTTGTCTGCTAAGCCCTTTGACCAATTTTTTCATTAGGTTTTTCATTTCCTTATTATTGAGCTTTAAGAGTTCTTTGTAAATTTTGAATAGCATTCCTTCATTCGTTTTGTCTTCTGCAAAAATTTTCTCCAGTCTCTGTTTATCTTCTCATTCTTTTTGTATTGTCTTCACAGAAGTTTATCATTTAATGAAGTTTTTTAAACAAGTATTTCTTCTATGTATTGAGCCTTTAGGGCTGCACCTAAAAAGTCATCACCTATGGTGGCCTTTGGATGAAGTCTTTCAGACTGTCTCTAGATTCGCTCTGGTTTTGGTGTAGTCAAGTCCAGGCAATTTTAATATTCCCCTGGTGAGCCATTTTAGTTTATCCACTTACAAAAATCTAGCCAATATAGATTAGATAATATCTAGATATATTTGTATTTTCTCTCAGTCTCTCCAGCATATCTTTCTTCTTGATACTAGATGAAAGCTGGTGACTTGAGATTGTGAATGCCTCATTTTCTATAAAGAGTCAGACAGTCGAATTATGTGACATTGGACATTAGGTAACATCTCTGAACTTAGGTTCCTTCCCTGTAAATATAGATGATTGTATATGTCTTACAGGGCTTTTTGAGGATGAATGGAAATGATGTTTAAGAATATATTTTGAAGGAGACCTTCAAGACGGCAGAGGAGTAAGATGTGGAGATCACCTTCCTCCCCATAAATACATCAGAAATACATCCACATGTGGAACAACTCCTACAGAACACCTACTGAATGCTGGCAGAAGACCTCAGACTTCCCAAAAGGCAAGAAATTCCCATGTACCTGGGGAGGGCAAAAGAAAAAAAAAAGAGACAAAAGAATAGGGTTGCGATCTGCCCCTCTGGGAGGTAGCTGTAAAGGAGGAAATATTTCCACACACTAGGAAACCCCTTCACTGGTGGAGACAGGGGTGGTGGAGGGACGCTTCAGAGCCATGGAGGAGAACGCAGCAATAGGGGTGTAGAGGGCAAAGCAGAGATATTCCCGCACAGAGGATCAGTGCTAACCAGCACTCACCAGACTGAGAGGCTTGTCTGCTCAAACGCCAGGGCGGGTGGGGGCTGGGACCTGAGGCTTGGGCTTCGGAGGTCAGAGTCCAGGGAGAGGACTGGGGTTGGCTGCCTGAACACAGCTTGAACGGGGCCAGTGCGCCACAGCTAGCCAGGAGGGAGTCTGGGAAAAAGTCTGGAACTGCCAGAGAGGCAAGATACAATTGTTTCAGGGTGCGTGAGGAGAGGGGATTTAGAGCACTGCCTAGAAGAGTCCAGAGACGGATGCGAGCTGCGGCTATCAGTGCCGACACCAGAGATGGGCATGAGATGTTAAGGCTGCTGCTGCAACCACAAAGAAGCCTGTGTGAAAGCACTGGTCACTATCCACACATCCCCTCCCAGGAGTCTGTGCAGCTCGCTACTGCCAGGGTCCCGTGATCCAGGGACACCTTCCCCGGGAGACCACAGGGCATGCCTCAGGCTAGTACAACGTCATACCGGCATCTGCTGCTGCAGGCTCGCCCTGCATCCCGTACCCCTCCCTCACCCTGGCTTGAGTGAGCCAGAGCTCCCTAATCAGCTGCTCCTTTAACCCCGTACTCTCTGGGCAGGGAACAGAGGCCCTTAGGCGACCTACATGCAGAGGCAGGGACAAATCCAAAGCTGAGCCCCAGGAGCTGTGCAAACGAAGAAGACAAAGGGAAATTTTTCCATGCAGCCTCAGGAGCAGCTGATTAAATCTCCACAATCAACTTGATGTACCTTACATCTGTGGAATGAATACCTGAATAGAGAGCAAATCATCCTAAAATTGAGGCACTGGATTTGGGAGCAACTGTAGACTTGGGGTTTGCTTTCTGCATCTAATTTGTTTCTGATTTTGTGTTTATCTTGGTTTAGTATTTAAAGTTTATTATCATTGGTAGATTTGTTTATTGATTTGGCTGCTCTCTTCCTCTTTTATTTATATATACATATATATTTTTTTCATTTTTCTCTTTTTGTGGGTGTATGTGTATGCTTCTTTGGGTGATTTTGTCTGCATGGCTTTGCTTTTACCTTTTGTTCTAAGGCTTGGTCTCTCCATTTTATCTATTTATTTATTTATTTTAATAGTTTTTAGCACTTGTTATCATTGCTGGATTTGTTTTTTGGTTTGGTTGCTCTCCTTTCTTTCTTTTATGATTTTTTATTATTTTTATTTTTAATAATAGATTTTTATTTTAATAACTTTATTTTATTATTATCTTCTTTCTTTCTTTCTTTTTATCCCTTTTCTTCTGAGTTCTCTGGCTGACAGGGTATTGGTGCTCTGGCCAGGTGTCAGGCCTGAGCCTCTGAGGTGGGAGAGCTGGGTTCAGGATATTGGCCCAAAAGAAACCTCCCAGCTCCATGTAATATCAAATGATGAAAACTCTCCCAGAGATCTCCATGTCAATGCTAAGACTCAGTTCCACTCAACCACCAGCAAGCTACAGTGCTAGACACCCTATGCCACACAACTAGCAAGACAGGAATACAACCTCACCCATTAGCAGAAAGTTGGCTTAAAATTATAATAAGTTCACAGACACCCCAAAACACACCACCAAATGTGGTCCTGCCCACTAGAAAGACAAGATCCAGTCTCATCCACCAGAACACAGGCACAGGTCCCCTTGACCAGGAAGCCTACACAACCCACTGAACCAACTGTAGTCACTGGGGACAGACACCAAAAACAACGGGAACTACAAACCTGTTGCCTGCGAAAAGGAGACCCCAAACACAGTAAGTTAAACAAAATGAGAAGACAGAGAAAAACACAGCAGATGAAGGAGCAAGGGAAAACCCACCAGACCAAACAAATGAAGAGGAAATAGGCATCTACCTGAGAAAGAATTCAGGATAATGATAGTAAAGATCATCCAAAACTTGGAAATAGAATTGAGAAAATACAAGAAGCCTTTAACAGGGCCTAAAGAACTAAAAACCAAACAAACAATGATGAACAACACAATTAATGAAATTAAATATTCCCTAGAAGGAATCAATAGCAGAATAACTGAGGCAGAAGAACGGATAAGTGACCTGGAAGATAAAATAGTGGAAATAAGTACAGCAAAGCAGAACAAAGAAAAAGAATGAAAAGAATTGAGGACAATCACAGAGACCTCTGTGACAATATTCAATGCACTAACATTTAAATTATAGGCATGCCAGAAGAAGAATAGAAAAAAAAATAAAAGAATGAGAAAATATTTGAAGAGCTTATAGTTGAAAACTTCCCTGGTATGGAAAAGGAAATAGTCAATCAAGTCCAGGAAGCACAGAGAGTCCCATATAAGATAAATCCAAGGAGAAACACTCCAAGACACATATTAATCTAACTATCAAAAATTAAATACAAACAAAGAACATTAAAAGCAGCAAGGGAAAAACAGCAAATTGCATACAAGGGAATCGCCATAAGTTTAACAGCTGATCTTTCAGCAGAAACTCTGCAAGCCAGAAGGAAGTGGCAAGACACATTTAAAGTGATGAAAAGGAAAAATCTACAACCAAGGTAACTCTACCCAGCAAGGAAATCATTCAGATTCGACAGAGAAATTGAAATTTTAAAGACAAGCAAAGCCTAAGAGGATTCAGCACCACCAAACCAGCTCAACAACAAATGCTAAAGGAACTTCTCTAGGCAGGAAACACAAGAGAAGGAAAAGACCTACTATAATCAACACAAAACAACTAAGAAAATGGTAATAGGAACATACATATCAATAACAACCTTAAATGTAAATGAATTAAATGCTCTAATGAGAAGACATAGACTGGCAGAATGGATACATATATATGTTGTCTATATATATGTTGTCTACTAGAGACCAACTTCAGACCTAGGGACACATAAACACTGAAAGTAAGGGGATGGAAAAAGATATTCCATGCAAATGGAAATCAAAAGAAAGCTGGAGTAGCAATTCTCACATAAGACAAATAGACTTTAAAATAAAGACTGTTACAAGAGACAAAGAAGGACACTACATAATGATCAAGGGCTCCATCCAAAAAGAAGATATAACAAGTATAAATATTGATGCACCCAACCTAGGAGCACCTCAATACATAAGGCAAATGCTAACAGCCATAAAAGTGGAAGTCGACAGTAACACAGTGATAGTAAGGAACTTTAACACCCCACTTTCACCAATGGCGAGACCATCCAAAATGAAAATAAATAAGGAAGCACAGTCTTTTTTTTTTTTTTTGCGGTATGCGGGCCTCTCACTGTTGTGGCCTCTCCCATTGCGTAGCACAGGCTCTGGACGTGCAGGCTCAGCGGCCGTGGCTCACGGGCCCAGCCGCTCCGCAGCATGTGGGATCTTCCCAGACCAGGGCACAAACCCGTGTCCCCTGCATCAGCAGGCAGACTCTCAACCACTGCACCACCAGGGAAGCCCGGAAGCACAGTCTTTAAATGATATATTAAACAAGATGGACTTAATTGGTCTTTATAGGACATTCCATCCAAAAACAACAGAAAACACTTTCTTCTCATGTGCTCATAGAACATTCTCCAGGAGAGATCATATCTTGGGTCACAGATCAAGTCTTGGTAGATTTAAGAAAATTGAAATCATATCAAGTACCTTTTCCGACCACAACACTATGAGACTAGATATCAATTATAGGGGAAAAAAATCTGTGAAAAATACAAACACATGGATGCTAAACAAGATACTACTAAAGAACCAAGAGATCACTGGAGAACTCAAAGAGGAAGCCAAAAAATACCTAGAAAAAACTGACAATGAAAACACGATGACACAAAACCTATGGGATGCAGCAAAAGCAGTTCTAAGAGGGACGTTTATAGCAATAGAATTCTAACTCAAGAAACAAGAAACATCTCAAATAAACAACCTAACCTTACACCTAAAGCAATTAGAGAAAGAAGAACAAAAAAAAAAAAAAAACACCCAAAGTTAGCAGAAGGAAAGAAACCATAAAGATCAGGTCAGAAATAAATGAAAAAGAAGTGAAGGAAACAATAGCAAAGACCAACAAAACTAAAAACTTGTTCTTTCAGAAGATAAAAAAATTGATAAACCATTAGCAAGACTCATCAAGAAAAAAAGGGACAAGACTCTAATCAATAGAATTAGAAATGAAAAATGAGAAGTAACAACTGACATTGCAGAAATACAAAGGATCGTGAGAGATTACTACAAGTAACTATATGTCAAAAAATGGACAACCTGGAAGAAATGAAAAAATTCTTAGAAAAGCACAACCTTCCAAGACTGAACCAGGAAGAAATAGAAAATATAAACAGACCAATCACAAGCACTGAAATTGAGACTGTGGTTAAAAATCTTCCAACAAACAAAAGCCCAGTACCAGATGGCTTCACAGGAGAATTCTATCAAACATTTAGAGAAGAGGTAACACCTATCCTTCTCAAACACTTCCAAAATATAACAGAGGGAGGAACACTCCCAAACTCATTCTACAAGGCCACCAGCACCCTGATACCAAAACCGGACAAAGATGTCACAAAGAAAGAAAACTACAGGCCAACATCACTGATGAACATAGATGCAAAAATCCTCAACAAAATCCAAATCGGAAAAAAAGAAGTAAAGCTGTCAGTGTTTGCAGTTGACATGATACTATACATAGAGAATCCTAAATATGTTACCAGAATACTACTAGAACTAATCAATGACTTTGGTAAACTAGCAGGATACAAAATTAATGCACAGAAATCTCTTGCATTCCTATACACTAATGATGAAAAATCTGAAAGAGAAATGAAGGAAACACTTCCATTTACCATTGCAACAAAAAGAATAAAATACCTAGGAATAAACCTACCTAAGGAGACAAAAGACCTGTAGGCAGAAAACTATAAGACACTGATGAAAGGAATTAAAGATGATACAAACAGATGGATAGATATACTATGTACTTGGATGGAAGAATCAACATTGTGAAAATGACTATACTACTCAAAGCAATCAACATATTCAATGCAATCCCTATCAAACTACCAATAGCATTTTTCACAGAACTAGAACAAAAAATTTCACAATTTTTGTGGAATAACAAAAGACCCTGAATAGCCAAAGCAATCTTGAGAAAGGAAAACGGAGCTGGAGGAATTAGGCTCCTGGATTTCAGACAATACTACAAAGCTGCAGTAATCAAGACAGTATGGTACTGGCACAAAAACAAAAATATAGATCAATGGAACAGGATAGAAAGCTCAGAGATAAACCCATGCACTTATGGTCACCATATCTTTGACAAAGGGGGAAAGAATATACAATGGAGAAAAGACAGCCTCTTCAATAAATAGTGTGGGAAAATTGGACAGCTACAGGTAAAAGATTGAATTTAGAACACTCCCTAACACCATATACAAAAATGAACTCAAAATGGATTAAAGACCTAAATGTAAGGCCAGACACTATAAAACTCTTAAAGGAGAACTTAGGCAGAACACTCTATAACATAAATCACAGCAAGATCCTTTTTGCCCCACCTCCTACAGAAAAGGAAATAAAAACAAAAATAAACAACTGGGACCTAATGAAACTTAAAACCTTTTGCACAGCAAAGGAAAACATAAACAAGACAAAAAGACAACCCTCTGAATGGGAGAAAATATTTGCAAATGAAGCAAGTGACAAATGACTTAACTCCAAAATTTACAAGCAGCTCATGCAACTCAATATCAAAAAAACAAACAACCCAATCCAAAAATGGGCAGAAGACGTAAAAAGACATTTCTCCAAAGAAGATGTACAGATTGCCAACAAGCAAATGAAAGGGTGCTCAACATCACTAATCATTAGAGAAATGCAAATCAAAACTACAATGTGGTTTCACCTCACATCTGTCAGAATGGCCATCATCAAAAATTCTTCAAACAATAAATGTTGGACAGGGTGTGGTGAAAATGGACCACTCTTGCACTGTTGGTGGGAATGTAAATTGATACATCCACTATGGAGAACAGTATGGAGGTTCCTTAAAAAGCTAAAAATAGAACTATCATATGACCCAGCAATCCCACTACTGGGCATATACCCTGAGAAAATCATAATTCAAAAAGAGTCATGTACCACAGTGTTCATTGCAACTTTATTTACAATAGCCTGGACATGGAGGCAACCTAAGTGTCCATTGACAGATGAATGGGTAAAGAAGGTGTGACAGATAAATACAATGGAATGTTATCCAACCATAAAATGAAACGAAATTTAGTTATTTGTAATGAGGTGGATGGACTTAGAGTCTGTCATTCAGAGTGAAGTAAGTCAGCAAGAGAAAAACAAATACCATATGCTAACACATATATACGGAATCTAAAAAAAAAAAAAAAAAAAAGTTTCTGAAGAACCTAGGGACAGGACAGGAATAAAGACCCAGATGTAGAGAATGGACTTGAGACATGGGGATGGGAATTGTAAGCTGGGACAAAGTGAGAGAGTGGCATGGACATATATACACTACCAAATGTAAAATAGATAGCTGGCAGGAAACAGCCCCATGGCACAGGGAGATCAGCTCAGTGCTTTGTGACCACCTAGAGATGTGGGATAAGAAGGGTGGAGGGAGACACCAGAGGGAGGGGATATGGGGATGTATGTATAGCCGATTCACTTTGTTATACAGCAGAAACTAACACACCACTGTAAAGCAATTATACTCCAATAAGGATGTTAAAATAATAATAATAATAATATATTCTGAGGATCAATCACCCAGTATGACCTTAATGAATTCTTCTGCAATTAATGACACACAACTTTCTTTTCTTCTTAATATCTTTCATAAAATTCACAATTCTGCATGTGCCTCATGGATAACTTAATATATCACTCTGTATTCCTTCTACCTGTACTTTGCTTTCCCTTCAGCTGAGGTCCTCTTGCTTTACTGCACTAGGGGACATTTGGGCAGCAGGACTTAAAGAAGAAATGGAGTCCAGAGAAATAGACTGTACCTCATTTGTTTTTTAAAGATTCCAATTAAAGAATTTACGTTCATTGAACCTGGATGAAATGAGAGGGAATTTGGTATTTTGATTTTGTGTATGTTTTTACTGGTGATGGTGATGTTTTCATAAGCCTAGGAGAGGCAAAATTTCTTTTGTTCAGTGAACTTGGAGACTTGGATCATATTTCCTTGGCTTACCTCCAGGAAGAGATAGGCCCACAGGATGCTTGGTTCTCCCCTCTCCTGATGATCTCTGAGTGCCTCTCCATCTCTTGCTTGCTTCCTTAGCCTTACCCATACTTCTGTAAGGACCAATTCCTTCATACTTCTTCAGTATCTTTTACACAGTAAGATGACCATGATGTCCTGAAAAACATGTATTTTCCCTCTACCTTCCTAGTATAATATTACCTAACCTATAGGTGTTATTATGTGACCCTAGGAAAGAAAAATGATATCAACAGTATTTAAAATTGACTTTGTCATCAAACTATCAAGGTGAGGGTTTATAGTTAGTGTCTAAATGAGTTGAAGGAAACAAATTTGTGTTTTATCAATAAATTTGTGATTTCAACTCTATATCCATGCCATATGTAAAAGCATATGGATAGCATAGGACTGTTGTGATTGTTAAATAAACAAAAAAATAAATTCACATTACCTAATTCAATACCTGAGGCATAATATTTGCTAAGTAAATGATGGATGCTCTTTTTTTAAACTTAATTGTGGTATGTAATAATATACATAATTTATTGTCCATGTGAAGAAAAAAAAAGTGAGTCACATCCATTTCCTTAATAAAGTGGTATGGAAAATGATCCCAGGGCCTGGGTGCAGGCTGAGCCCTACGTGGGCTTGGACCACTCCTCACTGTGAATGAGGGAGCATGTGGTCAGTTACATTAGCTTTACTTGGTTGCTGATGTCTTTAATCACCCTTATGTATCTTTAGGATCGGATTGATGTAGTATGTCTCTGGGAGAGCTATTTAGAATAGTTTTCTGGACATTACCTACATGTACCTGTGTGTCCCCATTCATGTATAATGTGTGATACAACATCCACTAGTAACAGCACCATTTGTGTTACGAAACTGGGAGTAACGATAGAATTAATGATGTTTCCTAGATAAAAGGAAGACAACTACATGGTATACTGTATACAGCAAAGCCCTGAATTTAACTCTGTAAGACTGTGGCAAAGCTGAGTCATCTTCCCAGGTCTCTGTATCAGCCTGAGTGTGATAATAAGATTTTTCACAGACTCTAACTTCCTGACAAGTTCACTGCCCCTTCTCAGTGAGGGCTTGTGAGGTCCATATGCTTTTCAAAATGAAAACTGTGGGTGGGAAATACACCCCTAGTGTTTAAGAAGCACCCATTTTCTTCAATAGTGCAATCCTTTAACACTAAGTTATTAAGAAACCATACAATATTGTAATAATCATCTTAATTCAGTAAGTATGGAAGTCCTTCAACCATAGAATACATTTTTCTTTTGAAAAGCCTTTTCTTGGTGCTGCCTGATGAGAAACTCAAGAGCTTACCTGGCAATCATAGCTTCAGTCAACCTCAGGATGCCCACAATTCATTCTTTTTGAATGTTGAACTTGTCAACTGGTTATAGTAAGCCATCTAACCAAGGAATATTTGTTAGGAAATAACTTTTCTATTTCTGTTACATGACTTCAAAATACTGTCATGTAACAGAAAAGGTACATGTGTTCTTTGTCACACCTGAGAAACGAAGCACAAGGAAACAGAGCCATTCTACATTGGATGAGTCCCAATGTAAAGGGATTAATGGTTTTCCCCAAGCTAGGGACATTCAAACAGAGGAGGGAGGAATGGACTTTTCCCTCTTTGCAGACAGCATTCCTTCAGTGGTCAGAAGACTGAGCCAGGAGATGTCCGAGGTCTCCAGCATTGGCAAATCTGAGTGATTCTGAAACAAGAGATCTACTGAGATGTAGTATGACATTGACTCTGATCCTTGTATTCTCCAATTAAAAATCAAATAAAATCCATTATATTAAAATAAAATTCGAGCTGAAAAGTAAAACAAAAAAGAGCATATAAGTTCGTTTTTTTTCTAGTGGTTTGTGGAAAGACACCTTTTCTGAAGCCAGAGATTCTGAACTATCAGCAAGTTTCTTAAATTTCTGGGTCTCGATTTCATAATCCCTTATCAGTGAAATAGGTTTAATGATAACATATTCTCAACCTCAGAGTGGTCGTGAAGATCAAATGCCAAAGTGCTTGTCAACACTTGAAAGCAGTGATGATATATACTAGGATGAATCATTATTCTCTTCAATAAATTATAAATATCTGCAAAACTCAGATGGTGACATGAATGGAAAAGAACTTTCTGGAATGGTTTTGAAGAAAGAAACAACATAATATTGGTGAGTTATTGGCTGGGAGAGTGGTAGGAGAGCAAGAAGAGCTAAAGTTGATCCATATCCATGCACCAAAGTCAAGGACTTGAATGGTCATCAGCTAGCATGGAGTCCAAAGTGTGATTCTGAAGGAAGAGGATGGAGAGGTCCATGGAGAGTGGATGGATGACCGAGTGGACCTTACTTAATGTAATGAATAAATTAGCTTCAGGCAATAATGTAGAAGTATTTCCCTGCAGTCTTTTAGGGAATTCAAGGTCAGGACTCATCGAAATCTGTAAGGCAGCTGCTTTACAGATAACCTGATAACTCCAGGAAGTAGAGCATGCTGGACTAATTTCATTAAGCCAAAACAAGGATATTTGGTCTGTGCTGAAAATGTTCAGATACTTGGGATTTCTTAATAAACACTCTGTACACAGGAAATTATCTTAACTCAGCATCATAATTGTGTGTTCAAAAGATGAAAAGCAGGTTTGTCATATAGGGGGTAAGAATATTTAAACACCAGCAGGGACAATGAATAAACACAGATCATGAAGGCACACAGAAGCAGGCTTTGCTTATGGAAAATGCTGGAAAAAGTGATAGGAGTTCAGTCCTTTAAAGAAATATTGGAAAATCTAAAAAAAACAGGTTCAAGAGCCTACTAGTTTGTTCCATTGAATGAAAGAATATCACCACTTCCTTATTAATAATTCTTGACATTTTATAAAACATGTTCACACATTTCCAAAATACTTTTATAAATCTGGGAGGAAAATGTTTCCATTGTATATTTAATTAAGTTACTTGCCAAGCCACATGGTTGAGACTTGAACCAAGGTCTTTTAAATGCAAATAATTTGGTCTTTTAAATGCAAATAATATATCTCCATTACTCTACACTTCTTGTTATATTTTCAATAAGCTCCCCAAATAGCTCTGTTTTCATTAGCTTTCTCTTTCATCTATCCTTCCTACTGCTCCCTGATTAACCTTCACCATTGTACAGCCCACTCTCTCCAAGTACATTTATTTTGTACAAAAATGAGCCCAAACTCTATAGCTAAATCCAACTTTCCAAAAGCACTGTTACTCTCTAGAATTATCTCTCCTCAACTTCCCTCTCGCCTTCAGGGGGATTGATCTCCTGGCCGTCCACTGAACAAGACCAGGCTTTTCAGGTCTTTTCAGGTTGAGCCTCTGGGATTGTCATTTCTGATCTTTCCACTCAAAATCTGAATCCACCAGCAAGACCAGCTACAGCCTCACCTCCCCGGCGGAGATGGAGATGCTTTGACCAACTTGATTAACAGTTCACGCATAGGTATGGGGTTGGTGGCCGTTTCACTCCCAGGCATACACCAGACACAGAGGACCTTGAGGATCAAGGAAAGGAATTTTTATTTTTGTTCAGATGGACGAAAGCCACTAACACATTTAAAATGAGGTAGTACATCTTGGGTTATGTGGAGTTGTGAAGAATCGGATTGAGTAGAAGGAAGCAACGGTTGTTCACCAAAGAAATGAAGACCCACAAAGTTGACCCTAACTGTATTTACTTCACAGCTCCACCACCTGGCTTGTGCCTGATTCTAAATTGTGCTTTCAAAACGTCTGGTGACCAGAAGACCATGCTTGTGCTTAAGTGGCTTGAATTCCACAGCATTTGTAGCCTCTTCTGCATTATGTCAGTGTGACCCAAGGATGGAACAGGTACCTGCATTTACCTTCTGTGAGAGAACTCCAATAGAAAGCCCCAGCCTGAGTGTTTGGAATATTAATTCCCTGTCCACGTATTTCTCCTCTACTGAATCTGTTCCAACTCCTCTCTCTCCCCCTCCCCACCTTCCCCTTTCTCTCGCTCCCCCTCTCCCTGCCCACACACACACTGGGTCTTCTATGACTTAACAGGTCCCCTGGAAGCTCAGTGACCTCCCACAGCTGACCCTGTCTCTTTGCTCCAGGCCTCCCCTTGACCCTGTCCTGTCCACAGAATAAACAGAGCTCCTGGCAGGCTTTGCATGGAAATTTTCCTGAGATCCTGGCTGAGTCCATACACATGACCCTCAGTCCAGCACTTTTCAATTACAGCAGGATCTATCTTGTCTTTGCTGGAAAAAGTTTTTCTGTTACTTTTTTTTTTTTTAACTTTCTCCACCATTTCTTCAAATACGTATTAGGAATTGAAACAGAAACTTCTATTTGCTTGTGTGCCAGACTCTTCCCAAGGGGAAAAATGCCATCAAGTTGTTTTTCACATACATCACTCTCTGAGAACAAAATCAGCAGGTGAGAAGAAAAACTAGCCAGCAGAGTGAACATTGAAGGCGGTACAGAGAAAAAATTCAGCAAGGAAAAAACCTGGGAACTCACCAGTGTCTTTCCTGAAGAAGGTAGTTATTCTAGAAGGCCTATCAGTACTGCCCACTTTTAGGTATTTGTGTAGCATTTACTGAATTTACAGGATGCATTGTTTGCAAGTTACTTACATCTTTATGGCTTTTTATTAGCAATCTCAAAAACTAGATAGAGCATTTGGCTGAACCCTAATTTGAAGATGTTGCAACTGTTTAGGAAGGCTGAACTCTATGGCTGTCACACATTTGGATCTTTTGAACGTGAATTCTGAGGATTTCTCTCACCCAGAGGGCTGTCCTGGTAAATTCTGTCCCTTTAACCTCACTGAAGTGCACACTGCCTCTTGTCATCTTATGGTTGGCTGGACATTTAACATCATGGATCAAGGTAGACTCCTGTCCTTGGTGAGGCTGTGTGCCCTTCGAAAGTGAACTTACCACTAGGCTTCTCATAGTGGAGAGAAAAATATTAGAAATCAGAGGAATTACTATCTCCAACCCCTTGATAAATGATAATTTTATGAAAATGAGGCATATTCGTTAATGTTACATTTTAACTAGGAATTGCACAATGATATTTATTGGCTGACTTACTTTATGTCTCCCTGTCGAATAGACCTTTGTCATTTCTCCCTGGAACTGTTTTCATAGGTCCATGATGGATCCTCCAATTTCTAGGATCTGCTCTCAGACCTGAATTCCATAGTGTTCTATGTAACCATTCAATCATGCTACTTTCCTTATCAAAAACGTTCAATATTTCCTATTGCTTTTGGATTAAGCTAAACTTAGCTAAGCAGTTAAACATGACTAAAACCAAAAACAAATGAAAAAACAAGACAAGAATATTTTCATGATTCACAGCCTTCGCTTCCTCAGATGGACTTCAGGTCCCTTAATAAATCATGTTCTCTCATCGTTAAGTGCTCTGTGTTTTCTATGCATTTTGTGTGCCTTCCTAGAAATGACTGAGCTGTCATGCTTGTTTACTTTCTGTTCCACCCTCTCCCCATTGGAGTGAATATTCTTGGTGAAAAGAGCACTTCTTACTACCTATATATCTCTAGCAGCAGACCTTGTGCCTGGCATTCACAGATGCTCAAGAAGGTTTATAAAATTTAATTAAATTCCAAATATACAATAATTCCCTTATTTGGCTTAAGGCATGGAGGATACAATTGAACCTATCTTCAAAGAGTTAAAAAAAATCGCAGGTTATCAGGGGTGAGTTTCAGTACACTGTAAATGACTAGAGACAGAGGTGAACAAAATGAGATGGTACAGAATCAAACCTGAGGAGTAAAACAGGGGATAAAGTGGGGGAAATTGTCAGATTAAACACTGAGTCATGACCAAATGAAACTGAGTACACAGGAGT
This sequence comes from Orcinus orca, assembly GCF_937001465.1. Lineage (NCBI taxonomy): Eukaryota > Metazoa > Chordata > Mammalia > Artiodactyla > Delphinidae > Orcinus > Orcinus orca. Next base: position 104,192,853 of record NC_064567.1, read on the forward strand.
CAGGTCATGCAGTGACTCTAGAAAGTTCTCAATTGTTCTCAGTCTGATATTAACACGAGTCTCTATTAAAGAGAGCTAAGTGCCCATACCCCAGATAATCTGCTGTGAGGATGAGTTTCTGGAAGGGCCCCAAGTGTGCCTGAGAAGGCACTTCTCCTGGCCCCTTGGGGATGGCCCCGTGAGGGCTGACCTCACTGAGGGTCCTTAGGTGAGTCACTTAACGACTCCCAGAAAATAATAATTTTCATTTATAAAATTGGGGGGCTGGGATCTGATGTTTCTTAAATTCTCAAACAACCCTGAGCTTTGCTGAGTCTGCAGTTCTGATTACAGGTAAGCACCATCAACCCTTAGCTGTCATTGGGAAGCCACACAATTTGGCATCCTCTGTTCAATTTCCAAGTGCATGTGGTGAGTAGCTATGTCAGGCACGGCGGCCTGCAGTTTATGTATATGATCCAGTATAATCGTCAGATTAACCCCACGAAGGCTACTATTTTCCTCATTTTATAGGTAACTGGGGTCCAGAATGATGAAATGAATCGCAAACTTTGATAGCCATTTAGTCCATAACATTATATGAGGTCTTTCTGGGTAAAGTTTATATTCAGTTCAGAAATATTAACAAAATCATGTTTTCAAAGATATTTCTTTTCAAGACAACGATAGCATCAATCATAATAGCAACTATGACATCGGCTGTGCCAGTGGACAGGCCTTACTTGGGATCCTGGCGCCCGGCGGCCCCCTGACACCCACTTGGATGTACACTGAGGGACAGGTTCTGCCCAGGCTGCCTGTCCTAGCTGAGCGCAAGGACCTCTGGGTTCCTCCTCACAGGCCTCTGTCTGTGCCGTGCTGTCTCCATTCATCAGCTGAATGTCACCAACCACTCTGTCTCAGATTTTTCATCTATGAAATAAAATGGTTCAATGAGATTGATCTTTCAGATTTCTTCCAGCTATTATATTAAGCTAATGCATTTGCATTTTAATTACAGTTCAAACCCTGAGGCTGAAAATTGGTGACTCTATTCTGACTTCTGGAGAGAGAACATTCATTCATTAACAAAGCTACATAGAAAAATGGAGCTAGTCCTTACTTTTGTAAAGTTATAAAAGAGTCTTTTAATAAAGTTACACATCTTTCCTCCTTTCCTATGAATCCTGGAGTTAGAAACCATATTAAAAATTACCCTGATGAGTTGCTAGACATAGTGAAGTTTAAACAGCACCTCCCCCCTTTTTAATGCTAACTCACCAACAGCATTGAGATGGACAGATTAAACGTATCCTAAAAGGAATATGAAAATAAAAGGAACAGCATACTAGCCCAGGAATGTTTTATTTTACTGTGTAGATTCCCTATAGCCCTAGTTTCACCTTTTCTCTTCAGCTCTGGTGGCTTTTGCACTTGGAGAATTGCACTTTTCTTTAAGTGTTTTACTTAAACGATTGTCAATGCCCAGGGTTGATTGCAGAGCACAGAGCAGTGATTCTCATGGCCTGCGACTGCTGGCCATCCTCGTTTCTGCTCTGCGTCTTCTTCTCTGAAGAGCGATGAAGGTTCCTAGTTGACTTCCCTTCCTCCAAAGTTGCCCTATTCCAATTCACTGTAAATTTTAACCCATAATTTTAGCATCTATGTCACTGTTGCTTAAAGCACAGATGTACACACACACACCCCTGCAGTGGCTCCCCAGGAGCTGCAGAACTGGTCTCATCCTCCTGAGACTAATATTCAAGATGTTCAACTTGACCCTAGCCAAATTTCCTATTCTATCTTCTCCAGAGCCCTCTTCTTTTTATTGTTATTTTATTTATTTATTTATTTTAGTGTACTCAGGTCTAGTTATTCCAAAGTAGGCAAAGTAGGCAATGCAATTGACACATAGGCATTACGTCTCGGTGTTGTGTCGGAGTTGGCTTGTACCACCTCAGGAGAGCTGATTACTACATTTTTCAAAGTTTTATCATCCAGCTGTAAACACAGTCATCCTTAAAAATTCAGTTATATACACTGACAATGAGATCAATTAAAAACAATAATAATAAACTCTCGTCATTCATCACCTCCAAGTTATTTTGTGCATTTTACAATGATCTATGCTTTGAGGTGTCATGGGATATTTATACCATGGAAATTGACAGATGCTGCAAATCAGAGATTTTCTCCCTCTCAGGGAGACAGCTAAACATCAACTAGCCTGCTACTTCCCAAACCTACTCTGGTGAACTGTTCCCTCAATTATTACTTTTTCCTTTATTTTCAAATCCTCTGTTTCCTCTAGCTCTTAACTTTGAATTTGTAACATATTATAACCTTTTACAATTTATTCCATCTTGACATTTTTCTATTTATCACTATACATTTGTTGGTCTATCTTATACATTTGAGTCAGGTCCTCTAAGGGCAGGTGAACATGGTCTGACTTGGGTATTGCTATAACACCCAATGCCAGCAGAAAGTCTTGGATGCAGGATGTTCTGAATAATTTGTCTTTGAATAAATGGGCACCCAAGACGTGTATATCCTAAAAAATGAAACAACCTCATCCTTCACACTCATTTCCCCCAACTAACATCCCAACTGTATTTTCCCTTGAAGGCCCAGGTCAAAGGTCACCATCCTTTCTAATCTTGGGGACCTTTCCAATTTCTTGGTATCACCAATATTGTCTTTACTATTTTTTTAAACTTACTTTAAAATTCTGTCCTAGATGCAGGGTTGATTCTAGAGTTTGTAGGTTTGAGAATGAACCCACTTGGGGCTCAGGAGAGCTCTGGTTAAAAAAGATAATGAGACACTCGTGGGGGAGCAGAGAGACGCCAGGAGAAATCCTTCCTTCCTTCAGAGCTCTGATTTGGTGGACCCGGGGTGGGGCTTTTGCAATTCACCATTCATTCTGCATCTGGCAGGACATCTGATCTTTCAGGAGAAAAATAAGTCATTTTAGGAAAAAAGATTCTGTTGAAAATTTCATCGACAAAATCTATTATTCATAGAGGCTGGCCTATGGCTATATTTCAACTCAGTGAGTAGAGATTATTTATTTTCAGTACATTTTTTCCCATTACAAAATAGTACATGATAACTAGTGGCAAATCAACAAATTATAAATAAGAAAATATTCATCACTCAAAATTCAAACCTCCTAAGAGAACCCATGCTAAAATAATAAATATTTCATTCTTTTTTACATATTTGGGATCATTTACATATCTTGAGATTTGATTTTAACCATTTTTGGACTTCGAACATTTTCCTTTGTTATGCAGAAATGTGTGTAGGCTATTTAATGAGTAAAATACAGTATCACATAGATTTAGTAAAATTTCCTAAAAGATTTCTTATTTTTAGATGGTGTCCCAAGATTTCATCATTAAAAGTAATGCTTCGGGCTTCCCTGGTGGCGCAGTGGTTGAGAGTCCGCCTGCCAATGCAGGGGACATGGTTTCGTGCCCCGGTCCGGGAAGATCCCACATGTCATGGAGTGGCTGGGACCGTGAGCCATGGCCACTGAGCCTGCACATCCAGAGCCTGTGCTCCACAATGGGAGAGGCCACAACAGTGAGAGACCCATGTACCGCAAAAAAAAAAAAAAAAAATGCTTCAACAAACATCTTTATTTGTTTATTTATTTATTTTTGGCTGCATTGGGTGTTCATTGCTGTGAGTGGTCTTTCTCCAGTTGTGGCGAGCAGGGGCTACTCTTCATTGTGGTGCGTGGGCTTCTCATTGTGGTGTCTCCTCTTGTTGCTCCTCTTGGAGCACGGGCTCCATGGGATTCAGTAGTTATGGCTCGTGGGCTCTAGAACACAAGCTCAATAGTGTGGCACACGGGCTTAGTTGCTCCACGGCATGTGGGATCTTCCCAGACCAGAGCTCAAACCCGTGTACCCAGCATTGGCAGGCAGATTCTTAACCACTGTGCCATCAGGGAAGACCCAACGAGCATCTTTTAATATGAAACAATCATAGTATGTCAAAAACTTTAGTCAGACAATTTAATATAAAATTGCTTAGGCAACTATATGAATATGATGAAAATTTTAATTTATATTTTTATATTTATTTTCAGAAACTTTGTCTCAATTCGTGTAATAGCTCTGTTATCTCATAATAATTTAAAAATAACTGATAATTTTATGACAAAATGGTGCCATATTTGTCAATGTATTTTTCCTCAGTTATGTATATTTTAATTCCATTTATTACGTATTCTATGCCTCCATGATTCCAGTATTATTCAGTCAAATCTACCAATATTTTCTTTTGTGATTTCCTTCATTGATTTTGTAATAAATGTAGTTTTAAATGTTTTAGGTTTATAGAAAAGTTGAGAAGATAGCAAAAGCATTCCCATATAACTACACCTCGTGTCCCTCAGTATTGACATCTTATATTATTATCCACATTTGTCACAATTAATGAACCAACATTAATATTATTAGCTAAAGCCAATACTTTATCCAGATTTCCTTAGTTTTTACCCAATATCCTTTAAATGTCCCAAGATCTCATCCAGGATGCCATATTGCATTTACTCTCTATGTCTTCCTAGCCTCCTCTTGGGCAATTTCTCAGAAGCTTCTTATTTTTGACAACCATGACAGTTTGAGGAGTGTTGCTCAGGTGTGCTGTAGACTGTCTCTCAAATGGATTTGTTTGATATGTTTCTCATGATTAGATTAGAGTTACTGGTTTTACCAGAAGACAGTGGAGGTAAACTGTCATTCTCACCACATCTTGTCAAGAGGACATGCTAGCAGCATGAATTAGCAAAGTGGATGGTAACCTGGTAACCTTGACCTCCTGGCTGAGATGGCATTGCTCATATTTCTCCACTGTACAGTTTCCCCCTTTCTCATTTTGTAACCTTTGGAAGAAAGTCACAATGTGCAGCTCACACCTAAAGAGTGAAGTGTTGAGGGTGAAACACCTACATCAATTATTCGGAATTCTTCTGCATGGGAGATGTGTCTATTCTCTCTCACTATTTATGCACTCAGTGACTGAGTTATATGAATGTGGACCCATCGATACTTACTTTACACTTTGTGTTATAAGTGTCCAGCTTTTGCTACTAGGAGCTTTCAGTTGTTTTCTGTGTCTCTGCAATATATTTCCATGATCATTTTTTTTTTTGAACACTTCTTTATCCTAAGGCAATACAGGATGCTCCAGGCTTGTCTCCTATGTTTCCTGCCCCAGTTGTAGAATCAGCATTTCTCCCAGGAGCCCTGCTTCCTTCTATGGGACAGTGGTATTAGAATCCAAGACCTGGGTGCTGTGTTGCTCCTTGCTACTGGGATCTAGTTGATTCTAGTCTTTTTCAGCTGACAGTGCAACTGACACAGATCTTTAAATATTTTCGTATGTAACCAGCTGTATCCATATTAAGCTAAACACGAGTTTATACAAATGACTCCAAATCAATCCACCACCACATGGCTCATTCTGGCCTCCTCCCCTTGCTGATCTGTAGCTCCCTCTTCAACAGTGAGCAACCTGGCCCCAACCATCTGCTATCTATTTACATAACTGTTTAATTCCATTACACATCGATAAAAGTATCAGAATTGCTAACCCAGACTCCTGTCACAAACATTCTTATCAACTAGCTAATAGTGCTTTTGTGCAGTTCTTTGTTGTGTTTGGTATTCAGACTCCACTCATTTCCATGGTTACCTAGGTCAACACCTCTCCCTTACCTCCAATGTTATTTCATACATCTGTGATGCAGTGATATTATTTTTCAAATTCTGCTTTACCTCCTGGATCTCCTGATCTTTTAAATGTTTTATATATGGGAATAATTACACTCATCTCATGGAATGGTTGTAAGGGCCAACGAAGATCAAATGTGTGACAAAAGCTGGAATTCAGCTAATGGAGGCTGGAATATATATATATATGAGATGAGTTTTATTATTCCTGTTGTTAATTTCTAAGAGTTTTGATAAATATATAGTTTCATGTGTCCACCAGTAAAATACAGAATCATTTCATTCCAATAAAATATCCCATGTGCTTTATCTGTTGTCCAGTGGTAACCATTGATTTTTTTTTTAAGAATTTTATCTTATTTTTTTAAACCATTTAAAAAAATCATAGTAGAGTTAATTTACTGATCTTTTCACTGACTATATTTTGATACTATATGATTTGGGATCATATAGTGTGTAGCCTTTTCAGACTGGCTTCTTTTCAGAATGGCTTCTTTCACTCAACAGTAAGCTTTTAATATTCATCCATGATTTTATGTGGGTTGATAGATCAGTCCTGTCTACAGCTGTTTAGTATTCAATTTTGGGATTACCATGTTTTGTTTATCCTCATGCCTATTGAAAGGCATTTTGATTTCGTATAGTTTGGTGGGATTATGAATGGAATATTTATGTGCAGGATTTTGTATGAACATAATCTTTCAAACTGTTGAATAGATACCTAGGAGTATGATTCCTGGACTTCATTGTAAGACTCTGTTTAGCTTTGTAAGAACTGATAAACTATTTTCAGAAGTGCTTGTTCATTTTACATTTCCACCAGCAATAAATAGGAGTTTCTGTTGGTCTGCGTCCTCACAGAAAATTGATAGCAACAGTTTTACAGATTTCAGCCATTGTAATAGGTATATAGTGCTGTCTCACTATTGTGTTAATTTCAAATTCCTTAATGACAAATAATTTTGAGAAACTATTTATATGCTTTTTGCCATCTGTATATCTTCTTTTCTGATGTGTCTGTGCTTTTTTTTTAAAAAAAAATTTTTGCTTTTTCTCTTTATGTTGAGTTTTAAGAGTTATTTGTATATTTGGGATACAAGTACTTTATCAGATTATGTGGTTTACAAATACTTTTTCCTAGTCTCCATCTTGTCTTTTCATTCTCAAAACAGTGTTTTCACAAAGAAAATGTTTTTAATTTCAATTAAGTTAAACTTGGCAATTATTTCTCTTATTGATCATGTTTTTGGTGTTATACCTAAAAACTCATTTCTAAACCCTAGATCATATAATTTTTTCCCAGTGTTTTCTATAGTGTTACAGTTTTGCATTTATTTTTATGCTTATGATCCATAGTTAGTTAATTTTTGTGTAAGGTGAAAAGTCTAATTCTGTGTTCATTTGTTGGCATATGGATGTTCAAATTTTCCAGCAAAGATTGTCTTTTGTTCACTGAATCAGGTTGCACTTTTGTTAAAAATCTGTTGACTTTACTGTGGGTCTATTTCTGGACTCTCTCTTCTGTTCCATTTATTGATTTGTCTATTCTTTCACCAATACCACACGGTCTTAATTACTGTAGCTTTATGGCAAACCTTGCAATGGATGGTGAGTCCTGCAACATTGTTGTTCTTCACTATTTTTTGGCTATTCTAGGTCCTTTGCCTTATCACAGAAATTTAAAATAACTTTTCTGATATCTACAAAATAACTTGCTGGGCTTTTGACTGGGGTTTCATGGAAGTTATAAATCAAGGTGGGAGGACTTGATAGCTCAACAGCACTGAGTCTTCTAATCCATACATATGAAATCTCACTGTTTATGTAGATCTTTTTTGACTCCTTTCATCTTGTCTTCCATTTTTATGCAAACAAATCCGGCACATATTTTGTTAAATTTCTGCTTGTCATTTTGTATACTATTATAAATTATATTGTGTTCTGTTTAATTTTAAATTCGAATTATTCACTTCTATTTTACAGAAAAACAATTGACTTTTGTATATTGACCTTTGATCCTAAGCCCTGAACTTATCAGTTCCATTAATTTCCACTGTAATCTTTATTATTTAATTTCTTCTGCTTGCTTTCAAGCTTAATTTGCCCTCCTTTATTTATTTTCCTGGGAGGTTAGACTATAATTTTAGATGTCTCGTCTTTTCCAAAAATGCATTAATGTTACAAACGTCCTTCTATGCACAGCTTCTGCTGTATTCACAAATTTTGATAAGTTGTGTTTTCACTTTAATTTAGTTGAAAATTTGTTTTACTTTCCCATGTGACTTTATTGGGACCCATTACTTATTTAGAAGTGCATTGTTTAATTTCCAACTATTTGGGGATTTTGCAGCTATTTTCTGTTACTGATTTTTAGTTTAATTCCATTATGGTCCAGGAACGTACTTTGTAAGTTTCCTATATTTTAAAATGTGTTAAGATGTGTTTTATGTCCCAGGATACGGTCTGTCTTGATGAATGCTTTGTGTGGGCTTGAAAAGAATGTGTATTCTGCTCTTTCCTGAAGTATTCTATAAATGTCAATCCCATCATGTTGCCTGACAGTGCTGTTCAGGTCGCTTGTATACCCACTGATACTCTGCCTGGTTGCAGTATCACTTATTGAGATAGGGCTGTTAAATCTCCAACTTTCATAGTGAATTTGTCCATTTCTCCCTTCAGCTCTATCAGTTTCGTCTCATGTATTGTTCTGTTCTTTTGTTAAGATTGTTAGGTCTTCTTAGAAGACTGTCTCTATCATTATGTAACGTACTTCTTTACCCATGGTTATTTTTTGTTCTGAAGTTTGCTTTGCCTGATATTAATATAGCTTCTTCTCTTTCTGTTCATCATTGTTAGCACCATATATCTTCCTCCAAGATATTACTTTTATCTTACTTGTGTCCTTTTATGTAAAGTGGGTCTCTTGTAGACAGCATATAGCTTTTCTTTTTTGGTTAGTCCACTTTGAGTTTCCATGGTTTGTGGTTGTTCACTTACACATTTCTTATCCATGTGTTAACTCGTGGTTTCAATGCTTACTAAGAGGAATGAAACAATGAAGCAGCAAAACCTGTATGTCTTATTTTATTTTATTTATCCCCTGTTCCATGTTCTAGTAGGACTCTGGAATATACAGAATATATGGAATATGTAAATACTGAGCCCAAAGTAAGGCCTTGGCTGGTATGTGTAGCAATGCAAAGAAGTGAGTTTTGGTCTCCAGCCCAGGCTTCCTGGTAACTGGGAGAAGAACCAGGTAGAGGTCTGGCCCATGGGGGGAAAAATGTCTGAGCAATAATATTTGAAAAAGATTCATAACAAGTAGTGACTACATATATGAAGGGAATGCCGTTGGTATCATCCCATACTATATTCAGATTTCCCTGATTTTTTCTAAAATGGCTTTCTCTGTTGGTTGCTTAGAACAAGAATAAAATATAGACCCCACATTGCATGTAGATATTGTGCTAAGATTAATCAGTGGGTTCATTTGGTGAGCAACCTCTCGCCATTGAAAATGTTTCCATCTAATCTAATGTTGCATCTGTTCTAATGATGACTTAAATCAGTTATTACCTTACAGCTGATAAGACTTTCTAATGCTTTCTTTTTTTCCTTATGTATTAAGTAGAATGCTTCTGTAAAAAGAAACTTTCCTTTATCAACTAAGTCTTCAACTACCCAGAAGTCAAAATTCATCCCTGAATAGTAAACCAAATGCTTGATCTTTCCTTCTATGAGTGAGGGAATGTGCCTTAGTTGCTTCCAATTATATCTGCATTTGTTATCTATTGCTGTGTAGCAAAATACCCCAAAACGTAGCATCTTAAAACAGCAAGCACTGACTATCTCACACAATTTCTGAGGGTTGGGTATCTGACAGCAGCACTGAAGCTTTGGGCTCAAGTCGTTCATGAGGTTGTGGTCAAGTCGTGGCCCAGGGCTGAAGTCATCAGTGGACTTAACTGGGCATGGAGGATCTTTCTCCAAGAAAGTTCACTCACGTGACTCTTGGACAAGGACTCAGCTCAGTGCTGGCTCTTGGCAGAAGGCCTCAGCTCACCTCAGCTCACATGGACCCTCTGTGGGGTCTCTCATAACACAGCAGCTTCCTTTTCCCAGAATGAAGAATCCAAAACAGAATGTGAGCAAGGAGGAAAGCACTGTGGCTTCATGACCTCCTCTCCAAATTCACATCTCCACACACTTCTGCTTTAAATTATCCACTAAGTCCAGGCCACACTCTGGAGGGAGGGAATCAAAGAGGATTGTCACAGAATCCTGTGGATGTATTTTAAACCCACTGTAGTGTCCAGTGACAAGGCACAGGGATCTCAGCTCATCTCACAGAGCTTCTGCATCAGGCCTGGAGTCGGCCATTCCTCCAAGGCTCTCAGGTACTTTATTATGTTTTATTTGAAATGTAAGATTTCTTTGTAGAACTTTGCTGTTTTTGTCAAAGTATAGTTGCTGTACAATATTATATGTCAGGTGTAAAATAGAGTGATTCATAATTTTCAATGGTTATATTCCTTTTGAAGTTATGATAAGATATTAGCTGTATTCCCTGTGTTGTACAATATATCCTTGTAGCTTATTTTGCTATTTAGAGACCACCAACTGGGCACTAGGTATGATTTTTCCATGGGGTTGTCATGGTTCTCATAATTTTTTAGTAGACAAAGCTAGAATGTATATATTTTAAAAGAAAAAGCATGAGGCTATATTGATATTTTTAATTCAAATGTTACATATATAGGTTTTACTTAATTGCATTGCTTTTATGGTGTTTTCTCTTCTCCCTTACACTAAAAATATGGATTGCTAACAATAATTTCTAACAATATCAATTATTTGCATTTTTTTACCATGTGGATAAAATAGTTTTAAATAAGATATTAATATTACCAAGAAATCTATTAATTGAAGCTTGGAATTCTTGCAGCTCTGGACTATGTTCTACCAAGGATATATAGTCAAAATATTATCTTGAAATCATTTATCTTTGTAATTGTCACCACTTTAATATACTGTTAAATTTATTAGTTTCAGCATGTTTCTAATATTTAATGATTTCTTTGCTTTTTTAAAAAAATTTACTTTTCGAATATGTAAACATTAAAGGATTTTGAAGTCAACACTGTGTAGCAAAATATTTTCAGAAAAGTCACACTTTCATACAGGTCCATTTTACCTTTTTCTTTCTAAAACTTGACTTACTACTTTATCGCTTATATATATATATATATATATATATATATATATATATATTTTTTTTTTTTTTTTGCGGTACGCGGGCCTCTAGCTGTTGTGGCCTCTCCCGTTGCGGAGCACAGGCTCCGGATGCGCAGGCTCAGCGGCCGTGGCTCACGGGCCCAGCCGCTCTGCGGCATGTGGGATCTTCCCGGACCGCAGCACGAACCCGTGTCCCCTGCATCGGCAGGCGGACTCTCAACCACTGCGCCACCAGGGAAGCCCTATAGCTTATATATTTTATTTCCAGAGTTGAAAATATATGCTCTCCTCTGCCCTTTTCCCCCCATCCTCTGTTGACTCCAGAGTTACAGAAGGTGGCGCTGTATACAAATTTCTACTCTTTTTTTTTTTTTTTTGGCTGCATTGGGTCTTCATTGCTTCGTGCGGTCTTTCTCTAGTTGCGGCGAGCGGGAGCTACTCTTCCTTGCAGTGCGTGGGCTTCTCATTGCGGTGGCTTCTCTTGTTACGGAGCACGGGCTCTAGGCATGCAGGCTTCAGTAGTTGTGGCACATGGGCTCAGTAGGTGTGGCACACAGGCTTAATTGCTCCATGGCCTGTGGGATCTTCCCAGACCAGGGCTCGAACCCATGTCCCCTGCATTGACAGGCAGATTCTTAACTACTGCATTAATGTAACAAAATCTTCTAGTGATGAACTCACATCAGAGGGCCTTAGTATCCTTCTTACAGATGCACAGTATACCACAGTGTGGATCTATTCACACAACAGGCTTTGTATTTATGGATATTTTATGTGTTTCCAATTTTTGCTATTATAAACAGAGTTGAAATGGAAACTTATTTCTGCCCCATATGCCTCATTATAATTTCTAGGAATAGGATTGATAAACTCAGAAGTACATGTGTATGCCATTTTTTCCAGATATTTCCAATTTCTTCTTAATGGAGATGTATAATTTTACGTCCCTACCAGGAATATATGATACCCACATTTTATACATAGGCTAATTGTATGCTGTCATACTTTTGCATTTTTGCCAGTTGATAGATGACAAATATTTCAATGTAATTTTAACTTGAATTTCTTCTACAACAACTGAGTTTGAAAATATTCTGTTTTTTTTGTGTTTTCTTTGTTTTTGCGGTACGTGGGCCTCTCACTATTGTGGCCTCTCCCGTTGTGGAGCACAGGCTCCGGACACGCAGGCTCAGCGGCCATGGCTCATGGGCCCAGCCGCTCCGCGGCATGTGGGATCTTTCCGGACCGGGGCACGAACCTGTGTCCCCTGCATCAGCAGGCAGACTCTCAACCACTGCACCACCAGGGAAGCCCTATTCTGTGTTTTAAAGACAGTTATTTTAACTTTTAGTTTGAAATACTATTATGGTTTTACAGAAGAGTTGCAAAGAAAGTACAGAGTGTTTAAATATGCCTTTCGTCCAGTTTCCCTTTGCGTTAATATCTTACACAATGGTCGTTTATTCATCAAAACTAAGATATTAAACAAATACTATTACGTAAATGACAGACTTTGTTCAGATCTCACAGTTTTCCCCCTGAAGTCTTCTTCCTGCTCCAGGATCCTTCCCAAGACACACGTTGCTTTTAGCGTTCATGTCTGTTCTGTCTCCTCCAACTGCACAGTCTTCCAGTCTTTTCATCACTTTGACACTTTGGAAGCACACTGCTCAGGTATTTTGCCAAATGTCCCCAGTTTGAGCTCATCTGGTGTTGTCTCATGGTTACCCTGGGATAAGGGGGAGACTGCTTATGGTTTGTTTCCATTGTTTGAAAAAAAATCCATGTTTTTAACTGTATTCTTCCTAAGCAAGTTTGTCACTATGTCATATCAAATCTATTTTTTAGATATGTCATCTTCTTTATTTAGATTAAATCCAGGCAGCAGATCCTCCCCGGCCCCTCTTTCCTTTACATGGTGTACAATTTTGGTTTAGTTTTACGTGAATTGCATAGAAAATTGCATAGAATTTGCAACTTCTTTTATTCAAGTTCCACTACTTGCTACTTTGAATGTGCCAGAGACAGAACATGAGAATGACCAGCTGTGTCATACGAGGTGGTCCCCATGTCTCCAACTTAAAGCCCCCAGTTCGCAAAATGTGCCTCCCAGGCTTGGAATCAGCAATAAGATTTCTTTACCTTTCCAGGTCTTTGAGGTGGTTACTTCTCATGTCCTTTACGCTCACAGCTTCCTTCCAAGGCAGATTCTTACCTGTTGTTCATATGTAGGTTTAGAGATCAGTGAATACCATGATCTTTTTTTGCAGAAATGTGTGTTGATGAGAATATTTATTTTATTGGGGCTCATAATTTTAATCAGATTCACAACATATCTGTGGTTTCAAAAAATTAAGCACAACCAATCAAGAAAAAAAAAAAACCTGATTCAAACCCTTTTTAAGGCAAACTGCCATTTCCTTTAATAACATTGTGGCAAGGAATGGAAAAATCAACATTTAGGCACTGACCAGCTGCAGGATCTTGCCTTTAGTCTCTGACATCTCTCCACAGTTAAGGCAGCCCTCTGCCACTGCCCTTCACCGATCTGGCCCTTGTGTGACCACAGCCAGAAGGACAACAAAGACCAGACCATACTGAACTCCAGTGGCAAACACAACGCAAACAAACATGACAGTGACGCCTAATTAGGTGATCTTGTTTAGAAACCGTGTCCAACTATCTCCAGCCTGTATTCTATATAAGGTTTGTCCCTGCCACTGTTTGTTTTTTTTGTTTTAAATTTTTCTGTCACTTAAGAGTAGTCACAAGCATTTCAGGACCCCCTGGTGTATGAAAGGGAAGCTCCCTATGAGACATCCCAGCAGGGCTCTCTCGGGGCGCCTGGGGTTCCCCCGATGTGGATGCTGACCCTGGACGTGTCCTCTCCAGGGACTGGCACTGGGAATGAGCTGCCTCTACCTTTGTTTGTCTTTGAGTTTTAACTCTCTTACTCACCACCCCCTTGAAATTGTGCTTCTTTCCTTTACATCTCCCATAATACTTTCCTTTATGATTTTCTTCCCGGCTCATTCTTCAAATCTGCAAAACTGCCTTCAGGCTAAAACATAAGCATTCCCCTACATGTGAATTTTCTCCATTGCTGGGAGACAAGAGCTTACAAAATGCACTGGGTCAGTAATTGGTGCCTGCTTCCCGCAGAAAAACAAACGTTGTGCAAATGAGAGGGTCAACAATCATTCCTCTCAATCCACACCTCTTGAACCTAGGATAAGCCTATCCTGTTTCTGTATGGTTTTCTCAGTTATCTGACCCCCAGAAAGGTAGAAAGCAAATGTATTGAACAACATTTGCTTGATTAAGTAGCTCCCCTTTCACTCTGATGACTTCTGCCAACATCTGGAATTTCAAATACAGCAACTATGTGTCATGGTCAATTCACTGCAGCAGACGTTATTACTTTTCACTCACTCACTGGTTTTCACACAGCTAGTATGTAAAAATATTACAGGTATCATGATAAGCAATGGCCACATGATAGTAATGTTATATCCCTTCCTTTGGAAAGTTTCTGCTATAATGGAAGAAACAAATTAATAGGTATGTAATTAATGACTAAGATATGAAAGAGATTTTTCCTAGCACTATGGTGAGGAGACTGAAGAAGAACTCTTGCCTTAAACAGATGGACTATCAGTAGAGGACGTTTCAGGATGGGGTGGTCAGAGGAGGAATGCAAACCCTCCTCAAGAGGAAGAGTCCTGGGAGCATTCTGGAAGCCAAAGCAGAGGACTGTGGCAAAACGTGGTGTTTCTGCCTTTTGGTGAACAGTGAGCAGGTGGGTGCTCACAGCAAAGGTCACTCCAGATCCCTTTCTGTCACTTCCAAGAGGCATGTCCCATACGTGCTGGACCTTCAATACTGGGAGACAAATTTGGTCTTTTTTTTTTTTTTTTTTTTTTTGCGGTACGCGGGCCTCTCACTCTTGTGGCCTCTCTCCCGTTGCGGAGCACAGGCTCTGGACGCGCAGGCTCAGCGGCCATGGCTCACGGGCCCAGCTGCTCCACGGCATGTGGGATCTTCCCGGACCGGGGCACAAACCTGTGTCCCCTGCATTGGCAGGCGGACTCCCAACCACTGCGCCACCAGGGAAGCCCCAAATTTGGTCTTTGACACCGGATTCTCCTTCTTTAGACACAATCCAAACCTCTGAATGACGTTTGGCATGTGTACCACTCCATATAAAGCAGTAAAGGAGAGAAAAACTGACCCTAAAATCCAATGTATCTCCTGTGTTTTTTATAATTTTAAACTAACCCTAGAGGGAAAATGGTAAATATTTCCAAGGTAGTAACTACAGAAGAGAATCATTACAATACATTTAAGAGTAAAGTCAATGTTAGATGAGAGGGCTATTATTAATGGTGATTTAAATGAAATTGTTTCAATTAAATCTAGATTCACTTGTTTAAAAACAAGGTCTTCAGAGGCATACAGGTCCCTGGAAAGTCCATAAACCTCAGCGCAGTTCAGTTCGTTTCAGTTCAATCTGATTTGATTCAGACATGCTCAGCAAGCATTTTCTGTGCCTTTTACCTCGTGCCAAGCCCATATAGCAAAGCTGAGATGCAGAGACACTCAAGGTATAAAGCCCATTCTTGAGGGAGATAATAATCACGATAGTCATAATAAGGTAGGGATCTGTTCCCTGTGTTCACACACAACGTGTTCCAGATCCTGAGAGGCACAGTTGGGCATGACTAATTCAACCTGGGAAAAATAAACAACACTTCCAAAAGAGGTGCCTTTTACAGTGCGGCTTTGAGTTGAGAAAGATTTCATGTAGATAAGTACATTATGGGAGCTCGATCCAGACATCAAGGCAAGAGAAATGAAGCCTCCAACACAGACAGCACATTGTCTCCTTATTGAAGGAGACATGGGAACAGCATTGAAGCACTGCTGTGCCCATGGCATTGGCCGTGTTGGGAGAGCGACAGGGACGAAATAGAAAAGGTTGGGCTGAGGCTGAGAAAGGGGACCTTTGCCAGAAACATCATTGTTAGACTACAGAATAACCTCTGGATAAATAACAGAGTAACCGAGTCATATGATGTTATCAAAATGTGTTGAGATCTGAATTATTATCCCCAATTGTAGTGCTTTTTGTAGGTCTTGTTTTCATAGCTTTGCCTCCTTTGACCTTCATCCTGTAAACTTTAATCTCCCAGGGGTTTTCATGTTGGTCAAATGCCAATGTGTTTGGTAGTACATTGGGCATCTAGCTTTGAAAGGGAAGGATACTCTCTTCTAGCTTTGAAAGGGAAGGATTATCTTTCCCTTTGGAAGGTAAGGATAATCAGAGGGGCCATTTCTACCCACAGATTGAGGGTGACAATGAAAAGCAGCAGGTGATCAATCTGCCAATGCCCACACATCTACCTGGAAGGAATTCCCATCAATAGGAAGATAATCAGAAAGAGACTGAAAATGCAGCATACTTGCAAAATTAAAAATGAGAAAAATTACAGTCAAATAAACTTAGAGATACTTTTTTAGGAGAGATAAAAATAGATAATATAAGTTACAATAGTCTCAGCTTAACCAAATGTAGAGAGGAACTATAATAAAGCTTGGTATTCAGTATGTATTTTGTGATAACCTGGCTTAATTTTTACGCATTAAAGAATTTATTTATTCGATACAGATCAATTGGATAATTATGAATAGTAGGAATCCTACTAGGATGGTTTCCAGGGTTCTCCTATCTCCTACAGAGACAGAGATAACTGGATTATTACAATGCAGTGGGACCCATGCAATCACAGCAATGTTTCCATGAGGTGGAGGGAGTGTGGATTGATTAATTCTGGCTCAAATAATTTGCCCTGACCTCACACAACAAACATGTTCCTGAAATTGTCAGAGTGAGAAATGGAAACATTTGATGAGCTGGAACCAACAGGTCTTCGGAATTTGCATGAAGATGAAAGAGGACTCTAGGATACTTCTGATTTCACATGTTAGTAAATAGATCAAGTTGTTTCTTGGGATTAAACACATACATGTAATTGGATGAACAAGTTTTAAAGTTGGGAACTTAAATACTGGAAATATTTACATGGAGGTGTCTATGGAGCCCTCAAGCATGTTCTTCTAGTGGACTCTCAGATGCGGTCTGACTCTTAACATAGGCATCTCTATCAGAAGGCAGAATAATGATCCCCAAAGATGTCTAAACCCTAATCCATGAAACCTGCCAGTATGTTACCTTACTTGGCAAAGGGAACTTTGCAGGTGGAGTTAAGATTATAGACTTTAAATTGGGGGGATCATCTTGGGTTATCCCCGGGGGCTCAATCTAATCACATCCTTTAAAAGTGAAAGAGGAAGGCTGAAAAGTAAATCAGAGACGTGACAGTAGCGACAGGAGAGATTAGAAGGGTAAGGAGGGCATGCGGCTGGATTCTGCAGCATCCTGCGTGAGCCTGGAGGCACGTCCCCTCAGAGCCTCCTGGAGAGAATGCATCACTACCACACCTGGGCTATAGTTCCCCGGAACCCACATCAGACTTTCAGCCTCCAGAGCTGCAAGGTAGGTGTGTGTTTCATGCCATTAAATTTGTGGTAATTCATTATGGCAGCAGGGCAAACAAATTCAGCATCTGAGACAACAGACAGTCTAGATCTGAGTCTTTTGCCTGGAGTTGGTAATTAAAGACATGGGGTTGCTCATTGTCTGCAGTTAACTTCAAATCTGTATAATTTTAAATAGTTAAGTGGAGATAGTGTGATCTATGTGTTTGTAAATTAACTTCAACCTTCAAGTCCAGGCTGATTAGCTAAAACTTGGATTATCATAATCGGGATGATACACACCAGGGATGGAGAATTAACATCTGAAGGCCTCTAAGTAGGCTTTGCATCCCTGAAGCACTTCAAATATTTCTATCTAGCTCTTCAGCAGAGCCGTCATATTTAGCATGACAATAGATAGGAATAGATTTTCATGGTTTAAATGAGTGATGTTTAAGATGCATTCAAGATAAATGGTTGGCTATAAATACATAAATATGGTAGGGTTACTTCTGTCTCTTATGTGAAGGGGTCCTAGAATGTGATGGTGATGTGTCCACACCTCCCACACCTCTGGAGTATTTACCTGGATCTTCAACTCAGTTTGGTCCTGGTTTCTTACCTAAAGATTATCTCTGTTGCCTTTTACACCTAAATGTCTGGCAGATACAGCAACAGAATATCATTGTACACACTTAGATTGAACCACTCATCCTAAAGGCTATTTGGAGGAATTTACGTAGGACAGAGTACGGTGGATTCCAAAAAGCTTGGAAGAGGAAATTATGTTTTGGATCTGAATATGGAAAAAAAATACATGTCTATATGCTTGGCAAATTAGGATTTGTACTTCTTTTGCTGTAGCATACAACCTGGTAGAAAGATTGTGTATGTGTGTGTGTGTGTGATCTTTAGTTCCTACCTAGCACTTCACTGGAGGTTACCCAGGTTAATGAAAAGAATGTGACAATTGTTTAATAATCAAGATGATTCAGGTCATTTTTCAATGGGAGTGGGTGTGGCACATTCACAGTGTGGGAAGAAATGGGGACTGAGTTTAGAACAGTATTGTATCATTTAAAAAGTGTGTCAATTCCAGGTGAGCACAGGGATTGGTAAAAATCTAATTATTTCATATACTATTGTGAAAACTGCATGAAACATGATAGTCATAAGTAAGCAATTTATTGAGCAGAAGTCTTGGAAATGCTTTTGATACATTATCTCATTTAGTTTAAATACAGTGAAATAATTATCATTGCCATTTTACAAATGAGGAAACTGAAGTTTGCAGGAGGGATAGTCAAACCATACTTAAGATCACATAGTAAAGTTCAGAGACATTTCTTAAACACAGGTATGAAAAGGTGACACCAACAGTCTATAAGCAGCAGAATAAAGTGCTCCTGATTTTGAACTTCATAGAGGTCTGGCTCAAATTATGATTCAAAAGACACTTAGTTTCCTTCTCTGCCTTGTACTGCAGAGAAATTAGTGGGATGTGAATAAGACCTGCCAGGGAAAGGCTAGTAATAGCAATTCCATTTGAAGCAGTAGAAGTTGTTCTTACTGCAAATATCCCTTCTGTTTATGATAGAATGCATGGCAACAGAAAGATCCCTCCTTGCTGAGAAGAATAAATCAGTTTCCATTTTCAATGAATTCAGCTGATAGGGCAGAGGGCCACTCAATATACTCCCTTACATGAGTGTTGAGAGAGACCTCAGGAGAATGAGAAAAGCAAATACACAGGACAAAGAGAGCGATGGGTGCCTGGCTTCCATGCCCCAAACCTAACATCTAATCGATGATAAAGTACTTGGGATCCTACCAGGAGGGAAGTTAAGCTATTAAGCAAGATGCATAAAGTAGTTTTAGTGCATTTCACAAACTAAGGTAATAACTATGCTTGTCTCTTTGGTTTCCCTGAGGTAGGCACTGTCTCATTTAAAAGGTGCCATTAGGGTTAGACCTAGATATTGTCATACTGAGTTAAATAAGTCAGACACAGAAAAACAAATATCTTATGATATTGCTTACATGTGGAATATTGAAAAAAAGGTACAAATGAACTTATTTACAAAACAGAAGGAGAGTCATGGATGTAGAAAACAAACGTATGGCTACCAGGGGGAATGGGGGTGGGGAGGGGTAAATTGGGAGATTGGAACTGACATATGCACACTATTATATCTAAAATAGATAACTAATAAGAACGTACTGTATAGCACAGGGAACTCTACTCAATACTCTGTAATGGCCTATATGGGAAAAGAATCTAAAGGAGTAGATATTTGTATATGTATAACTGATACACTTTGCTGTACACAACATTATAACTAACACAACATTGTAAACCAACTATACTCCAATAAAATTTTTTTAAATAAATAAATAAAAGGTGCCATTAGAGGAAAGAAGGAAATGATGACAAAGCCTTGGAAAGAAATGATAAATAATTGTTTGGGTGTGAACATTCTTACCGAGAGGCTATCTTGGAAACTTCCAAAAAATCAGATAATTTTAAGAATATATAAAAATTCAACCTTCAAATAATGTGCAAAATATCATAAATGCATTTTGGCTTTGCATTATTCTTATAGAAACAATGCTATTGTTTACTGTCATTTTGTTTTAACAAATATAATATTGTTATTGACATGTATTTAATTAATTTATTTAGCTGTTTTGGGTGTTGGTTGTGGCACATGGGCTCTTCATTGCAGTGTGCAGGCTTCTCTCTAGTTGTGGTGCATGGGCTCCAGAGCACATGGGCTTAGTTGCCCCGTGGCATGTGAGATCTTTATTCCACAACCAGGGATCGAACCCACATCCCCTGCATTGGACCACTGGATCATCAGGGAAGTCCTGTTATTGCCATTTTAAAATGCTAGTTTTCTTTTTAATTTCAGAGGTATTTTAGCTCATTACCTTTTTTTTAAGTTAATTTTTATTGGAGTATAGTTGCTTTACAATGTTGTGTTAGTTTCTGCTGTACAGAAAAGTGAATCAGCTATACGTATATATATATATATATCCCCTCTTTTTTGGATTTTCTTCCCGTTTAGGTCACCACAGAGCACTGAGTAGAGTTCCCTGTGCTATACAGTAAGTTCTTATTAGTGTAGTACTGTATATATGTCAATCCCAATCTTCCAATTCATCCTACCACACACCCCCTTTCCCCCCTGGTATCCATACATTTGTTCTCTACATCTGTGTCTAGATTTCTGCTTTGCAAATAGGATCATCTATACCATTTTTCTAGATTCCACATATATGCATTAACATATGATATTCATTTTTCTCTTTCTGACTTACTTCACTCTGCATGACAGTCTCTAGGTCCATCCATGTCTCTGCAAATGACACAACTTTGTTCCTTTTTATGGCTGAGTAATATTCCATTGTGTATATGTACCACATCTTCTTTATCCATTCCTCTCTTGATGGACATTTAGGTTGCTTGCATGTCCTGGCTATTGTAAATAGTGCTGCAATGAACACTGGGAAGCATGACAGTTCATGAAGCTCAATATCAAAAAAACAACTAAACCAATCAAAAAATGGGCAGAAGACCTAAACAGACATTTCTCCAAAGAAGACATACAGCTGGCCAACAAACACATGAAAGGGTGCTTAACATCACTAATTATTAGAGAAATCACTAATTATTAGAGAAAATCAAAACTATAATGAGGCATCACCTCACACCAGTCAGAATATCCATCATCCAAAAGTCTACAAACAATAAATGCTGGAGAGGGTGTGGAGAAAAGGGCACCCTCCTGCACCACTGGTGGGAAAGGAAATTGATACAGCCACTATGGAGTTCAATACTATTTAAACTTGCTTACTCAACACGTATTGACTCACACTGATTAGCAGGATATGAAGAAGACATGTTGGCATAAGGCATAGCCTTGCCCTCACTAAATGTTCCACTCAACAGGGAGTTGAGATATATACACACATTGCTAGAATCCAAAGTTAGAAAGTCATATTCATTCATTACACAAGTATTTATTCAGCATCTTATATGTGTGAGGATCTATTGGGGATATTAGCTATAATCAAAATTGACTTTTAAAATGAAAAAAAAAGTTTTTAAAAACTGTGACTTTATAAAATTTACATTCAATTGTTGGAAATTTATAGTAAAAGTTAATATAGAATGCTTAGAATTTTGTCAAGATATTCATTCTTCCAAACTTGATTTATAGATTGAATGCAACACTAGTCAGATTTCCGAAAGTTATTTTGTGGATACTAACAAAATGATTCTAAAATTTCTATGGAGAGGCAGAAGATGCAGAACAGCCAACACAATATTGAAGGAGAAGAACAGAGTCAGAGAACTGACACCACCTGACTTCAAGACTTCTTCTAAAGCTACAGTAGTTAAGATAGCATGATGAAAAAATTGAACAACAGATCAGGATGAGAATAGAGAGCCCAGGAATAGACTCAATCGTATATCATCAACTGATCTTAGATAAGCAGCAAAGACAAGACAATGGAGCAAAGATAGTCATTTCAACAAATAATGTTCAAACAACTGGACATCCAGAGGCCAAAAAAAAAATGTATCTAGGCACAGAACTTACCTCTTTCACAAAATTAATTCAAAATGATCATAGATTTATATGTAAAATGCAAAACTATAAAATCCTTAGAAGGTAATATAGACTCTTAGGTGACTTTAGGTTTGGCAATGACTTAGATTAAACACCAAAAACACAATCCATGAAAGAAAAATTGACAAGTTGGACTTTTTAAAACAAAAAAATTCTGTTCTGTAAAAGGCACTGTTAATATCTGAAAAGGTGAGCCACAGACTGGGAGAAAAATCTTTGTAAAACATATCTGATAAAAGATTGGAATTCAAAATATACAAAGACCTCTTAACAGTATGAAAAAAAATTAGAAAGTGACCAAAAAGATCTGAACAAACACCTCATCAAAGAAGATATACAGATGGAAAATAAATATATGAAAAGATGCTCACCATCATACATCATTTGGAAAATGCAAACTAAAACAGTGAATTACTACTACACATCTATTAGCATGGACTGAATTCCAGGACACTGACAACACCAAATGCTGGTGGGGATGTGGAGCAACAGGAACTCTCATTCGTTGCTGGTGGGGATGCAAAATGGCGCAGTCACTTTGGAAGGCAGTTTGACAGTTTCTTACAAAAACTAAATATACTCTTACTGTATGAGACAGTAATTGTGCTCCTTGGTATTTACCCAAATGAGCTGAAAATTTATGTCCACACAAAAACCTGCACACAGGTGTTTATAGCCTCTTTATTCATAATTGCCAAACTTGGAAGCAACTAAAATGTCTTTCAGTAGGTGAGTGGATAAATGCACTGTGGTCCATCCAGACAACGGTATATTATTAAGTGCTAAAGAGAAAGGAGTTATCCAGCCATAAAAAGACATGGAGGAAAGTTAAATGCATATGACTAAGGGTAAGATACCAATCCAAAAAGGCTGCATGCTGTATGATTCTGTTGACTGGAAAAAAAAAAAAAAAAGCACAAACTATGTTTTATTTGGCAGACTTACTGAGGACTTAAGCCTGAGATACAACCTCTAAGATAGCTCTGAAGGACTGTTCCAAAGAGGTAAGAGAGGGGCCAGGATATATATACGTTTTTTTTTGTTTTTATGTTTTTGGGGTTCTTTTTGCGGTACGCGAGCCTCTCACTGCTGTGGCCTCTCCCGTTGCGGAGCACAGGCTCCAGACGCGTAGGCTCAGCGGCCATGGCTCACGGGCCTAGCTGCTCCGCGGCATGTGGGATCTTCCCGGACCGGGGCACGAACCCGTGTCCCCTGCATTGGCAGGCGGACTCTCAACCACTGTGCTACCAACGAAGCCCAATATATGCATTTTTTGATGAAAAACAAACAAACATGTATTCAAACATCAAAAGATTACTGCTAATCACAAAAACAGACATCTCAAGTTAATGATCTTAGCACTTTTCTATGTATGGGAAGATACAAGAGTCTGGGCTCATTGAAATCATTCCTTTGATGTGCACCTTAATTATCTAGGGCCAGTATCCTGTGCTTTCTCCATCCTGGATCCCCTCAGGGTGCAACACTGGAGGTGGCTGCTGGTTTTATGGACTGGATATCCTTTGTTTACTGAAATGACATGTGACATTCTTTGTCCACAATTCCAACTCTATGTTATGCTAGAAAAGGTAAACCTATGGAGACAGTAAAGTGATCAGTAGTTTTCAAGGGCTTGGGGATGAGAAGGTGAGAAGGATGACTAGTTGGAACATAAGGGATTTTTAGGACAGTAAAACTCTTCTGCATGATATTATAATGATGGATACATGTCATTATACATTTGTAAAACCCATCCAAGATCATTATACACTACACATTTGTAAAACCCACATACATTTGTAACCCATTATACATTATGCATTTGTACACAAATGTACAACACAAAGAGTGACCCCAACGTAAGCTATGAACTTCAGTTAATAATACTGTAATAATGCTGGCTCACCCACTGTAACAAATGTACCACATTAATGCAAGAAGTTAATAATAGGGGAGGAGCATGATGGAGAATATGGAAACTCTTTTTAATTTCTGTTAAATTTTCTGTAAGCCTAAAACTGCTAAAAAGAATAAAGTCTACTAATTTAAAAATAACAATAAAAATAAATGTGGTATTAAAAATGTGATGCTGTCTTAAGTGGCAGCTGACTAAAAAGAAATCTGGCGTTCCTGAGAGAAATAGCTTTCAGCACAGGAAATATGATGATTAGGTGGACCCCTGGCACAGTGCTGTCCTGCAGCTGGATGCAGATGTGGGACTGAAGGTCCGGGTGGGACGGCAGGGTAGAACTAGAGACCTGGGACTTAAGTAGTTAAAAAGGTGGTCATTAACATTTCATCACAAAAGTCCAAGGTGAAGTCCCTTCCATCTCATCTCCTTATTCAAATGCCTTAGCTAACTGTCTTTTATCCAACAAGTCAGGTCTTTGGAATCCAGTCCAAGGCCAGCAGTACTAACTGATTTGGTTGTGAAGCATCTCCATGTGTTTAGTTATATGTATTCTACTTTATTATAAGTTTGTATCCTAAGAATAAGAGGCGTTCTCTCTCACCGTAAGCCAAATATTGAATTAGAGAGTGTCCGGCTGGGAAGTTGGTCAGTCATTGCATTAGCAGCAGTATTTCTTGTGTTAGTATTAAAAAAATAAATGGTAGAAAAAAAATGATAAAGCATATAAACGAGAGAATCATATTTGGATGTCAAAGGAAAGAATCAATATATTTTTTTCTTCCTCATCTTAGAAGAGTGAGAATGAAATTCTCAGAGCCAGCTTTACAGGGAAGAATCTGATGGGCAGGTAGGTACGAGACAAGGGTGATGACAGAGGATCCCGGCAGGGATGAAGGAGAGGCAGAAGGACCCCTGAGTAAATGGTGGAGTGTAAAAGGGACTCAAAGAGGGCATTTCATTTCCGTGTGGATCCAAATGCCATATACTTATATACGTACATAAATATATAGTGAATTTGTGATTCGACCTTTATTATGACTTCACATTGCATCATGGATTTCACATCAAGGAGTGGAGCATGGTATTTCACTATGAAATTGATTCTCTGTATTGAAGGGATGGCTCTCAGGCTTCACTGTGCCAAATTATCACCTGGGAGAGCTTGTTAAAAGGCTGATGGCCAGAGATTCTGATCCCATTTGTCACTAATGGATCTCCAAATTCAGGATTCCAAAGAAAAATAAAACAAAGTATCGCTGCTGTTCTCAAGTAACACTTTGAAAAACAAGAATAGTTTAAAAGTTAGTACCTGAGTTTTCATACTCTGGAGTGGTTGCCACTGGGGAACTGTGTACTGATTCTTTCCTCAATTCAGTTTAATTGATTTCAGTTCAGTTCCACAAATATATATTCATGACATGCTAAGATAAACATTAGATTAGCATAGAAAGCAGTAGGGGCAAAAATTTCAATATTTTATATATTGTTAGTGCTTCTTTGGGGAATAGGAAGTGTGCTGTAATTTAATGATTTAATGAGTACGCATTGAAAAAAGGAATTTATCATTTTATACTTCTAACAAATGACCAAAGAGATATTCTCTTGTTTAAAATACAGTTCACTTTTCTGCTGGGCGTTTTTGTTTGTTTCCTGAAAGTTCTGAAATAGTTTTCAGCTAGCATTTTATAAAACTTTTATGAGAAATGTTGATATATGACTTATAAATTAGCTTAAAAGTCTGAACATTTGTGTAAAGCTTAACATACCAAATAATTTTAAAAACTGGGTTATGAAACAAGATAATTTTGTTCCCTTTTTGAATGTGTAAATTGCTTGCCTGTGACTGCTTAGTTACATACATTCTGCCAAATTTTTTTTTTTTTTTTTTTACGGTACGCAGGCCTCTCACTGCCGTGGCCTCTCCCGTTGCGGA
Organism: Orcinus orca; assembly: GCF_937001465.1. Lineage (NCBI taxonomy): Eukaryota > Metazoa > Chordata > Mammalia > Artiodactyla > Delphinidae > Orcinus > Orcinus orca. Next base: position 104,218,836 of record NC_064567.1, read on the forward strand.
GCACAGGCTCCGGACGCGCAGGCTCAGCTGCCATGGCTCACAGGCCCAGCCACTCCGCGGCATGTGGGATCGTCCTGGACCGGGGCATGAACCCGTGTCCCCTGCATCGGCAGGCGGACTCTCAACCACTGCGCCACCAGGGAAGCCCCATTCAGCCAAATTTTACAAGAAATTTCACATAGGGGTAAAAGCTTTTCCCAGTCCCCTGGAATACTGAAGCGCTTCATCACTGTGTTTCTGTTGAGCTGCATTAACCTGATGACCCTTCCCTCTCCATCTCCCAGACAAACTGTTCCCCCATTTAAAATAGAAATGCTATAAACTCTGAAAGTGTTGGGAATCGTTAGAAAGAGATGAAACCAATATTTTTTTTTGAATAATAGTAATTATAAGTGCTAGGAATTTTGTATTACAATATATTTTACTCTTCATTTCCACACATGAAGCTGTCATCACTAAATCCTCATAAATAAACAAACATGTTTAAAAAATCCAACTGAGTAAATTTTAAAGGTATTACTGGCTTTATTCAATGATTCATGAATTGAGCAGCATCCAATTTAGCAGATAGAAAGGACCTCTGAAGAGCTATACAAGGCAAGAGATTTTATAGGCAGGAGGGAGCAGGAACAAGGAAGTTATTCTAGTTGGTTATTGCAAGGTTACCTTACTTTAGGTGGTGGGAGGGCTCTCTCAGGCAGATTACCTGATGAGTGCTGACCAGATGATTCCTGACTGACTGGTCTAAAATTCCATTTCTAAAAGAACCAAACTACTATTAAGTCTTGGTTTGGTGACATGAGGCTTAACGTGTAACTCCATTTTGGGGCTCTTTTCTTCTTTTTAATACTAATATTCAGAAAGCATAAAGATACTGTCCAAGCATTCTTCAACATCTTACTGAAGGCACTGACACTCACAAAGCACAGTGGAAGAAATCAAACTTCTTTTTTAAATGCAATTGGAGAAAATTTGATCCAATATTAGCATATTTGAAAACCTGCCAATAACCAAACCTGTGAATCATATAATTCTAAAATGTTGTATTAAAAAGTCATAGATTTTTCTCTGAACAAAAAGAATTGGGTACAATCACTCATTAGTTGAGAGATTTACTGAAGAAAATCTTTGCTAAGTTCTAGGTAAAAATATCAGCGCAGAGTTGGTTTGGAATAATAAATATATATATAAGGGGAGAATATCTCCCCACAAGTAAATGGTTGAGATAAAACACACACACAGACACACACACAGACACACACACACACAAGGGATATTTAAAATGGACATTGGAATTTGATATAATCTAAGGATGCATAAAGCTGGAAAAACAATTATGGTCCACTAAATTCCGTATTTCTACAACTTTCTTTTTTTCTGTGTTTTCTAAATAGAGGCATACTTTGACGATTGATTTCTTCCTTCAGGTCCTAAAGAAGTCCTGCTAATATTGTGTTCTAATTACCATCTTATGTCTCCAATTTCCATACATATGTAACTTGTGAAGTCCTTCTCTCTGTTTATATCTTCCCGATAGTTGAAAGATTTCATGGAAATTTCTCAACCTAGTAAGAATATTAATGTGATGAGTAGAAGTAGTGATTTCATTTTATGTACCAGACTTTATCTTGTCTCCCAATTAATGACATATACATTAACTTGCTCATGAAGTAAACAAATTTATGCATGGTATTCTACTTAAAAATTTAAGAAGCTGCAAACTAAATAAAATATGTACTTGAAAAAATTTTTACAGTCTAATGCCAGAAAGCAATAGAATACCTATAAAGAAGGTTTGAAAGAGGCAGGGATGTTAGATTAAGTAAATAAAAATCTCCCTAATCGTGTAGAGTTGTTCCATATCTACATCTAATTAATAAATGTGAAATTATGTTATCCTTCAGACTTCAAAGTTTACTATTTCTTAATTTCATTTTTTGGAAATAAGTTAAAATAGAAATGATACCTAACCTGATATTTTACATTTTACATATTTCATTTACCTGTAATAATGTTAAATATGTAGGTTGCCTATGTTTCAAAACTCATTTATCTTAAATATTTTGAAACAAACAAAAAGTTAAAGAAATAATGATTATGCAAAAAATGTAAAAAATACTCTGGAATCATTCAGTTTAAATAGACCCTTAAACTTTCAATGCTATCTTTACATATTCCCTCTGAGTCATTTAAAAAACTTATATCAGGGATTTTGTCTATAATAAAGTAATCTAATATATTCTCTAATATATATGGAACCAATCTAATATTGAATTGAATCACATAAGAGTTTAAAAGTTGAATTTATCTAATTCCTGCTTCATATTGTGACCATAAACAAGTAAAAAATACCTTAAATCTCAACTCATTCAATAGAAAATGAGAATAATAGTAGGTACCACTCAATATAACTGTGAAAATTCAATAAAATGATGATTATAATATGCTTAAAAGAGCACCTTAATTATGAGTCACTCACAAATTAATAACTTAAATTTTAGTTATTTTTCTTATATCTTCATTTTTTTAATAAGAGCTAATATTTCCAACAATAAATGCAGAATGCCCATCTTAACAATAAATCTCAGTTCTGTTGTTATATCCTCAGAGAGGCTTACTCTGTCTGATTACACAATATTAATTTTAGTCCTCTCCAACCTGCAGAGATGATCTTCTTACATTGCTAAGTAGTTTTTCTATAGCAATATATTATTTCCTTATTCATAATGCTTAAGGTCTGCCTTCCCAACAAGAATGCAGGCTCCATTAAAACAGCAATTTTTCCATGTTTATTCATTATTTTTCTCTCAGTTTTGAACAGTGACTGGCACATACTAAGCATTCAATAAATGCTTGATTAGTTAAAAAATAAAACAACCAGCATTTCAAACTATTAAAAAATATAATGCTTATAAAAGGGTCATTCCCTCAAGAAGATATAGATTTTATAAACCTATATGCACCTATCATAATATACAAAATGAAACTTCAGAAAGAAAAAAATTAACATTTTAATAACAAGAGTTGGAGACTTTAAAGGTTATATGCTAGGCCATAAAGTTAATTATGAGTCAATTAAAGAGTATTGAAATCATATGATGTGTTTTCTCTAACAACAATAAAATATAATTTGAAATAAATTACATAAGAAAATTCACAGTTATGTAGAAATTAAAAAATAGTTAAAGAAGAAATTACAAGGTAAATTAGAAAATACTTTAAGATGAATGAAAATGAAACAAACATACCACACTTGAGATATAGTTAAATGAGTGCTTAGAGGGAAATTTATACTGATAAATACCTATGTTAGAAAAGAATTAATGAATAACATAATATTCTACTTCAGAAAGCTGGAAAAAGAAGAGCAAACTAAACCCAAACAAGATAAGGAAGAAATAATAAAGATTAGAGAAGAAATAAATGAGGTAGAAAATAGTAAAACATTAAAGAAAATCAAAGAAACCAAAAGATGCTTCTTTGAAAAATTAATAAAATTGACAAAACTTTAGCTAAACTGAACATGGAAAATGGAGAGGATTCTAATAACTAAAATCCCATAAAAAAAATTGACCTTGAAGACATACAAAGGATTAAGAAGAAAACCATAAGCAATTGTATGAGAAAAAACTTACTGGAAAAACAAAAATAACAAAACTGATTCAAGAAGAAATATAAAATCTGAATAGATATAACATTTAAAGTGATTTAATTAGTAATTTTAAAACTTCCCACATAGAAAACTCAGGTCAGAGGAGCTTATATATGGCAGAAGAGTAAGACTCAGAGATCACCTTCCTCCCCACAAATACATCAGAAATACATATACACGTGGAACAGCTCCTACAGAACACCTACTGAACGCTGGCAGAAGACCTCAGACTTGCCAAAAGGCAAGAAACTCCCCACATACCTGGGTAGGGCAAAAGAAAAAAGAAAAAACAGAGACAAAAGAATAGAGATGGGACCTGCACCAGTGGGAGGGAGCTGTGAAGGAGGAAAAGATTCCACACACTAGGAAGCCCCTTTGTGGGTAGAGAGTGCAGGTGGTGGAGGGGGGAAGCTTCAGAGCCACAGAGGAGAGCGCAGCAACAGGGGTGCAGAGGGAAAAGTAGAGAGATTCCCGCACAGAGGATCGGTGCCAACTGGCACTCACAAGCCCAAGAGGCTTGTCTGTTCCCCCGCTGGGGTGGGTAGTGGGGTGGGGCTGAGAGCTGAGGCTCAGGCTTTGGTCCGATCACAGGGAGAGGACTGGGGTTGGCGGTGTGAACACAGCCTACAGGGGGCTAGTGCACCACGGCTAGCTGGGAGGGAGTCTGGGCAAATGTCTGGAACTGCTGAAGAGGCAAGAGACTTTTTCTTGCCTCTTTGTTTCCTGGTGTGCAAGGAGAGGGGATTAAGAGCACCACTTAAAGGAGCTCCAGAGACTGGCACAAGCTGCAGCTATCAGCACGGACACCAGAGACAAGCATGACATGCTAAAGCTGCTGCTGCTGCCACCAGGAAACCTGTGTGCAAGCACGGGTCACTATCCACATCTCTCCTCCGGGGAGCCTGTGCAGCCTGCCACTGCCAGGGTCCCGTGATCCAGGGACAACTTCCCTGGGAGAATGCATGGCACACTTCAGGCTGGTGCAATGTCATGCTGGCCTCTGCCGCCACAGGCTCACCCCACATCCGTACCCCTCCCTCCCCCTGGCCTGAGTGAGCAAGAGCCCCTGAATCAGCGGCTCCTTTAAGCCCATTCTGTCTGAACAAAGGACAGGTGCCCTCAGGCAACCTACATGCAGAGGCAGGGCCAAATCCATAGCTGAAACCCAGGAGCTGTGCAAACAAAGAAGAGAAAGGGAAATTTCTCCCAGAAGCCTCAGGAGGAGCAGATTAAATCTCCACAATCAACTTAATGTACGCTGCATCTGTGAAATACCTAAATAGACAAGGAATAATCCAAATTGAGGAGGTGGACTTTGAGAGCAATGATATATATTTTTTTTTTCCCTTTTTTTCTTTTTCTGAGTGTGTATGTATATGCTTCTGTGTGTGATTTTGTCTGTGTAGCTCTGCTTTTACCATTTGTCCTAGGGTTCTGTCTGTCCATTTTTTCTTTTTTTTTTTGTTTCTTTTTTGTTTGTTTGTTTGTTTTTGCAGTACGTGGGCCTCTCACTGTTGTGGCCTCTCCCGTTGTGGAGCACAGGCTCCAGACGCGCAGGCTCAGTGGCCATGGCTCACGGGCCCAGCCGCTCCACGGCATGTGAGATCTTCCCAGACAGGGGCATGAACCTGTGTCCCCTGCATCAGCAGGCAGACTCTCAACCACTGTGCCACCTGAGAAGCCCCCATTTTCTCTTTTTAGTATAGTCTTTAGCACCTGTTATCATGGGTGGATTTGTTTTTTGGTTTGGTTGCTCTCTTCTTCCTTTCTTTCTTTTTATTTATTACCTTCAAAAAAACTTTTTTAATAATGATTCTTTATTATTTATTTTAATAACATTTTAATTTAATTTTATTTTATCTTCTTCTTTCTTTCTTCCTTTCATTCTTTTTTTTTTTCTTCCTTTTTCTGAGCCATGTGGATAACAGGCTCTTGGTGTTCCAGCCAGGCATCATGGCTGTGACTCTGAAGTGGAAGAGCCAAGTTCAGGACACTGGTCCACAAGAGACCTCCTAAATCTACATAATATCAAATGGCAAAAATTTCCCAGAGATCTGAATCTCAACACCAACACCCACCTCCACTCAATGACCAGCAAGCTACAGTGCTGGACACCCTATGCAAAACAACTAGCAAGACAGGAACACAACCCCATCCATTAGCAGAGAGGCTGCCTAAAATCATAATAAGACCACAGACAACCCAAAACAAACCACCAGACATGGACATGCCCACCAGAAAGACAAGATCCAGCCTCATCCACCAGAAAACAGACACTAGTCCCCTCCACCAGGAAGCCTACACAACCCACTGAACCAACTTTAGCCACTGGGGACAGACACCAAAAACAATGGAAACTATGAACCTGCAGCCTGCAAAAAGGAGACCCCAAACACAGTAAGATAAGCAAAATGAGAAGACAAAAAAACACACAGCAGATGAAGGAGAAAGATAAAAACCCACCAGACCTAACAAATGAAGAGGAAATAGGCAGTCTACCTGAAAAATAATTCAGAATAATGATAGTAAAGATGATTCAAAATCTTGGAAATAGAATGGAGAAAATACAAGAAATGTTTAACAAGGACCTAGAAGAACAAAAGAGCAAACAAACAAAGATGAACAACACAATAAATGAAATTAAAAATTATCTAGAAGGGATCAGTAGCAGAATAACTGAGGCAGAAGAATGGATAAGTGACCTGGAAGGTAAAATAGTGGAAATCACTACTGCAGAGCAGAATAAAGAAAAAGAATGAAAATAATTGAGGACAATCTCAGAGACTTCTGGGACAACATTAAATGCACAAACATTCAAATTATAGAGATCTCAGAAGGAGAAGAGAAAAAGAAAGGGACTGAGAGAATATTTGAAGAGATTATAGTTGAAAACTTCTCTAATATGGGAGAAGAAATAGTTAATCAAGTCCAGGAAACACAGATAGTTCCATACAGGATAAATCCAAGGAGAAACACGCCAAGACATGTATTAATCAAACTATCAAAAATTAAATACAAAAAATATTCAAAGCAGCAAGGGAAAAACAACAAATAACACACAAGGGAATCCCCATAAGGATAAGAGCTGATATTTCAGCAGAAACTCTGCAAGGCAGAAGGGAGTGGCAGGACATACTTAAAGTGATGAAGGAGAAAAATCTACAATGAAGATTACTCTACCCAGCAAAGATCTCATTCAGATTTGATGGAGAAATTAAAATCTTTACAGACACGCAAAAGCTGAGAGACTTCAGCACCACCAAACCAGTTTTACAACAAATGCTAAAGAAACTTCTATATGCAGGAAACACAAGAGAAGGAAATGACCTACAAAAACAAACACAAAACAATTAAGAAAATTGTAATAGGAACATACATATTGATAGTTACCTAAAATGTAAATGGATTAAATGCTCCAATCAAAAGAGACAGACTGGTTGAATGGATGCAAAAACAAGACCCATATATATTCTATCTACAAGAGACCCACTTCAGACCTAGGGACACAAACAGACTGAATGTGAGGGGATGGAAAAAGATATTCCATGCAAATGGAAACCAAAAGGAAGCTGGAGTAGAAATTCTCATATCAGACAAAATAGACTTTAAAATAAAGACTATTACAAGAGAAAAGAAGGACACTACATAATGATGAAGGAATCAATCCAAGAAAAGATATAACAATTGTAAATATTTTTTCACCCAACATAGCAGCACCTCAATACATAAGGCAAATACTAACAGCAATAAAAAGGGAAAGCGACAGTAACACAATTATAGTAGGGGACTTTAACACCCCACTTTCACCAATAGACAGATCATCTAAAATGAAAATGAATAAGGAAACACAAGCTTTAAATGATACATTAAAAAATATGGACTTAATTGATATCTATAGGACATTCCAACAAAAATTAATAGAATACACATTCTTCTCAAGTGCTCATGGAACATTCTCCAAGATAGATCATATCTTGGGTTGCAAATCAAGCCTTGGTAAATTTAAGAAAATTGAAACCATATCAAGTATCTTTTCCTACCACAATGCTATGAGACTAGATATCAATTACAGGAAAAAATTTGTAAGAAATACAAACACATGGAAGCTAAACAATACGTTACTTAATAACCAAGAGATCACTGAAGAAATCAAAGAGGAAATCAAAAAATACCTAGAAACAAATGACAATGAAAACATGACGACCCAAAACCTATGGGATACAGCAAAACGAGTTCTAAGAGGGAAGTTTATAGCAATACAATCCTACCTTAAGAAACAAGAAACATCTCAAAGAAACAACCTAACAATACACCTAAAGCAATTAGAGAAAGAAGAACAAAAAAAACCCCACAGTTAGTAGAAGGAAAGAAATCATAAAGATCAGGTCAGCAATAAATGAAAAAGAAAAGAAGGAAATGATAGCAAAGATCGATAAAACTAAAAGCTGGTATTTTGAGAAGATAAAATTGATAAACCATTAGCCAGACTCATCAAGAAAAAAAGGGAGAAGACTCAAATCAACAGAATTAGAAATGAAAAAGGAGAAGTAACAACTGAGTGTGCAGAAATACAAAAGGTCATGAGAGATTACTAGTAGCAATTATATGCAAATAAAATGGACAATCTGGAAGAAATGGACAAATTCTTAGAAATGCACAAACGTCTGAGACTGAACCATGAAGAAATAGAAAATATGAACAGACAAGTCATAAGCACTGAAATTGCAACTGTGATTAAAAATCTCCCAACAAGCAAAAGCCCAGTACCAGATGGCTTCACAGGCGAATTCTGTCAAACATTTAGAGAAGAGCTAACACCTATCCTTCTCAAACGCTTCCAAAATATACCAGAGAGAGGAACACCCCCAAACTCATTCTACATGACCAACATCACCCTGATACCAAAACCAGACAAAGATATCACAAAGTAAGAAAACTACAGGCCAATATCATGATGAACATACTTGCAAAAATCCTCAACAAAATGCTAGCAAACAGAATCTAACAGCACATTCAAAGAATCATACACCATGATCAAGTGGGGTTTATCCCAGGAATGCAAGGATTCTTCAATATAAGTAAATGAATCAAACTGATACACCATATTAACAAATTGAAGGAGAAAAACCATATGATCATCTCAGTAGATTCAGAGAAAGCTTTCAACAAAATTCAATACAAATTTATGTTAATAACCCTCCAGAAAGTAGGCATAGAGGGAAATTTCCTCAACATAATAAAGGCCATATATGACAAACCCGCAGCCAACATCGTCCTCAATGGTGAAAATCTGGGACCATTACCACTAAGATAAGGAACAAGACAAGGTTGCCCACTCTCACCACTATTATTCAACATAGTTTTGGAAATTTTAGCCAAAGCAATAAGAGTAGAAAAAGAAATAAAAGGAATCCAAATCAGAAAAGAAGAAATAAATCTGTGACTGTTTGCAGATGACATGATACTATACATAGAGAATCCTAAAGATGCTACCAGAAAACTACTAAAGCTAATCAATTAGTTTGGTAAAGTAGCAGAATACAAAATTAATGCACAGAAATCTCTTGCATTGTATACACTAATGAAGAAAATCTGAAAGTGAAATATAGAAAACATTCCCATTTATCATTGCAACGAAGAGAATAAAATACCTAAGTATAAACCTACCTAAGGAGACAAAAGACCTGTATGCAGAAAATTATAAGAGACTGATCAAAGAATTAAAGATGATACAAACAGATGGCGAGATATACCATGTTCTTGGATTGGAAAAATCAACATTGTGAAAATGACTATACTACCCAAAGCAATCTACAGATTGAATGCAATCCCCATCAAACTACCACTGGAATTTTTCACAGAAGTAGAATAAAAAAATTTAACAGTTTGTATGGAAACGCAAAACCCCCCGAATAGCCAAAGCAATCTTGAGAAAGAAAAACGGAGCTGGAGGAATCAGGCTCCCTGACTTCAGACTATTCTACGAAGCGACAGTAATCAAAACAGTATGGTACTGGCACAAAAACAGACATATAGATAAATGGAACAGGATAGAAAGCACAGAGATAAACCCACGCACACAGTCACCTTATCTTTGATAAAGGAGGCAAGAATAAAAATGGAGTAAAAACAGCCTCTTCAATAAGTGGTGCTGCGAAAACTGTACAGATACATGTAAAAGAATGAAATTAGAACACTCCCTAACACCATACACAAAAAAAAACTCAAAATGGATTAATGACCTAAATGTAAGGCCAGACACTATCAAACTCTTAGAAGAAAACATAGGCAAAATACTCTATGGCATAAATCACAGCAAGATCCTTTTTGACCCACCTCCTAGAGAAATGGAAATAAAAACAAAAATAAACAAATGGACTTAATGAAACTTCAAAGCGTTTGCACAGCTAAGGAAACCATAAACAAAATGAAAAGACGACCCTCAGAATGGGAGAAAATATTCGCAAATGAAGCAACTGACAAGGGATTAACCTCCAAAATTTACAAGAAGCTCATGCAGCTCAATATCAAAAAAACAAACAACCCAATCTAAAAATGGGCAGAAGACCTAAATAGACATTTCTCCAAAGAAGATATACAGATTGCCAACAAACACATGAAAGGTTGCTCAACAACACTAATCATTAGGGAAACGCAAACCAAAACTAGTATGCGGTATCACCTCACACCAGTGAGAATCACCCTCATCAGAAAATCTACAAACAATAAATGCTGGAGAGGGTATGGAGAAAAGCGAACCCTCTTGCACTGTTGGTGGGAAGGTAAATTGATACAGCCACTATGGAGAACAGTATGGAGGTTCCTTAAAAAACTAAAAATAGAACTATCATATGACCCAGTAATCCATAATTCAAAAAGAGACATGTACCACATTGCTCATTGCAGCACTATTTACAATATCCAGGACATGGAACAACCTAAGTGTCCATCAACAGATGAATGGATAAAGAAGATGTGGCACATATATACAATGGTATATTATTCAGCCATAAAAAGAAATTAAATTGAGTTATTTGTAGTAAGGTGGATGGGCCTATAGGCTGTCATACCAAATGAAGTAAGTTAGAAAGAGAAAAGCGAATGCTGTATGCTAACGTATATATATGAATCTAAAAAAAAAAAAATGGTTCTGATAAACCTAAGGGCAGAGCAGGAATAAAGACAAAGACATAGAGAATGGACCTGAGGACACAGGCAAGGGGAAGCGTAAGCTGAGACGAAGTGAGAGAGTAGCACTGACAAATATACACTACCAAATATAAAATAGATAGCTAGTGGGAAGCAGCTGTATTGCACAGGGAGATCAGCATAGTGATGTGTGACCACCTAGAGGGGTGGGATAGGGATGGTGGGAGGGAGACACAAAAGGGAGGGGGTATGGGGATATATGTATACGTGTAGCTGATTCACTTTGTTATACAGCAGAAACTAACACAACAATATAAAGCAATTATACTGCAATAAAAATGTTAAAAAATATGAAGAACCAAAAGCTTTCTTCCTACGATCAGGAACAAGATAAAATGTCTGCACTTGTCATATCTATTCAGCATTTTAATGAAAGTTCTTCCAACAAAATTAGACCAAAAAAGGTATTAAATAGTGTCTGTATTAGAAAGGAGGAAATAAAACTACCTCTATTCACTGATGACATAATCTATTTATTTATTTATTTGGTTGCACCAGATATTTTAGTTGTGGCATGTGGGCTCCTTAGTTGTGACAGGTGGATTCCTTAGTTGCAGTACGTGAACTTGTAGTTTTGGCATGCATGTGGGGTCTAATTCCCTGACCTGGGATCAAACCTAGGCCCTCTGCATTGGGAATGAGATTCTTAACCACTGCACCACCAGGGAAGTCACTGATGACATAATCTTATACATAGAAAATTCTAAGAAATTCACTAAACATTTTGGAACCAACCAATGAGTTCAGCAAGATTGCAGGAAAAAAGATTAACATACAAAAGTCAGTTTTATTTCTATACACTATCCATAAACTATCCAGAAATGAAACTAAGAAAACCATTCCATTTACACTAGCAAAAAAAAAAAAAAAAATTAGGAATATGTTTCACAAAAGTGCAAATTTCAATTTCTGTAAATTACACAACACTGTTTAAAGAAAATAAAGACCTAAATTAATGAAAATACACCCTATGTTCATGGATCTGAAGGCTTAGTGTTGTTAAAACAGCATTAGTATATCAATTTATCTACAAATTCAAAGCAATCCTTCTAACAATCTCAGCAGGTTTCACTGCACAAATTGACAAGCTGATGGTAAAATTTATATGAAAACTCCAGGAACCCAAAATAACCAATCACCAAAGTAATAAAAGATAGAGCCACAATTCCTAATATCAAACTTTCTACAAAAAATAGTGATTGAGACCATGTAGTACTAACATAGCGAGAGTCATATGGGTAAATAAGACAGAATTAAGAGTGCAGAAATAAAGACTAATATTTATGGTCAGATTAGTTTTTAACAAGGCTGCCAAGATAATTTAGTGGGAGAGGAATAGTCTATTGACCAATGGCCCAGAGACCGCTAGACATCCATAGACACAAGAATGAACTTGGACTATCCATAGACACAAGAATGAACTTGGACTTCTACCAAACACCATACAAAATAATTAAATCAAAATGGATAAAAAACCTTAATGTAAGAGCTAAAACTATGAAACTCTTAGTAGAAAGCATAGGTATAAACCTTCAAACATGGTAAGGGTTATGCAACATTGTGAATGTAATGAATACCATTGAATTGAATACTTAAAAATAGTTAAATTGGCAAGTTTATGGTGTATGCATCTCACCAAAAAATTTAAATCAATGTAATTTACCAAAAAACATTGAATTGTACATTTTAACTGGGTGAATTTTATGGCTGAAAATTATACCTCAATAAAGTTAAAAAAATAGCATATTGTCTGAAGAGACACTTATCTCCATTAAAAAATTAAAAAAAGTGACCAATAAGCTGATGAAAAGATAGTTAATATTATTAGTCATTAGGGACTTGAAAGTCAAAACTACAATGAAATACCACTTCCCACTTACTGGCACAGATATAATCAAAAAGACAAATGACAACAGTTGTTGAATAGGACATAATAAATTAGAATGATTCTACATTATTTCTGTGGATGTAAAATGTTGTAGCCACTTTGGAGAACAATTTGCAGGTCCTCAAAAAGTGAAAACATACATCAACACAATAACTTGCATATGAATGGATGTCCAAAGTAGCATTATTTCTAATGGTAAAAAAGTGGAGACAACCTAAATGTCCATCAATGGATGAATGAATAAATAAATGTGGTATTTCCATATAATGAAATATTATTCAGCAATGAAAAGGAATGAGATACAGATACATGGCACTACCACATGAAAAAACTTTGGAAACATTGCGCTTAAAGGAATTGTCAATCATGAAAGACCTCATGTTGTATTATATGAATTTTATCACAATGTATATTATCCAGAATAGGCAAGTCTATAGAGAAAAACGTAAATCGGTAGATAGGGGATGAGAACAGTGGAGTGTGAAAGCTAATAAATATGGAGTTTCAGTTTGGAATGACAAAGCTGTTCTAAATTAAACTGAGGTGATAACTGCACAACTCTGTGGATATACTAAAATTCATGGAACTGTACACTCTAAAGGGGTGAATTTTATGGTATGTGAATTATACCTCAATAAACCTCTTAAAAAACGCAAGTGCCCATCTAAAAATTATGAAATTTCAAGATTAAATGAAGTGGTGCTTATATTCACTGTGTTTTAAAGACTGTAAGTCAAACATTTGAAAATTATCTTCAACAAAATTTAACAAAATTTAAATATATTCAACAATATATTGATAATAAAGTCCAGGAAACTCTTATATTTATTGTAATCTCTTATTTTAGAAGATTGAGTTTAAGTTCACATTTAAGTCCTTAGATGGCTTTTATCAGACCTTCAAAGGGGACCTGAATGTCCAGCATCAATTGCCTCTGCTGCTTCTACACCATCATACAGAACAGTTTCGTCTGTGCTATTAAAACTCTTTTTAAGCTGCATATGCATTCCTTTGGTTTGTTATGATTTTCTCTTGTTTCTACCCATATTTCAGCATGTGTTCTTCATCCTTTTAGGTCTAGATCAAAAGTCCTTTGATTGCTATCCAAAGCCACTTAACTACACTTCCATTTTATTTCAAACTGTAGTTCATTTTAATTGTCAAAATGTAGGCAGGCCAGTAGTCCTTTGGAACAGGGCACTTACCTGTATCATCTCAACATCTTTAAAATCTCCACAAAGTTTCTGGAACCAGGTGATCATCAACACATCTTTCAGCAAGTCAAAGTGTATAAAAGTAGATTAAGAATTTAGTTGACCAGGATTTAGCAGAGCTGACCATTATATTAATATGTAAAAACTTTCTTCTGTAAAGAACAGAATACAATTCTGAAGAAAATCAAGGCCATGATTACTTTTTTCTTTATTGCCCGCAAACAAACATTAGAAAGAGACTAACAATTTCACTTTGGGTGACAAAATAATTAGAAGACTTGATTCCATTTTATTTAGATTTATGTTTTAAGCCATTTAAACCCAATTTAAACCATAAAAATAAAAACACTATAGGGTAAGCATGTCTCTGTTACTTCTATTTTTCAAGATGGGTTTTATCTACAAGGCTGAGATCACTTATTTCTTTGAGGCCTCTGTCACTTTTAGTTCACTAAATTATTTCTGTGAAGGATTAGGGATGGAAGGAATTTGTCACAGAAGGCAATTTTAGACTTAATGCCTCGTTCACAAAAGAGAAAGAAAACAAAACCTCCTACTTTTCAGCCAGTCAGATTCTTAAATTTGTCATAAATGAAAAGCTGAACTTGCTGGGAAAGAGTGATTTATTTGTTTGTAGGGACAAAAAGGAAAAATAGTATAAGATCCCTCAAACAACATCCATTTCAAAATGTAACTGAAGAAAAAATACTGCCTCGAGGGAATAAAGCATTAAACATTGTAGAAACGCTCTTAGACACACACACACACACACACACACCTTCTTTGGCTACAAAACATGATAGATGCAAATGTCTTTAAGTTTTGTTACATGGAATTTTGATTTTTGAAATAAATCTCCAAACTGAAAGGTCAGATGAAGGTCATTTAGAACATTACTATCATTTCAGTCCCGGCATTGTAGAGTTCCATAAACCAACACACCTAACCCTTGTTACTTCTCAAACAATTGCTGAAAGCCTCTCCTATTTGTCTGCCACTATCAAAAGACCATCTCTCCAAAATTCCCCCTAAGAGAGGAGCCTAGTGTGTTTCCAATGGAACTTCTGGAGTTGGACAGACTCATCACAGGACTATCACAATAATACAAGGTGATATATGTGAATGAAACTGGAACTTAGTAATTTCTTTTCTGATTAAGAATTTGACACTTTATATTATTTCCAAAACTGAGGATGCTCTTGGAAGTGTAAACCAAAGCAACGTTTCAGAAGGAAATTAGATAAGATCACTAAATATTTAGATTCACAACTTTTGAAATGCAGCTGTCCGATTTCCAAGTATTAATGTCCTAAGTATATGTGTATATACACCAAAGGGTTTGTGCAAGGATATAACAAAACGTTGCTTATGGGCTAGTATGATTCATTTCACAGAAACAGATGAGCGAGGATATATTGTATAGAACAGGGAATATAGCCAATACTTTATAATAATTATAAATGGATTATAATCTTTAAAAATTGTGAGTCACTATGTCGAACACCTGAAATTTATATAATATTGTGTATCAACTATACCTCAATAAAAATTTTTTTAAAAGAAATATATCTCTTTGCTCTTTCTAAGAAATTTAATCTTTGACTCTGAGTTCTCTATTCTACCCAACTGATGGAAAATGGTAAAGTTAAATTTTCCACCAACCTAGGGACAGGAAGCTTGAAGGCAGAACTTACTCTGATTTATGAAAAAGAAAGTGAACTTTTGTAACTCAGAGTCTGCAAACTGAGAGCTGCACCCTCTCTATGTATCCCATTTTTTCCAGATGTTGATTGATATTTTGCTCTTCACCCTATGACCCAACTCTTCATACATGATATATTCATGTTTGCTTTAGAGATTTTAACCCATTTGTGACTCAGTATAATCCAAAAACTCATTATTATGAGAATCAACCTGAATTAATCCAAGACTGTAAACTTAATTACAAATTTACAAGATATACAGGTGACACAGATATTTATTAACAAAACAGGGGCATGCCATAAAATACAGAGGGCAGAAAATTCTACAGGGAAACTGATTGGTATGGTCAATAAATAAATTACAAAAGCAAATAAAGAAGAATGGAGACTCCTACAGATTAAAATAACCTTACAAGACACAGCAAACAAATTCATATTAACCTTACTTGGATTTTGATTCAAAAGATCAACTACTTTAAAAAATAAAATGAGGAAAATTTAAATACTGGTTGAATATTTAAAGGTAATACAGAATTGTTATTTTTTAGTTGTAGTGATAGTATTTAAGTTATATTTGAAATAGACCACTTATCTTTCAGCGAGATATTCTGAAGTAGTCATTGATGACCTGATAAACTCTCTGGGATTCACTTTAAAATAATGTGTGTGTGTGTGTGTGTGTGTGTGTGTGTGTGTGTGTGTGTGTGTATGTGGAGAGGCTGAGCAACAGGAGAGGCAAGATGAAACAAGATTCACCAACGTAAATAATTTTACATCTTTTTGATACTTTGGGGGGTGTATTTCACCATCCTATCTACATTTTTATATGAAGGAAATTTTCTATATTAAACAGTTTAAAAATATGTCTGAAGCAGGAGGTTTTAAAATTATCCTTCATTGTTAAAGTGTAACACGAATTTTCCCCTGGTGCATTTCACTACTAGAAATGGCCACCTCTTGGATTTGAACACAGACAGGAAAACATTTCCTTATTGATCTTGAGTATGAGGGTCCTTTTGTCAAATTCACATATCAGTAAAGGCACAGGAGCTCTGCTTTAAGCCCTCATACACTGAACTTATTTAGAAGACAGACATCTTACTTTTACGATATTGGAATTGTCTCTTGGATGTTTTTGTTGTGCAAATTTTATGAGAAAATTTCCTTTACCTTTGATTTCCTCATATACCCAAGAGGTTAGCCTTATGTGAATGCAAAAAAATCAAGCTATCCAGTTAAGTGCAAAGACGTTTTGAGAGATAAAGTCTCTGGAAACTTTTAAATGAAATAAAGTGAACTTTTCTGAACCAAACCTAAATAATTCACTGGTGCTGACTTTTTGAGTTATTTTTTCTTCTTTTAGTAATGCACACTCATGTAGAATGAGGTAAAAGTGAAAAAACAGTGTACTCATAGATTCTGGGACAGATCCATTGAGGTTTTTTTTTTTTTTGTCTATGCATTCCTTTCTTCTGCCTATAGACACTTTAGTAAGTGGACCAGATTCTCCCCTTGTGAAACACTGTGATTCCACCAAAGTCACTTTGATTTTTCAATTGGTTTCAAATAAAATTTTTAAATTGAAAAGTGTGATGGAAGAAATTATGTACTATGATAGAAATTGTGATAATACTTAGGTAAGAGAATTCATTATTATTGTTATTCTTATAAATTATTTTAGTAGAACTTCATATGTTAATCATCTCAGTTTTTTTTTCTGTTTAATTTCAGTGTATTTTTAGAATAGTGTTAGGTAATTAATATCATTAACATCTTAGAGAAGGGGAAACAGGGTCAAAGAATTTAATGAGTCATGCAAGGTCACTCAGATAGCAAGTGGAGGGACCATAAAACAGTTCTCTTCATTCTAAATCTGGCATTCTTTCTACTGCAACAATCATACTTATATTAAATGGAATCTCAATAAGCATATTCCCCAAAGAAGTGTATTTACCATCTTTGTCACATGATTTTAGTATAACTCATTATGATACTTGGTCCTGAATTACCTTCTCCAACCTTGATTTCCTTGCAAGACACAAGAAAATAAACTACTTAAAAATCACTGACAAAGTGGTGTCAGGAAAATGATTGAGCAGGCAGCTCCAAGAGTAATCTTACCACAAAAAACATTGGAAAATAAGCAGAAAATATCAGAACCAATTTTCTCAGAAATCTAGAAAACAGTCAAAGGTTGATAGCAAGCAAGCAAATGCTGAATTTAGCAAAAGGCAATACAGAATGGTAGGAGAGCTTTGTGGCATTTTTCACATTGTCATGACCAACCATCCCTAGCTTTACAGCAGTCTTGAAGGTGTCAACCCACGTGCCCAGAGTGGGGAATGGGTCCCTAGTTCCAGAGCAGAACTTATTAACAAATTATAGCTTATGTCTCCTCTACCCTGTCTGGAGGCTACCTGAGTACTGATACAAGGTACTGTCTTTGTTTTACCTAACTCTGAACTTTCCCTACACCTTGCCCTATGCACCTCTTCCATCTGGCTGCTCCTGAGTTATACCTCTTCATTAAAAAAACCTAGAAATCTGGTAAGTAGAATGTTTCTCTCTCAAATTAATCAAACCCAAGGAGGCTATTCTGGGAATTTCCCATCTGTAGCTGGTAGGTCAGAAGCACAGGGGACAACTTGGACTTGCCTCTTGTATCTGAAGTGGGGGATGGGGACCAGTCTTGTGAGACTGAGCCCTTGACCTGTGGGATCTGATGCTGTTTCTTCCATCTTCACTACTCATCACCTCACTTCTGGGACTGCCATTCCAATGATGGATATTTCTGGTATTGTCCCACACGATCCTGAGGCTTTGTTGATGTAATTTGCCTCTGTTCTTCAGAATGGGTAAATCCTCTTGATTTGCCTTCAAGTTCACTGATTCTATCTTTTGTGATCTCTAATATTGAGCTCATCTCACAAGATTTTAAAATTTCTGTTATTGTAATTTTCACTTTACAGTTTCTATTTGGTTCTTTTTATAACTGCTATTTCTTTGATGATATAATTTATTATTTTCAAGAGAAACATATTTGGGAAATTTTCAACCATTATTTTTTTTTTCAAATATTTGTCCCCTTTTTCCTTTGGGCACTCAAATTACAAATATGTTTGGCTTCTTGAATTGTCCCACAGTTTAATGATGCTTTGTTGATTCTTTTTTAAACTCTGCATGTTAATTTGGAGAGTTTCTATTGTTTCACGTTCACTAATCTTGAAGTTTCCTGTCGCTAATGATAACTTTGCTGTCTATACATTCTAATATCAAACCATTTTGGGGTTAGGTTCAATGTATTGCTTTTCCTTTTCATCATAGTTCATATTTCTCTGCATTTTTTTTTTTTTTTTTTGCGGTACGCAGGCCTCTCACTGTTGTGGCCTCTCCCTTTGCGGAGCACAGGCTCCGGACGCACAGGCTCAGCGGCCATGGCTCACGGGCCCAGCCGCTCCATGCATGTGGAATCTTTCTGGACTGGGGCATGAACCCACGTCCCCTGCATCAGCAGGCAGACTCTCAACCACTGTGCCACCAGGGAAGCCCTTTTCTACATTTTTATAGACCTGGTAATTATTTCTTGTTTGGCAGGTACTATGAATGTTACATTGCTGGATGGTAATTTTTTAAAATTCTACAAATATTATTAAACTATATTTTAGGACTCAGTTAATTATTTGGATATAGTTTAAGCGTTTTGATGCTTGCTTTTAAGCTTTGTTAGGAAAAACCAGGACAGCGTTTAGTTTAGGACTAATTGTAGCCCACTGTTGGAGCAGTAACCTTCTGAGTAGCATACCTAAAGCTGCTGATGGAAGCATGAACTAAGCTTCCCTGGGTTTTTACTGGGCATTTTTCTCTATAATCCATTCCATTTATTCTTTCCTGGCCTTGGGTAGTTTTTCATACATTCTAGCTATTGTGAATACAAACCAAGTCTAGTCCTGTGTGAGCTCTGCAGATTTTCCCCTGTAACTTAAGGTGTTTCATTTCCAGACCTCAGTAATTTCTTCATGCACAAGCACTGATTATTACTCAGCTGGAGATTTGAAAAAAACTCTTCAGGTCTCTGCAGTTTTCTTTCCAATTCTCTAGTTTGGGAACTCTACCCACCCTAACTTTACCATACCCCACCTCTGTCTTCTCAATTCAAAGTCCCTGTTGCACTCTCCCTGGTCTCCCCTACCTGTGGGGTGGCCTGGGGACTCTCTGGATAGTAAGCTGGGCCCCTCATTGGGTTTCTTCATTTGTTTCCCCAGCTCTCATAAATTGCTGTCTTGTTCTGCCTGATGTTTCATGTCTGACTCTATCTGCATAATTATTATTATCATCATTTCAGATGAGAGAGTGAATCCATTCAATTATTTTATCTTAATTGACAGAAGAACTCTATGCTCATAGTGTTTTCATAAATTGCATTCATTATTATTTTAATGCTCATGTTGCTCCATGTTTGCCCAAAGAAGCTTCTTCTCCTTGGCACCAGTGTCATGTTGATAGATGTCTTGTTTTATGGCACTATAAGACAGCCTAGATTATTTTGCATACTCCTTTTTTTATTGGCTGCACTGTGTGGCTTGCAGGATCTTAGTTACCAGACCAGGAATTGAACCCATGCCTCCTTCAGTGGAAGTGCAGAGTCCTAACCACAGCCCAGGGAAGTTCCACTTTTGTATACTTCTTGTCTCAGACTGGTTATCAGTCATTACTCAAGTGCCTTGTGTTTTGACTCAGAACTTCACTAGTTATAAATGAAATCTATTATTTTAATAACTGTGCTACCTTGAGAAATTCACTTAATTTATGAGTCTATATTTCTTTTGTAGTTAAGCCAAAATAATACCAACTATCTTTTGCTGTGTTATCATGAAAACTAAATGAATTACTAAATATAATAAGTCCTGGGAGGAATTCTGATATTTAATACATACTTAAAACCTCTTATATTATTTTAGTTCTCCTGTCTCAGAGATAAGAATAGGTTTCATTAATTATAAGAATCAGTGTGGGTCTTTGCCACTAGAGTTTAATTGTTCTATTTCATCAGTAGTTATTTATAAAAATGTTATCTTTAACTTCCTTAAAAAGAAGTTCTCAGGTACTTACATTTTATTCTTCTTCTTTTTGAATTCAGATAAGTAGGTACATGAAGAGTGGTGTCTGCATTCACTAAACATAATGTAGCAGTTATTGTTATGTAGAAAAAATTAGGAACCAGATGACAGGGAAAAGATGGCATGAGGAAATGAGATGAGAGGAGATGAAAAAGCAGTAGTGAACAATGACTAAATACTGAAGAAGTACCAGGCCATGCATCATTTCTATAATCCCATAAGTCACATTCTGTTGTTATACCCATTTTACAAATGAGAAGACTTGTGCAGAGAACCTTAAAACAAGACAAAATGGGATAGAATTGTTTCTCCCTACACCTCCTCACAAATAAAAATACTGGAAATAATGCAAGAAGAACCAAAGAGCAATGAAAGATGATAATAAGATTAACTGTGTTGGGACCCTAGGATTGGAAAAACAAAACAGTAGCAGAGAGTCTTATGTCCAACCCAAGAAAGTGAGCAAGACCCAGCATTTCCTGACCTCAACACACAAAAGTATGTGGTCCAAGGAGATTCATTCTTATCCTGGATCAAAAGTGAGATATGCTGAGGCAGGGTCAGCCTGACTCCACACTGGGAAGGAAGATGGAGCAGGAGCTCTGCCAGAAGAAAGAAGCCAGTGGAAGTTTCCTTTTGCTCTGTGACCTCAGACTCCCCTTTCCCGTCAAGAGGCACTGGGCAGCAGAGCAGCACCAATATGCGGGATGTGCCCACCATCACAGAAGGACTGGAAAGCATGGCAATAGAAACTACCCAAAGTGAAATACAGAATAAGAACAATTGAATCAAATGAACAGAGCAGTATCAAATACTGGGACAGTTTAAGGGGATAACTGAATTTGTAACAGTTCTTAAAAGTAGGCTGCAGATATTAGAAGAAATGGTGGATAAAAATGTTCCCAATTTGTCAAATAAAAACCTGTAATTTGCAGGGGAAGGAAGTATAAAAAAGTGACACCAAGTCACATGATAGTCAAAGTGTTTAAAACCCATGATACAGAGAAAATTTTAAACCAGAGAAAATAGGTCACATTATCCTCAGAGGTGCAGAGATGACAATAAAAGTAGACTTCTTTTCACAAACAATTCAAGTCAAAGACAGTAGAGCAACATCTTTAAAGCATTAAGAAAAATAAATTCATGCTAGAATTCTATACCCAGTCACATATCTTTCAAAAAGGAATGCAAAACAAAGACTTTTTCAGACCTATGAAAGCTTCGATTTCATTACCAGCCACCTGTGCTAAAATAAATATTACAGGAAGTCCTTAAGAAAGAACAAAAATTATGTCACACAGAAATCTGGATTTAAACAACCATGAATAACAGTAGGAATGGTAATTGTATGAGTAGGTATAAAAAATATTTATGACTTTTAAAATCTCTTTCAAATATTACCAATTATTTATGTAAAGGAATAAAATAAGAATATATTTCAAGGTGTATAACATACATGGAACTAAAGCATATGAAAAACAGTACAAAGTTTTGGGAAGGAGGAACAAAATTATATTGTTGCAGTATTCATCTACAGCCCATAAGGTAGCATAATATTGCTTGAAAGTAGACTGTGATAAGTCAGACATGTATACCATAGACCCTAAAGCAACAGCTGAAGCAAGAAGACAAAAAGTAATAGCCAATAAGCCAGAAAAAGGGAGCTGATAATGCAATCATAAAAATTGATCAATCCAAAGAAAAAATAGAAAGGAACAAAGGGAACAGATGGGATAAATTTTTTAAAAATTGTAGATGTACATCACAAAAATCAATAATCACACTGAATACAAATGGTCTAAACACCATATTAATAATCACACACTGGCATATAGGGTGAAATGTAAGATTCAATTTCATGCTGCTTACAGAAAATTAACAATATAAAGACACAAATAAGTTAAAATCAGAAAGATTGAAAACTATGTACCATTCTAACATTAATCAAAAGAAGTACAGAATTCCTACATTAATATGAGAGAAAGTGGTTTTCAGAGAAAAGAATATTGCAAGGAATAATGTGGATCATTTGTGAAAAAGTGGTCAATTTGTCATGAGGACATACCCTTAAATGTGTGTTCACCTAATTACAGAGTTCAAAATACTGGAAATAAAATCTGATAAAAATGGCATTAAGGTGTAGATAAATCAACAATTGTAGTTGCATATTTCAACAACACTTTCTTAATAATTATTAGAAGAGAAAAAATAAGTAAGAATATAGAATACTTGAACAACACTGTCAACCATCTCGACCCAGTTGACATTTATGCAACAGTGTTCTCCAAAAAACAATAATACATATTCTGTTAAAGGTCACATGGAACATTTTCCAAGATAGCACATATTCTAGGCCATAAAACCAAAATCTGTACTAGGGTTCTCCAGAGAAACAGAACCAATAAGAATAAGTTGTGTGTGTGTGTGTGTGTGTGTGTGTGTGTGTGTGTGTGTGTGTGTGTGTGTGTGAGTGTAAACAGACAGAGAGTTTGAGACAGAATTTCAAAAATTTATAACATTGAATCTGTAGTAGAGAAGAATTATCAATTATCTCAGTTATCAACTAAAGAAAGTAGAAAAATTCAGCAAAATTAGGCACCATATGAGCAGCAGATAGGAAATAATAAAGATCAGAGAAGAAATCAATTAAACAATCAACAGATAAACAATAAAGAGAATTACTGGAAAAAAAGCTGATTCTTTCAGAAGATAAGTAAAATTGATTAAAAAAAAAAAAAAAAAGAAACCTAGCCAGACATGTCAAGAAAAAAAAAAAGAGAGAAATTACCAATATAAAGAATGAGAGAGTTGGCATCATTATAGATTTTCCAGATATTAAAAGTATTATAAAGAGATATTTAAACAACATTTCACCAATAAACTCAACTTGGATAAACAAGTGTCTTAAAAATACAAACCTCTAAAGCTCACTCAGGAAGATATTGAACACTTAGAAAAGACTATTTTTAACTGATTTTGTAGTTAAAAATTTTCCCATAAATAAAACTCCACACAAATATGGCTTCATTGGTGAATTATACAAAATATTTCAAAAAGAAATAACAAAATTTAAACAAAACCTTTCTAAAACTTAGAAAAAATGAATACTTGCAAATGTATTCCACAAGGCCAGCATTATCCTAATATAAACAATTATTTGTATTTTTTGAGGATGAAAAAATTGTAAGAACTATAAATTATCTCTCATGGATATAGATGCAAAAATGTTTAACAAAAGTTTTAGAAAGTTAAATCCAACTGAGTGGGATTATTCCTAGGAATGCAAGGAAGATTTAATATTTTAAAATCAGTCGGTGCAATTAACCATGTGGATAATCTAAAAAGAAAACAAAAGTGAACACCCCAAGAGTTAGAGAATTTGAGAAAACCCAACATCTATTCCTGATTTTTAAAAACTTAATGTAGAAATATAAGCATATTTCCTAAACCTGATCTATGCAGTTAACATTGTATTAATGAGAAAACACTTAATGCTTCACCCTTAAAATCACAAACATAGAAAGGATGTCTTCTCTCCTGATTTTTTTTCTTTCAATTTTATTAAGATATAAATGACATACAGCACTGTATGCGTTTAAGAGGTACAGAGTAATGAATTGACATATACATCATAAAATGATTACCACAATAAGTTAAGTGAAAAGCTATCATGTCATATAGATAAAAGTTTTTTAACATTTTTCCTTATAATGAGAAGGCAAGATTTTTTCTTTTAACAACTTTCATATATAACATACTGTACTGTTAATTATATTTAACATGTTGTACATTATATCCCTAGTATGTATTTATCTTATAACTGGAAGTTTGTACATTTGACCTACCTTGATCACATCCAATCTCCCCACACCCTCGGGACACTGGTGACCACAAATCTGATCTCGTTCTATGGGTATGTTTTTTTGTTTGTTTGTTGGTTGGTTGGTTGGTTGGTTTTTGAAGAATAATTGACCTACAACACTATGTGAGCTCCTGGTGCACAACATAGTGATTCAATATTTCCATACACTTCAAAATGGTCACCATGATAATTCTGGTTACCATATATCAACATACAAAGATATTGCATTATTATTGGCTATATTCCCCCACACTCTACGTTTCATCCCCTTGACTTATTTTGTAACTGGAAGTTTGTACCACTTAATCTCCTTCTCCTAATTCTCTCATTCCTCCCCCTCCTCTTCTCAGACCATGACCTGTTTGTCCTCTGTAGAGTATCTACAATTCCGTTTCTCTTTTGTAATGTCTGTTCATTTGTTTTGCCTTTTGGATTCCACATATAAGTGGAATCATACAGTATTTTTCTTTGTCTGTCTGACTTATCTCACCTAACATGATACTCTCTAGGTCTATCCATAGTTATATTCCATTGTATATATACACCACATTTTCTTTAGCCATTCATCTGTTGCTGGATACTTAGGTTGCTTCCATGTCCTGGCTATTGTAAATAGTGCTGCTACAAACATTGGGGTGCATGTATCTTTACAAATGAGTGTTTTTGTTACATTTGGATCAATACCCATGAATACAATTGCTGGATTGTATGCTAGTTCTGTCTGTAGTTTTTTGAGGAACCTCCATAGTGTTCTCCATAGTGGCTGCACCAATTTATTCCCACCAGCAGTGCATGAGGGTTCCCTTTCCTCCACAACCTTGCCAGCACTTGTTATTTGTTCTCTTTTTGATAAGAACTATTCTGATAGATGCGAGGTGATGTCTCATTGTGATTTTGATTTGAATTTTCCTGATGATTAGTGAAGTTGAGTATATTTCATGTGCCTATTTGCCATCTCTATGTCTTCTGTGGAAAAATGTCTCTTCAGATCCTCTGCCCACTTTTAATTAGGTTGTTTTTTTTTTTTTGGTTGTTTTTTTTTTTGTTGTTGTTGTTGTTAAGTTGTATGAGTTCTTGTATATTTTGGATATTAACCCCTTAGCAGATATATCATTTGCAGATATTTTCTCTTATTCAGTACGTTGCTTTTTCATTTTGTTGATAGTTTCCTTTACTGTGCAAAGGCTTCTTAGTTGGATGAAATCACATTTGTTATTTTTGCTTTTGTTTCCTTGCCTGAGGAAACATATCCAAAAAAATTGCTAAGACCAATGTCAAAGAACATATGGCCCACATTTTCTTCTAGAATTTTTATGGTTTCATGTCATACAGTTAAGTCTTTAATCTATTTATTTTTTTATATGTTGTAAGAAAGTAGTCCCTTTTGATTCTTTTCCATGTAGCTGTATAGTTTTCTCAGCACCATTTATTGAAGAGGCTGTCTTTTCTCCATTGTATATTCTTACCTCCATTGAGATAGATTAATTGTAATGTGTGTTCATTTCTGGGCTCTCTATTCTGTTCCATTGATCTATGTGTCTATTTTTGTGCCAGGACTATACTGTTTTGATCATTGCAGCTTTGTAGTATAGTTTGAAATCAGGGCACATTATGCTTTCAGCTTTGTTCTTCTTAAGATTGTTTTGGCTATTCAGGGTTTTTGTGCTCCCATACAAATTTTAGAATAATTTTTCTAGTTCTGTGAAAAATTCCATTGGTATATTATAGTAAGGATTGCATTGAATCTGTAGAATAGCTTGGGTATTGTGGTCATTTTAACAATATTAATTCTTCCAATCCATGAACATGGTATATGTTTCCACTTGTTAGTGTCATCTTCAATTTCTTTTAACAGTGTCATAAATTTCCAAGTACAGGTCTTTTACCTCCTTAATTAGATTTATTCCTAGATATTTTATTCTTTTTGATACACTTGTAAATGGGATTGTCTTATTAATTTCTATTCCTGATAGTTTGTTAGTATATAGGAAAACAACAAATTTTTGTATATGAATTTTTTATTCTGTAACTTTACTAAATATATTGATGAGTTCTAATAAGTTTTGTGGTGGTGTCTTTAGGATTTTCTATATACAGTATCATGTCATCTGCAAACAGTGACAGTTTTACTTCTTCCTTTCCAATTTGGATTCCTTTAATTTCTTTTGCTTTTCTGATTGCTGTCGCTAGGACTTCCTGAATAATATTAAATAGAAGCAATGCAGGCGGTCATTCTTTATTATTCCTGATCTTAGAGGAAATAATTTTAGTTTTTCACTGTTGAGTATGCTGTTAGTTGTGGTCTTGCTATATATGGCCTTTATTATATTGAGTATGTTTCTTTCCTACCCACTTTATTGTGAGATTTTATCATAAATGGATGTTGAATTTTGTCAAAAAGCTTTGTCTATATCTATTGAGATTGTCATATGATTTTTATTCTTTAATTGGTTAATGTGGTGTATCATACTGACTGATTTATGGGTATTGAACCATCCTTGCATCCCTGGGATAGATCCTAATTGATCATGTTATATAATTCATTTAATGTATTTTTGAATGTTGTTAACTAATATTTTGTTGAGGAATTTTGCATCTATGTTCATTAGTGATATTGGTCTGTAAATTTCTTTTTCTTTTCATTTTTCTTTCTTTATTATTTATCTTTTTATTTTTGTGGTTGCTGTGTCTTTGCTGGTTTTGGTATCAGGGTGATGCTGGCTTTACAGAATGAGTTTGGAAGTTTCCATCCTCTGCAATTTTTTGGAGTCATGTGAGAAGTTTTGGTGTTAACTCTTCCTTAAATATATCATAGAATTAATGTGTGAAATGTCTGGTCCTGAACTTTTGTTTGTTGGAATTTTAAAATTTCTGATTCAGGGACTTCCCTGGCAGTCCAGTGGTTAAGACTTTGCCCTCCAATGCAGGGAGTGTGGGCTCAATCCTGGTCAGGGAGATACAATCCCACATGTCTTGCAGCCAAAAGAACAAAATAAAAAACTGAAGCAATATTGTAACAAAGTCAATAAAGACTTTTTTAAATTCCTTTTTTAAAAATTTTACAAACTTATTTATTTAATTAATTAATAGCTTTTAAAAAGTAATTAATTAATTTTTCCCTGTGTTAGATCTTTTTTGTCTTTTTTAAATTTTTGTATTTTATTTTTTTATACAGCAGGTTCTTATTAGTTATCCATTTTACACATATTAGTGTATATATGTCAATCCCAATCTCCCAGTTCATACATCCACCCACCCCCACTTTCCCCCCTTGGTGTCCATATGTTTGTTCTCTACAACTGTGTCTCAATTTCTGCCCTGGAAACCAGTTCATCTGTACCATTTTTCTAGGTTCCCCATATATGTGTTAATATATGATATTTGTTTTTCTCTTTCTGACTTACTTCACTTTGTATGACAGTCTCTAGATCCATCCACATCTCTACAAATGACCCAATTTCATTCCTTTTTATGGCTGAGTAATATTCCATTGTGTATACATACCACATCTTTACCATTCATCTGTCAATGGGCATTTGGGTTGCTTCCATGTCCTGGTTATTGTAAATAGTGCAGCAATGAATATTGGGATGCATGTGTCTTTTTGAATTATGGTTTTCTCTGGGTATATGCCTAGTAGTGGGACTGCTGGGTCATATGGTAATTCTATTTTTAGTTTATTAAGGAACCTCCATACTGTTCTCCATAGTGGCTGTATCAATTTACATTCCCACCAACAGTGCACAAGGGTTCCCTTTTCTCCACAACCTCTCCAGCATTCATTGTTTATAGATTTTCTGATGATGCTCATTCTAACTGGTGTGAGGTGATTCCTCATTGTAGTTTTGATTTGCATTTCTCTAATAGTGATGTTGAGCAATTTTCATGTGCTTCTTGGCCACCTGTATGCCTTCTTTGGAGAAATGTCTATTTAGGTCTTCTGACCATTTTTGGATAGGATGGTTTGTTTTTAAATATTGAGCTGCATGAGCAGTTTATATATCTGGAGATTAATCTTTTCTCCATTGATTCATTTGCAAATATTTTCTCCCATTTGGAGGGTTGTCTTTTCGTCTTGTTTGGAGCTTCCTTTGCTGTGCCAAAGCTTTGAAGTTTCATTAGGTCACATTTGTTTATTTTTGTTCTTATTTCCATTCCTCTAGCAGGTGGATCAAAAAATATCTTGCTGTGATTTATGTCAAAGAGTGTCCTTCCTATGTTTTCCTCTGAGAGTTTTGAGGTGTCCAGTCTTATATTTAGGTCTCTAATCCATTTTGAGTTTATTTTTGTATATGGTGTTAGGGAGTGTTCTAATTTCATTCTTTTACATGTACATGTCCAGTTTTCCCATCGCCACTTATTGAACAGACTGTATTTTCTCCATTGTATATCTTTGCCTCCTTTGTCATACATTAGTTGACCATATGTGTTTGGGTTTATCTCTGGGCTTTCTATCCTGTTCCAATGATCTATATTTCTGTTTTTTTGCCAGTACCATATTGTCTTGATTACTGTAGCTTTGTAGTATGGTCTGAAGTCTGAGAGTCTGATTCCCCTAGCTCCGTTTTTTTTTTTTTTCCCTCAAGACTGCTCAGGTTATTTGGGTTCTTTTGTGTCTCAACACAAATTTTAAGATTTTTTGTTTTAGTTCTGTAAAAAAATGCCATTGGTAATTTGGTAGGGATTACATTGCATCTGTAGATTGCTTTGGGTAGTATAGTCATTTTCACAATGTTGATTTTTCCAATCCAAGGACATGGTATATCTCTCCATCTGTTTGTATCATTTTTAATTTCTTTCAGCAGATTTTTGTCTCCCTAGGTAGGTTTATTCCTAGGTAATTTTTTTTGTTTTTGCAATCGTATTTGGAGTGTTTCCTTAATTTCATTTTCAGATTTTTCATCATTAGTGTATAAGAATGAAAGAGATTTCTGTGCCTTAATTTTGTATCCTCCAACTTTACCAAATTCATTGATTAGCTCTAGTAGATTTCTGGTGGCATCTTTAGTATTCTCTATGTATAGTATCATGTCATCTGCAACAGTGACAGTTTTACTTCTTTTCCAATTTGTATTCCTTTTATTTCTTTTTCTTCTCTGATTGCCATGGCTAGGACTTCCAAAACTAAGCTGAATAAGACTGGTGAGGGTGGACATCCTTGTCTTGTTCCTGATCTTAGAGGAAATGCTTTCAGTTTTTTCACCATTGGGAATGATGTCTGCTCTGCGTTTGTCATATGTGGCCATTATTATGGTGACTTAGGTTTCCTCTATGCCCACTTTCTGGAGAGTTTTTATCATAAATTGGTGTTGAATTTTGTCAAAAGCTTTCTCTGCATCTATTGAAATGATCATATGGTTTTTCTCCTTCAATTTGTTAATATGGTTTATCACATTGATTGATTTGCATATATTTAAGAATCCTTGCATCCCTGGGATAAATCCCACTTGTTCATTGTGTATGATCCTTTTAATGTGTTGTTGGATTCTATTTGCTAGTATTTTGTTAAGGATTTTTGCATCTGTATTCTTCAGTGATATTGGTCTGTAATTTTCTTATTTTGTAGTATCTTTCTCTGGTTTTGATATCAGGGTGATGGTGGCCTCACAGACTGAGTTTGGGAGTATTCCTTCCTCTGCAATGTTTTGGAACAGTTTGAGAAGGATGGTTGTTTACTCTTGTCAAATTTGTGATAAAATTCAACTGTGAAGCCATCTGGTCCTGGACTTTTGTTTGTTGGAAGATTTTGAATCATACTTTCAATTTCATTACATGTGATTAGTCTGTTCATATTTTCTATTTCTTCTTGGTTCAGTCTTGGAAGGTTATACCTTTCTAAGAATTTGTCCATTTCTTCCAGGTTATCCATTTTATTGGCATAGAGTTGCTGGTACTAGTCTCTTATGATGTTTTGTATTTCTGCAGTGTCCAATGTAACTTCCCTTTTTCATTTCTAATTTTATTGATTTGAGTCCTCTCTCTATTTTTTACATCTTTATTGCAGTATAATTGCTTTAAAATGGTGTGTTAGTTTCTGCTTTATAACAAAGTGAATCAGTTATACATATGCTCCCATATCTCTTACCTCTTGCATCTCCCTCCCTCAAACCCTCCCTATCCCACCCCTCTAGGTGGTAACATGGCACCGAGCTGATCTCCCTGTGCTATGTGGCTGCTTCCCACTACCTATTTTACATTTGATAGTGTATATATGTCCATGCCACTCTCTCGCTTTGTCACAGCTTACCCTTCCCCCTCCCTATATCCTCAAGTCCATTCTCTAGTAGGTCTGTGTCTCTATTCCTGTCTTACCCCTAGGTTCTTCATGACATTTTTTTTTCTTAAATTCCATATATATGTGTTAACATATGGTATTTCTCTTTCTCTTTCTCTTTCTGATTTACTTCACTCTGTAGACAGACTCTAGGTCTAATCCACCTCATTACAAATAGCTCAATTTCATTTCTTTATATGGCTGAGTAATATTCCATTGTATATATGTGCCACATTTTCTTTATCCATTCATTCGATGATGGACACTTAGGTTGTCTCCATCTATGGGCTATTATAAATAGAGCTGCAATGAACATTTTGGTACATGACTCTTTTTGAATTATGGTTTTCTCAGGGTATATGACCAATAGAGGGATTGCTGGGTCATATGGTAGTTCTATTGGTAGTTTTTTAAGGAGTCTCCATACTCTTCTCCATAGTGGCTGTATCAATTTACATTCCCACCAGCAGTGTAAGAGTGTTCCCTTTTCTCCACACCCTCCCCAGCATTTATTTTTTACAGATTTTTTGATGATGGCCATTCTAACTGGTGTGAGATGATATCTCATTGTAGTTTTGACTTGTATTTCTCTAAATATTAATGATGTTGAGCATTCTTTCATGTGTTTGTTGGCAGTCTGTATATCTTCTTTGGAGAAATGTCTGTTTAGCTCTTCTGCCCATTTTTGGATTGGGTTGTTTATTTTTTTGTTATTGAGCTCCATGAGCTGCTTATAAATTTTGATGATTAATTCTTTGTCAGCTGCTTCATTTGCAAATATTTTCTCCCATTCTAAGCACTGTCTTTTGGTCTTGCTTATGGTTTCTTTGTTGTGCAAAAGCTTTGAAGTTTCATTAGGCCGCATTTGTTTATTTTTGTTTTTATTTCTATTTCTCTAAGAGGTAAAAGGATCTTGCTGTGATTTATGTCATAGAGTGTTCTACCTATGTTTTCCTCTAAGAGTTTGATAGTTTCTGGCCTTACATTTAGGTCTTTAATCCATTTTGAGCATATTTTTGTGTATGGTGTTAGGGAGTGATCTAATCTCAGACTTTTCCATGTACCTGTCCAGTTTTCCCAGCACCACGTATTGAAGAGGCTGTCCTTTCTCCACTGTACATTCCTACCTCCTTTATCAAAGATAAGGTGACCATATGTGCATGGGTTTTTCTCTGGGCTTTCTATCCTGTTCCATTGACCTATCTTTCTGTTTTTGTGCCAGTTCCATACTGTCTTGATTACTGTAGCTTTGTAGTATAGTCTGAAGTCAGGGAGCCTGATTCCTCCAGCTCCGTTTTTAAAGATTGCTTTGGCTATTCAGGGTGTTTTGAGTTTCCAAACAGACTGTGAAATTATTTGTTCTAGTTCTGTGAAAAATGCCAGTGGTAGTTTGATAGGGATTGCATTGAATCTGTAGATTGCTTTGGGTAGTAGAGTCATTTTCACAATGTTGATTCTTCCAATCCAAGAACATGGTATATCTCTCCATCTGTTTGTATCATCTTTAATTTCTTTCATCAGTGTCTTATAATTTTCTGCATACAGGTCTTTTATCTCCTTAGGTAGGTTTATTCCTAGATATTATATTATTTTGTTGCAATGGTAAATGGAAGTGTTTCCTTGATTTCACTTTCAGATTTTTCATCATTAGTGTATAAGTATGCCAGAGATTTCTGTGCATTAATTTTGTATCCTGCTACTTTAACAAATTCATTGATTAGATTTAGAAGTTTTCTGGTATCATCTTTAGGATTCTCTATGTATAGTATCATCTCATCTTCAAACAGTTACAGCTTTACTTCTTCTTTTCTGATTTGGATTACTTTTATTTCCATTTCTTCTCTTATTTCTGTGGCTGAAACTTCCAAAACTATGTTGAATAAGAGGGGTGAGAGTCGGCAACCTTGTCTTGTTCCTGATCTCAGTGGAAATGATTTCAGTTTTTCACCGTTGAGGAAAATGTTGGTTGTGGGTTTGTCTTATATGGCCTTTATTACGTTGAGGAAAGTTCCTTTTATGCCTACTTTCTGCAGGGTTTTTATCATAAATGGGTGTTGAATTTTGTCCAAAGCTTTCTCTGCATCTATTGAGATGATCCTTTGTTTTTTCTCCTTCAATTTGTTAATATGGTGTATCACGTTGATTGATTTGCGTATATTGAAGAATCATTGCATTCCTGGAATAAATCCCACTTGATCGTGGTGTATGATCCTTTTAATGTGCTGTTGGATTCTGTTTGCTAGTATTTTGTTGAGGATTTTTGCATCTATGTTCATCAGTGATATTGGCCTGTAGTTTTCTTTCTTTGTGACATCCTTCTCTGGTTTTGGTATCAGGGTGATGTTCTCATAGTATGAGTTTGGAAGTGTTCCTCCCTCTGCTATATTTTGGAAGATATTGAGAAGAATAGGTGTTAACTCTCCTCTAAATGTTTGATAGAATTTGCCTGTGAAGCCATCTGGCCCTGAGCTTTTGTTTGTTGGAAAGTTTTTAATCACAGTTTCAATTTCAGTACTTGTGATTGGTCTATTCATATTTTCTATTTCTTCCTGATTCAGTCTTGGCAGGTTGTGCATTTCTAAGAATTTGTCCATTTCTTCCAGGTTTCCATTTTATTGGCATAGAGTTGCTTGTAGTAATCTCTCCTGATCTTTTGTATTTCTGCAGTGGCAGTTGTTACTTCTCCTTTTTCATTTCTAATACTATTGATTTGTGTCTTCTCCCTTTATTTCTTCATGAGTCTGGCTAATGGTTTATCAATTCCATTTATCTTCTCAAAGAACCAGCTTTTAGTTTTATTGATCTTTGCTATCGTTTCCTTCATTTCCTTTTCATTTATTTCTGATCTGATTTTTATGATTTCTTTCCTTCTGGTAACGTTGGATATTTTTTGTTCTTCTTTCTCTAATTGCTTTAGGTGCAAGGTTAGGTTGTTTATTCGAGATGTGTCCTGTTTCTTAAGGTAGGATTGTAGTGCTCTAAACTTCCCTCTTAGAACTGCTTTTGCTGCATCCCATAGGATTTGGGTCATCATGTCTCCATTGTCATTTGTTTCTAGGTATTTTTCTATTTCCTCTTTGATTTCTTCAATGATCACTTCGTTATTAAGTAGTGTATTGTTTAGCCTCAATCTGTTTGTATTTTTTACGGATTTTTTCCTGTAATTGATATCTAGTCTCATGGCATTGTTTTCGGAAAAGATACTTGATACAATTTCAATTTTCTTAAATTTACCAAGGCTTGATTTGTGACCCAAGATATGATCTATCCTGGAGAATGTTCCATGAACACTTGAGAAAAATGTGTATTCTGTTGTTTTTGGATGGAATGCCCTATAAATATCAATTAAGTCCATCTTGTTTAATGTATCATTTAAAGCTTGTGTTTCCTTATTTACTTTCATTTTGGATGATCTGTCCATTGGAGAAAGTGGGGTGTTTAAGTCCCCTTCTATGAATGTGTTACTGTCGATTTCCCCTTTTATGGCTGTTAGTATTTGCCTTATGTTTTGAGGTGCTCCTATGTTGGGTGCATAAATATTTGCAATTGTTATATCTTCTTGGATTGATCCCTTGATCATTATGTAGTGTCCTTCTTTGTCTCTTCTAATAGTCTTTATTTTAAAGTCTATTTTGTCTGATATGAGAATTGCTACTCCAGCTTCATTTGGTTTCCATTTGCATGGAATATCTTTTTCCATCCCCTTACTTTCAGTCTGTATGTGTCTCTAGGTCTGAAGTGGGTCTCTTGTAGACAGCATATATATGGGTCTTGTTTTTGTATTCATTCAGCCAGTCTCTGTCTTTTGGTTGGAGCATTTAGTCCATTTACATTTAAGGTAATTATCAATATGTTTTTTCCTATTCCCATATTCTTAATTGTTTTGGGTTCGTTATTGTAGGTATTTGCCTTCTCTTTGCCTAGAGAAGTTCCTTTAGCATTTGTTGTAAAGCTGGTTTGGTGGTGCTGAACTCTCTCAGCTTTTGCTTGTCTGTAAAGGTTTTAATTTCTCCATCAAATCTGAATGAGATCCTTGCTGGGTTGAGTAATCTTGGTTGCAGGTTTTCTCCTTCATCACTTTAAATATATCCTGCCAGTCCCTTCTGGCTTGCAGAGTTTCTGCTGAAAGATCAGCTGTTAACCTTATGGGGATTCCCTTGTGTGTTATTTGGTTTTTTTCCCTTGCTGCTTTTTATATGTTTTCTTTGTATTTAATTTTTGACAGTTTGATTAATATGTGTCTTGGCGTATTTCTCCTTGGATTTATCCTGTAATGGACTCTCTGTGCTTCCTGGACTTGATTAACCATTTCCTTTCCCATATTAGGGAAGTTTTCAAATATAATCTCTTCAAATATTTTCTCAGTCCCTTTCTTTTTCTCTTATTCTTCTGGAACCCCTATAATTCTAATGTTGGTGCATTTAATGGTGTCCCTGAGTTCTCTGAGACTGTCTTCAGTTCTTTTCATTCTTTTTCCCTTATTCTGCTCTGCAGTAGTTATTTCCACTGTTTTATCTTCAGGTCACTATCCGTTCTTCTTCCTTAGTTATTCTGCTATTGATCCCATCTAGAGTATTTAAAATTCAGTTATTGTGTTGTTCATCATTGCTTGTTTCATCTTTAGAACTTCCAGGTCCTTGTTAAATGTTTCTTGCATTTTTTTCTATTCTATTTCCAAGATTTTGGATCATCTTTATTATCATTATTCTGAATTCTTTTTCAGGTAGACTGCCTATTTCCTCTTCATTTGTTAGGTCTGGTGGGTTTTTATCTTGCTCCTTCATCTGTTGTGTGTATTTTTGTCTTCTCATTTTGCTTATCTTACTGTGTTTGGGGTCTTCTTTTTGCAGGCTGCAGGTTCATAGTTTCCATTGTTTTTGATGTCTGTGCCCAGTGGCTAAAGTTGGTTCAGTGGGTTGTGTAGGCTTTCTGGTGGATGGGACTAGTGCCTGTGTTCTGGTGGATGAGGCTGGCTCTTGTCTTTCTGGTGGGCAGGTCCACGTCTTGTTGTGTGTTTTGGGGTGTCTGTGGACTTATTTTGATTTTAGGCAGCCTCTCTGCTAATGGATGGGGTTGTGTTCCTGTCTTGCTAGTTGTTTTGCATAGGGTGTCCAGCACTGTAGCTTGCTGATCATTGAGTGCAGCTGGGTGCTTGTGCTGAGATGGAGATCTCTGGGAGATTTTTACCATTTGTTATTATGTGAAGCTAGGAGGTCTCTTGTGGACCAGTGTCCTGAAGTTGGCTCTCACACCTCAGAGGCACAGCACTTACTCCTCGCTGCAGCACCCAGAGCCTTTCATCCACACGGCTCAGAATAAAAGGGAGAAAATATAGAAAGAAAGAAAGAAAGAAAGAAAGAAAGAAAGAAAGAAAGAAAGAAAGAAAGAAAGAAAGAAAGGAAGGAAGGAAGGAAGGAAGGAAGGAAGGAAGGAAGGAAGGAAGGAAGAAATAAAGGAGGGAGGGAGGAAGGAGGGAAGGAAGGAAAGAAAGAAAGAAAGACGATAAAATAAAATAAAATAAAATAGAGTTATTAAAATAAAAAATAATTATTAAGAAAAAAAAATTTTTTTAAAGAAAAAAACAAAAAATAAAACCAAAAAATGGACAGATAGAACCCTAAGACAAATGGTGGAAGCAAAGCTATACAGACAAAATGTCACACAGAAGCATACACATACACACTCACAAAACAAGGAAAAGGGGAAAAATCATAAATCTTGCTCTCAAAGTCCACCTCCTCAATTTGGGATGATTCATTGTCTATTCATGTATTCCACAGATGCAGGGTACATCAAATTGACTGTGGAGATTTAATCCGCTGCTTTTGAGGCTGCTGGGAGGGATTTCCCTTTCTCTTATTTGTTCTCACAGCTCCCAGGGGCTCAGCTTTGGATTTGGCCACTCCTCCACGTGTAGGTCACTGGAGGGCGTGTTTTCTTTGCTCAGACAAGATGGGGTTAAGGGAGCAGCTGCTTTGGGGACTCTGGCTCACTCAGGCTTAGGGGAGGGAGGGGTACAGAGTTTTGGGTGAGCCTGGGGTGGCAGAGGCCGTCATGACGTTGCACTAGCCTGAGGTGTGCAGTGCGTTCTCCTGGGGAAGTTGTCCCTGGATCCCAGGACCCTGGCAGTGGCGGGCTGTACAGCCTCCCTGGAATGGGGGTGTGGATAGTGACCTGGGCTCGCACACAGGCTTCTTGGTGGTGGCAGCAGCAGCCTTAGTGTCTCATGCCCGTCTCTGGGGTCCGCGCTTTTAGCCGCAGCTCGCGCCTGTGTCTGGAGCTCCCCTAAGCAGTGCTCTTAATCCCCTTTCCTTGTGCACCAGGAAACAAAGAGGGAGGGAAAAGTCTCTTGCCTCTTTGGCAGGTCCAGACTTTTCCCGGGACTCCCTCCTGGCAAGCTGTGGTGCAGTAACCCCTGCAGGCTGTGTAAACGCCACCAACTCCCATCCTCTCCCTGTGCTCCAACCGAAACCTGAGCCTCAGCCCACAGCCCCGGCCGCCCCAGTGGGTGAGCAGACAAGCCTCTCGTGCTGTTGATTGCTTGTTGGCACCAATCCTCTGTGCGAGAATCTCACCGCTTTGCCCTCCACACCCTTGGTTCTCTGCTCTCCTCCACAGCTCCGAAGCTTTCCCCCTTGCCACCCACATTCTGTGCCCACGAAGGGGCTTCCTAGTGTGTGTAAACCTTTCCTCCTTCACAGCTCCCTCCAACTGGTGTATGTCCCCTCCCTATCCGTTTGTCTCTGTTTATTCTTTTTTCTTTTGCCCTACCCAGTTACGTGGGGAGTTTCTTGCCTTTGGGGAGGTCTGAGTTGTTCTGCCAGCATTCAGTAGGTGTGCTGTAGGAGCTTTTCCATGTGTAGATGTATTTCTGGTGTATCTGTAGGGAGGAAGGTGATCTCCGGTTCTTACTCTTCTGCCATCTTCCCCTCGTCTCTCTCACTCTTTTTCTTGATAAGTCTGACTAATAGTTTATCAATTTTGTTTATCTTCTCAAAGAACCAGTTTTTAGTTTTATTGATCTTTGCTATTGTTTTCTCTGTTCTATTTCATTTATTTCTTCTCTCATCTTTATGATTTCTTTCTTTCTATTAACTTTGGGTTTTGTTTGTTCTTCTTTCTCTAGTTCCTTCAGTTGTAAAGTTAGATTGTTTATTTGAGATGTTTCTTGTTTCTTGAGGTTGGATTGTATTGCTATAAACTTCCCTCTTAGAACTGCTTTTGCTGCATCCCATATGTTTTGGATCGTCATGTTTTCATTGTCATTTGTCTCTAGGTATTTTTTGATTTCCTCTTTGATTTCTTCAGCGATCTCTTGGCTATTTAGTAACATATTGTTGAGCCTCGATTTGTTTGTGTTTTTTACATTATTTTCCCTGTAATTGATTTCTAATCTCATAACATTGTGGTCAGAAAAGATGCTTGATAGGATTTCAATTTTCTTAAATTTACTGAGGCTTGATTTGTGACCCAAGATGTGATCTATCCTGGAGAATGTTCCATGCACCCTTGAGAAGAAAGTGTAATCTGCTCTTTTTGGATGGCATGCCCTATAAATATCAGTTAAATCTATGTGGTGTACTGTATCATTTAAACCTTGTGTTTGTTCATTAATTTTCTGTCTGGATGATCTCTCCATTGGTGTAAGTGAGGTGTAAATATTCTCCACTCTTATTGTGTTACTGTCGATTCCCTCTTTTATAGCTGTTAGCAGTTGCCTTATGTATTGAGGTTCTCCTATGTTGGGTGCATGTATAATTATAATTGTTATATCTTCTTCTTGAATTGATCCCTTGATCATTACGTAGTGTTCTTCCTTGTCTCTTGAAGCATTTTTTATTTTGAAGTCTATTTTATCTGATATGAGTATTGCTACTCCAGCTTTCTTTTGATTTCCATTTGCATGGAATATCTTTTTGCATCCCTTCACTTTCAGTCTGTATGTATCCCTAGGTCTGAAGTGGGTCTCTTGTAGACAGCATATATATGGGTCTTGTCTTTGTATCCATTCAGCAAGCCTGTGAGTTTTGGTTGGAGCTTTTAATCCATTAATGTTTAAGGTAATTATCGGTATGTATGTTGCTATTACCATTTTCTTAATTTTGGGGGTTTGTTTTTATAGGTCCTTTTCTTCTCTTATGTTTCCCACTTAGAGAAGTTTGTTTAGCATTTGTTGTAGAGCTAACTTGGTGGCGCTGAATTCTCTTACCTTTTACTTGTCTGTAAAGGTTTTGATTTCTCCATCGAATCTGAATGAGATCCTTGCCAGGTAGAGTAATCTTGGTTGTAGGTTCTTCCCTTTCATCACTTTAAATATGTCATGCCACTCCATTTTGACTTGTAGTGTTCCTTGGAGAAATCAACTGTTAAGCTTATGGGAGTTCCCTTGTATATTATTTGTCATTTTTCCCTTGCTGCTTTCAATAATTTTTCTTTGTCTTTAATTTTTGCCAGTTTGATTACTATGTGTCTCAGTATGTTTCTCCTTGGGTTTATCCTGTATGGGACTCTCTGTTCTTCCTGGACTTGGGTGGCTATTTCTTTTCCCACGTTAGGGAAGTTTTTGACTATTATCTCTTCAAATATTTTCTCTGGTCCTTTCTCTCTCTCCTCCTTCTGGGACCCCTATAATGGGAATGTTGTTGCATTTATTGTTGTCCCAGCTGTCTCTAAGGCTGTCTTTGTTTCTTTTCATTCTTTTTTCTTTATTCTGTTCCATAGCAGTGAATTCCACCATTCTGTCTTCCAGGTCACTTATCCATTCTTCTGTCTCAGTTATTCTGTTATTGATTCCTTCTAGTGTATTTTTCATTTCAGTTATTGTACTGTTTTTCTCTGTTTGTTTGTTCTTTAATTCTTCTAGTTCTCTATTAAACATTTATTGCATCTTCTCAATCT
This sequence comes from Orcinus orca, assembly GCF_937001465.1. NCBI lineage: Eukaryota > Metazoa > Chordata > Mammalia > Artiodactyla > Delphinidae > Orcinus > Orcinus orca. The sequence goes on from NC_064567.1 coordinate 104,258,653, forward strand.
TTGCCTCCATTCTTTTTCCAGGTCCTGGATCATCTTCACTATCATTGTTCTAAATTCTTTTGGAATTTTGCCAATCTCCCTTCATTTAGTTGTTTTTCTGGAGTTTTATCTTGTTCCTTCATCTGGTACATAGCTCTCTGCCTTTTCATCTTCTCTGTCTTTTTGTGAATGTGGTTTTTGTTGCAGAGGTTGCAATATTGTAGTTCTTCTTGCTACTGCTGTCTGCCCTCTGGTGGATGAGGTTATCTAAGAGGCTCTGCAAGTTTCCTGATGGGAGGGACTTGTGGTGGGTATAGCTGGCTCTTGCTCTGGTGAGCAGAGCTCAGTAAAACTTTAATATGCTTGTCTGCTAATGGGTGGGGCTGTGTTCTCTCCCTGTTGGTTGTTTGGCCTGCGGTGACTCAAAAATGGAGCCTACAAGGGCTCTTTGGTGGGGCTAATGGTGGACTTTGGGAAGGCTCACAACAAGGAGTACTTCCCAGAACTTCTGCTATCAGTGTCCTTGTCCTCACATTGAGACACATCTACCCCCCACCTCTGCAGGAGACCCTTCAACACTAGCAGGTAAGTCTGGTTCAGTCTCCTATTTGGTCACTGCTCCTTCCCCTGGGTCCTGATGCATACACTACTTTGTGTGTGCCCTCCAAGAGTGGAGTCTCTGTTTGCCCCAGTCCTGTCAAAGTCCTGCAGTCAAATCCCACTAGCCTTCAGTGTCTGATTCTCTAGGAATTCCTCCTTCCATTGCAGAACACCCAGGTTGGGAAGCCTGATGTGGGGCTTAGAACCTTCAGTCTAGTGGGTCGACTTCTGTGGTATAAGTGTTCTCCAGTCTGTGATTCACCCACCCAGCAGTTATGGGATTTGATTTTATTGTGATTGTGCTCCTCCTACCATCTCAGTGTGGCTTCTCCTTTGTCTTTGGATGTGGGATATCTTTTTTGGTGACTTCCAGTGTCTTCCTATCGATGATTTTCAGCAGTTAGTTGTGATTCTGGTGCTCTCACAAGATGGAGTGAGCACATATCCTTCTACTCCACCATCTTGAACCAATCTCTTGCCTTGTTGTAAAAAATTTCTGATTCAATTTTATTACTGTTAATTGATCTGTTTATATTTTCTCTTTTTTCCTGATTCAGTCTTGGTAGATTGTACATTTCTAGGAATTTATCCATTTCTTCCAAATTATCAATTTTATTGGTGTATAATTGTTTGTAGTGAGCTCTTTTTCCTTTTTGTTTCTGTGGCATCTGTTGTAGCTTTTACGTTTTCATTTCCAATTTTGTTGATTTGGCCCTCTCTTTTTCTTGATGAGTCTGACTAAAGTTTTATCAATTTTGTTTAGCTTTCCAATGAACTAGCTTTTATTTTCATTGATCTTCCTATTATTTTTTCAATCTCTATTTCATTTATTTCTGCATTGACCTTCATGATTTCTTTCCTACTACTAATTTTGGGTTTTGTTCATTCTTCTTTTTCTAGTTCCATTATGTGTAAGGTTAGGTGGTTTATGTGAGATTTTTCTTGTTTCCTGAGGTAGGCTTTTATTGGTATAAACCTCCCTCTCAGAACTGCTTCTTCTGTAACCCAAAGATTTTGGATCATTATGGGTTTTTTCTTTTTTTAATTGTTTCCAGGTATTTCTTGACTTCCTCTTTTTTTTCTTCAGTGATCTATTTACTGTTCAGTAGCTTATTGTTTGCCTTCCACACGTTTGTATTTTTTGCAGTTTTTTTCCTTGTAGTTGATTTCTAGTATAGTGTTGTGGTTAGAAAACATGTTTGGTATGACTTCATTCTTCTTAAATTTACTAAGACATTGTTTTGTGGCTTAGCATGTCATCTATCTTGGAGAATATTCCTCTGTTCTCATGACTACTATTCAACATTGTAGTGTAGATTCTTCACAGTGCTATAATGAAACTAAATAAAACAAACTTATATTGGAACAGAAAAGTGAAACTCTTTATTCAGAGAGACATGATGATCTATGGAGAAGATCCAACTGAATCTACAAAAATGCTGATAGAACAAATATATCATTTTAACAAGTTCTAATTGTGTATTATGAAATTTAATATTGCAAAATATTGCTGAACTAAATTAAAGAAGTCCTAAAGAAAATGAAAGATATACTGTGGTTATAGATCAGAAAATTCATTTCTGTTATGATGTCAGTTCTCTCAAAATTGATCTGTAAATTCAATGTAATCACAGTAAAATCCCCAGCAGTCTTCTTTGTACAAACTGACAAGATTATTTTTTAAATTATATGGAAATTTAAACCTAACTTGATAAATAACAACAAAGTTGAAAAAGTTACTTTTTTGATTTTAAGACTTATTATAAAACTAGAGTGATCAACAGAGTGTGGCATTGACATAAAGAGTGGCAATAGTTTAATGGAACAGAGAAGAGGATCCGAAATATACCCACACATATGTGGTCAATTGATTTTCAAGAAAGGCTCCATGTCAAATTAATGAGTATAAAACAAAATGTTTTCAATGAATGGTCCTGTAACAGTTGAGAAGACATGGGTTAAAAGTAAACTTTGAACTTTCTTGCACAACATATGCAAAAATTAACTTGAAATGGCTTATAGATATAAACATATGGATTAGAACTATAAAATTTCTGTGATAAAAGAGAAACTTAATTACTTTGAATTTGACATGTAACACCAAAAGCATAATCCATAAAGAAAAAAATGTAGTAAATGCATTACTATAGGAACGTGCAAAAGACTGTCCCTCTGCATTCATCTACCTACAGTATTCAAGTGAGTGTTTATGGTCATGGATAGAAATCATCTTTTTGCAGATCATGGTTGACAGTCAATCACTGCTTGTTTCACAAACTAACACCTAATCTCTCTCTTTCTGGAAGTCTAGGAAGGTAGCAAAAGTCAATAGGGAGCCATCATTCTTGGGGGAAGCCACCTGTCTGCAGGACTCCATGCCCCCCTGAGCTTGAGTCAAGTGGAATTCTTCTCAACTCTTACAGCCTTCATTTTACTACCTACATGATAGCACTCAGCCCAAATCCAGCACACCCTTTATCTCAATCCATGTCAATGAACAAAAGATTCCCAGGACTCCTGAGTTATCCTTTATCCCTTGGATCTACTCTCCATTGTACTGTGTCTATAACATTTTTTCAATCCTTACTCGTCTAAAATCTTTCCACTAGCCATGCTGAAACTCTAAACAAATAATCAAGGGAATTTCCTGCATCCTCAAACTCTGCATTAAACATTGCCTTCACCTTCTATCTTCAAGTGAAACCTACCCCTATAGTATGCATTTATTTTTCTTGTCAAAAGACTCTTTCTTGATCCCATTTCCATCAGTCGCTCCATTTTTCTCATTTGCTTTATAGCAAAATGCATAGACAAAGTTGTCTGTACTTTATGTCCTCAATTTTTCTCCTCGAAATTTTACTTGCACTGACTCTATCAGGTTTTGCCTCCATCACTCCACAGATTGTGTTTTTATCACATCATCAAATAATATACATAGTTTTATACACAATGTGGATTATTGGGCATCAGCATTGTACAGATATGGCCACTCCTTTCTCCTGGAAACACTTTATTCATTTTTGAGTGAAGACATCCTATAGTCTTCTTTCCTGTTCCACCTCTGGGGAGGAGGGGGTCCATCTTAGCCCCTTTTTCTTTTACTTTTCCTTTAGCTCCAGACATTAAAAATGTAAATGCCTCTGGGATCAGTCCTTGAATTCCCCTTTGATTCCATCTACACTCATTCCTTTGATAATCATGTCTAGTTATATGCTAATGCATCTACAATTTACATTTTCCACTCTGAACTCTACCTTGAACTCCACCTTCCCCAATCCTACGTTAGATCAATAGCTCCAGTGGAGTTTGACCAGAGTCTCAAATCTAACATGTCAGAAGATGAATTACTGATGTTACCTTTAAACCTCTCCTAAAACAACCTTCTTTACTGATGGCAAGTCCACCTCTACAGTTACTCAGTACAAATATTGACTTTGCTTTGTCTTTCTAACATCATATATGGACCGTAAGGAAATCTAGTTGGTTCTAATTTCAAAGATGTAGGGAACCTAACCATTTAACATCACCCACACTTTTATCTGATCCAAGACACCTTAAAACCCCCTCACCACTTTTCTCTCTCTCTCTCTTCCTTCATTATCTCTAGCTATACCAGCTATCTTGCTGGCCACAGCCCATTTGGGGCACACTCTTCTTCACAGTGCACACCAACATCTAGGTGCAAAGTTCTGTGTAAAGCTACAATTCTATTCTCCCCAGTAATTGGCAAATATCAATGTTATATAAACACTATGTATTTGAGATCTGACTAATTAAATCTAAATCACAAAAAAGGGAAACTATAACAATCCTATGATGAAAGAAAATGTAATCTTCATTGAATTCCACTTGCCCTGGGCTCTTTGTGCCTTCTTTAAGCACTTGCAGCAGCTGAAATTCTATTATGTTGAATCATTTTATAAAATAACCTACTTTACAGACAGCATGTTCATTTGAACAAAAGGACCATGTTTTTTATTTTATTATTTCCCCAGTGTCTAGCTGAATAACTCATTCATAGAAAGCATACAACACATGGTTGTTGAACTGAATTATGTTTAATAAATATTGCCAGTCATGCAGAGAGAAAATGTTCTGGCAAGTAGCTACTTGGCCATTTGAACAAGTTCCAACATGGGAGATTCTGAAAGCTTTGGACAGTTGACTTTGCAAACTCAATTATTTTTAAGAGATTTTTTTTCAATATTAATTTTTTTTTACAGAATATAAATTATCCTCTCTCACATACAACAAAAGTAAGAACTTTGCTTTATAAAAGGGTGAGTTCAATTATACAAAGTGCAATTCTAAGTATCACCTTCCGCCTTTGCAAAAAAGTGTCAGTTCTAATCTATCAAAAAAAAAAAAAAAGAAGGTAAGGCAATTGAACAGCTTTTGAATGTAAAAAGAGATTTTCTAGTGACAGATATTCGAATTGACAGGCATATTTAAAAGTCTAACATAAACTTCAAAGATCCAGGATCGTCCTTCACATACAAAATTCCAACAGAAAAATAAATACATGATGATTAAAACAAGAATAATGTAAAAAAACTCACACATATATAGTCAATTAATTCACAACAAAGCAGCCAAGAATATACAATGGGGAGAGGACAGTCTCTTCAATAAATGGTGTTAGGACATTTGGACAGCCACAACAAAAGAATGAGACTGGACCACTATCTCGTACCTTACACAAAAATTGACTCAAAATGAATTAAAGACTTAAATATAAGACCTGAAACCATAAAACTCCAAGAAGAAAACATTGGCAGTAAAATCCTTGACTTATAGGTCTTGGTGAAGATTTTTTTTTAATCTGACACCAAGAGCAAAAGCAACAAAAGCAAAAATAAACAAGTTTGGCCACATCAAACTGAAAAACTTCTGCACAGCAAAGGAAACCAACATCAAAATGAAAAAGCAGCCTACTGAATGGGAGAAGACATTTGCAAATCATATATATAATAAGGGGTTAACATTCAAAATATGTAAATATCTCATACAACTCAATGACAAAAAAAGACAAAAAACCTGATTAAAAATTAGCAGAGGATCTGAATAGACATTTTTCTAAAGACATACAGATGGCTAATAGGTACATGAAAAGATGTTCAACATCACTAATTATTAGGGAAATGCAAATCAAAACCACAATGAGATACCACCTCATACCTGTCAGTATGCAAGTGTATACAAAACACTAAAACTTAACAATAATAAACAGATCCTGGGCTTCCCTGGTGGCGCAGTGGTTGAGAGTCCACCTGCCAATGCAAGGGACATGGGTTCGTGCCCTGGTCTGGGAAGATCCCACATGGCACGGAGTGGCTGGGCCTGTGAGCCATGGCCATTGAGCCTACGTGTCCAGAGCCTGTGCTCCACAAAGGGAGAGGCCACAACAGTGAGAGGCCCATGTACCATGAAACAAAACAAAACAAAACAAAACGAAACAAAAATCTTCTCTTATGACCACCCCTAAGGTGCAAGTCACCATGTTTCTGGAAGGGAGGAAAGTTAAAGTCTGGCTTTCACACATGGGGTAAGTGACAGGGAGCATAGGGTGCTCCTGGGGGGAAGGGGGGAGGAAGTATTATTTACAATTGTTTCCCCAAGTAGGACCTACATCATTCTGGGGGACACAGCCTGAAAGAGCCCCCATTGTGGTCTCCTAGCAAGCTAGTAGGCTTTAGGATTCATGGTTTATTTTTAATAATTGAGATTAGTTCTTATTTCTGAAGTGCCTGCTAGAGGGCAATCAGCCCAGCTTACCCCATGTCTATGCATCAGGCAGGTGACTTTCATCTCCTCACAGAATGACTGAGGAACCACGAAGGGAATGAGGCAGGAGCAGCAGGTGAAGTATTCACAGGTGTGGGAGCTGAGACAATCCCCTGCTAATTCCAAGAGAATTTTCAAAGAGGTTAAGAGAATATGAATCAAATCGTGGTCAGGATGTCTGGCAGAGCACATTCAACAGTCAACTAAATTTAGGACATTTATAGAAATTCTCAAGAGAAGCACAGGACATTTTCTTTTGTGAGAAAGTCTGCAGGAGCAATGCTGTTTCCCTCCGTCCTTTGTACATCTTAGGGTCTAAGGTATGCGTCTTCCTCAGATGCTGGGGTTGTTATCACAAAATGTGCATTTCACCATTTTTTCCCCAATCACCCCTAATTCCACCTAGACCTTTCATCTGGAGTTTAAGTTTAAATCTTTAAGCTCCTTTTGTCCTGTTATCACCCACAGGATGTGACAACCACCTTGTTATGGGCTTCTATTGGGGGAAAGAAGGATATATCATAGCTGAGAATAGCTTGGGTAGAATCCTAAATTTTCAAAATAAGTCTACGTAAGTCTTCCACTTCCTTCCTGACAATGACTCAGGAAGCAGTCAAGAAGGTATCCCTTTTTGGTGACACCCTCAGTCAATGACCAATGACAAAAGTGCCTTTCTCTGAGTTGTGTGGACTGGGAGAAGGGTGGGGGATGGTGAGTGTAAATTTTTTGAGTTGATCTTGGAACAGGTCCTCCCAACATTTAATGATACCAGGTGCCTGTGAATGGCAGGGGACACAAAAGGCTCATTGGATACCTGACTATCAGCTCATTTGCAAGTAGCTTTCCCTATAAGCATCACACTATCAACACTCTGCAGATGGTCTGGAAAACTGGAAACATGATGGATCAGTTTCAAGAGTCACAATGGTGTGGCTGGAGTTTGCTGATCAGACTTCTCAGCAAGGAAGATATTTTCCTCTGCCCTTCTAGGTTCTTCTGGTAAGTCTAAGAATTAAATTGATATGACTCAAATTAACAGGAGAAGACCAAAGGAAAATTTAATCACAGGTATACATGGGAGAGACCCAGGAAAACAGTAACTCACCAAAATGGCTGAAGCCCTAACCTTAAATACCATCCTTGGCTAAAGACAAAAGACAATGTTGGGAGTAGAGGTTTGGGACTTCAAAGAGGAGAAAGGCAATTCACGTGGAGATGGAAAAACAAAAGTTTGGTAAACAAATGTTTCCTGGGCCAAGCAGAGACAATGGGACACAGAGGAATTTTATCAAACAGACTGTACTGGGTTCCTTCCTGTCCACTATACCTAGTTGATACTCTAGTTTTATATGGTGAAGTTCTCTGTCTGGAACAAGTACTCTATTTACATTTTTTTAGGCAGTTAGGAGGAAGGTCAAAGTTTCTTCCTGAGTCTTGGCTTTTGATTATTTTCAGCTTGAAATAGTCCACATGACAAAAAGAGATTTGGGGTGTCAACTTCTCCCCTACAGACTGGAACAATAACACGGTAACTTGAAAAATAGTCCAGTGCTGAGGTGGCATCAAGAGCCCTGAGTAGGATCAGAGTTGTGTGGCCAGCTAGCCATGAGCAGATGAAGACATGTCCTGTGCCATGGGGTCTCCCTTACTGCAGGGCAAATGAGTGTCAATGTTTGCATGAGCCACAGTCTGGCATCAGTGTGTAAACTCTGCATCAGAGTCGTATAATCCTTAACTGCGTGTCAGGTCTGTGATGGTGCATGGGTTGCCATGTCCGACCCAATGAGTCCAGGCAGTAAGGGCGGAGATCTGTCCAGTGCATCTTGAAGAGCAGATTTAGTCTCTTCAGAGAATGGTCCCTTTCTGTGAACACTTACATGAGGAAATCTTTATCAAAATAGAATAGAAATTTAAAAGCTGATTTTAAATTTATATGGGGATGTAAAGAACCAAAATAGCCAAACAATTGAGAATAATTTGGAATTACTATTTTTAATATTGAAAAACTACCCAATTTCAAAATTTAAGTTGACAGTAACCAAGACAAGGTGTTGTTGACATAGGTATAGATGTATATCTCAATGGAACAGAAAAGCATGTTCAGAAATAAATCCTTGCATTTATGATCAATTCATTTTTGACCAAAATGATAAAACAATCTGATATTTATAAAATATTACCTTTTAAAAAACTGTGCTAGGATCATTGGATATTTACAGGCAAAAACATACGAATAACAACAACAAAAAACCCCACAGAAACAAACAAAATTCTTAAACCTTTATTTCACTCCATACCACCATACCAAAAAAAAAAAAAAAAAAATAGACCAAAATAAGTCCAAACTTAAGTGATAAAACTAAAAACTTCTCAGAGAACAAAATAAATTTACTGTGAAGTGATGGATCTGTTAATTAGCTTGATTGTAGGGAATCATTTCACAAGGTGTACTTATATCAAAACACCATGTTGTATACTTAAATATATACATTTTAAAGTTTGTCAGTCATATCTCAATAAAGCTGAAAGAAAACGAGTGGGAGCAAGTTGAAGGATAAAGAAGAAACAAGATTGGCCATGAGGATGGGTGATGGGTTTATGGATATCCGTTAAAATATTTTCTCTACCTCTGTATATGTTTAAAAGGCTCCAAAATAAAAAGTTAGAAAAAGTGTCAAAATGTTAAAATTAAACAGGTGCTATTTTAAAAAGTGTTTGATATTCTTTCCTGTATGTTGGAGACACTTCAAATTTTCAAAAATGAAAATCTAGATAAAGTAGTTTTCTTCTAGACAGAAGAAAAGCAGAAAAGATGCAGGAAATTGGGGGAAACCATGGGGGATGGGCAAAAGGATGAAACTAACATTTATTAATTGACTCTCATTTTGTAGATATTCTCTGCAGCAGTTTTACATAATTTTTCATTTTACGGTCACAAAATTATTGTTGATTTAAACTTTTGTCCCAACGTTACAGATGATAAAATAGTGACTCTGAGAAGTAAAGTAACTTTATTTGCCCTAAACAGCTAGAAATAGTAGGGCTACAGTTGATATCTTTCTCTAAAGCCCATACTCACTATTTACACATTTTCAAACGGCTGTCAACTCACTTTCCAAGTATGTATCCCAGTCATCTCTGCAAAGCTCAGATCCAACACACTGGAGAGTTAGTGCCATCCAACTCTGTATCTCCGGATGCAGATGTGGGTGGCTACCCCAGAGGCACAAACAAAGTGGCTCCTTGTCTTTGCATCTCAGGTTCCTGCAAAATCCCATTGTGCTCCCAGGATGCAGGAACGTTTTTATCCCTGACATCGCCTGGAGCCTCCCTAACCTGCTGAGCACTTAGCCTTCTGTGTCCACAGGTGTATCTGTTGTCTCTGGTGGTACAAGTTCCACACCTTCACTCCCATCTCTCTGGAACCTCATCAGCTGTCCTTATCCCCTGCAGGTTGTTCTCCACATACCAGGAACCCCTCCCAGGGACACCAACTGCTTACCTGGTACAAAGCAACCTGTATTCCATCCTATATTCTCTTATTGTCACTGTTCCCCCTTTCCTCACCTTGCTTCATGTGAACAGAAGTCTTATGATCCCCCCACAACTGCTCCCTTTCAGAAGCGGTCTTCCTTCCTCAGGATCCTCTCCCATTCACCCATCTGCTTTTCCCACACTCCTGTCAGCAGCTTTGACTCAAAGGCTTGGGATTACCTTTGAAGATTTTGTTATAGAGATAAACAAAGAACTATAAAAACACAGAGGGATCAATTAATTCTAGTTTTTGGGAATCAAGGAAGACATCAAAATGAAAGAGACTTTGGAGTTTGGCCTTGATACATGATTTCTAAATTAAAAAAAGCAACAACAACAAGAATTCAACCAGAAGGAAAATCCAGTCTTTTGTTGTCTCATTTGACTCTGAAGGATGAACACAGGGATATGTGATACTTGCTAAGTTGCCTGGGTTTCTAAGTCATTAAGTGCAGGCTGCAGCAGAGTCAGTGGGGCTTGGGAAGAGAGAGGTGGCAGTTGTCCACTGAATGCCTTTCCTGTTCCCTCCAGGTAAACTCTATATTAAAAGCAGCCGAGCTGAGTGAAATATGAGCGTGCTCCAAACAGTGGTCTGGGTCACCTGTCATAGCTGAACCTGTTGGGAAAAGGCACAATACCTGATTTTGAACACAGAATTGGCTGTCTTGATTCTGAATTTTTATTTCCTTTTTCTCCATCTCAAACTGGATGCCCTCCAAACTAGATATTAAAATAAAAACTTGTCAAATAGTAAAATATTCTGAACAGCACATTCAAAGCAAGGCATGAATGTTAACACCAGCCTGACCTGACAATAAAAAGTGGAATCATGTACTGGAAAGAAAATTGGATTTAGGTTTCAATAAACCAGAATTGGAATTCCAATTCTGTCACTTGACAGGGCTCCTAAGGAAAATCACTTTAACTGTCTGAGCACCCATTTACTCACTTTTAAAGTGATGCAAAATAAGAGACTTCTGGGACAACAGTAAACACACCAACATTTGCATTATTGGAGTCCCAGAAGGAGAAGAGAGAGAGAAAGGATCTGAGAAAGTATTTGAAGAGATTATAGTCAAAAACATCCCAAACATGGGAAAGAAAATAGCCATCAAAGTCCAGGAAGCACAGAGAGTACCAGACAGGATAAACCCATGGAGAAATGCAGCGAGTCACACAGTAATCAAATTAACAAAAGTTAAAGACAAAGAAAAATTATTAAAAGCAACAAGGGAAAAACAACAAATAACATACAAGGGAACTCCCAAAGGTTAACAGCTGATTTCCCAGCAGAAATTCTACAAGCCAGAAGGGAGTGGCAAGATATATTTCAAGTGATGAAAGGGAAGAACGTACAATTAAGATTACGCTACTCGGAAAGGATCTCATTCAAATTGGAAGGAGAAATCGAAAGCTTTACAGGTAAGCAAAAGCTAAGAGAATTCAGCACCACCAAAACAGCTCTACAACAAATGCTAAAGGAACTTCTGTAAGTGGGAAATACAAGAGAAGAAAAGGACCTACAAAAACAAACTTAAAACAATTACGAAAATGGTAATACGAACATACATATCTATGCACACCTTAAATGTGAATAGATTAAATGTTCCAACCAAAAGACACAGGCTTACTGAATGGACACAAAAACAAGACCCATATATATGCTATCTATAAGATACCCACTTCAGATCTAGGGACACATACAGACTGAAAGTGAGAGGATGGAAAAATATGTTTGATGCAAATGGAAATCAAAAGAAAGCTGGAGTAGCAATATTCATATCAGATAAAATCAACTTTAAACTAAAGAATGTTACAAGGGACAATGAAGGACACAACTTAATGATCAAGGGTTCAATCCAAAAAGAAGATATAACAATTATAAATACATAAGGCAAATGCTAACAGCTATAAAAGAGGGAATTGACAGTAACACAATAAGAATGGGGGACTTTAACACCTCACTTACACCAATGGAAAGATCATCCAGACAGAAAAATATTAAGGAAACACAAGCTTTAAATGACATAGTAGACCAGATAGATTTAACTGATATTTATAGGACATTCCATCTGAAAACAGCAGATTACACTTTCTTCTCAACTGCACAAGGAACATTTCCCAGGTTAGATTGCATCTTGTGTCACAAATCAAGCCTCAGTAAATTTATGAAAATTGAAATCATATCAAGCATCTTTTCCAACCAGCACTGTGAGATTAGAAATCAATTGCAGGGAAAAAAAGTGATAAACGCAAACACATGGAGGCTAAATAATACTTTACAAAATAACCAAGAGATCACTGAAGAAATCAAAGAGGAAATTAGAAAATACCTAAAGACAAATGACAAGGAAAACACAATGATCCAAAACCTATGGCAGCCAGCAAAAGCAGTTCTAGGAGAGGAGTTTATAGCAATACAATCCTACCTCAACAAACAAGAAACATCTCAAATAAACAATCAACCTTACACCTAAAGGAACTAGAGAAAGAAGAACAAACAAAGCCTAAAGTTAGTAGAAGGAAAGAAATCATAAAGATCAGAGCAGAAATAAAAGACATAGAAACAAAGAAAACAATAGCAAAGATCGATAAAACTAAAAGCTGGTTCTTTGAGAAGGTAAATAAAATTGATAAACATTTAGCCAGACAAATCAAGAAAAAGAGGGAGAGGACTCAAATCAATAAAATTAGAAATGAAAAAGGGGGACACTTACAATGGACACTGCAGAAATACAAAACATCATGAGACTACTACAGGCAACTCTAGGCCAATAAAAGGGACAACCTGGAAGAAATGGACAAATTCTTAGAAAGGTATAATCTTACAGACTGAACAAGGAAGAAATAGAAAATATGGACAGACCAATCACAAGAAATGAAATTGAAAGTGTGATTCAAAATCTTCCAACAAACAAAAGTACAAGGCAAGATGGCTTCAAAAGTGAATTCTATGAAACATTTAGAGAAGAGTTAACATCCATCCTTCTCAAACTCTTCCAAAGTATAGCAGAGGAGGGAATGCTTCAAAACTCATACTACAAGGCCACCATCACCGTGATACCAAATCCAGACAAATGTACTACAAAAAAGAAAATTACAGACCAATATCACTGATGAATATAGATGCAAAAATTGTCAACAAAATGCTAGCAAACAGATTCCAACAACACATTAAAAGGAGTATACACTATGATCAAGTAGGATTTATCCCAGGGATACAAGGGTTCTTCAATATATATAAATGAAACAATGTGACACACCATATTAACAAACTGAAGAATAAAAAGCATATGATCATCTCAATAGATGCAGAAAAAGCTTTTGAAAAAATTCAACACCAATTTATGATAAAAACTCTCCAGAAACTGGGCACACAGGGAACCTACCTCAATATAATAAAGGCCATATACAACAAACCCACAGCAAACACCATTTTCAATGGTGAAAAATTGAAAACATTTCCTCTAAGATCAGGAAGAAGACAAGGATGTCCACTCTCCCCACTATTATTCAACATAGTTTTGGAAGTTCTAGCCACAGCAATCATAGAAGAAAAACAAATTAAAGGAATACAAATAGGAAAAGAAGAAGTTAAACTGTCACTGTTTGCAGATGACATAACACTGTACATAGATAATCCTAAAGATGTCACCTAAAAACTACTAGAGCTAATCAGTGAGTTTGGTTAAGTGGCAGGATATAAAATTAATGCACAGAAATGTCTTGCATTCCTATATACTAACAATGAATAATCAGAAAGAGAAATTAAGGAAACAATCTCATTCATCATTGCAAAAAAATAATATAATACCTAGGATTAAACCTACCTAAGGGGACAAAAGACCCATACTCCAAAAACTATAAGACACTTATGAAAGGAATCAAAGATGACACAAACAGATGGAGAGATATACCATGTTCTTGGATTGGAAGAATCAATATTGTGAAAATGACTATACTACCCAAAGCAATCTACAGTTTCAATGTAACCTCTATCAAATTATCAATGGTATTTTTTACAGAACTAAAATTAAAAATCTTAAAATTTGTATGGAGACACAAAAAACTCCAAATAGCCAAAACAGTATTAAGAGGGAAAAAATGGAGCTGGAGGAATCAGACTCCCTGACATCAGAATATACTACGAAGTGACAGTAATCAAGGCAATATGGTAGTGGCACAAAAACAGAAATATAGATGAATGGAACAGGATAGAAACCCCAGAAATAAACCCATGTACCTATGATCACCTAATCTATGACAAAAGAGGCAAGGATACACAATGGAAAAAACAAAGTCTCTTCAATAAGTGATGCTGGGAAAACTGGACAGCTACATGTAAAAGAATGAAATTAGAACACTCCCTAACACCATATACAAAAATAAACTCAAAATAGATTAGAGACCTAAATGTAAGACTGGACACCACAAAACTCTTAGAGGAAAACATAGGAAGAACACTTTTTGACATAAATCACAGCAAGATCATTTTTGACCCACCTCCTAGAGTAATGGAAATAAAAACAAAACAAACAAACAAACAAACAAAAAAACAAATGGGACCTAATGAAACTTAAATGCTTTTGCAGAGCAAAGGAAACCATAAACAAGATGAAAAGACAACCCTCAGAATGGGAGAAAACATTTGCAAACAAATCAACAGACAAAAGAGTAATCTCCAAAATATATAGACAGCTCATGAAACTCAATATTAAGAAAACAAACACCCTAGCTCTTTTGTTAAAGCTTCTGCTTTGGCACCAAGATCTCTCCTCCTGCCCATCACCGCTCCTATGGCTCATAGCCACCTTGTCTCCTTCCAGCTGACTTTATATTTTCAAAGTTGAGGGAGAAGGCATCTAAAGCCTTCAAATGACATAGAAAACTTCTGTCATATTATTCAGCAGCAAGCTTAGCAGAAATTTCTCATCCTTTCCAGAATATAACTGTCAATCAGTTAGTAGAAAAACATTTAAAATGTAATTAAATTATTGAGTGGTTGCCTTCAAAATGGTGGAGGAGTAAGACGTGGAGATCAACTTCCTCCCCACAAATACATCAAAACTACATCTACATGTGGAACAACTCCTACAGGATACCTACTGAACACTGGCAGAAGACCCCAGACTTCCCAAAAGACGCCCTCAGGTGACTTACATGCAGAGACAGAGCCAAATCCAGAGCTAAACCCCAGGATCTGTGCGAACAAAGAAGATAAAGAGAAATTTCTCTCAGCAGCCCCAGGAGCAGCAGATTAAATCTCTACAAGCAACTTGATGAAACCTGCATCTGTGGAATACCTGACTAGATAACAAGTCATCCCAAAATTGGACTGTGGGAGCAAGGGTAGACTTGGAATTGGCTGTCTGCATCTAATTTATTTCTGGTTTTATGTTTATCTTAGTTTAGTACTTAGAGCTTATTATCATTGGTATATTTGTTTATTGATTTGGTTTCTCTATTCCTTTTTTAATTTATATATATGTATTTTTTTTTCTTTTGCACTTTCTGTGAGTGTGTATGTATATGCTTCTTTCTGTGATTTTGTCTGTAAGCTCTGGTTTTGCCATTTGTCCTGAGTTCTCAGTGTCCATTTTTCGTTTTTATCTTTTTTGTTTTGATTTTTTTTAGTATAGTTGTTAGCGCTTGTTATAATTGGTGGATTTGATTTTTTGTTTAGTTGCTCTCTTCTTTCTCTTCCTTTTTAAAAAATAATTTTCATTTTTATATTTTTAATATATTTATTCTATTTTAATAAGTTTATATTATATTATTTAGTTTCTTTCTTTATCTCTTTTTCTCCATTTTCTTCTGAGCCGTGTGGCTGACAGGGTCTTGGTGCTCTGTCTGGGTGTCAGGCCTAAGCCTCTGAGGTGGGAGAGCCAAATTCAGGACCTTGGTCCACCAGAGACCTCCCAGCCCCACATAATATTAAACAGCGAAAGTTCTCCCAGAGATCCCCATCTCAATGCTAATACCCAGCTCCACTCAACGACCAGCCAGCTACAGTGCTTCACACCCTCTGTCAAACAACTAGCAAGACAGGAAGACAAACCCACCTATTAGCAGTGAGTCTGCCTAAATTCACTCCAAAATACACCACCAGACCTGTTCCTGCCCACCAGAAAGACAAGATACAGCCTCATCCACCAGAACACAGGCACTAGTCCCCTTCACCAGGAAGCCTACATAAACCACTGAACCAACATTACCCACTAGGAGCAGACACCAAAAACAATGGGAACTAGGAACCTGCAGCCTGTGAAGCAGAGGTCCCAAACACAGTAAATTAAGCAAAATGAAAATACAGAGAAATACACAGCACATGAAGGAGCAAAGTAAACAACAGACAAACCAAACAAATGAAGAGTAAATAAGGAATCACCTGAAAAACAATTCAGAGTAATGATAGTAAAGTTATCCAAAATCTTGGAAATATAAGGGAGAAAATACAAGAATGGTTTAAAAAGAACCTAAAACCTAAGAGCAAACAAACAATGATGAACAACACAATAAATGAAATTAAAAATTCTCTAGAAGGAATCAATAGCAAAATAACAGGCAGAAAAACGGATAAGTGATCTGGAAGATAAAATAGTGGAAATAAGTACTGCAGAACAGAATAAATTTTAAAAAATGAAATGAATTGACGACAACTTCAGAGACCTCTGGGGCAATATTAAATGCACCAACATTCAAATTATAGGGGTCCCAGAAAAAGAAGAGAAAAAGAAAGGGACCAAGAAAATATTTGAAGAGATTATAGTTGAAAACTTCCCTAACACGGGAAAAGAAACAGTCAATCAAGTCCATGAAGTGCAGAGAGTCACATACAGGATAAATCCAACGCGAAACATGCTGACACATATTAATCTAACTATCAAAAATTAAATACAAAGAAAAAATATTAAAAACAGCAAGGAAAAACAACAAATAACATGCAAGGGGATCCCTGTAAGGTTAACAGCTGATCTCTCAGCAGAAACTCTGCAAACAAGAAGGGAGTGGCAGGACATAATTAAAGTGATGAAATGGAAAAAACTACAACCAAGATTATTCTAACCAGCAAAGATCTTATTCAATTTGGACAGAGAAATTAAAACCTTTACACATAAGCAAAAGCTAAGAAAATTCAGCACCACCACACCAGCTCTACAACAAATGCTAAAGGAACTTCTCTAGGCAGGAAACACAACAGAAGGAAAAGGCTTACAATAAGAAACCCAAAACAATTCAGAGAATGGTAATCTGAACGTACATATTGATGACTACCTTAAATGTATAAGGATTAAATGAACCAGCCAAAAGACATAGACTGGCTGAAAGGATACAGAAACAAGACATCTACATATGCTATCTACAAGCGACTGACTTCAGACCTAGGGACACACACAGACTGAAAGTGAGGGGATGGAAAAATGTAATTGGAAAGCAAAAGAAAGCTGGAGTAGCAATTCTCATATCAGACAAAAGAGACTTTAACATAGAGATTATTGCAAGAGACAAAGAAGGACACTACATTATGATCAAGGGATCAATCCAAAAAGAAGATATAACAATTGTAAATATTTATACACCCAACATAGTTGTACCTCAAAACATAAGGCAACAGCTAACAGCCATAAAAGGGAGCATTTACAGTAACACAATCATAGTAGGGGACTTTAACACACCACTTTCACCAAAGGACAGATCATCCAAAATGAAAATAAAAAAAGGAAAAACAAAATTTTAATGATACATTAAACAAGATGGACTTAATTGATACTTATAGGACATTCAGCCCAAAAACAGCAGAACACACTTTCTTCTCAAGTGCTCACTGAACATTCTCCAGGATGGAACATATCTTGGCTCACAAATCAAGCCTTGGTAAATTTAAGAAAATTGAAATTGTATTAAGTATCTTTCCCGACCACAACGCTATGAGACCGGATATCAAATACAGGAAAAAATCTGTAAAAAATACAAAAACGTGGAGGCTAAACAATACACCACTAAAAACTGAAGATATCACTGAAGAAAACAAAGAGGAAACCAAAAAATACCTAGAAACAAATGACAATGAAAACACAACGACCCAAAACCTATGGGATGCAGCAAAAGCAGTTCTAAGAGGGAAGTTTATGGCAATACAATCCCACCTCAAGAAACAAGAAACATCTCAAATAAACCACCTAATCTTACACCTAAAGCAATTAGAGAAAGAAGAACAAAAAAACCCCAAAGTTAGCAGAAGGAGTGAAATCATAAAAATCAGATCAGAAATAAATGAAAAAGAAATGAAGGAAATGATAACAAAGATCAATAAAACTAAAAGCTGGTTCTTTGAGAAGATAAAGAAAATTGATAAACCATTAGCCAGACTCATGAAGAAAAAAAGGGAGAAGACTCAAATCAATAGAATTAGAAATGAAAAAGGAGAAGTAACAACTGACACTGCAGAAATACAAAGGATCATGAGAGATTACTGCAAGCAACTATATGTCAATAAAATGGACAACCTGGAAGAAATGGACAAATTCTTAGAAATGCACAACGTTCCAAGACTGAACCTGGAAGAAATAGAAAATATAAGTAGACCAATCACAAGTAATGACATTGAAACTGTGATTCGAAATTTTCCAACAAACAAAATCCCAGTACCAGATGGCTTCACAGGCAAATTCTATCAAACATTTAGAGAAGAGCTAACACCTATCTTTCTCAAACTCTTCCACACTGTAGTAGAGGGAGAAACACTCCCAAGCTCATTTGATGAGGCCACCATTACCCTTATATCAGAACCAGAAAAAATGCCACAAAAAAAGGAAACTACAGGCCAATATCACTGATGAACATAGATGCAAAAATCTTCAACATAATACTAGCAAACAGAATTCAGCAGCACATTAAAAGGTTCATACTCCATGATCAAGTGGGGTTTATCCCAGGAATGTAAGGATTCTTCAATATATGCAAATCAATCAATGTGATAAACCATATTAACAAATTGAAGGAGAAAATCCATATGATCAGCTCAATAGATGCAGAGAAAACTTTCAACAAAATTCAACACCCATTCATGGCAAGGTACCATCTCATACCAGTCAGAATGACCATCATTAAAAAATCTGCAAACAATAAATGCTGGAGAGGGTGTAGAGAAAAGGTAACCCTCTTGCACTGTTGATGAGAATGTAACTTGATACAGCCACTATGGAGAACGATATGGAGCTTCCTCCAAAAACTAAAAATAGAACTACCATATGACCCAGCAATCCCACTACTGGGCATATACCCTGAGAAAACCATAATTCAAAAAGAGTTATGTACCACAATGTTCATTGCAGCACTATTTACAATAACCAGGACATGGAAACATCCTAAGTGTCCACTGACAGATGAATGGATAAAGAAGATGTGACACATATATACAATGGAATATTACTCAGCCATAAAAAAGAAATGAAATGGAGTTATTTGCAGTGAGGTGGATGGACCTAGAGTCTGTCATACAGAGTGAAGTAAGTCAGAAAGAGAAAAACAAATATGGTATGCTAACACATATATACGGAATCTAAAAAAAAAAAAACAATGTTCTGTACAACCTAGGGGCAGGACAGGAATAAAAACATAGAGAATGGACTTGAGGACATGGGGAGGGGGAAAGATAAGCTGGGATTAAGTGGGAGAGTGGCTTCGACATATATACACTACCAAATATAAAATAGATAGCTAGTGGCAAGCAGCCTCATAATACAGGGAAATCAGCTCGGCGCTTTTTGTCCACCTAGAGGGGTGGGATAGGCAGTGTTGGAGGGAGATCCAAGAGGGAGGCTGCTCACTATCACTAATTATTTGACAAATGCAAATCAAAACTTGCAAGAGGTATCACCTCACACCAGTTAGAATGGGCATAATCAGAAAATCTACTTACAAAAAATGCTGGAGAGGATGTGGAGAACAGGGAACACTCTTGCACTGTCAGTAGGAATGTAAATTGATACAGCCACTATGGAGAACAGTATGGAGGTTCCTTAAGAAACTGAAAATGGATTTACCATATGACCCAGCATTCTCACTTTTGGGCATATACCCTGAGAAAGCCATAATTCAAAAAGAGTCATGTAGCACAATGTTCACTGCAGCACTATTTACAATAGCCAGGTCATGGAAGCAGCCTAAATGCTCATCGACAGATGAATGGAGAAAGAAGGTGTGGTACATATATACAATGGAATATCATTCAGCCATAAAAAGGAATGAAATTGGGTCATTTGCAGAGACGTGGATGGACCTAGAGACTGTCATACAGAGTGTAGTAAGTCAGAAAGAGAAAAACAAATATTGTGTATTAACACATATATATGGAATCTAGAAAAATGATACAGATGAACTGGTGTGCAAGACAGAAACAGAGACACAGATGAAGAGAATAAATGTATGGACACCAAGGGGGGGAAGAGTGTGCTGGGTCGTGGTGGTGGGATTAATTGCAAAATTGGGATTGACATATATACACTAATGTGTTTAAAATAAATAACTAATAAGAATCTGCTGTATAAAAAAATAAATAAAATAAAATTCAAAAAATAAATAAAAGCTGTATCCAACAAAGGTCCACATCTCGTTGATGTGTCTAGAAGTACCTCCAATGATAGGGTGTTTACCCCTCACACAGCTGGAGTTTGCAATTCCTAGTGTATTTCTTCATGCCTTGATCAAAATATGCTCCCTTTGAGAATACTAGCTTAAGAAAGACATGGGAGACCAACTAAATGTGCAGACCCAGTTTAGATGTTGGTTCAAATAAACCAGTTAAAAAGATATTTTTGAGACAATTAAGGAACTTTGATTATGTTCTATATACCAAGGAATCGTTCATTTCATTGGGTGTGATAATGGCTATGGGGTCATGTAAGATAACCCTGCTGTCCATAACAGTGAAATAGGAAGTTGTGTGATGACAGGATGTCTGGGATTTGTTTTAAAATATTTGAACAAAGTGAAAAAAAAAAAACAACAGATGACATAAATAAATAAATAAATATAATGAGGCTAAAGAAATCTATTTCAATGACTTAAGATTTCGAAACTGAAGCTAAATTCAGCCTCTGGGCCCCAACACTGAATTAACTCTTGGAGACAGAGTTTTGGATGAAGTAGAAAAGAATTGCTTTATTGCTTTGCCAGGCAAAGGGGGCCACAGAAATTGTAAATTCAGGAACTAAGAATTAAGAACTTTCTTCATGTGCTAAATAATGAAGCAATGTGAGAATCCCATGAAGGTGATAAAGGAAGAGTATTATGGGATTCACATGAGAAATCAAGCAGGTATTGGAAAAAGAGAAATTTGATGTGATAAAACCAGAAAGTATTCCCCTAGAGAAAGTTCTGATAGACCCACCAGCTGCTTACTGAGAAGGAACCACACCAGCTGCTTACTGAGAAGGAACTACGACAGCATTTCCTAAACTGACTTCTCAGGAAAGAACTTCAATCATATCAGCTGCTTCATGAAAAATACAGGTTTCCAGGGTGCAAATTCTGCAGACAATATTTCAGTCTTGGAGGTTGGCTTTTGCACGTCAGCACATCACATTTCTCCTAGACTCTGAATAAAACATTAGAAGCACCTTGAGCTTCTTTAGCTTGGCATTTCTCAAAACAGTTTGGCTACTAACACTTTATTAAAGAGTTAAGCTATGTTAATATACCACGACACCAATGTCCCCAGGAGTCCCCTTTTGAAAATCAAATTGTTGCAAGGACAGGTGAGATGCTCAGGAGTCCAGATTTCCCTTCCTGAGGCCATGGAGGGATTACAATTCTAGACTCTTAATTAGGTTGAGCCATTGGAATACACTCTGGATGATGGCATGTGAGTAAGAGTGAGGTAGCCCTATGTATCCAGCAGGACATTAATGCATCTCAGATGTTCAATTGAAGAGAATAGAATGGAGGGAACGCTTATAGAGACATGGGCAAGGGTAAGACAGCAACAGGTGATGGGGAAGCATCCGAGGGATAGATGACCAGGGAGAGGTTATCACCCAGCTCTGAGGAGGGAAGGGAGCAGCGGTATTGGAACCTGGTGTAAACATAGCCATGGGACCAGAGCCGCCACTTACAGGTCACGCCGCTGCTTAGAGGTGGCTGTTAGGAATACATGCACATGTAACCCAACCTCTTTCTCTCCTGCCCTCTGACATTCCATCAGTGCCTCCCACTGGCTGAACCCAGCTGGAAGCCAGAGGTGAATGGGGACCACACCGGAGCTCTGGGTGGAAGGCAGCTTCCACCCCTCTTCCTCCCGTGATCTTTCATAACCTTCTTTCCATCCTTGCATGGCATTGTTTTCAAGATGGCAGCAGCACAGAGTGGAAGGGACCGTTCTGATCATCACCCACTGGAACTGCAACCCATGTCGATGTGAGCCAAACGAGAGATAAACTTTGCTGTAATAAGCTCCTGAGTCTTTACTTTTACATCAGCTCATGTTAATTGCCTTGGTGAATATACTAATCAAGGGGCTTCCCTGGTGGCGCAGTGGTTGAGAGTCCGCCTGCCGATGCAGGGGACACGAGTTTGTGCCCCGGTCCGGGAAGATCCCACATGCCTCGGAGCGGCTGGTCCCGTGAGCAATGGCTGCTGAGTCTGCGCGTCCGGAGCCTGTGCTCCGCAACGGGAGAGGCCACAACAGTGAGAGGCCTGCGTACCGCAAGAAAAAAATATATATATACATATATATATATATATATATATATATATATACACTAATCAAGAAGTTGGTAGTGGATCCTTGACAAACAGCCTTTGCAATTACCATATATATGTATTTCTTAATCAGATCTATACTAATCTGTGTACTAATTTAATTCAGTTGTATAGGTTTGTTCATATCACATGACTTCTTTTGTCATCTTCCTAAGGCCTCTGAGAGTTGTGATAAACACCTGCCTAAATACACACCCATCAAAATTGTGGTGCCCAAAGTGGGAAAACCAATGAAACGATATCCTTTCGAGAATGTTACCTTAGCCAGACATATTTCTGCCTAGATATTTTACGTGCTACAAGTGCAATTTTGAAAGAATGAATGCAGATTTCGTCAAAACAATGCTGGATAGAAGGCTTACTATCAGATATTTCTCCTAACTAGTTATAGTTAGTAGAAAGATACAGTAATCTACTACTTATCGCCTGCCATAATTTTAGACTGTTCAAAATTAAACTATCCCGATGTCATTTAATGAATGAAAAGTGTGGGTGGGACTGCATTTATAAAGAAAATTACCAAAATTTTAAAAATCCCAGCCCTTTTTGACCATCTGCTATTATCCAGATTTCACACTTACATATAATTTAAAAGTGCTTGCAAATTGTAAACCCTGAGGGTTAAAAGAATAACATGATTTACCTGTAGGCAAACTAAAGGATAAAGATGCACCTTCATCTAACTGAGAGCTGACACTCTCTGCTCTAGAGCACACTGCCTACCACCACCGCTGCCTTGATGTATTACTCTTTTGCGGCCAAAGTTGGTTTATCCTGTGCAATATTTTACTGCATAGTATTTCTCATTTGATTTTTATTATGCATTCAGAACGCTTCCTCTCTGAATGTTGTTCAATGAAATATTTATAACATTGCAGGCCATTAAATAAACAAGAAATCCCATTCTGGGTTTGTCTGCCCTCTGCAAACCTTTTATTTCAGCAAAGTTCATTCCCTGGAAGACCTCACAGCACCCAGAGAATGGGCCGCCTTTGGCAATGCCCTTTCTTTGCTGCTCATTCTTTATTTACATCATGCAAGCCGGTATTGAAAGCTAAATAAAAGTGCATTACAAACATGTCAGCTGAATATGTAGTCATATTTTGCCATATTTGATTTAGATTATCCTTAAGGAGCAAAACCATAGATACATGTGAAGTTTCATTCAAACCCAACCTCAATTTTCTCTCTCTGGGGAAGAAATCACAAAGTCAAAAATTGGTAAACAGCATATTTATACTCTTGAAACACCATATACTATTAAAAGTGTGTTTTTAAAATTATGTACATGGTAGCATATTGTACAAATCGTTCTGTATTTTTAAAACCCAAATCATTTATTTATGTGTTGTACATGTTGATGCATCTTGATTTAATTCATTCAGCTTAGCTACTGCTTACAATTCCATAATCTGAAAACTGAGAACACTCCAAGAAATTTTTGTCTTGTGTACATGGATGAATAATGTGGCCGTTTATTGTGAAGTAAAACTATGGAGGAGAGAAGGAAACTATGGAGGTAGAGATCAGGAGATTATTGGATATGTTTTATATCCTTATTAGACACACAGATGGAGGAGAGCAGCGGGATTGGTGTTAAAAGGAAGAAAGGAATTGACAGGGAAAAGGAATTTAAATAACGGAATGGTCTAGAGAGAAATTCTAGATAAGGGACAAAAGGTGTTCAGTTTCCTGAGGACTAGAAAATCTAATATTTAGAGATCAAGAAGAATTCAAGAAGATGGGAAGCTGGCTGTCAGGTGGGAGGAAAACCATCCGTGCCACTTATGTTTGTGCATGCTTGTGTGTGTGTGTGCGTGTTTCTGCGGCCCCGATTTTGTTCTGCCGTCCACCTGGCCATCGCTGTAACTGTTCCACGTGGTTTAAATTACCATAGCTTCACTGTCAATCCTGAAATCCTTCTCTCTCTTGCAGCCAAATCCCTCTTCCTTACTTTGTTTTACAAGTGGTTTAACTGTGCTTTGATATTTCTATTAAATGTTATTGGCTCTTTTGAGTCAATTTTCATGCGTCTTTCCTCACATTTTCCAAAACTTTATTTCACTGTCCTGCATTATTGTGACTTTCTTGCCATTTAAAGATGATATTATAGCTCAACACAATGCCAGGTCATGATTGTGCTCTCTGAGGGCAAATTATAATGTTCTCATGCCTTGGGCACCACTTGATTATGGACCATGGCATACAGATGGTAATAAGAGATTTAAATACAATGTTCATGGTATTTGTAGCCATTAAATAGATAACCTAATCACTTCATAATAATACCTCATGTGGAAGACAATAAATTATTTCATTGTTCTCTTGTTGGCTATAAAATAATAATTTTCTGTATTTTCCTTCTATTAAATATTAAATGTATGGAAGATAATCCATCTGGTCATTTAAATCTGGGTTTATAATATGTCTTCTGTGCATGTACAAGCCTCTTTTTTTTGCTATTTTTTCTTCCATAAATATTTCCAATACATATACTTATTACTTCATTTATCAGTCTTTTATTTAGTGAGGCAATAATACACGGACAGCAAAAATTAATGAGTGAGCTGTCTGGGCCATAATTTTAATTAACCTTCACTGCTTTTATTTTTAGTATTTCTAATTTGAAAGTAAATACTAGATCGTACACACAAAATTATACCTTAAAACATCATCGCCAGATAGATATAAAGCAAGCACGTGGCATTGTGAGAAAAAAAGATTCTTAAATCAACTGTTGAAAGATTCCTTAAAAGGTTCAAAAGTAGGTACAATGTTAAAACCAGACCCACAAAATATAAAACAAGCATCTTTCACAGCGGGTACACAAATGTTTTGAAGTGTTAGATTTTAGAATGATTAATCATCAGGCAACTAGATATTTAGATAGATTCAATTTTAGAAAAAAAATAATTCTAGATGAATTATCATGAATGAAAATATGAAATACCACTGGAATTGAGAATAGAAAAAGTTTGGCCAGCTCCATGGCTTCTCCCCATGATGTCTTCTTCTCTGCTTCCAGAAGTGATGAGCACTATAGTTAATCTAAGCCTCGACTTCCTGCCTTTGAAATGGACCAAAATGCCTCTATTAAGAACCACAATAATCTCTAATACACACTGTCTCAACTATGATATTGGCCAAAACTAAAAGTACTTCATTAAGGATGGAAAAACAAAGACCAGTAATAGGGAAAATACAGCAAATCAAAGGAAAGAGATTGCTGGGGGTCCATGGGTCAATTTCATAACTGATGATATGAGATATAAGAAGAATGAAATGTCTTCTTATCAACAATAGCTTTAGTGAAGGGTTTGTTTGAAAATGGCCAAAGGGCCCCCAAATTGCAGGCCTCCTGGCTGGGAGCCTGGTCTGCATGGCTAAGAAAGACTGTTTCTGCTTTCAGGGATTCTCCAACAGTAGGTGTTTCAACACCTAATTCAGGTTGTTCTTCCAAATTGAGAAAAAATGTAACTTAATACGTACTTGGTTAAGGGCTGGGGAGAGTCACTCTAGAGCACTGGTCCTTAACAGGGGTGATTTTGCTCCCCTCCATGCCCCACCAGAGGACAGGGAGTAACAGCTGGAAACATTTCTGGTTGTCACAACTGTGGGATCACTACTGGCATCTAGTGGGTAGAGGCCAGGGATGCTGCTAGTCATCCTAGGACGTACAGGTGAATTACTGTACACCCTCATGGTGTACAGTAATTCACCTCCATGGTGAATTACTATCCAGTCCAAGGTGTCAGGGGTGTCCAGATTGAGACACCCTATTCTACAGAATTCCTCCACAGGAACAGGTGGGATCATGTGGTTTCCCTCCAACAAACATCAAATGCAAAAATCAGAACCAAGATCCCTCTTAGAAATGGGGTAGATTAAGAACAAATGAGTTTATAAATGAAAACTTACTACAAATTTGCATTATCAGAAAGATTAAAGAGGATGCTGCACTCGTTTAAAAAAACAGAGCAGTGAAATCTGAAGAGGATGTCAAGAGGTAAGAAACAACTTAGGAAAATATTCTCAGTGAAAACAAACAAACATGGTCACCAAATGAATGCAAGTAATGGTGGCCATGGTGGTCAAATGAGAGGTTGAAGAAAGTATAGTCAGTTTGTTAAAATTGATGGCCCTAGAGCTTGTCAGGGGACATTAAAGACAATTACGAAAGTATAAAAATAGGAGATAAACCAAACAGAGAGGATATATAGACACATATATGTATATATACATACTTCTGGAAGCAAGAAAGAGCAGAAGGAAGAAATATAATGCTTAAATACATGACAGGAGGGAAATATTAAAGAGAAATTCTTGAATCTTTAGATCAAAAAAGTTGAGAGATTACTGGGTGAAATTAATTATTTTGAAGAGAGTGTTTTCAAATTCCATAACCCATTTGGGAAACAAATCAAAAGGAAAAGTAATTAGACTTTTTCTATGAAACATTTAGTACAGAGAGGCAATTCCAGGACAACAATTACACCCCTTGGTATGGTGGTTGCAACAACTAGTGAGAAGGTGCATGACGGACGTCTTGCCTGGTGCCTGCCCAGTGCCCAGGGCACTGGGTGTTGAAAAGAACTGTTGATGTTTCAGGTAGAAAGTGACTGAGGCTCTGAGGACTGCACTTTGCCCCAAAGTGAATGACGTTCCATTGAATGACTTTGATTCTGGGAATGACAGAATCACTTCATTACTTTGAAAAATAACTCCGGCAGCAGAATTGAAAAAGGAAAATCCAGGCTTAAAGAAGGGTAGTAGAGAGTATTTTACGAAAATAAGGAAACTGCCTATAAGTTCTTTAACCAAGTCAGTGCAGGGGAAATGGAGAGCAGGGTAGAGATGTGAGCTATTTCAGAAGTGTAATCATAAGACAAATAATTCCAAGTGCAGGAGTGGCAGCTGGGAACAAGATCGGCTTTATATTTTTAAGGTTATAGAGCATTTTTAGATGAAAAAGAAATGCAAGTGTGGTGTCTGAGGAAATAAAATTATATCTTCAACTAGAACATAGGAGAATGATCTTTACTTTATGTTAATAGCTAAGTGCTTAGTAAATTTACACAATGAATATTTAGCGTATTCATTTCTGTGCTTAGTCCTGGGGATAGAGAGGCAAAAACACACTCCCCTCCAATTTTTAAAGTATGTGTAAGGATATTGGAGGACACACACACGTGCATAGGAGCATTTTATATGTGCACTGCTAGGCGCCGGATCAGAGGGAAGTGTGCTAAGTGGTGCATATGTACAGGGCAGGGTGAGAGGGTTACCCGGAGATCACATCTAACCTGCATCCTGAAAATGAATGGGCCTAGGAGGCAAAACTGAGTGGGGAGGTGAGACCAGGTGGATGGAGTGTGAGGGATAAAGTCGGAGGGACTTAGAACCAGAGACATTCCCAAAATTATTACCTTCCAACTAAATTCTAAAAAAGACTCTACTGGTCATTAACAGCGGGGTTATTCTGAACTCAACAAGGTGAGGTAACTTTTTGGTATTATTAGTAGAGATGATTTTCAGCAGCCCTCTCAGCACTAGTTCTAGATACAAAGTAGGATACCACGGGTGCTTTGTTTCTTTTATACCAGCGTGTTTTGCTGGCATGAGGCTGGACATGATGGTGAAGATGATGGTAAGGGTGACTAGGAGGATGATGGTGGTGATTCTCCACAGTGGGGGTAGTAATAAAAATTAACCCTTATTGGGTGTCTCTGCGTAAAAGTCACTGTTCTTAAACTCTCATCCAAGGCTGAAAATAAAAGCACACATTGAATGATTTCTTATCACAAAGATGATTTAGCTACTGCTGACTCCACCCTGATAAGTAAAATGCAGGTTATTATTTTTCAGTTAAAATTTCTTTGCCAGGTTCCCACCTCCCCACCAGTTTCCCAAACAGTGGAATTTGACAACATACATCAAAATTCTCTCTAATTGATAGTACTGGCTGCTTTCTAAACTCTCTTTTTATGAAGTATAAAACTGGTAAATTAGTGGACATTTCAAAACAATGTAAAATTCCTTTAGCAACTCAAAAGATTCCAGAAATATTATGAGATCAGGTTGCTTTTTCTCAGAATTACTGTCATTTTATTTCCTTATTTCAAATCTGGCTATAATCACATTCACTAGATCTAGAAGTTTCAGATGAGTTGTTCCCCCCATTTTTATGTTTTTCATGTGAAAATTTTAAATTATTCTATGACTTTATTTTAGTCGACCTAAGCCACAGTTCCTTTTTAAAACTTTTTATTAAGTGTCCATCTCCAGATTTGTTCTTTGTTCAGTCTCCTGTGTCTTATGACCATTGAGGGTGGACCATTCACAAGACTGACTTTGGATATTTGCCTTCAGCAATGTTTTATTTCCTACCGTAAATCAACCTAATGTGGTGAAGAAAGGATACCATTAAATTAATGCCTACACTTCAGGGAGGTACAGCTACACTTTTATTTTGAAGGATTGCCTTAAGGTCAGCCATAATTATCACAGAGATTTTAATAGACATATTTCAACACTGGCTCAATGCAAGGCAGTCTTGGAAGCATACGGTGTAAATCACAGATACGAGTCTATTCTCTCAGTGAGTATAAAAGAAAACCCATATTATTTTAATATTTAGAGATTCTTTACACTGGCCATGTTTTACTTTTACTTCTTCACCTTCAACTCATTATGGACTGAAAGCTTGTGTACCCAACACCCAAATTCATAAGTTGACACCCAAAACCACAATGTGATAGTACAAGGAGGTGGGCCTTTGGGAGGTGATAAAGTCATGAGGGTGGAGCCCTCATGATGAGATTAGTGTCCTCAGAAAAGAGACCCCAGGGAGCTCCCTTGCTCCCTCTGCCACATGAGGACAGAGTGAAAAAACAGTCATCTACCGACAGAAGCAGTTTCTCGCCTGACACTGAATCTGCTTGTTCTTGGACTTGGACTTCCCCACCTCCAGAACTGTGAGAAATAAATTTCTGTTGTTTACAACCCACCTAGTCTATGATACTTCATTACAGTTTGTCCTGAAATGACTAAGATACTCAAAATTTGACTACGAGTACAGATCATGATTATGGCATAACTCGTGTGTATGTGTGCGTGCGCAAGCATTCACAAATGGCAAGCATCTCTGTATTAAGAACTTTTGTTTTCAAAGAGAATTATGATGTTACCAAGAAATAAATCTCTGTTGAGATCAAGTCTCTGAGGTTTGGGATTTTTTTTTTTTTTAATGCAACATACGTTAGTGTATCCTGACTAATACACATGCCACATAGGGTCATTGACATTATTCATCACATTAAACAGAGAATACTTACTGAGAGAAGGGTCTGGCCCAGGGGACATGCTCAGTAAATGTCAACTCTTGTTACTATTATTTTTGATTGGGTTGTTTGTTTTTTTTTGATATTGAGCTGCATGAGCTGCTTGTATATTTTGGAGATTAATCCTTTGTCTGTTGCTTCGTTTGCAAACATTTCTCCCATTCTAAGGGTTGTCTTTTCATTTTGTTTATGGTTTCCTTTGCTGTGCAAAAGCTTTTAAGTTTAATTAGGTCCCATTTGTTTATTTTTATTTTTATTCTCATTGCTCTAGGAGGTGGGTCAAAAAAGATCTTTCTGTGATTTATGTCAAAGGGTGTTCTGCCTATGTCTTCCTCTAAGAGTTTTATAGTGTCTGGCCTTACATTTAGGTCTTTAATCCATTTTGAGTTTACTTTTTTGTATGGTGTTAGGGAGTATTCTAATTTCATTCTTTTACATGTAGCTGTCCAGTTTTCCCAGTACCACTTATTGAAGAGACTGTCTTTTCTCCATTGTATATACTTGCCTCTTTTGTCATAGATTAGGTGACCATAGGTGCATGGGTTTATCTCTGGGACTATTATTTTTAGTAAAGAGTCTGATATACAGTCCTTTGTTGATAAATAGGTTGTGTCAATTAATGAACTAATGCAGGATCAGCAATTAATCTCGTCATTACAGACGTAGGGTCCTGACAGGGAAGGTGAAACACACTAGCAGACATCACTGGAAAGGGCTTTAACCAAGGGACTATTTACCAGGTAAGGACAGAGTCATGGGAAACCCTCAGGAGATGACCAAGGACCCAGAGACACACTACAGAAGAAATTGTTATACCCCACAGGGCTGATGGGACAAGGGGAGCGGGGCTACTAGGATAAAGAAGAGCTGTAACTGGAAGCAAGAGCTACCTCATGGAGCTGTGGCCTTTGGGTGAGGAAAGACCCTGTTAATCTCCCCTTGGAAGGCAGGCTGCCAGGGGAGTAAACATCCCATGCTTTCCTCCCGTGCCAGTCTCCTGCTGGAGCCCATGGTTCAGGGAAGCTCAGCTGATGCAGCCCAAGGAGGTCGGGAGCACAGAGCAAAGTGTGGTTCAAAAGGGCAAACAGCCCAGTAACAAACAACAGGG
This sequence comes from Orcinus orca, assembly GCF_937001465.1. Taxonomy (NCBI): domain Eukaryota; kingdom Metazoa; phylum Chordata; class Mammalia; order Artiodactyla; family Delphinidae; genus Orcinus; species Orcinus orca. Next base: position 104,289,760 of record NC_064567.1, read on the forward strand.
GGTGGGGAAGCCTTACACACCATGTGCAACCACCAGAGTTCTGATTCTCAGCACAATGGCCTATTGGAATTCTGATTTTATTCCCCCAGTCTCAGAGAATAATCTCTCTTAGATGGAGGGAAGAGCTGAGCAAAGATGACATCAAAGACCATCAAAGGAGAGGGGCTGTCTCTCCTGGAGATTTAGGGCTATCACCTCACCTGCCAGCTCCCATCTCTTCACTGTGTCTTTTTTTTTTAGTATTTATTTTATTTTTGGCAGTGCTGGGTCTTAGTTGCGGCACAAAGGATCTTCGTGTGGCATGAGGGATCCTCTCTAGTTGTGGCGCATGGGCTTAGTTGCCCCACGGCATGTAGGATCTTAATTCCCTGACCAGGAATTGAACCCACATGCCCTGCATTGGAAGGTGGATTCTTAACCACAGGACCACCAGGGAAGTCTCTTCACCGTGTCTTGAGAAAGAAGCAATTTAAAAAGTGGAGCAGTCACAGCAACAAAGTAAATAGCTTATAATTATTATGACAGTGATCACAAGTTAAGCTCTCCATCCTAACATCTCTACTCACTACAATCCTTTCTTTGGATCCACTGTTTCCACTCGCCTTCTCTGAGCTCTTCACCACATGTCCTAACATGCAACATGTCACCTGCTCTGTTTCCTAAGAAGAGGGCATGTGGAGAATCCTGAGATTTCACATCAGACAACATAGATTTGGACCTAAATTGCACAAATCATCATGTAGCTTCTCTTAAAGATGATGTATCTCTGTGAGTCTTCTTTTACTCATTAGTTATAAAGATAGGTGATTGTGAGGATTATGTTCAAGAACTTACATGGTTATTTCCAGTTTACATTTTGTCTTCTTTCAATCTCTGAGAGGTATTACAGAAGAATGACCAATGAGGCAAAATATAAACATTTTAATAAAAAAAATAAATTCATAGGTTAGTCCTTCTTTGAAATAGGTCTGCTCTTCAGAAAAGTATCACTGAAATGGTATTCTTTTAACCAAATATTAGGTGGGTTGCTCTGGGGGGAATCACGTAACAAACAATGGAAACCCAAGAGTTCATTGTTCTTTTGAGGAACCAGTGCACAGAAAGCAGGTCTAGAAGTTTCCTTAGTGGTCCAGGAGTCTCCATGGAGGATGGGGTTTTGGCCAACCCTGCCTTCCTGGTATTATCATGTGCTATCTTGTGAATGAGGCAAACTCAACTCTGATTCATCATCCACCTGCAGGACGGAACCTCTGAGGTCTTAATGCTCCTGGCCATGGTGGGCTGACCCCAGAAGGGGTCAGGCTGTGCTGTCTCATCCTCCCCAGGCCTGGGAGCAAGTATAGTAGTGAATATAGTCCCTACTGCCCTTAGCAGATTACACACTTTAAATTTATTTCCTAAAGGGAAGGTTATTTGGAGGGAAATTCAGAATAATTATGCTGACTCAACCTTAACTGCCAACACTCAAGACAAGTAGTTTAATCTACTCTTGCAGGAGAAGTTTGCTAGTGGAAAGCTCAGATACAGGAAATTGGCAGAAATATTCTGAGTTTTCTATTTATAGGAGGCTTGGCAGGAGCAAAGGAGAGAATATATTACTTGAAATGTGCTTACTGAGTTTTTTTCTTTAACAACACTGGAAATAGGAAGTACTTATGAAGACTTTTAAAGCCATATAATGACAACTGTAAAAAGTACTCTGTAATGACAGTATGAAACCCCTTTCTAAAATTATGTGTTAAACCCATATAAGCCTTCATTTCCAAATAGCCTGATCAGACTTAGTAATACATTATTGGAGAAAAAAAACTCATTGAATATGATTATATTTTTTCCACTGTAGGGAAGATTCAGTCTCAGGTTTAATTTTAGTAAATTATCAGGATCCATGGACATTTCCCCATCAATAATTCTTTAAGCACATTATTATTGAAGAGCTACTGTATACTCAGCATCATGCTAAGTGAAACAGGGGATAAAGAAGAAACACAAAGCAAGGCTCCCATCTTAGTACAGCCTTTGGTCCTTTGAGGAGATGAACATCGATGTTCAAAAGTCAACCGTGTAAAATCATCCATAATCAGTGTTATAGAACTTTAAAGGTGAGAGAGTCCCACTGCACTGGAGTATACAAGTGACACTCCTCCGAGGTAACTTGGGGTGGCACTTGCTGAGAAATATGAGGAAGTGAAAGAAAGAGACTATTTCACAGGAGAGAAATCACCTTAGGAAGTATCACTTCCAGGCCCCCAGACTAAATACTTACAACATGACTACTACTGGCAGGGGTGCATGTTTTGCTGGGTCTTAAAGAGAAAAGTAGTCCTACTGTTCCCAATCCCACTAGTGGCTCTGAATTCAGAGGCCTGGGTGAACAAGGAGGATCTGTTAGTGCTGGTATAGAGGCTCCCAGGGTATGTCTTCCTTTGTGAAATCCCAGGGTATTGTGGTCTCTGTCACTTTGCACTGGGTTTGTAACTGAAAACCAAGTGGAACCCCATCAGCTTCCCAAATCTCCTCCAACTGAAAACCTCCATATAAGCAGTGTGATTATTTTTAACCTTTTACTTTTTAAAGAACAGCACTCATATAAAACTACTACCTGGTATCTAACAGCTTGGCCTGCTTTGAAATTCACATAATTGGAACAGCTCTTCATGCATTGTTTTGTATCTCCCTTCAAAACTGTAAGATTCTTCTACATGGTATGGGTCTCCAGTTCATTGGTTTCCATTGTTATGTAACATTCTGTTAATAAATGCACCAATCGGTATGTCCAATCTACCACTGATGTATATTTGGGTTGTTTCCAAGTTTTGGGGGGTTAATTTGAATAATGCTCCTATGAACATTATTTATTTCCCTCGGTGCACATATTCACACATTCTGTTCTGAAAACACTTAGGACTGAAATTACTGGGTCATAGGATATGTGTATGTTCAAAGTGAATAAATAATGACTGACTGCTATCCAAAATCATTGTGTAAGTTACAGTCCTACCAATAGGACTCTGGATTCCCACTGATCTACCTACTTACCAAACATTTAGTATTGTCAATTTTTTTTCTTAGTCATCTTGGTGAGTGTATAGTGTTATCATATTGTAAACTTAACTTTAATTTGCTTTATTACTAAAGAGGTGAATCAGACATTTAAAAAATATTTTTTATTGTTTATATGGATGCCTTATTTTACAAAGCACCACTTCTCCTGCATAGTTTTTCATTGCATTGTGTGTTTTATTGTTGTTGTGATTATAGATTATTTATGTATTCTGGATCCCAGTCCTCTGCTGTACGTATTGTAAATACCTTTTACCTGACTATGACTTGATATTTCTCTCTCTTATCTGTGTCTGCTCTCAAAGAAGGAGCATCATTTTAATGTAGTCATATTCTTCAATCTCTTTCTTTTTAGGCTACACTTTTGTATCTTACTAAAGAAATCTTTGCCTTCCCAAGGTTCATGAAGATATTTGTCTATTTTATCTTGCAAAGCCTTTTTGTTTTTCACTTTGGCCTTACAATCCACCTAGAATTGTTTTCTGTCTTTGTATAAGTTAATAATCAGGTTCATCTGAATTTCATACAGCTATCCAAAGGAGAGAAGTAAGCAACGATTACCAGAACCTGAGGCCAACCCACAAGGAAGAAGCTGCAAGAATGACAACCTGGATTTACTCTTCTCTCTCCCTCTGGTCACATGTCAGGACTCTTACCAGCTGAGATAAAAAATGATACACTTGAGCTCAGCCTCTCTGGGCAGAGGGCAAAGTGGAAACTGGAGTGTAGATCTGAATGGACAAACCAAAGGTATTTGAAACATCAGGACCACTGCATTCTATTAAAGCCAGTCATAAATATTCCTCGAGATGGATCAGATTGGCAAAATAAAGCAGAGCAGTGCGTAATTAGGCAACACATCACCTGCTAAAAAACAGACCATTAAATTATTAAAGTCTTGATGAATAAAATAAAGAATGAATTGCCTAATTATATATTAAGCTGTATATAAGATGTAATGAGATATCTCTACTGGAATCAGAATGCCATCCATTTGTTTTGAGGTTTTGCTTCCAGGAAAAAAAATCTTAATTTCTTCCCCATCATTTTATCCCTATCACTGAACATCACACTAATAGAAATTGCAATTGTATCTATAACACATTCAGAAAACAGCTTTTATTTTGTTTGTTTTTGCTCAGAGTTAATAATAAGTTAGTTCTTCAATAGAATCAAGAAATAAAAAAAGCAAACATAGGGCAGAGAAAATAGAAATCTTAAAAGAGATGTGTTGTGATTTTACCCACAGAATTCACCAGCCAAAGGGAGTAAAAATACAAATCTGTGCATTAAAATTACAATAGACACAACAGAGAAAAATCCCGCCAACCTTTCCGCAGTAAATCCCCGGACTCCCCAAAACCCCTTCTGCTCAAGTGGAAGTCCTGGGGTCTCAAACCGTGGTTGTCAAAGTCTGATGTTTGCCCCACAGGCTGGTGCAGCATCTCCTGACTGTGCCTACCCTTCAAGGTAAAGACTCCATGATGCCCTGTGATTTCCCTGAAGCCTTGCTTCCCCGAGTACCCCGGCTCCTATTCAGGCCACAGGGCTGCCAGGAACATCTGGCACTTGGAGGGCTGGTCCCTGGGACACAACCGACCCAGTCCAGTGTTGGAGGATTGGCAGGTAACTAAGGGGCACTCTCCCACCTCACCTTTGACATCTGCAGCCCCCCACCCCGGGCTGCCCCATGCCCTGCCTGTACCCCAGCAGGACCACCGCCCCTGGAGAGGCCCTATGGGAAGTATCTCTCTGTTTGTGGGGCAATGCTGCTGCGCATCCTTCTGTCCACAGACCCCATCCTTAGTCCCTCGGGTTCTCTGTCACTGATTTTCTCCTATTTTCTCTCTGCTTGTTCTTGTCTTCTAAATATTCTTATTTTTGTAACCGAGGCATAATATGAGGCAGAGGAAAACTCTAAAGGTTTGTTCTGTTTATATTTTATGTTATTTCTACGTTTTATTCTAGGTAGTTGCCTCACCTGTTTCTTCTGCACCTGGGCTCTTCCTGCCCCAGACCCGCCTGTTCCTTGTGCAGGAGCTCCCAGTGTGGCCAGATCTGCACAGATTTTCCACTTGCAGAGAGCAGGCTTTGACTTCCAGGGTTTCTAATTAAGACAAAACAAAGCACTAAAACAAACAAGTGAAAGTGAAAGCAAGGGAAGCATCCTGCTCTCTCTTACATCAATGACCCAACACTGACCCAACTAAGAGGATGGGAGCAGAAGCTGGTAACACAGGAGGGTCGCTGCATTGCACAGCGGCTCCAGTGACAGTCACGTGGTCAGGACCATGGGACTCTCCCCATCTAAGGGGAGCTGGGCAGAGAAGCCCACCGTAGAGGACTCTTCGTTTTGGTAGCCAGAATTTATGATACAGTTTGGTCAACTGCAGTTCTCCCCGGCAGAACCACCCCCTACATGCACACCAAAAGAGAGGAAACATTTTGCTTTTAGGTCTTTTTTAATATAGTTGAAATGGAAATGAATTTTTGAACACAACAGAGAAAGTCTGAGGGTGCTACTTCCAAGTTTATTTCAAAAGACTCAATTGCAGAAGGGGAAAATAAATGAGCTTTTGCTTATTAAACTACTTTGTAAACTTAAAGAAGCCTGTTGGGGCAATACAGACACCCACTACTTCCCAAGCTCACTAGTCAGTATATCCGGCATAAATGAGGCTCCCCGCTCACAGGTACTAGGGAAAACAATGCATCTGGAAGCCACAGTTCGACTTCTGATTGCTCTGCTAAAACCATAGAAAGCACTCAGTCTCAATTCAGAGCAAGACATTAGAATATGCAGCCTGAAGTGAAGTATTTGTCCCCAAGTAGCCCCCTCAAAAATTTATAACTTATTCAAACAGGCAAGTACCCAATCTACCCAGAACTCTTGATGATGTACTTTTATCTGGCTCATGGCAACATGCTGTGCACTCAACTGTAACTGTCTTTAATTGTGAAAACACTATAAAATCTGGAAATCTTTCAGGTACTATTCACTGCCTGGGAGGGTGTTCATGTGGAGATAACAGAGCTTTCTGTCTTCTGTGTCTAGATCAGACCATCTGCTCTCCACAATCAAAAATTCTCTACAACCCCTTGTTCTTCCCAAGCCTGGCATGATTTGGCCTCGTTCTCCATTCTCCTTCCTTATTAAAACTGAAGACAGGCCTGCTGACCTATGAATAGAAGGACAAGTGTTAACACCAAGCTTACAAAATGCAGTTCTTCATCAGCTTCATAAGCAGAATAAAGCAACAAATATATATACTCATATCAAATCATATATTTGTCCCTAGACAAGCCTAAGATGGTACCTTCGTGGGCCAGGAAATAGGAGGATGGGCAGGATCTTCTCAGAACTCTCTGGGTTATATCTCCCTGCTGCCACCTCAAGGGAAACCTTGGCAGTGACCCATATGGTACTGGAGAGGGGAAGTGGTGTCCTTCAGGCTTGTAGGAGTCTCAGGTGGGTAGGTTTGTGGACCGTCCCTCTGCATCCTGTTGAAGAATAACATGGTCAGCTGCGATCAGTCACGATCAGAAATAACAGGCAGCCGAGATTCAAAAAATAAAGACAAATCCTGAAAAAGGACTTAAACTTTTTAACCACAATGTGATGCAGATAGAAACAAAACATCATTTGTTAACAAACAAGACGAAAGACACAATTCAGGATCCAGGGTGTGTATTCCTTTCTTCTCTTGGAAGAACAGCATTGACATGAAGTGTCGCCTTTGGATCAACCATTAATAGATTGGGACCAAATTCAAAAGAGATTATGAAATTGGACACAAAAATGGGCAGACTTACTTCCAGTTAAGATAATACTTTTACAAAAATGCAGTAGGAAAAAGCTCCATGTCACAAGAGCATGCAGACAAAGACAGGAAAACTGTAATATGTACCATGACTTGAAAGATGGTGAAATGTTCTGTCCCAGTTACACTTGTGAATTCAATGTTATCTGAGTAGAACATAAAGAAGACTGGTTTTCAAGCCAATACTAACTCAATAAGTGCATGTCCAAGAGCTCTTTAAGGACTACATATTAAAGCCATTCCCAAACTTGGAGAGAAGAGACATCTTACCCAATGTCTAGATTCATTCACTTGACTCTCAATTAATAATATGGCGGGGGGGGGAAGGAGTAAACCTTACAGGCTGATCCTTTTACCGATTGAAGAATTAGCTATTCAAATGGAATCTGAATGATCTAAGTATTCATATTCAATGAAAAATTAACCAGTCCATCTAGGAAAGAAATGGAAAATTTTATTTCAGCCAAATTTGAGAATTATAACCCAGGAAGAGCATATCAGAAAGCTCTGAAAACTGTTCGACCCAATTAGAAGTCAAGGCACAGTTATAGAAGCTTTTTGCGACAAAGGGCTGTACATTAAATGGCGTATTATTGACAGCATACACAGTCCAGATCTAAGCATCATCGTGGCCGCTTACAAGATCCAAAGGAGTGTTATTTTTAAAGGAGTTGCCTTGTTGATGCTGGGATAATGTTTTTCTTCACGGTTGAGCAAGTATTTCTGCCGAGGGGGGAGGTTTGGTCAATGCCTAATACAGATACACAATGCACAGTAAGGGCGGAGAAGAGGCCAAAGGGCAGAGAAAAGTTTTATTTCACAATATAAAGATCTTGAGAATATTTGTATATATGATGGTGTATAAAAATAAGACAGAAGCACAAAAGTAGGATATAGTTATCTCAAAATCTAGAAGGAAGAATCATCTGCCAATGACTGTGTTAACATTAAAAGCCAAACTCATTTGGTTTTGAGTGAAATAGGTAAGATACAAGTCATGATTTTAAGTCCTGGATAATAGATTTTATTAAATGTGCACTCAGTCTGGCCAGTAGTTCTGGTACCTACAAATTGTCCAGATAGTGTCCAATTGCATGATCTTGTTTGAAAGCTCCTACGATTGGATACGTCAGCACATCAGCTCTAATTGTTGTAAACCCACAGCAAGATGCAGTTTTCACCACTGAAAAGGATAACAGATCTCTTATCCAGGTCTTTCTGGACTAAATTTCGAGATTATCTTTCATATCAGTCATCTTGTTTGTAGAAAACTGTTTATCGAGTGGCTGAGAATTAGAGAAGGTGTTACATGAAGAGAAGAGGAAGTGGGGTGAGCTTTACTGGACTTCTAAACAGGGAAAGCCACAACACGATTGCAGCTGATGTAGCCTCCCAAGGTCTTGCTGTTTCTGACAAAACACTGGTTATATTTATTGGTTCCCTTTGTCAACTGAAAAACATGCACAACCTAAAAGTTGAGAATTATGGTTTTCTTTTGACAGACTTACTGGGGACTATAGCCAGAGATACAGCTTCTCAGTGCTGAGGGCCTGCTCCAAAGAGGTAAAGAGAGGAGCCAGGAGATATAGGAGTTTTTACTGGAAGAAAATATAGTCAAACATCAAAAGATCACTGCTAATCACAAAACAGACATCTCAAGATAAAGACTTCAGTGCTTTCTGTATATGGGAAGATGCAAGACTCGGACCTCATTGAAATTATTCCTTAGATATGCATCTTAACTAACAAGAGCCAGTGTCCTATTTTTGTCCATCCTGAATTCTCCTCAAGGTGCACCTTCCAGAGTGGTTGCTGTCTTTAAGGCTGCAACATCATTTGTTTACTGAAATGACAGGTGACCTTCTTTGTCCAAATCTTAGAACACTGAAAAATATGTCCACAGATGGAAAGATTGGAAATAGACTGACGATTTGATGCAACATAAAATATGAGTGTTTGGAAATTAATAAAAATCAAAAATACTTAAAGAAATGAATTGGGAGTTAAAATCTAATGCCTAGCATGTTTACATCAACATCCCTTTTTTGTCTCCTAAAAATAACTTGCATGTGATTTAGGGCAAGTGATTAGCTTCCCTTGTAGTTAGAGTTTAAGTTCTCTCAGATGAGTATCTAAAAGTCTGTGATATTTGGGGGCACATGATTAAATAATAGTTTCTTTGGCTGTAGATGTTTTAGGTCATCGATCAGAGTTGAAATTTTCAGTGAGGTAGACATTATTCATTTCCACCAAAATCCTTCTTTTTTTTCCTGAAAATTGAATTCTTCTTTGCTTTAGGATATCAATGTGTTGCATTAAATATATTCACATATTCAGATGCTCTTGCCACTCGTTGAGGTTGTGTGATGTAAGTTATGGTCAATTATATAGACACAGACTCAGACGGCATGGACTGTCAGTACCTTTCTTTCCCTTTCTGCCTTCTAATGTCTAGAACAGAGACACATACCCGAAGGCAGTCAGCGTCCTCCTGAGTCCAGAAGAAGAAAAGCCATACACATATCTTGGCAGAACAGGGAGATAGGACATGCCTGGGACCTTGATGACATCATTGGTCCTCTGTCTTCACTCCTAACACAGTGACTTCTGGCAGCTGGAGATGATCCACCTTTGTATTTAGCCTTCATTAGTCAGATATTTGTTTTGTTTTGCTTTGATGTTTGCTTTGTTTTTGAACGTGGGCTCATTCCTAAATGATGCACTTAGTTGTACAGTAATCCCCTTACTGTATATTAATAGTTAAATCACAATTAAATTATGGAGGATTTGTAAGCAGCTCTTGACAGGAAACCACCCTCAGCAGGAAACCCCCTTTCCTGTCACTTTAGCAAAGCTATATTGTAACTAACCTTAAACCAGTCACCCCCGTGCTCTACTCATCTTTGGCCCTAGCACACCTTTCACATCTTTTAATCACACAATACCTTGCCTAACTTGTCAGTTCTCTCCATAGATCAAAGAAGCAGAAATGAAGAAGAAGTAATTACAGGTGATCAGAACACTTCCCTAGCTTCCCATTCAGTAATCTCCTGACAAGACTGCATGACCAAACTGTGTGAACAAGATAACATCTAGAGGAAGATCCCGAGGAGATGACATGCCTGCACACAGTGGAGGATGGTGAGGGCTCTGACCCCCTACTGCAATGTTTAACTGAGATTACTACTCTGTTTCCCTTTAAAAAACTTCGTGGCGGAGCAGAATCTTGAGAGGTGGTTTTGGGGGACCCTGAGTCCCCCATCTCCCCAGATTGCCAGAATTCTGATTAAAGGCACCTTTTTTCCTACCATTTGTGAGTATGTAATTGATTGTATAAGTGACAAGCAGCAGGGCTTGATTCATTTGGTAGCAGATTGCCACAGAGACAGCGACTGCTTTGAGGCTTCGTGATATATTGAGGCTAATGAGGATACGTGATACAAGCTTGAGGTTTTAATCAAAAATATTTTTGAACCTCAGAACAGTAGTCACTTGTGGGTCATCTTACATAAGTTATTTCACCTTTCTGAGCTTAGTTTTCTCATCCATAATATTTGAATATTAATAACTGTGATATGAATTTATATTAATAACTGATTATAAAGGACTTCACAAAGTGCATGGAACAAGAGAGGTGTCCAAAGACTATGGGTTCTCTTGTCTTTCCCATCACAATTAGTTCATTATAATCTATCACAAAAATTGTCAAACAAGCCATTGAGAATCTTTTATAACATGAGAACTCAGGAAAAAATATTAAAGTCAGCAATATTCAATTTCTGATTGATAATACATGCTGTACTCACAAAGTGTATTCATATGTAGATGCTTGTATGCACACGGATACCTGCACACACACCTGTTGTTCATACATAATTTTTTTTTCTTTTTTGCGGTACGCAGGCCTCTCACTGCTGTGGCCTCTCCCGTTGCGGAGCACAGGCTCCAGATGCGCAGGCTCAGCGGCCATGGCTCACGGGCCTAGCCGCTCCACGGCATGTGGGATCTTCCCGGACCAGGGCACGAACCTGTGTCCCCTGCATCGGCAGGCGGACTCCATACATAATTTTTATTTACAAGGTTGACAAGGACACAAAGTAGAACAGATGCAGCTTCAGCAGTGCTTTCAATAGCAGTTTCCTGAATAGTTTAAAGGGCAATATTTTGAAAATTTAAGAAGGTTGCACATTTTGGAGCTCACACTGTATAAACCTTTGAACGGCTTTTCTTCAGCATCGGTTTATTAAATCAGTGGACAATGAGCATGTCACAGCTGTCATTACCATTTCATCCTAGGCTGTGTTGTCATATCTCAGATGGTTCATTCCAAAGAAGCTCTACACAACTCCCCATACATCCTCACATAAACAATCCATTAAACAATCCTTCATTCACCATAATTATTTAATTTCTTTCCATACACTTCCATTTCCAATGCATAGACAAAAAATGACATATTTCACACCTTCCTTTTCCATTCTTTTTTATCTAGTTTTTCTCTGTATTGTAATCAGTGTTACTATTACTACTGGTTCAATCACATATTGCTGTATATTAATGTAAAAGATTTTGTTCAGTGGCTAATTATGAAATCACTATAATATTAAAACATTGGTTTTACTATGGTTATTTTTAGTAAAACTTTCTATTACACTAATTGATAGCCACAATTAGTTATTATATAGTCCTTCAACAGGATGACATTTTAGAATGTTAATTTTCTCAGGATGACAAGTGTCTTGGCAAAGATCTCACAAGTAGATGATAAGAGAATTAAGACAAAAAACCTTGGCTTCCACTTTCTTAGTCTTACAATCTTTAGAAGAAACATGGAATTTGGAAAAGAATCTACATTTGGAATCTATTTTTCAGTACAAAAATGCATGAATTTTTATTGATTTAGTCAATCAAATGTTTAATCTTATATATTTAAACTCTACCAAAAGATGAGGAATTGAATTGAAAGACTTCTTAACATAAGAAAATGTTGAAACACACAAACTTTAATGAAGCTTTCCTTAATTAAGAAATCAAACCTCCTCTTGTGTTCTATTTATTTAGTAAGTCATGAAAAACAACAAGCATCTGTATCCTTAAAGAAAAGACCCAGAGGGAAACTCAACAAAGAAAAAACAGAAACAAGATTTCTGTCAAAATACTCTCCAGGGTCAGACATACTCTCTCCAACCTAGAAGAGAATCAGCTTCAGACAGCGAACTGCATCAGATGGTGTCTCAGAAGGTCTTAAGCCACCAATTTACAAAAGATTCCCAGAAGCCCTTGAACTTTCCAGAGCTACTGGTAAAAACCAACAACACTTATTCCATCCCAAACTTTAAACAGTGATGTTTCCCTGATAGACTTTTCCCAAATAGGCCCAACAACCAAATGAAAACTCAACTCTGCACAGCATTTGATTTGATGAAATTATTTTATCCATCGTGGGTTAGAAGGATGTATCATAAGGAAACAGCAGCTCCTACCTGGAGCTTTTATTTATGAGACTGAGAAGCAATGTAAGTAAATCACCTGACTCATATTTGATGCTCAGTATCTCATAGTCACATTTCCAGATGGTGTTGAATTCGAGAGCGTGAGCGACATTCACTCTACTTTGTGGTGCGTCTACAATGACTGAGGTAGACAGTGGAAATGACCACTCAGCTCTTTATGACAAAGACATGGTTATTTAGGTTCAATGTGAGCCAGGGGTGGGAATTTTTGTTTGTTCATACTTGTAGCCCCAAGTCCAAGATCAGTTTCTGACATATACTAGGTTTTCAATAAATATTTGATGAGTCAATGACAATCCTTCCCCCTCTTCCTAGAGGAATGCCATTTTATAATGTTTCAAATCTCCCTATTTAGATATTAATACATAAGAAAGCTATACCTCTGTTCCTTGCCCTGGCATTTATCTTACTTGGCAACAGGAAACCCACTTTGTAGCAAACACATTTGCTCTTTCCAACGTAAATTAAGCTTTTTATTAGATGAGGTAAAACATGATTTAAGGATCTGGAACAATAGCTGGATGGTTATATTTTCCTTCTGGAGCATATTATTGTGAATGATTTCCTCTATCAGTCACCATTTCAAATAGTAGATGAAAGAAGCAATTCCTGGAAGTATATAAAGGGCACAATAAAGTGAATCACCACCAAGCTTAAAAGCATTTTTGAAGACAGAAATTAAAATGAAGTGTAGCTCCCTCACCAGAAGCAGATAATAGTTTAGGGATATGTGCATTCTATGGTTTTTAACTAAATTAACTTCACATATTTTGTGTGACATGGTCTGCTCATCTCTGTCATTAATATCAAAACAACAATACAACATTGTCAAATGACTGAATAAACTAGTGAATTGAGCAAAGGGGGAAAAACAGTGTTAAAGGCCAGTCTCTTCTCTCTAAGATATTTGTTATGTAACTTCCCTATGCCACTGACTCTGGTATTACTATTTGGAAGATGAAGCCAATGTTATAGAATGAGAGGGTACAAGACTCCTTTAATCAGTTTATTTCCAAAGAAGCTAAGTTTTTTGTTTGTTTGTTTGTTTTTTTAAGGCAGGGATATAATCTGACTCTCAACTTCTGATAGTAATTCCTTATGTCCTACTTGGCTGGATTCTGTCACTCACTTCCACCCCCTCCATTTTCAGAACAAACCCTGTCCTTGATAAGCTCTGAGTACTAGTTCAGCAGACAGAAAGTGGAACCATCCATGCTGACAGACACAGAGCACAGAGGGTGCTGATGCGCCATGGACCCTGGGGATAATCAATGACTATAGTGGGCTAAGGACCCTGGCCAGAGTCCAGATGTCCTGGGGGATGACCACCCCCTTGCAGATCATTCTCTTTCTCTTTCCTGGGCCGTTCAGTGATGACCGTGCAAGACCAGGGACCAAGGCAGAACTTGTATGTAGACACTAGGCCATTGTGGTTGCTAGGAGCAGGTCAGTTTCATCTCTCATGAGGCCTATTGGTGAGGGGCTGCTCAGGACCTTCACCTACTGTGTGGAAAGTCCAGTGATGAAACCTGATGTTAGCCCCAAAATTAAATACCAGGCCATGCAGGAAAGGCCTTCCTTATATTCTCAGACTATCTGTGTTGAAGGACAGGTTATCTTTACTTTTCTCTTCTTTTCTTTTTTCTGTCTTTTTGTTGTTGTTTTCAATTTTGTCTGCCTGTTTCTATATCACACTATACTGGACTGATAATTTGTGAAATACAATAAAAATGAATTACTATTCATGTTTTTGGAAATGATATATTGCAAAGTTGCTAAGAAAGTAGATCTTAAAAGTTGTCATTACAAGAAAAAAATTGTAAATACGTGTGGTGATGGGTGGTGACTAGATTTACTATGATGATAATTTCACAATATATACAAACAGTTGAATCATTATGTTGTACATCTGAAACTAATATAATGTTATACATCAATTGTACCTCAATTTTTAAAAATTTAAATAAAAACAAACAAAAAATGAATTACTAGTATAATATAATGAGCATTATTTTAACAACTGAAAGACATACATGCAGAAAATGTCTCAATAGTTTTATGACTTCATTCAACAAAAACAAATTTACCTTTTATTAAATATAATTCAACCAAATATGATATAGGGAAATAAAAGAATTACAAAAAGTACACATCTGATTCCTTGAAAATATGCTTAAAAGTAATCACTAGCTTCCTATCACTGTTCAATTGTAACTAAACAAAATATACAGTTAAAAATTTGACCTCCCATATTAATGTATGTACATGAAGTTTTAATAAACACTAAAATATCAATATTTGAAGTATTTTAATGTGACCAATGAACTTCTTGTTTGTTAAGGAATTGACAACTATTAACACAGGTAATAAATCCCTAAGTTGTTTATGTTTTATTTGAACAAAAATTTTAGTACAGAAACTAGTCTTTCAGAAGTATGTTGATAAGAATATTAAAAGAAATGAAATTTAAAGCTATTTCTGCAAGCCCAGGACTTTAACTTTTATAAAAATGAAGCATGGGATGTTTCAAAAGGAAACAAAGATATTTCCATAATTATTTTAAACACATTAGTAGCTAGTTCAAGCAAATTATCATGTAAATTGCACTTAAATTAAAATGATTTTTCAACAAAAGAGGTGAATTCTGTATCATGGAAAGATCATTTAAATTCAACTATAATTTTTTTTTAACATCTTTATTGGGGTATAATTGCTTTACAAACTATAATTTTTAATTTATAAATTAACTATAAAATTATAATTTCCTTTTGATAGATCTTCTTTTGATGGAAAACAATTTTCAAAATATTTTATCAACTTCATAAAGTGTCTATTGATAATTTTTCAAAGATATGCACCATCAAGGTCATCCTTTAGTTGATCTAAAATTGTTTAATTACCAGGAGGATCTTCAAGAGGGCAGAGGAGTCAGACGTGGAGATCACCTTCTTCCCCACAAATACATTGGAAATACATCTACATGTGGAACAAAACCTACAGAACACCACCTGAACGCTAGCAGAAGACCTCAGACTTCCCAAAACTGTGACTGGCAGGGTCTTGGTGCTCTGGCCGGGTGTCAGGCCTGAGCCTCTGAGGTGGGACAGCAGAGTTCAGGACATTAGACCACAAGAGACCTCCCAGCTCCACATAATATCTATTGGTGAGTGCTCTCCTAGAGATCTCTGTCTCAATGCTAAGACCTAGCTCCACTCAAGGACCAACAAGCTCCAGTGCTGGACACCCCATGCCAAACAATTAGTAAGACAGGAACACAACCACAGCTATTAACAAAGAGGCTGCCAAAAATCATAATAAGGTCACAGACAAGCCAAATCACAGCACCAGATGTGTTCCTGCCCACCAGAAAGACAAGATCCAGCCTCATCCACCAGAACACAGGCACCAGTCCCCTCCACCAGAAACCCTACACAACTCACTGAACCAACCTTACCCACTAGGGGCAGACACCAAAATCAATGGGAACTATGAAACTGTAGCCTGCAGAAAGGAGACCCCAAACACTGTAAGTTAAGCAAAATGAGAAGACAGAAAAACACACAGCAGATGAAGGAGCAAGATAAAAACCCACCACACCAAACAAATGAAGAGGAAATAAGCAGTCTACCTGAAAAGAATTCATAGTAATGATAGTAAAGAAGATCCAAAATCCTGGAAATAGAATGGAGAAAATACAAAAATGGTTTAACAAGGACCTAGAAGAACAAAAGAGCAAACAAACAATGATGAACAACACAATAAATGAAATTTAAAATTCTCTAGAAGGAATCAATAGCAGAATAACTGAGGCATAAGAACGGTTAAGTGACCTGGAAGATAAAATAATGGAAATAACTACCACAGAGCAGAATAAAGAAAAGAGAATGAAAAGAATTGAGGACAGTCTCAGAGACCTCTGGGACAACATTAAATGCACCAATATTCAAGTTATAGGGGCCCCAGAAGAAGAGAAAAAGAAAGGGTCTGAAAATATATTTGAAGAGATTATAGTTGAAAAATTCCCTAACATGGCAAAGGAAATAATCAAGTCCAGGAAGCACAGAAAGTCCCATATAGGATAAATCCAAGGGGAAACATGCCAAGACACATATTAGTCAAACTATAAAAAATTAAATATAAAGAAAAAATATTAAAAGCACCAAGGCAGGGAGCTTCAAAATCGTTGAAGAGTAAGATGTGGAGCTAACCTTCCTCCCAACAAATACATCAGAAATACATCTACATGTGGAACAACTCCTACAGAACCCCTACAGAATGCTGACAAAAGACCTCAGACCTCCCAAAAGGCAAGAAACTCCCCACGTATCTGGGTAGGGCAAAAGAAAGAAGAAAAAACAGAGACAAAAGAATAGGGACAGGATCTGTACCAGTGTGGGAGAGCTGTGAAGGAGGAAAGGTTTCCATACACTAAGAAGCCCCTTCATGGGCAGAGACGGTGGGTGGCAGAGGTGGAGGGAGCTTCAGAGCCACGGAGGAGAGCGCAGCAACAGGGGTGAGGAGAGCAAAGTGGAGAGATTCCCTCTCAGAGGATCTGTACGGACCAGCACTCACCAGCCCGAGACGTTTGTCTGCTCACCCGCCGGGACGGGAGGGTGCTAGGAGCTGAGGCTCAGGCTTCGGCACTTAGATCTCAGGGAGAGGACTGGGGTTGGCAGCGTGAACACAGCCTGAAAGGGTTAGTGTGCCACAGGTAGCCAGGACGTTGTCTGGGAAAAAGTATGGAGCTGAGAAAGGGGCAAGAGACATTTTCTTGCCTTTCTGTTTTCTGGTGCATGTGGAGAGGGGATCAAGAGCGCCACTTAAATGAGCTCAAGAGGTGAGGAAGCTGTAGCTAACAGCACAGACCCCAGAGATGGGCATGAGATGCTAAGGCTTCTGCTGCAGCCACCAAGAAGCCTGTGTGCAAGCACAGGTCACTATCCACACCTCCACTCCCAGGAGACTGTGCAACCTGCCATTGACAGGGTCCCGTGATCCAGGGACAGGGTCTCAGGGAAAACACACAGCGCAGCTCAGGCTGGTACAATGTCATGCTGGGCTCTGCCACTGCAGACTTGCCCCACATTCCGTACCCCTCCCTCCCACTGGCCTGAGTACACCAGAGCCCCCGAATCTGCTGATCCTTTAACGCCGTCCTGTCTGAGCAAAGAACAAACATCCTCAGGTGACCTACACACAGAGGTGGGGTGAAATCCAAAGCTGAACCACAGGAGCTGTGCGAACAAAGAAGAGAAGGGGAAATTCCTCCCAGCAACCTCAGGACCAGTGGATTAAACCTCCACAATCAACTTGATGTATGCTGCATCTGTGGAATAACTGAATAGACAATGAATCATTCCAAATTGAGGAGGTGGACTTTGGGAGTAACAATATATATAAATATATATATATTTTTTTCCTTTTTCTCTTTTTGTGAGTGTGTATGTGTATGCTTCTCTGTGTGATTTTGTCTGTATAGCTTGTTTTTTACCATTTGTCCTAGGGTTCTGTCTCCCTGTTTATTTTTTTTAATTTATTTTATTTTTTTTAGTATAGTTTTTAGCGCTTGATATCATTGGTGGATTTGTTTTTTGGTTTGGTTGCTCTCTTCTTTCTTTCTTTCTTTTTTTATTACTTTAAAAAAATTTTTAATACTTACATTTTATTTTAATAACTTTTTAAAAAAATTATCTTCTTCTTTCTTTCTTTCTTTCTTTTTTTACTCGCTTTTACTCTGAGCTGTGTGGATAAGAGCCTCTTGGTTCTCCAGCCAGGCATCATGGCTGCACCTCTGAAATGGGAGAGCCAAGTTCAGGACACTGGTCCACAGAGACCTCCCAGATCCACCTAATATCAAATGGCAAAAATCTCCCAGAGATCTGAATCTCAAGACCAACACCCACCTCCACTCAACGACCAGCAAGCTACAGTACTGGACACCCTATGCCACACAACTAGCAAGACAGGAACACAACCCCATCCATTAGCAGAGAGGCTGCCTAAAACCATAATAAGGCCACAGACAACCCAAAATAAACAGCCAGACGTGGACACACCTACCAGAAAGACAAGATCTAGCCTCATCCACCAGAACAAAAGCACTAGTCCACTCCACCAGGAAATCTACAAAACCCACTGAAACAACCTTAGCCACTGGGGGCAGACATCAAAAACAATGGGAACCACGAACCTGCAGCCTGTGAAAAGGAGACCCCAAATACAGTAAATTAAGCAAAATGAGAAGACAGAGAAACACAAAGCAGATGAAGGAGCAAGGTAAAAACCCAGCAGATCTAAAAAATGGAGAGGAAATCGGCAGTCTACCTGAAAAAGAATTCAGAATAATGATAGTAAATGTGATCTAAAATCTTGGAAATAGAATGGAGAAAATACAAGAAACATTAAACAAGGATCTAGAAGAACTAAACAGCAAACTAACAGTGATGAACAACACAATAAATGAATTAAAAATACTCTAGAAGGCATCAATAGCAGAATAACAGAGGCAGAAGAATGGATAAGTGACCTGGAAGATAAAGTAGTAGAAATAACTACCACAGAGAAGAATAAAGAAAAAATAAGAAGGAAAAGAATTGAGAACAGTCTCAGAGATGTCAGGGACAACATTAAATGCACCAACATTTGAATTATAGGGATCCAAGAAGAAGAAGAGAAAAAGAAATGGACTGAGAAAATATTTTAAGAGATTATAGTTGAAAACTTCCCTAATATGGGAAAGGAAATAGTTAATCAAATTCAGGAAGCACAGAGAGTTCCATACAGGATAAATCTAAGGAGAAACATGCCAAGACACATATTAATCAAACTATCAAAAATTAAATACACAGAAAAAATATTAAAGCAGCAAGGGAAAAACAACAAATAACATAAAAGGGAATCCCCATAACATTAACAGCTGAACTTTCAGCAGAAAGTCTGCAAGCAAGAAGGGAGTGGGAGGACACATTTAAAGTGATGAAGGGGAAAACCTACAAACAAGATTTACTCTACCCAGCAAGGTTCTCATTCAGTTTTGATGGAGAAATTAAAACCTTTACAGACAAGCAAAAGCTAAGAGAATTCAGCACCACTAAACCAGCTTTACAACAAATGCTAAAGGAACTTCTCTAGCCAGGAAACACAAGAGAAGGAAAAGACCTACAATAACAAACACAAAACAATTAAGAAAATGGTAATAGGAACATACATATCGATAATTACCTTAAATGTAAATGGATTAAATGCTCCAACCAAAGACATAAACTGGCTGAATGGATATGAAAACAAGACCCGTATATCTGCTGTCTATAAGAGATTCACGTCAGACCTAGGGACACATATAGACTGTAAGTGAGGGGATGGAAAAAGATATTCCATTCAAATGGAAATCAAAAGAATGCTGGAGTGGCAATTCTCATATCAGACCAAAAAGGCTTTAAAACAAAGACTATTACAAGAGACAAAGAAGGACACTACATAGTGATCAAGGGATCAGTCCAAGAAGAAAATATAACAATTGTAAATATTTATGCACCCAACATAGGAGCACCCCGATACATAAGGCAAATACTAACAGCCAAAAAAGGGGAAACCCCACTTTCACCAATGGACAGATCATCCAAAATGAAAATAAATAAGGAAACACAAGCCCTAAATTATACATTAAACAAGATGGACTTAACTGATATTTATAGGACATTCCATCCAGAAACAACAGAGTACACTTTCTTCTCAAGAGCTCATGGAATATTCTCCAGGATAGATCATATTTTGGGTCACAATTCAAGCCTTGATAAATTTAAGAAAATTGAAATTCTATCAAGTATCTTTTCCGACCACAACACTATAAGACAATGTGTAAAAAATTAAAACACATGGAGGATAAACAATATACTAATTAATAACCAAGAGATCAGTGACGAAATCAAAGAGGAAATCAAAATATACCTAGAAACCAATGACAATGAAAACACGATGACCTAAAACATATGGGATGCAGTAAAAAGAGTTCTAAGAGGGAATTTTACAGCAATACAATCCTACCTTAAGAAACAGAAAACATCTCAAAGAAAAAACCTAACCTTACAGGTAAAACAATTAAAGAGAGAAGAACAAAAAAACACCAAAGTTAGCAGAAGGAAAGAAATCATAAAGATCACATCAGAAATAAATGAAAAAGAAATGAAGGAAACAATAGCAAAGATCAATAAAACTAAAAGGTGGTTCTTTGAGAAGATAAACAAAATTGATAAACCATTAGCCAGACTCATCAAGAAAAAAGGAACAAGACTCAAATCAATTAAATTAGAAATGAAAAAGGAGAAGTAACAACTGACACTGCAGAAATACAAATGATCATGAGAGATTACTGTAAGCAACTATACGCCAATAAAATGGACAACCTGGAAGAAATGGACAAATTCTTAGAAATTCACAATTTTCCGAGACTGAAGCAGGAAGAAATAGAAAATATGAACAGACCAATCACAAGCACTGAAATTAAAACTGTGATTAAAAATCTTCCCACAAACAGAAGCCCAGGACCAGAGGGCTTCACTAGCGAATTCTATCAAACATTTAGAGAAGAGCTAACACCTATTCTTCTCAAACTCTTCCAAAATATGGCAGAGGGAGGAACACTCCCAAATGCATTCTACGAGGCCACCACCACCCTGATACCAAAACCCGGCAAAGATGTCACAAATAAAGAAAACTACAGGCCAATAGCACTGATGAAAATAGATGCAAAAATCCTCAACAAAATAGTACCAAAGAGAATCGAACAGCAAATTAAAAGGATGATACACCATGATCAAGTCGGGTTTATCCCAGGAATGCAAGGATTCTTCAATATAAACAATAAATCAATGTGATACACCATATTAACAAACTGAAGGATAAAAATCATACAATCAACTCAATAGATGCAGAAAATGCTTTAGACAAAATTTAACATCCATTTATGATAAAAACTCTCCAAAAAGTAGGCATAGGGAGAACTTACCTCAATATAATAAAGACCATATATGACAACTCCACAGCCAATATCATTCTCAATGGTGAAAAATTGAAACCATTTCCACTAAGAACAAGAACAACACAAAGTAGCCCTCTTTCTCCACTATTACTCAACATAGTTTTGGAAGTTTTAGCCACAGCAATCAGAGAAGAAAAAGAAATAAAAGCAATCCAAATCAGACAAGAAGAATTAAAACTGTCACTGTTTGCAGATGACATGATACCACACATAGAGAATCCTAAAAATACTACTGATAGCTAGTGGAGCTAATCAATGAATTTGGTAAAGTACCAGGATACAAAATTAATGCACAGAAATCTCCTGCATTTCAATACACTAATGATGAAAAATCTGAAATAGAAATTAAGAAAACACTCCCATTTACCATTGCAAGAAAAGAATAAAATACCTAGGAATAAGCCTAACTAGGGAGACAAGAGACCTGTATACAGAAAACTATAAGACACTGATGAAAGTAATTAAAGATGATTCAAACAGATGGAGAGTTATGCCATGTTCTTGGATTGGAAGAATCAACACTGTGAAAATGACTATACTACCCAAAGCAATCTATAGATTCAACACAATCCCTATCAAACTACCAATGGCATTTTTCACAGAACTAGAACAAAGAATTTCACAATTTGTATAGAAATGCAAAAGACCATGAATAGCCAAAGCAATCTTGTGAAAGAAATACTGAGCTGGAGGAATCTGGTTCCCTGACTTCAGACTATACTACAAAGCTACAATAATCAAGACAGTATGGTACTGGCACAGAAACAGAACTCTAGATCAATGGAACAGGATAGAAAACCCAGAGATAAACCCATGCACATATGGTTACCTTATGTTTGATAAAGGAGAAAAGAGTATACAGTGGAGAAAAGACAGCCTCTTCAATAAGTGGTGTTGGGAAAATGGGACAGCTACATGTAAAAGAATGAAATTAGAACACTCCTTAACACCATACACAAAAATAAACTCAAAATGGATTAAAGACTTAAATGTAAGGCCAGATTCTAGAAAACTCTTAGAGGAAAACATAGGCAGAGCACTCATAAATCACAGCAATATCCTTTTTGACCCACCTCCTAGAGAAATGGAAATAAAAACAAAAATAAACAAATGGGACCTAATGAAACTGAAAGCTTTTGCACAGCAAAGAAGCCATAAACAAGACCAAAAAACAACTCTCAGAATGGGAAAAAATATTTGCAAATGTAGCAACTGACAAAAGATTAATCTCCAATATATAGAAGCAGCTCATGCAGCTCAATATCAAAAGAAAACAAATAACCCAATTCAAAAATAGTCAGGAGACCTAAATAGACATTTCTCCAAAGAAGATGTACTGATTGTCAACAAACACATGAAAGTATGCTCTAAATAACTAATCATTAGAGAAATGCAAATTAAAACTACACCTGTGAGGTATCATCTCACAGTAATCTGAATGGCCATCATCAAAAAATCTACAAACAATAAATGCTGGAGAGGGTGTGGATTAAAGGGAACCCTCTTGCACTGTTGGTGAGGTAAATTTATATAGCCCCTATAGAGTACAGTGTGAAGGTTCCTTAAAAAACTAAAAATAGAAGTACCATATGACTCGGCCATCCCACTACTGGGCATATACCCCAAGAACACCATAATTCAATAAGAGTCATGTACTACAATGTTCATTGCAGCACTATTTACAATAGCCAGGACATGGAAGCAACCTAAGTGTCCATCGACAGAAGAATGGATAAAAAAGTTGTGGCACATATATACAATGGAATATCACTCAGCCACAAAAAAGAAACAAAATTGAGTTACTTGTAGTGAGGTGGATGGACCTAGAGTCTCATACAGAGTGAAGTAAGTCAGAAAAAGAAAAACAAATACCATATGCTAACACATATATAGGGAATAAAAAAAAAAAAAAAAGGTCCTGAAGAAACTAGGGGCAGGACGCAGGACAGGAGTAAAGACGCAGATGTTAGGAATGGACCTGAGGACACAGGTAGGCCAAAGTGTAAGCTGGGAAGAAGTGAGAGAGTAGCATTGACATATATACATTACCAAATTTAAAATAGATAGCTAGTGAGAAGCAGCCACGTAGCACAGGGAGATCAACTCGGTGTTTTGTCACCACCTAGAGGAGTGGGATAGGGAGAATGGGAGGGAGATGCAAGAGGGAGGGGATATGGGGATACATGTATACTTATAGCTGATTCACTTTGTTATACAGCATAAACTAACACAACAATGTAAAGCAATTATACTACAATAAATATTTAATTTTTAATTAAAAAATAAATAAAATTAATTACAGAACAATCTGTAGAAATTCTATTCTTAAAGGTTTTAAATTTTGCTCTTTGATTGTATCTGCCACTGACAAATCTATTTAAATTCTTCCTGGCCTGGATATATTCACATGACTAAAATTGCTGAGAATATCACTCAATATGCATGTGCTGCTGACCAATGTATGGTTACTCTTGTTTCTTATCTTGAGGAATGAGGAACGCTAATGGTCTTTTCTGTAGGTCAAATACGCTTGAGAGAAATTTTCCCAATTTTAACTATCATGCCTCAGCATTCTTAACAATTGTTCATAATTAGCTTCTGTATCATCAGATGCTGATGAAAATAATCTAAAATTCAAGGCATTAGATGTTATGCCATTCACAGTTTTTACTATTGCACACTTTAGCTCATCTTACTTTGGGGTGGAGAGGCAAGACTTTCTCAGTGAAGGTATTATTATGTTGATTTACATTTTGACACCAACCAGCTGCAATAATCTGGTGACCACCCAGATTGTTTCTTGTCAATATAGCCAAGTCATTTGAATACATGCACAATACTTTTCCCTTCAAACCACTGTTGATGACAATGTAATCCTTTATAGTTTTATGTAGTTCTTGGTTTGTCAGAATTAATGGTAAAAGTTAAATAAAAATTTCCTTTATTTCACCATCATGTTCAAATAGCACATATACAAAAAGAACTACCATGTTAAAAGTATCTGTGCTGCACTCAATGAGCAGACGCCCCCACCCCCTACCACAGCTTTCCCAAGGAAGCATCTTTGATGTAGTCTTTCACTAATATTTTGGCAACTGTACAATTCTTAGCAATCACACGACAGAAAAAAAATCATGCCTATGTATAAGACCCTTTAAAGCACCAATGTTATCTGGGAAATATGAACAACTGCTCTGTTAACTCTTTAATGTAATGCTCTTTCTTTCAACTAAATCATTAGTTTTGAAGCTATTTTTTTATGCTCTTCTTGTAAATGTTGCTCACAGTTGATGGTTCATTGCTTCCTTAGAGAGTGTATCTCCAAAAATAACACTTGCTGGCTTTAACACTTGACCCTCAATTATGGTTTCAAAACAAAACTCAGGGCTTCCCTGGTGGTGCAGTGGTTGAGAGTCTGCCTGCTGATACAGGGGACACGGGTTTGTGCCCCGGTCTGGGAAGATCCCACATGCCATGGAGCGGCTAGGCCCGTGAGCCATGGTCGCTGAGCCTGCGCGTCCGGAGGCTGTGCTCCGCAATGGGAGAGGCCACAACAGTGAGAGTCCCGCATACCGCAAAACAAACAAACAAACCTCAAGTCATGATGAATCATACATGTCAAATAAAACTAAAAAGGACAGTTAAATAAATTAACATAACTGTATTAAAAATGAATGTATAACTAAACTGAAGGGGCTGGGGAAAGAGGAACCAGCCTACATAACTTTGCAAATCAGGATTTTGCCTTAGATATTTTGAGTCTAAAGACAAAAAGAACTGTATAGAAATACTGTACTCTAGTTAGTAACTTTATTTCTTAAAAGGGCTTAGGTTAGTAATCCTGAAACCATGTGCATGTAAGGATTGAACAAAGAAGTAAATATATTGGAGATGATGAGGGTCAGGTTTTTTACTTTCAGAAAAAGAAATTGAGAATAAGCAAGACAGAAGGGTCAAATTAACCCTGTGGTGTGGGGTTGGAATCAAAAGAATTAGTGTGAAGGTACAGAAAGAGATAGTAATTGGAGTGACCATAGACAAGTGTGCATGTGAGGGTTAGTACACAGGAGGTACAGAAAATCCGTCATATCACAGGTCCCGACTACACTCAAGGGAAAGAGACTGTACAGGTGTGTATCCCGGGGGTGGAAATTTGAGGGTCATCTCAGAAATCTGCCTGCCCAAGGATAACTACATATAAAATTTAGAGTATCCATACTTAATGGTAAAATATGCACATCTTGTGCCTTGAAATCAGGAATAAAACAAGAATGCCCATAGAATAAGAATAGCCACCTAATTTAAGGATTTTATTAGAGATCCTAGTCAGTGTTATGATAAGAAACAGAAATTAGCTTTATAAAGATTTTAGATGAAAAAATGAAAATGTTACTGTATTTATAGCCAAACAACATGAAGCAACCCTCTTAAATGGTTATGGATAAAAAAATGTGGATCAATATATGAAATCAGCAGTGTCACTAGATTCAGCAATGTTATTAGACATCAGCAATTACAAATTAACTTTTTACATGCTACCACTTGTAATTGCATCAAGAAACATCACATTCCTAAGAATAAATCTAAAGAAAAGATGCAAGATCTTTACACAGAAATATATAGAATATCATTAAGAAAACATTTAAAGGTTTAAATAAAGTGAAAGATATATCATCTTCATAAATTGTAAATCATAAAGTTATTAATATTCTTCTATCAATATATGATTAAATCAAATCCCAATGAAAAACCAAGCAGATTTTTTTGTGTGGAAATTGAGAAGCTGATCCTTAAAATCATATGAAAATGCAAAAAACCAAAAATAGCTAAATCCATATTGAAGAAAAACAATACTAGGGTACCTACATTCCCTAATGTTAACGCATTTTTCAAAGCGATATTAATTAAAGCAAAGAGACGGCAGATAGCAAATAGACCAGTAGATCCATAAGATTCCAGAAACACAACTGTCAAATGATATCTGTATTAATGACAAACTTGAGGCATCAGAGCAGAAGTGGGGAGAGTCTGTTTAACATATGGTGGTGGATCAAGTGGAAAACAATACGAAATAGTTATTTAACTTTGATCCCACATTATAGGATATGCACAAATCAATTACGTATGGACAGTACATCTAAATGTTTATTTTCTCAACAATAAAGTTTTTAGAATGTAACTCAGCAGAATATTATTCTGATTCTGGGATAGAAAAATCTTTTTACAACAGGAAAAATACCAAAACTCATTACTGTACAGGAAATTATTGATAAATTAATATTAAAATTATTAAAATCAGGGATTTCTGTTCATCAATCCTCACCACTGAAAGTAACAGAAAAGCCATTGATTATCGGATGATATTTCCATATATATAATGGCAAAGAGCTTTATCAAGAATATAAAATGAAATACCTCATGGCAATAATTAAATGACATACATCTAATAGAAAAATAAGCAAGAGACTTAAACAAGAATTTCAAAAAAGAGTGGTGAGGGAATACCAAATAAAGATACCAAAAGTATCTTTACTTTTGGTATTTTGGGGAATACCAAAAGAGCAAATAAAAATCAGCATCTCTTTAATCATTGGGGAAATTAAAGTAAAACAAGAATAAGATACTATGACACATCATCAGAATATGGTGAGTATTAGAATGAATGAACACCAATTTGTTGCTGAGGGTATGGAAAAAAAGGAGATGTCATAATTTGCTGGTGTTAGTACTAACCAATTTGGAAAAATTGGGAATTATGTACCAAAGAGAACATACATGTACCACACAATGTAGCTAAGGCACCAGTAGTTATGGTACATATCTTCATATAGAAGAGTTCACAGCAGGTCTATAATTCACCTACTTTCTTCTTGGATCAACTAAGGACATGATGACTTAAGACAAATTTCCTTGTGCATATGATAGTGGCATTTGGTTAACAGAAATATTACAGACCAAGATCTTTTCAAATACTTTTATTAGCATATACCTGGTAAGTCAAGATTGCTGATTTTTAAGTAAACCTGGAACATAAATTTGGGGCATATACAGTAAACATAGTTTTTATGGATAAATATTAGTCATATAATCTCTTTAACCCTGTCTGACTAGTCATTTATAAAATACTTCAACCACACTGACAGCACTGCAGACTCTTAGCTCTTTTCCATTTTTCTGAACCCAGAACGCATCCCCGTGCAGGAAAGGGAGCACCTTGGGAGCTGTTTCTGCCTATTTTTTGTTTGCCCAAAGCAGAATGCTCTAACTGCATTTTTCCTTGTGCTCTTTGAATCATTAATGAAATTGGAGGTTGATCTATAAGGCCTGCGAGTTTCCTTGGACATGTCGGCTATCTGTAGTAGCACAGACTGTTGTCTGCAGTGGGAATTGTAATTCTAGTCCACAAATCATAACAGTGAAGGCACTTTCTGGTTAAAAATATGGGAAGGAGAGAAAAGCATGAGGCGAATCCAAGGCTACGAATATTCCCTACACATCCTTGATATGAAATGTTGAAAGATTTGTGACTGATTATGGGGGACAATCCCTTACCAAGGAAATTTGGGAGAAATGGAGACCGAGAGGTCTGGCTAAGTGAACATAGAAAGAATTTCAAGGAGTGGATGAGTTAGTAAATACTATTTGCTAAATGTTATTGACATTGCCAAAAACTAAATCTACGGGAGAAAATTAGATGAAAAAGATTCAAATTAAGTCACACAGAGAAAGACAAATATCATATGATATCACTTATATGTGGAATCTAAAAATATAGTAGAAATGAACTTGTTTACAAAATAGAGTCCCAGATGTAGAAAACAAGCTTATGGTTACAAGGGTGGGTAGGGGGAGAGGGATAAATTGGGAGATTGGGGTTGACATAGACACACTACTATATATAAAGTAGATAACTAATAAGGACCTACTGTATAGCACAGGGAACTCTACTCAATATTCTGTAATGGGCTATATGAGAAAACAATCCAAAAAAGAGTGGGTATATGTATATGTATAACTGATTCACTTTGCTGTACACCTGAAACTAATACAATATTGTAAATTAAGTATACTCCAATAAAAATTTAAAAAATAATAATAAAGTGGGTGAGAAATGCTCTTAGAAAATTTTTTAAAAAGACCAGTTCTTCTGGTTTTGGAAGGCATGACCTTGCTTGGTCATCCCAGCAGACAGAACATATTCACTCACAAAATAGCTTACAGGCTGGTATCCCACACAATACCATGGAAATACCTGGAGCCATGGCCAGATTACCACAAGATGCAGAGGTCATTCCTTTAAGGAGTTGGAGCATTTTTTGAGAAATATCAGCAAAAAGTAGGTACATTTATGCCATCATGGATTCTCAGAATAATAACAGGGGGAGGGAGCTTATGACCAATTGTACAAACTAGTGAGTGAAAGGAAAAACTGGAATTCATAACATAGTCCCAAGAAGGTACAGACTCTTCCAAATGCTGTGGCAACTAACTTATAATGTGTAGAAGTAGGTGTTCAAAAAACTGACCATATATATATATATATATATATATATATATATATATATATATATATGTATATATATATATATATATATATAGCTGATTCACTTTGTTATAAAGCAGAAACTAACACAACAATGTAGAGCAATGATACTCCAATAAAGATGTTTAAAAACCCCTGATTTGCCATTATAATTGTCTTTTTGGAAAAATAAGAGCAGGGGAATTTAAAGACTCTAGTCAACTACATGACAAACACAGGCTGGAGGATAAACCCAGCCAAAACTCAGTGCCTGGTCTAGTCTGAGAAATTTTGGAGAGGATTTGGGACAAAGCAACTAGGGATATCTTTCAAATTTTAAGAAATAAATTATTCTCTCTCATTGACCTGCCTCTGAAGAGCAAGAATAGAGGTTTAGGCTTGTTTGGCTTTGGACGAAAACACATCCCACCCTAGGAATCCTACTGAACCCTACTCAGAAAGTCATGAGGAAGAAATCTAAATTTACGTTGTGCCCTAAGCAGAAATAACAGTCAGTGTTTACAAAGGCTGTGGGGAGGCAGTGTAGCTGGAATGCAAATATTCAATGACTCAAATGCCTTGTGAAGTGTGTTCAACAAGAATGCACGTGGAGGGGGGCTCTGGCAGAGATTCAGTACTGTTATTCAGCACATCTACTGGTGTAGCCTGATGCATTTACTTTATACAGCCCTGGTGGAAGACAGTCTACATCTTGGTCCTAGGTGCCAGGAGAAGACATCAGATAAACATGAGACCAGAAATACCCATTAGCTCAGATAAACATTTGCATAGAGAGAGTGGAACTCACTGAAAAAAGATAAATGGTTTATTACAAAGCTCAAGACAAGGGAAATTTTGGGAAGAGCTCACTTCTTCCGTTAACGTGGAGTATTGCTTGTGGAAGTAATGGTGGGGTCTTCCAAGATCTCCCTGCCCCTACTAACATACGGTCTGAACTATAATTTTTTCCAGCTGAGACAAAACAGCTTGCTTGTTTCACACATGAAAGTTTCTGGATTGAGGAGAGTGCTGCTCTTTGGAAATCAGCCAACGTAGATACGCGTCACATGCATTACCATGCTAGTGGAGGAAGGTGATGGTAACTCTGCACATTGAGTGGGGCTGAGGGCCCTGTATTTCGTGATAGAGGATAAGGGATTTACATCCTCCGGGGAGTGTTTGGGTGTTTATGGATGGATGCTAAAGCCAGTGGTCTATATACTACTAGAAGACTGTCTGATAAAATACGTCCTAAGTAAATTTCTACAGGGATTTAGAAGAAAAATTAAGATAAGTCATACATATATCTATTCAGACGGGGATTGGGAGAATACAGCAGACATCTTGATCAAATCTTACAACTAGGTTTATTAAAAGACTATGCATGTATGTGATCAAATAGTATGAAGATGGAATAAATGATGGCACAGTCCTCTTGCATGTACTGAAACAACCAAGGTAGTGAGAAACTGAACTCCACATCAATAGAAAATGAATTACCTGAGCATGGCTTTAGGTAGATAGAACTCCCCAAGGGCAAAAGACTGTGCAGAGCTGGCCAGAGAATTAAACTGAACAGAGGGGTGTATGTGTGTGTGTGTTTGTGAGTGTGTGTGTGTACATAAGGTGAGGATGCTACAAATGTATGCTGGCAGTAATTGACACTATTCTAATCTAGACTGTGCTTATCAGAAACAGAAGCAACCATAGAAAATATGAGAATAAGAAAATATAATAAATAGTGTTTGCAGAAGTTACCTTGGACCCACCTGATTATATTTCTATGATCAATGTAGTAATAGTTTGGCCAAAAAGTTCGCTCGGTTGATGAATACGTTGTTCAATAAAGTTCTTGGTGAAAATGAGAAATGTGTCTTTATTTTTACTTAAAAACAAAATGAACTTTTTGGCCAACCCAATACTTCACTGCTACTGATGTATAATAGTGGGCAAGGAAGCATAATGGACATACCACATTAGTTATTATCCTTTCATTGTCTTTTCATGGTTTTATAAAATTGGAATAGAGGTTTAAACAAATGATTGAGGATTGGAGAGATTAATAAATCAACTAAAAAATGTGTGCTCAGATTGAAACAAGTATTCAACATTTTATCTTTCCACCTCATGGAAGTGTTCTTTTTGTTTGTTACATTCTCAGATTGGGGCTATTCCTGTGTGTGCCAATGAAGGGCATTATCAAGGTGTAAAGCATGATGTCTGTACCTCTATAGTATCCAGACCACTGAATGTAACTTTTTATATTCTTATGAAAACAATTGGGTATAGACTGTAATCTCACCTTTTGTAGCTAAATTAGGTTTAACTGCAATTCTTTATTTTCAAATCTTATGACATCTTTCTGGGGATGGAGTAAAGCAGAAATGATGGTACAGTTGAAGTTACTAAGTATTCTTGAGCAAGCAGTATTGCCAAACTTGACGTCTACGCAATGTATTAAAAGTAAAAAATATATAAATAAAAGTTGTGAGAATTGGAAAAAGGAAGCAAACTCTGATGTTAACATGACATTTTATAAATATAGTGTGAGGGTTAATTTTATGTGTCAACTTGACTGGTCTAAGGGATGCCTAGATAGCTGGTAAAGCATTATTTCTCAGTGTGTCTGTGATGGTATCTCCAGAGAGATTAGCATTTAAATTGGTGGATTGAGTAAAGAAGATGATCCTCACCATTGTGAATGAGCATCATCTGATCCATTGAGGGCCTGTATAAATCAAAAAGACAAAGAAAAGGTTAACCTATTCTCTCTACTTGAGCTGAGACATCCATCTTCTCCTGCCCTTGGACATCAGTGCTCCTTCTTCTCAGAGTTTTTAATTCAGGTCAGGGCTTACACCATCAGCTTCCCAATTTTCTGGCCTTTAGACTTGGACTAAATTACATCACCAGCTTTCCTGGTTTCCAGCTTGCAGAAGGCAGATTATGGGACTTCTCAGACTCCATAACCAGATGCTCCAATTCCAATAAGAAATCTCCTCTATACTTATCTATTGACAGTCAATAGATCAATCAATTGAACTATCTGCAATTGCTTCTCTTTATCTAGAGAACTCTGATTAATACATATAGGAAACTCCTAAAATCTATAAAAGAACATTAAATTAGTACTATTGCTTTGCTGGTAGACCAGATATAACTATTTTAAAAAAATCAATTGATTTCTATATACCAGTAACAAAGAGTTAGATAATTTAAAAGAAAAATTAGAATACATAAGCTATAAACTAGAAGATGTTTTCAATTCCACTTGAATATATAAACAATTTTGACCAAAAAAAAAAAAAAGAAGAAGAATAAAAATGGACAACCCAATCCGAAAAAAACAGGGAAAAGCATTGAATCAGTAATCAGTGTTTTGGATGAAAAGAATCACAATCATCAAATGAATATATGAAAAATACTCAAGCTCATGAAAAATCAAGGAATTATGAATTAAAAATAAAACATGGAATCTAAATAATAAAAATAGTTCTGAAGAGCCTAGGGGCAGGATAGGAATAAAGATGCAGACATAGAGAATGGACTTGAGGACATGGGGAGGGGGAAGGGGAAGCTGGGACGAAGTGAGAGAGTGGCATGGACATATATACACTACCAAATGTAAAATAGATAGCTAGTGGGAAGCAGCCACATAGCACAGGGAGATCAGCTCAGTGCTTTTTGACCACCTAGAGGGGTGGGATAGGGAGGGTGGGAGGGAGACACAAGAGGGAGGGGATATGGGGATATATGTATATGTATAGCTGATTCACTTTGTTATACAGCACAAACTAACACAACATTGTAAAGCAATTATACTCCAATAAAGATGTTAAAAAAAAACAAACACGGTAACGTTTCATACCCACCAGTTTAGAAAATAAGTTAAAAAGTCAAACAATATTGTTAGCTAAGATAAGGAGCAAAAGAGATAATTACACCCTTCAGGTGTTAGGGGATAGATGTATAATAACTGCTGGGCAGCACTGCATCACCGTCCTTGCAGAGTTGAAAGTAGCGGTCCATCCTGGTGAGGTCCTTCCATCCCTCCCTTGCTCATGCCTATGTCTTGAAGCACCTTGACTGCTCTCTTCCTCTCAGACCCCTAATTCTGACCACTTTTCACCACACTAACTTCCACCATCACAGTTCATGTTACCCTCATCTCTTGTCTAAATTATTAAAATATCCTCCTAACTAGTCCCCTGTTCCTGGCTTTGTCATCCCTCCCCCTAACATTCAGTACCTTCTTTTCTAAAAATTTATTGGAGTAGAGTTGATTTCCAATGTTGTTAGTTTCAGGTGTACAGCAAAGTGAATCATTTATACATACATATATATCTACTCTTTTTTAGATTATTTTCCCATATAGGTCATTACAGAGTATTGAGTAGAGTTCCCTGTGCTCTACAGTTGGTCCTTATTAATTACCTATTTTATATATAGTAACGTGTATATGTCAACCCCAATCTCCCAGTTTATCCCTGCCCTCCCTACCCTCACAATAACCATAACTTTGTTTTCTACATCTGTGACTCTATTTCTGTTTTGTAAATAAGTTTATTTGTACCATTTTTTTTAGATTCCACATATAAGTGATATCATATGATATTTGTCTTTCTCTGTCTGACTTACTTCACTCAGTTTGACAATCTCTAGGTCCATACATGTTGCTGCAAGTAGCATTATTTAATTCTTTTTTATGGCTGAGTAATATTCCATTATATATATGTGCCACATCTTCTTTATCCATTCCTCTGTCGATGGACATTTAGGTTGCTTCCATGTCTTGGCTATTGTAGATAGTGCTGCAATGACAACCCAATCAGAAAATGGGCCAAAGATCTAAATAGACCTTTCTCCAAAGAAGACATAAGATGGCCAAAAAGCACATGAAAAGATGCTCAACAGCATTAATTATTAGAGAAATGCAAATCAAAACTACAACGAGGTATCACCTCACACCACTCAGAATGGCCATCATCAAAAAATCTACAAACAATAAATACTGGAGAGGATGTGGAGAAAAGGGAACCCTCATGCACTGTTGGTGGGAATGTAAATTGATACAGCCACTGTGGAGAACAATATGGAGGTTCCTTAAAAAATTAAAAATAGAGCTACATATGATCTTGCAATCCTACTCTGGGCATTTATCCAAAGAAAACCATAATTCAAAAAGACACATGCACCCCCATATTTATTCAGCTTATTTTTACCATAGCAACCATCCTACTAAAATATGTCAGATGGTGTCACTCTTCTGCTCAAATACCTCTACTGAAATCTTTTGTAACTTAGAGTTAATGCCAAATTCCACATGTCTTTTCCCAATCTGCCCCCAGCTTCACTCAGCTTCTACTTCTGGCTCCTTCTCGTGCCTCTCCTAGCACACTCCACTTAGCTTCTGCCCAGGCCTTTCCCTGATTCCCTTAGTGGGGTCGTCCCTGGAAATGCCTCCACAATGAGTCAATCTCTTGTCTGCTTTGGTCGTTTATCCCAAGGTCATCTTCCTGGTGAGACCTTCTCTAATTACCATTACTCTCCCCAAAAGGGGAGAGTAATTAACTAATTACTCTCCCCAACAGGTTTCCAGTCCTGTACTTTTGTGCTAGTCTTATTCCTGTTGCATTTTCCCCTTATGATTATAACCATCTAATAAGCCCTATTTGTGCTAGTCACTGGGACTTCTTGCAAGTGTTTGATCACCTCCTTTCTCCCAGGTGCAGGGTGTTTGGAGTTCACAGCCACACTCTGTGTAGGGCCAGGAGCCTTTCCTGAGGCTTGAGGCACAGGTACAAGGACAGGTGTCTGTTCTGGGAAGAAGCTTGATGTGCATCAGTGGCTTTTGCCACATTCTCTTCACCCTCCTCCTCTGTGCCTGACATGTACCCAGAGTGTGGCACTTTGGCCACCCTGGGTCCCCAAATGAGAAAGATGACAAGGTAGAGAGAGGTCCCTGCTACCCCTTGAAGAACATGTAACGAATCAAGAAATAATATTTTTAATTTTTTAAACCTCTAAGATTTGAGGATTATTTGCTACAGTAGCATAACCAGGACTATCCTGACAAATATAATGTTTTATTTTTTTGTCTTGTTTACTCTTTGCCTTTCCCACAGGTATATAATCACCATAAGGGAAGGAATTTTTGTATGTTTTCTTCACTGCCCTAACTTCAGTCTTAGAAACAATTTTTAAAACAAAATAGTTGAGTGAAAATTGAACAAACGTCCTTTGGCCTACAAGTTTTATATCCCAAAGAAACTTTTGCACAGCTATACAAGGAAATACATAGAAGAACTGAAAACAACTACAAAATCTATCATTTGTAGAATGGATAAATCCACTGTGGTATTTTCTCACAATAAAATAACATAAAATAATAATAAAAAAAATGAACTATCATTTTCAATAACATGCTGGGATCTCAGGAATCCAGTACTGAGTGGGATAAAGCAACTCAAGGAAAAATGTATAAAGTATACTACCGTTTATTTAAAGTAAAAAAAATGACGAAATGATACAACTTTGAAGTTAAATACATATGTAAGAAAACTATATTCAAAATCCAGTTCATTATAAACACAAATTTCAGAGTGGTGGTTCTTCTTGGGAGAATGGAGGGAGAGAGGTGGATCATATTTGGAGAGGGGGCTTGTGGGGAACAGTTGGTAACGGTTACAATCTCTTCAATGGGTACACACTTATTTGTTCTCTTTGTCATTATTCTCTGGACCTCATGGATACATTTACACAATTCCTTTTATGTGGAAAATATTACAAAAAACACACACTTTCGGGCTTCCCTGGTGGCGCAGTGGTTGGGAGTCCGCCTGCCGATGCAGGGGACACGGGTTCGTGCCCCGGTCCGGGAAGATCCCACATGCCGTAGAGCGGCTAGGCCCATGAGCCATGGCCGCTGAGCCTGTGCATCCGGAGCCTGTGCTCCGCAACGGGAGAGGCCACAACAGTGAGAGGCCTGCGTACCACAAAAAAAAAAAAAACCAAACAAAAAACACACAAAAAAACACCACACTTGCTCACATGCATATGCAAATAAATAAAAAAAAAGGAAAGGGTCATATAGAGTTATGTTTTAGGGAAGAGCAGCACTGGAGCAGGGTATTGAGTATGAGGTTTGCTACTATGCTCTTCAGCTGTGGGCACCTCTGCAACGTACTATGTCTCTATCGATTGAATATAACACCTGATCTTGCCTACTCTCTAGGGTGGTGTGAGAATAAATCAGATGACTACACACACTGCTTGTTTGGGGTTGAGCATTTCCTCCAAGCCAGTCATGGGGCAGGCAGTATGAATATCTCATTTTAATAAGGACATTGATGATCAAAACAGTTAAGACATTAGTTTAAGGTCACTCAACTGGTAAGTGGAGGGGCTGGAATTAAGACTTGACCTCTATCTACTAACAAAGTTAGAGTTTGCTTCATTCTGACCAGTGCTTCCCACAGCCCAGGGGAAAGCATTCTGTAAGATTTGATGTAATTGATGCAATTACAAGAAATTTGTTTTCTATTACTTCTCTCTTCTAAGCCATCTTGTGTGTTGGTGAGATTTAAGTCAGCCAGTCACCTAGTTTTAAAATCTCATTGCTGTGGAAACGTGATCGTTCTATGAAGTGGTGTCCACAGCATTTGCCATGATGACGGTTTCTACTGAATGAGTTGCCCAAGGTAAACCACAGAAGAAAGGTAATGTTACTCTTGACACTGTAGGAGAGCAAAACTTGCCTCCCCAGAGTGTCTCTTTGGTCTGCAGATTATTTTGAGCTGAAAACAATCAAGTCCCAAAGGATTCAGACAGAAACTTTGACCTTCCTCTTAATTGCCTAAAAGAATGTAGAGGAGCTGCTCCCGGAAAGGCGCTATCCCCATGGATAACTATAGTTTGAAGTAGGTGTGTAGACAGGAAGGAACCGCCAAAATCCATTTGTTAAAACTTCTCTTGGCACCCCTTTGTCTCTGCCTGGCCCAGCAAACATTTATTTTCCAAACCTTTGCTTTTCCATCTCCACATGAATGGCCTTCCTCCCCTTTGAAAT